>NC_141697.1:81015599-81615599 GCF_964263255.1 Lissotriton vulgaris
TACCAAGGGCGCCTTTCTTCCCGAAGTAGGAGAGCTCCAAGCCAAACCGCTTCCTCTGCAGAAGCGCCAACAAAGCAATGATCAGTCGCTTCCTCCGTTGCCGTTCTCCACTCCAGTGGGGGGAAGTATTGCCAATCATCTATAAAAGTGTTGCAACATTACAAAATATCAATGGGTATTGAATACGCTGTAAAATGGGTAGTCTCTACGGTTTCGCATCCACATTCAGCGATCCCTCCATTAAAATCTATATGCCACCAGCTACAACTGCTGCAACTAGAAGTGGCCACTCTACTACAAAAATCCGCCATAGAGGAACTTCCTCCTCCTCCTCAAAGAAGAAAGGGAGTGTACTCTTGGTACTTTCTGGTGCGAAAGAAAGGTCCCAAAGTGGAGTTCAGACCTATATTGGACCTATGCCTCCTGAACAAGACCATCCACAGGGAAAAATGTTGCATGCTGGCTCCATCAAATATATCCTCACCTCCAGCAGGGAGACTGGATGTGCCCGATAGACGTACAGGATGTGTATTTCCATGTGCCAATCAACCCATTCCATCGAAAATGTTTACGCTTCATGGTAAGTGCCAAACATTACCAGTACAAAGTGCTCCCTTACAGGTTAAAGTTGGCTCCACAAGCCTTTACCAAGTGCATGGCCATGGTAGCAGTGGCTTTATGTCGTCAAGGATTGTTCACTTAGCCTTATCTGTACGAACAGCTCCTGAAGAGTTCATCTCCCCAGTGCGCAAAGTACCAGTATCAAATGTGTCTAAGTTTGCTTCAGCGGCTGTGTCTCCACATCAACTTTGCCAAGTCAATTTATCAGCCTACCCAAAGGATACACTATCTGAGCGCGACACTGGACTACAAGTCAGGAAAAGTGTATCCTTTGGAGGAGAGAGTACCATCTATCACCCTGAAGTGCAACCATCTTCTTCGCACTCTTCAGCCTTTAGTCCGGCAGGTTGCCTCTCTTCTGGGATCTATAGCATCTTCCTAGTTCCCGCTGTCAGATTGAGGATGCAACCCTTGCTGCAGGATGTGGAGGACAAATGGGATCAGTGGACAGCTCGATGGGATGACAAGGTCAATCTCTCCCAGTCAGAAAGGGCTTCCATCCCCTGGTGGACTTGTCGCACAAATCTCCTGGTGGGAGTCCCATTCCATCAGACCCGCCAGCACAAACACTGATCACGGATGCGTTTCTCCAGGTGCGGGGGCCCACATGAGTCCTCTTCAAACACAGGGTCTGTGGTTGATCAAAGAACAGGTGTATCACATCAATATGCTGGAGCTACGGGCAGTGCATCTGCACGCAAACAGACTCCCTAAGTCGTCACTTTGAAGATCATCAAGCCTGGGTTCTGCATGAAGAGGTTGTGGCAGACCTTTTCAGGGAATGGGGTCAGCTGCATATCGATTTCTTTGCAGATTACACCAACAAAAAATGCCAAGTCTTTGTGTCAAGATATAACCGACCAGGGATAAAGAGAAATGCCCTTTTGATCGATTGTTCAGGGGATTTTTTGTACGCTTTCCACCAATTCCTCTCATCTCAAAAGTCATAGCCAAGATCTACCACTCCAGAGCGAGGATGATCCTGATCGCTCCAGACTGGCCACAGAAGTGATGGTACCCTTAACTCCCACACCTCTCAGAGCTTCCACACAGGAGGCTTCCGTGCAGGCCGTATCTCCTCTCTAAACTGAACAGGAGAATCCATCACCCCAAACTTCCCTCGCTGAACTTGGCTGCATGGCTCCTGAGTTCCTTCAGTTTGGCCATCAAGGACTTCCTTAGGAGTGCATGAACATTCTAAGAGAATCAATGAGACCTTCCACTTGATGCTCTTATGCGCTTAAATGGAAACGATTCTATATGTGGTGTGTGCAAAAAGGGTTACACCCGATTCAAGGGCAAGAGGGGGAAATATTGCCATATATACAGCACTTGGCCAATTTCAGGTTAGCAGTTTGCTTCCATCAAAGTACACCATGCAGCCATTACGGCGTATAGAAAGTCGCCCTCCCAACCATCGTTCTTCCAGCTTCTGGTGGTTAAAGATTTTTTGTAAGGGTTAAAGAAAGTCTTTCCTCTAGTTTGTTCCCCTTCTCCTTCCAGGGAACTCAATCTGGTCCTCTGTAAGCTCATGGGTTCCCACTTTGAACCGATTCCCAGAGCGACCCTGCAACATCTCACATGGAAGGCTGCTTTCTTAGTTGCGATCACCTCTGCTCGTAGGGTGAACGAGTTTCAAGCCCTCTGCTCTAAAGAGCCAAACACAGTTTTTTCACAGCAACAGGGTAGTAATGAGAGCCCACCCTGCTCTGAAAGGTCTTTCCATTCTTTAGAACTTAAGAGTATTGAAATTCTACTTAGACAAGACAAAGGACATTAGAAAATCTGATCATTTATTTGTTAATTACGGTTCCATTAGAACAGGTTTTCCAGCCTCAAAACATTCCCTCTCCAAATGGATAGTTTCATGTATCAAACTGGCTTACCAGTTATCCAAAAAGCTCTTTGTGGCTACACCCAAGGCTCACTCCACAAGGGGAAAAGCAGCTACTGTGGCCCCTCTACACTTGGAGGTCGGTACATACATTCACAATACACTATTGTCTTGATTCAGATACAAGAGCAGACACTGAAGTAGGCCAGGCCTCCTCGAGAAACTTATTTCAATGCTGAGAACAGCAGCTCTTGATTCTTAATCATTTGTCCCCAGAGGTAGATGATGCACTTCCTATTCGATTCAGTGCTTAAGACTATTGATGAGGATCCCCTGGAAGAGAAGGATAGGTTACTTACCTGTAATCCTTGTTTTCTTCCAGGGGTATCCTCATTAAAGTCATAAGCAACCCACCCACCTCCCCAGACAAATGATCAATCAATTAGTCATTTCTTTGTGCCCTGATCTTCGGATCTCTGCAAAGAACAACTGATCTAACTGTCACCCCTGAGGCTTGCTGGGAGGCTAAGGGTCATGGCTGCCTTAAAACCACAGTGCCAGTTCTTTCCATGCTGTTATGTGTTTTTCCAATGCAGCCTGTGGGCTAACAATGCCTGTCCTATTGCACTGCATCTTGTGCGGTTCAATAAAAAGAGTATGAGTGCCTCTTTGCTTTCCTGTTTTTTCTTCCTATAAGTATATGTAAGAGAATTAAGAACAGAATATATGTGTATTAATGCAAACGCAAGTAATGGAAGCATTGTCTAGCCTTGTTTTCATTAAGGCTGCATTTTCTAATTTTGTGGGAAAATTATATATATATATATATATATTTATATAGAGAGAGAGAGCGAGAGAGAGAGAGCGCGCGACAGCTGTATATATATATTACCTACTGGCGATAGCCAGTAGGTATATATAGTTAGGATTTTTTCCCTATGGGATTTCTGAAAATTCTATGTCTAATAACTTTGGCGTTTGTGGACGGAATTGGCTGAAATTTTCAGGAAAATGGCACATTTTGTTTCTGAGCAGCCCCTGAAAATTTGGGGGGGGTTCTTCAAGGGGGGGCCGAGAAATAAGGGGGGTCCCAAAACACGTTTTTCCCATTCATTTTTCCATAGGGCGGTTGGACTCACTTTTAGCCCGAACGGCTGAATGGATTTGCACGAAACTTGGCAAAATTGTAGGGACTGTTAGCCCGATGTGCCTTTGCTAGGTCTCAATATATGTGCTTCAGTGAATTTTGAGAAATTAACGTTTTAAACAAGATATATATCTGTAACAGCGCTCCGGGCAGCGCTCCGGTTCGCGTACTTTTCGCGTATCGGAACTTTGCGATGCGAAGCTGATTGGCTCTCTGGTGTCTGTCAACATTCTAAACAGTCCGGAGCGGCCGCCATCTTGTCTCTCGGTAGGATCGAGAGACAAGAGGAGGCCAAAACAAAGGGGGAAATAAAGGAAAGGGGGCAAGGTAGACCCCTTCTGACCCCCTAGGATTGATGAGGGGGATATTATAGAGCCACGCGGGGCAAAAAAATTTTTTTTTAAAAATTCCGATTTTTTCGCCGTAGAGACACGTCCCGGTACGCGAACCGGGCAGCTAACCGGGCAGCTAACCGGGCAGCTAACCGGCAGCGTAACGGGAGTCTGAGGAGTAGCTGATTGGCTGTCAACATTGTAAACAGTCCGGAGCGGCCGCCATCTTGTCTCTCGGTAGGATCGAGAGACAAGAGGAGGCCAAAACAAAGGGGGAAATGAAGGAAAGGGGGCAAGGTAGACCCCTTCTGACCCCCTAGGATTGATGAGGGGGATATTATAGAGCCACGCGGGGCAAAAAAAAAATTTAAAAAAAATTCAGATTTTTTCGCCGTAGAGACGCGTCCCGGTACGCGAACCGGGCAGCTAACCGGGCAGCTAACCGGGCAGCTAACCGGCAGCGTAACGGGAGTCTGAGGAGTAGCTGATTGGCTGTTAACATTGTAAACAGTCTGGAGATCGAGAGACAAGAGGTGGAAAAAAAAAAGGTGTAAATGAAGGAAAGGGGTAAGGTGAACCCCTAGGATTGATGAGGGGGCTATTAAAGTTGCCCGCGGGGCAAAAGAAAAAAATATTGCGATTTTTCGCGGTAGAGGTGCTTTCCGGTACGTTAACCGGGCAGCTAACTGGCAGCGTAATGGGAGTCCGACATATTGTGTTTTTGGAACGTTTGTGATATGTGCACGTGTGGATTTTGTCTAATTAAGGTAAAAAAAATATATATATATCTTTAAGCGTGCTCTGGCGCGCTTACGTTACGGGTTTGGTTTGCGCTGCAGAGACGATACGTCACGGTTATGCGATGCATCATGAGGCGTCTCACGGGCTACGTGATACGTCACGTAATAAAGAATATATTTTACAGCTATAGATATTAGCTTTTAAAAAACCAATGAAATTCACTGAAAAAACCATAGGTTATAGACCATATATAGTTAGGAATTTGCATTTACAAAACCTTGAAAATTCACTGAAAAAACCATAGGTTATAGACCATATATAGTTAGGGATTAGCATTTACAAAACCTTATTTTACTCGCACAAAACCATTGAAATTCCATATATAGTTAGTTGCACTAACTATATATCGCGCACCCGCAATCCATTGCTAATGATGTCACATATTATTCATGACATGGTCAGTGACATCACTGATGACATCACTGATGACATCTCAAATGACATCACTGATGACATCACTGATGACATCTCAAATGACTTCACTGATGACATCACTGATGACAACACCCAGTGACTGTATGTTTCTGTAAAGTTAAAATATGTCTTACATATTGAAGAATGAGTGGATGTATAAGTGTCTGGATGAAGGATTTAGTAGGTGCATGACTGACTGTATGAGTGAGTGATTAAATGTGTCTCACTGAGTGCATGGGTTAGTGACTAAACTGTCTTAATTTGGTAATCATTATATATGTTGTTCTGTAAACTGCTGCATGTTTAAATCAGTAGCTATATGAGTAACTATATGGGTTATTGAATGGTTGCCCAAGTATTTGTATGGGAGACTGAGTATGTGTGTGGGTGGCTGGGAGGTGTATGACTCTGTGCATAGATGTGTGAGCAGTTGATTAACTAAATGTGTGGGTTCAAAAGTGCATGTGGAAACAGCTGTATGGGCGGTCGACTGACTGCATGAGTGTATTGGTGAGTGAATGGATATCTCAGTGCTACATGTCAAAGTAAGTACATATGTAAAACACAGTCCATGTGAGAGTTGACATATATAAATAACTGAACATAAGAGCTAGTGAATGTGAGAGTGGCTGTATCGATCATTGTGAACTTGTATCAGGGATTGTATAAGAGAGTAAATATGTGTTAGTATATGTTTGAATAAGTAAGGTGTGTATAACTGTATAGTTGAGGAAATGGAGGTGTGATTAATCTTTTGCATGACTGAGTAGGTGTGTGAGTAACTCCATGGATAAGTGACAGTCTGTGAGTGTCTGTTTATACTGATTGTATCTAAGGTTATATTAGAGTCTGAAGATGTTCATTGTATTATCACATAATGATATCATCAGTGATGTGATCAGTAATGTCAAATGAGATGTCAGTGATGTCATCAGTGATGTCATTTGAGATGTCATCAGTGATGTCATCAGTGATGTCACTGACCATGTCATGAATAATATGTGACATCATTAGCAATGGATTGCGGGTGCGCGATATATAGTTAGTGCAACTAACTATATATGGAATTTCAATGGTTTTGTGCGAGTAAAATAAGGTTTTGTAAATGCTAATCCCTAACTATATATGGTCTATAACCTATGGTTTTTTCAGTGAATTTTCAAGGTTTTGTAAATGCAAATTCCTAACTATATATGGTCTATAACCTATGGTTTTTTCAGTGAATATTATATATATATATATATGGATTTTTCAATAATGCTCGCTTCAGCCACCAACTCCTCGACGGGGTCAGAAATAAAAACGAGGCAGACCCTTCTCGGTGCAATTTCAGTTTATTTCATACCAGTCCTCACGACGCGTTTCGGCATATCCCTGCCTTGATCACATGACAACACATCAGTGAAGCACATCCCCTTTTAAAGTGCAAGTGCCCATTGATAGAAATAGAAGAGGTATTTACATCTATGTACAACAACAGTTTTGCTTTTAAATAGTCATTTTAAAACTCATTTTCAGTTTTGTAATTATATGTAAAATACAATATGCAGTTTGGGTAAAACACGGTTATTCATATCCTTGAATGATTTTAACATATTTTAGTAGCCGCCAATAATACTTGTTAAATACATTTTTCAGTCTGTACATTCTATGTAATAACGTGTATAAATACATTTTTGAACATGATATTTTAGCTGGGGCACCTCTTATTACCCACATGCATAGTATATTTAAATGTGTACTCTTGTAACATTCTCTTCTCTACTTTGTGATATGTGCTTCCATAGGAACAACCCATAATTTACCTATTTAGTGTTATACGTCAAAAAGTGCTTCTAAGTGCTTATAAATAATAAAGTGCTGATCTATGTATTCAATTCATATAAACGGTTCATATCTAGGTTTTTATACCTTGATATTGCTCGGCAATTTTCACTCCAATTGGGACACAGGTTAGATGGACTATCATTCTACTCAGCTTATAAAACATGATTCCCACAATTAATTTCTAAAAGACATTTAGATAAAATCTTTAAAAAAATCAATTTCATGTTTAGATAGGTAAAACTTCCAATCCATTTAAGATTCTAAAACCTAACATTTGATTACAGCCAGTAAAAATATATATATGATTTCAACAGATAATATTCCCAAATGAGTTAAAAAATTGTAAAAACACATTTGCATAACATTTCCTAATTTACAGATCTACTTCATACAACGAGTAAGTTATTTATATCATTTTGCTCTAATTCTTATTGATTTTCTATTCAGACAACTTTCTTCAATGTGCAGATTATTGTATTAGTAGCATGGTATATTGTTCCCTTTCTAATCCAAATAGGTGTACAGGTCTTCCCCCATGTTCAACCCATTCGGTTGTTTGCTATCTAGTAGCAATATGTAATGGGTCTCAAGGCGACGTAGTGCACCCTCCCTATTACCTCCCCTTCTTTGTGCTGGTACATTATCTATCAGGTAATATTTCAGATCTTTGGGTTTTCCACCATGGTGTTCTTTGAAGTGGCGTGCTACTGGATAGCTAGGGTCACTGTTGGTTATCGCCCTGATGTGTTGTAATATTCTCTGATATCCAGGAAGTTTTGTACTTCCTACGTACCTGAGACCACAGCTACATTCAAGAATGTACACCACATATTCATTTCTACATGTGAGATGTTGTTTGATCATATATGGTTTGGGACTTTATATATGGATATATATTTATAAATATCAAAACAATTCCCTTGCAGGCATAGAGTGACGCATAAATTATGCAAAAAAGAAAGAGAGAACTCTGGCTAGTTCCCAAGTTTAGGTGGAAGGCAGCTCCTGTATAGAGCACCCTCAACACCAGCGACACTCTAAATTTGCTCACCTCAAATGTCTGCTTTTCTATCAAAGTTTTTATGCATAGGATTAGCACAGTGCTATCCACGCCGAGATAGAAATGGACAAAGTCTTTTGCCATTTGTACAGCAAAGTCTTTAAGCATAGGATTAGCACAGTGCTATCCACGCCGAGCTGTAAAATGACAAAAGCCATTTACCACTCCATGCACAAAATTACAGCTAACCTTGGGATCTACCCAGAGTTCTCTCTTTCTTTTTTGCATACTTATAAATCTATATATATTTTTTTATGTACTCTCTGTCCCCGCACATGGGCGGGAATATGCAGTGCTTATGACTTTGATGAGGATACCCCTGGAAGAGAACTAGGATTACAGATAAGTAACTTATTTATGTTTAACCTTTTTAAGTTCCAGTAATGTTGTATGGCATCAACAAGATGGTTGACACCCATCCAGGGCACACACGGAATTCTGGAGGTGTAAAGTTAGTCAGACTGTGTCTGGTGTATTGCTTTGGGCTGAAGGTTGCCACTATGTTTCTCATCACAAGCCAAGTACTGTTTTGAGCAGACACATGGCTGCATGTGAACAAAGGGGTCCCTTCATTTTCTCTATGTCATGAGGGACAGTTGAATCAAACATGTCCTATGGCAAAAAACATGAATATATGACTGAAGCAATGAGACAATTGGGCGACAGCAACTGCCCTGAAAGAAGCAGCGGTTTGGAATACAAGCGGGCCCGAGATACTATAAAACGTATGCTGATGTCATACAAACGCAACAATTTGATCTCATCCGAGGAATACGCTTTTTTACATGTGGAGAATCCGGTGATGCCGCACCTATATTTGATTCCAAAGGTGAGACATTGACTGACCTGTGAGCGCGAGCTCTGTCCTGCGAGGTCCTTCCTGTTGGGCTGTTTGTTCTGCTGCTGCACCTCGCGGAACCCGCTCCGCGGGTCCCGCTTCGCCCGTGTGCCTGGGCGCATCGTTGCTGATTCCTGACAGGGGAGCTGCCTGAATCTCGGGGAGCAGGGCTGCGAGCGCCAGGTGAGGATCAGGGACTCCATTGCCCAGGAGTCCCTGTGCTGCCATCATTTCCTGCACCTGGACGCTCTCCCTGCTGGCCACGCCCCCTAAGCACAGCTGAAAAGAGCCTGCTTGTCCCTAGCTCTGTGGGAGACATTGACTGACCTGTGAGCGCGAGCTCTGTCCTGCGAGGTCCTTCCTGTTGGGCTGTTTGTTCTGCTGCTGCACCTCGCGGAACCCGCTCCGCGGCTCCCGCTTCGCCCGTGTGCCTGGGCGCATCGTTGCTGATTCCTGACAGGGGAGCTGCCTGAATCTCGGGGAGCAGGGCTGCGAGCGCCAGGTGAGGATCAGGGACTCCATTGCCCAGGAGTCCCTGTGCTGCCATCATTTCCTGCACCTGGACGCTCTCCCTGCTGGCCACGCCCCCTAAGCACAGCTGAAAAGAGCCTGCTTGTCCCTAGCTCTTTGGGAGACATTGACTGACCTGTGAGCGCGAGCTCTGTCCTGCGAGGTCCTTCCTGTTGGGCTGTTTGTTCTGCTGCTGCACCTCGCGGAACCCGCTCCGCGGCTCCCGCTTCGCCCGTGTGCCTGGGCGCATCGTTGCTGATTCCTGACAGGGGAGCTGCCTGAATCTCGGGGAGCAGGGCTGCGAGCGCCAGGTGAGGATCAGGGACTCCATTGCCCAGGAGTCCCTGTGCTGCCATCATTTCCTGCACCTGGACGCTCTCCCTGCTGGCCACGCCCCCTAAGCACAGCTGAAAAGAGCCTGCTTGTCCCTAGCTCTTTGGGAGACATTGACTGACCTGTGAGCGCGAGCTCTGTCCTGCGAGGTCCTTCCTGTTGGGCTGTTTGTTCTGCTGCTGCACCTCGCGGAACCCGCTCCGCGGCTCCCGCTTCGCCCGTGTGCCTGGGCGCATCGTTGCTGATTCCTGACAGGGGAGCTGCCTGAATCTCGGGGAGCAGGGCTGCGAGCGCCAGGTGAGGATCAGGGACTCCATTGCCCAGGAGTCCCTGTGCTGCCATCATTTCCTGCACCTGGACGCTCTCCCTGCTGGCCACGCCCCCTAAGCACCCTCCCCTATATCAGGTGCAGCTTCTTCCGCGGCGCGGGAGCGCGCGGGAGGGCGCCGGGAGAAGCCCGGGACAAGGGCGGGACCGTCTGTGGCCATCCGGGGCCGAAGGTGGCCGGGCTGGGCCTACCCTCTTGGATTGTGCTTCCGACCCCTGGTCTCTTACACTCGGTGGAGCCGCCCGCCGAGTTTAATTTATTGTGAACAAAATGCCGTCCCCTGCAAGGGAGAGCACCCCACTAAAACCGGGTGGGGCAAAGAATAGGACTCTAGAGAATTATTTCTCCCGGGCAGTGGGGGAGGGGGACAAAGAGTGTAATCTGTCCAGGTTAAGGGCAGAACGGAGACGCTCAATAGATAATATGAAAAACACGCCCCTCGGAGACCAACTTATTTTACCAAGGGAGGAGTTGTCCCGAATTGATGATGTCCCACTATTGCTGAGGGATTGCACTAACATGTCACCAGTTGAAGCCTTGAGTATAGCCCCAGAAATTAGTTCTAGCCCCCCAAGGGTGACCATTGATTTAGTGTCCCAACCCCCTCCGGCCCCTCCAGCCTCGAAGATTAGGAAAACTAAATCTAAGCCAACTAACACACAAGTAGCCTTTGGACCTCCTCCAAATAAACGCAGGAGGAAATCGAGGGGAGTTCAAGGAAAGAGCAAACCCAAGGTTCCACACTCGGATTTGGGGAAGTTTTTAAAAACCCCCACATTAGTAGAGAAACCATTGGTCGATTTACACCCTAAACCCATTGCTCATGAGGATCCAGCTCCTACTATGACAAAAGACACAGGAGTTGGTATTGCTAATATTCCCTTGTCTGTTGTCCCGCTGGGAAACCTAGAATTTTTGCTAAGGTCCCTGTTATTACCGATCAGCGAGAGTATTAAAAAGATTGAGATCAGACTAACCATTTTAGAGGCCACATTGGGCAGTCTGAAAACTCCAGCTGGCAGACAGGGAAGGCAATCAGAGTCCACTCCCTCCACTGTAGCCCCTAAGCAGTCGGCAAATAGTGTCGCCAATCCAGTCCCTCCACAAGCTGTGAATGTGGCCCCCTCGCAACAACCCACAAGGCCAAAGCCTGCAACAGCTAAGCCCCCTAACACCAATATGCCCAACCCTCCTTTAGGATCTGTACCCCCGGCACAGCCGGTAGACAAGAGCACCCCGACCCCTTTAATGAAGCTCACCCTGAGACCACGCAGACCCAATTTACCTCCAGAGACCAATGCTTTTACTGTCGTTATGGCAGGTGTCCCCCCACTTGAGGAAGGTGAAACGGAGGACTTTTGTGCCCTAAAAAGTAGGGTAATCAAGTGGTTAAACATAAATAGACCCCTCCCGACACATTTTAATAACGAAATTATAATGGTAAGAAGGGTACCATGGGTGGGAAGAACACAAAAATCCATTAAAGGGGACTGCATACTGGTGAGTTTTAGGGACACAGGAACGGTGTCCCATATATGTCAAGGGAAAAACAGATCTAGGGAATCCACCATCCAAACCCTCCATGTGTCGTTCTTTTTTCCCATCATCCCAGTCCTATCTCAGCAACCCCAAACTCATGACAACTGGGAGAGGGTTGGCAGGAGGGGGAGTCACCAGGCCTTTAACCCTAGGCCGTTTTTTGGCCGACCCGAACAACCCTTTTTTTCCTATAACCGGTTCCATTGCCTAAATGGCCTTGAAGGGGTCGATTGACAGACAGACAATGCCCCCCAGGGTTGTATAGAAATTGGAGGTACGGTAGAAAGACTGGAGGAGCAAAGATCCAAGGCTCAGCAAATCCTGGTGGTTGGTGAGGGGGAACCAAACTGCGTTGTGCCAAAGGAAATAGTTGTAGACAAGACAGGAGGGGGACATGGGCAGGGAATGCAAAGATCAATGTGGGAAAGAAGACCAAGGGCCCAGGGGGGTGCTGAATGGAGTGGAGAGGGTGTGAGACTTATCTCATGGAATATAGCGGGTATAGCGGGCAAATTCAACAATAAGGAATGGGTGGACTTCATTAGAACATTTCACATTATATGTGTACAGGAGACATGGGCTGTGGAGAATAACTACCATCTGCAGGGGTACAAGTGTTTTTTTGTTCCCGCCCGAAAATCTAGCTCAGGGCGAGCAATGGGCGGTTTGTCCATCTATGTAGATTTAGACCTGCCAGGCACCTGGTCCTTTCCAGACTGGTTCTCATATGGGATACAGGCGGTTCGGTTCCAGGGAAAGGGGTTACGTTTCTCTGTTTTTAACATATATAACACCGAGTTAGAAAATAGCCACACCCCGGTATTAACTGAACTCGACCAAAGGTTAGGAAAAGAAATCATATCCCAGAATAAGGGACCGTCTGGTGGACTGCTTGTGGTGGGGGATTTTAATTGTCACCTTTGTCCGGCACTGGTCAAAAAGAACACAGATTGGGCGCAATGCCCAATTGAGAAGGGACCGCATTTTTCTCACTCGCCTACTGGGTCGGCTCTAAGGTTGCTTCGGCTTAAGTACGACCTAGAGCACACCATTAATATGGTAGACCCACAGTCGGATGGTACACTCCCACCAACTTTTAAGGGCAGGGGCTGCTCGTCTATTATAGATTATATTCTGGTCTCGAGATCCCTGGTTAATAAAGTAGTCAGTGTAGGGATAGACTGGAACACTTTCAGCGACCATAACCCGCTTGTTTTAATGCTCGCATATAGGGCGGGTATTGGCTCCAATGCCCATCGTTCAATCGTGGAGAGGGTCACCGATCAAGGCAGGAGACTGAAATGGTCCAAAATAGATGGGGCAAAGTTCTATAAAAACCTGAGCGATAAGGGTCTGCTGGCCATAAATGAATGTTTGGATCTGGAAGTCCAGGGACCAAGGTTATTAGAAGCATTTAACCACATTGCCAACCTGATAGACGGATTACTAAGTTCCAGTGCGCCCACGCGTAATCTGGTCAATCCCCGGTGGTTTGATAAAGATTGTTCCAAGGCACTGAGGGAACTGAAATGCTCCCTTAAGTCAAAACCACGAGATCCACAAGTAATCAGGGCATGCAGAGAAAAATATAAAAAAGAGACCAAAAGGAGGAAACTCACCCTGCAGGCAGAAGCTTGGGCAGATCTGAGAGAGGCAGGGGAAAGAAGGGACCTAGCGGGGTTCTGGAGAATCATCAATAAACCGACCTTTCAAGAAAATGATTCTCCGGAGATAGGGGCTAACATCCTCCCGGAGCAGTGGGTCACACACTTTAGGAGCCTGTATAACCATGAATCGGGTCCCCACGTAGAGTCATCAGTAACCCCAAGTCAGGCTCCTCCGGTAGTATTTACCCTTAAGGAGATCACGGCAGGGATGGAGAGTCTAACTAAGAATAAAGCCCCGGGCCCAGATGGAATTCCCCCTGACCTTTTTCTTAGTAATATAGATCTTTGGGCCCCACTGATGACCAGGGTCCTAAACACTGCTATCACCTGCGGTCTCCCTCCATCATGGTCTAAAGCGATCATTGTGCCAATCTTTAAAAAGGGCAACAAGGACAACCCCAAGTGTTATCGGCCTATTTCCCTGATTGACGTCTCGGCTAAACTTCTGGGAAGGGCACTCCTGAACAGATTGTCCGAGTGGACCGAAGAGAACAACATCTTCTCGGACACTCAATATGGGTTCAGGTCAGGGAGGTCCACCAGCGACCAATGCCTGAACCTATATATGCTGACTGCCAAATATACTCTGGCCAGTAAGGAACCCATTTATATGGGATTCATGGACCTGGCAGCAGCATTCGATCACGTCAACAGAGGGAAGTTGTGGGACATGATGGCAGGGATGGGGATCGAGAGCGGCCTAATTACCATACTAAGAGAGCTGCATAGCAACACCACGGCTAGAGTTAGATTTAACAGGGAGGGAGGTTTGACGGACTCCTTTCCATGCAAAAGTGGAGTCAGACAAGGTTGTATTCTTGCCCCTTTTTTGTTCTCCCTTTACATTAATAATTTGGAACAGTTTCTTTTGGGCTTAAAGGCAGATTCCCCAAGGGTTGGGACGCAGCAAATCCCTGTCCTGCTTTACGCAGACGACGCGGTCTTGCTGGCGCGTACACCACGAAGCCTACAGATTCTGATAGATGGGTTCGTCAAGTTTATGAGTGATCTGGACTTATCTGTCAACCTAAGCAAATCTTACGTGCTCCTGGCAGGCAAAAAACCTTCCTCAAAATTTTCTTACACAATAGGCTCCCATTGTTTAGAGGAGGTTAAAACGTTCTCCTATCTCGGAGTAACCTTTGATGGTGCTCTTCAATTCAACTCCTTGGTGGAAGAGCGCTGTAACAAAATGATTGCCTCAAACGGGGCAATAGCCGGATATGGCAGGAGGTTGGGCAGATGGAGTCCGGAACAGGTGATGAACCTGTACGGCTCCATAACATGCGCTAAAGTAAGCTATGGGGCAGAAGTTTGGGGCTTCGTGAATACCTCTAGAATTGACCAGGAAGAGAACAAACATCTGAAATCTATCCTGAGGGTACCACCCAGCACTGCTGGACTCATAGCTCACAGGGAGCTAGAAAGGCCATATCTGGTCGATTTGTTAAAACTTAGGCCAATTGTGGCGTGGCTAAAAATCTGTGTAAATCCAGACGCGCATCTAAGTAGAAAAATCTTACTGGACTGCCTAGGTAGGACCCACTGCATGCTCATCCCATGGCTCAAATATGTGAGAAATACTCTTGAGGAACTAGGGTTTGGAAACCTATTCAAGAACCCCACCACCATTTCAGCACAGCACAAGAAACAAGTAGGGGAAATTTTCCTAGAGCGGAAAACCCAATGCCGTGCTCTGGCTGAAGGGGAAAAAAAGTCAATAAGGGCTCATAATTTGGTGAAGAGTGTGGAGGGTATGGAGCCCTACCTGTATCTTGTACACAATACACAGGACAGATTTCTTATGTGCCGTTTCAGACTGAGCCTACTTCCTTTCATGTTGGCCTCGCCAGCAGGTTTTACCATGTCAATCGAGCAGAAGGGACCCTGCGGCTGCGACAATCGGTCTCCGCAGGACTCCCTTCATTTTACTTTGCTCTGTCCCTATTATTCAATGCCCAGGCGTAGATTCCTAGTAGACATCCTAAAAAAGGCCCACCTGGAACATGCCAGAGATGCACTAATCTACTTGCAAAAAGCTTCTGACCCGCTAACCTTGTGTTGTGTTATGAATTTCATCAAGGTTGCGGTCCGACTAAGGAAGACGAGGGGAGAGGATTAAAAGACTTGTGACTCCCTGTTTTAAATTTACAGCCTTGTATGTTAGTATTTTATTGTTATTTATGCACAAGGATCTTGACTAATATTTAATGCTGTTTTATCTATGTATATGTATGTGTGCTTTTATGGTGTTTTTTAATCACCGAATAAAGATTCTTGAATTGAAAATTGAATTGAAATTGATTCCAAAGGTGCACAAAATGAGACAACCAACCCCCGGCAGACCCATCATCTCTGCGATAAACAGCCTGAGTGAGAACATTTCACGCTATATTGACTATTTCCTGCAATGTCATGTCCAGGGTCTTGCTAGTTATATCAAAGACACTGGAGATTTTCTGTCCAAACTGGGTGCCATACAATGGCAACCCAACTGGTGTATGATAACACTAGATGTTGAATCATTATATACCTGTATTGAACACGAAAAAGGTATTGAAGCCATCAAATACTATTTGGGCAACAAATCTTGTGAGTACTATGGTCACAATCAAATACTATGTGAACTGGTGATGTGGTGCCTCAACAATCATTTTTTCATGTACGGCAAGGATGTTTGGAAACAAATCAGAGGTGTTGCGATGGGATCCTGCTTCTCCCCCAGCTACGCGTGTTTACACGTTGGCTGGTGGGAGGAGCGGGACCTCATCGTCGCACCGGGTTTTAACAATGTTAAACAATGGATGCGATTTATTGATGATATTTCAAGCGCACATCAGTTTGTCCAAACTCTCAACATTAACAGCAGCTATTTATTTTTCACATCCAGTGTGAGTAATCAATCTGCCCAATTTCTGAATGTCCAGATTGATATTGAAGGAATCAATATCACAACATCACTATACCGCAAACCCACTGCTGGCAGCAGCATATTGCATGCCGGCAGTGGACACCCCGTCACGTAATTGAAAGTATACCCTTTGGGGAACTTTTGCGGTTAAAAAGAATCTGCAGCAGTACTGAAAAATGTGATGAGGGAGCTAGTTTGATGTTGGAACGTTTGAGGGCCAGGGGGTACAGTGAGTCAACGCTTTCCAAAGCGTTACTCAATACTAAAGAAAGATCAAGGGAATCATTACTCGTGTCCAAGCCTGCTGAGGTTGAAAGTGAGGACCAGCCTCCTAGATTAATCATCAGTTACAGTCAACAACAAAAACAGATAAAAACCATAATCAACAAACACTGGTCAATTCTTAAAACTGAAGGTGTACTATGCTCAATAGTCCTTGATAAACTTATCATCACTTTCAAAAGAGCCTACAGCATGCACAGCAGACTGGTGAAGCAAAGCCCAGAACTTGTCAGTGGCAGTGACTGGCTCAACAGAAAAGGCTTTTACAAATGCAGTTCTTTCCGTGCGTGCAAGTTTGGGCAAAATATGACTCACTATGTCAATCCTTTCTCCGGCGTCAAAATTGCAATCAGGGGCAATTTCAATTGCCGCACGGAGTTTGCTGTGTATGTTCTGACGTGCACCTGCGGCTTGTGCTATGTGGGAAGCACGAGGTTGCAGGTGCACGTCAGAATATTGCAGCATCTCCGTGCAGTCGTAAATCACGACTTAGCCTACCCCGTGGCACGATATTTTAATTCAATACATGACAGGGATCTGTCATGTTTGAGTTACTATGTTATAGATGCGGTGCCGTTAGAAAGACGGGGTGGTGACGGGGACAAAATGTTGAGAAAGTTGGAAACCCAATATATCATCGCGTTGGACATTAAACAGCCCCACGGGCTTATCGCAACCGAGGATCTTCACAACTTTCTGTAAATACA
This sequence comes from Lissotriton vulgaris, assembly GCF_964263255.1. Taxonomy (NCBI): domain Eukaryota; kingdom Metazoa; phylum Chordata; class Amphibia; order Caudata; family Salamandridae; genus Lissotriton; species Lissotriton vulgaris. The sequence continues at coordinate 81,032,751 of NC_141697.1, forward strand.
TCTCCTTTTTGTCCACTTGTAGCCCACTGTTGTTGTTTTTGTTTTTGTAGTTACAAGTCCTGGTTTTATCTCATTTGGCTAGTTTAAACGGAATTTACCATGACTAACCCATCTAGCAAGACACAAACACATATAAAGTGTGTATTATGAATTTAACACACAGGATCAAATATGATAAATGTCAATGCAATTTTATCTCTCTTCTTGTAAATTTTGTACATAGGTTGTAAAATATCTATTTTCATATCAGCATTCCATTTTTATTTTTCCAAATTTTGGTTTTTCCCACGTTCAAGCACATGTATACAAATAGCACTTATACTTTGAAAAATAAAATTTTCTGAGTACATATAGTGTAAATAGTATCAATATTTATGATGTATATAAATTCAAGCACTTTGAATTTTTTTTTTTTTTTTTTTTTTTTTTTGGAAAACCTTTATTGAACAGTATGTGCAGACAAATACGGGCCTACAACCCTCAGGCCGGCCTCGACAATAAAGAGCACATCAGCAAGTAATTACACTTCTCAGCGACAAAGCAGTAAATCAACGAATAGATCAGGTTACATTATACACAATCGTGCCGCTAAGCGTCAGGATGATGAGGTTTAATTTTAAAATAAAGTCCTGAAATGAGTCCGTAGCAACAGGTCTGGAAGGATCTGAGTCAGAGCAATGCAGTTAGGACTTATACTGGGCAGCGATCACAAGAAGGGTCAGCAAGCATTATCCATAAGGCAAGAGATCGCGCTGAGTAGAATCAGGATAGTAAAGAAGCATATCAAATGGCGATCTCCAAACGCTACCCAGAAGCACCCACTCCCCCCACAGACCCAAGAAAGAAGAAAGGAAGGAGGCAGCTAGAAGGGTAAGAATAGAAGGAGAGAAGAGAGAAAGAAAGAAGAAAGAAAGAAAAAGGAGGCCCATAGAAAGAAAAAAAAAAAAAACGACAAGGAAATATACCCCCCACCCTACACGCATGCAGAGGCTACGGCCTACCCCCCCCTAGCAGTGTGTCTGTCGCCCCAGAAGTGTACCCGAAATGTAGAAGAAGAATAAGAGAAGAAAAAGAAATAGAATGTCACGGTTGATCGGAGGAGGGCCAAGGATTTATATAAGCAAGCAAAATCGTTACCCGTGGTCACCCAACCCCAGGCCCCAACCTGACACCCACTCTACAATTACCTCCAGCAGTCACAAGTCCCAGTCCCAGTCTTATATGTTCCAATGTGCAACAAGAAAGTCCCTTTCATCAGCCTTGGCCCCTTCGAATCTGCAGTCCAGAAGAAACCAGTGTCAGTACCGCCAGCTTGGATGATGTGGACCGCCATGGAGACCGTTGCAGAAGTTGAGGAGCAGAAGACAAGGCAAACTGGAGTGAGGCTTGATTGTAAGGAACCAAAGGATGCACCATTTCCATGCCACGGTTGGAGCACCAGGAAGCAGGACGATGTACAAGATCCAAAGTAGCAGCCGGCCGGTGCACAGGAAGCAAGTCCAGGGGGACGCTCGAGAATTTGGCACCCAAGGATAAAGGGGATGGGGGAAGCGACGACGGAGACTCGAGACCCGGCCGTACCAAGGAAGCAGTATTGCCAGACTCCTCCAGAGATGAACCGAGGAGTACCACAGCGGGTTCTGGGACACTTCCCCCCGCCACCGCCTCAAACCCCAATTCGAAAGATCCACCGACAGTCGGCTGAAGATGTGGCTTAACACGCCGCACTGGAGAATCCCCATGGCCAGCCAACAGGGCCCCATCAAGCCGGACCCCCAATTCGGCAGTAAAATCGCGGAGGGCCGATCGCAGGTCCCCCAGTGCAGCCAGGATGTCGCAGAGCCTCAGTGGTGGAGCAAGGATGGAGGGTGCTGCCATGTCCGCCATCTTAGATAAACAACCATTGAGCGCCCCGGGAGGCAAGCCCCCGATACCAGCCATCGGTATCTGGAGAGTAGTGAAATCACTGCGAGGCCCCGATGGTGCAGGAAACGTGGGACAGCCGGTTGGGAAGAGGCTGGAAGGAGAAGAGCAACTGTAGCACAGGGAGACCCTGCAAGATCAGGGCGTCCGTAGCAGAAGATGGCGGCCGCTGCTACAAGCTGCAACAATGAAGCGATCCCGGCCCCCTTCTGCTGGGCCGGGATACATGAAGCGGGAGCCGGAAACAATGTTGCGAGCGAGTCGCGCTGGGCTGCTGAACAGGGAAAAGGTTTCTGTGAAGAATCCACCAGCGCCGCGCTCCAGGTCCGGTGCACCGGCTCCTCCCTCTCCGCAGCGGCCGCTGCTGTCGTAGTCGCCACCGGCCGTCCCCACCTAAGCAATGGCCCGGCTGCTCCCTCTACAACAGGCCGGAGTGGGGACCGAGGCTCAACACCGCCGTGGCAGGTCCGTTTTCGACCGGAGACATAGCGTCGTGGTCAGGAGTGCAGCGCAGGTAAGCGCGATGCTCGGAGGCACAGGATTTTAACAGGATCTCGGCGAGGGGCGTCAGGACCGGCGGAGCCGAAGAGCTAGGCGGCCATCTCCCACTTTGAATTTTTTTAATAAATATTCATATGGCCGGAATGCCCGTCTCCCCCTCCCAACACAATCCCCAAGGATGGGAAGTCGGACGCAGTTCTGGACTTTTGGAAGGCGGGAGGGAGTCACCCTCCCAGCCGTATTTATTAAAATATGAAACAAAATTTAAAACATTAAATAAAAGTTTCATAATCATGTACAATTTTACATTTATTACATTTCGATGAAGACATGTTCTTTGGCTAACCTTAACAAATCTCTAATACAAAGGTTTCCTAGCCGAGTCTAACATCCTGCAAATGCATACATTCTAAATTAAAATTGTACATCCTAGCATTAAGGGCCAACGGCAAGGTCTTAACCGGTGTCAGATCCCTACTACCAAAACTGTCGCCCTCACGGTGTGAATGACGCATGCGCAGAGGACTGTACCCTCATTGCCAACTGCAATTTCCCTTGTCTTGTTGGGGGCCCCCCTTTCTGCTCGACGCCATCTTAAAGGTCGTCCGAGCTCCCGTGTGAGGTATCTGTAGGAAGGACAGCGTGGACTCCCCCCCCCCCCATCCCCACACTCTCTATCCGCCGTCGCGGATATCCGGGCCCCGGGAAATTCGTAGGAGGGGCATATAGTCGCCTCCTCCCCTGGAAGGGGCCCATGGCCGTCTCCCCTTAGGCGACCCATCCTTAGTGGGTTCCGCCTCTCAGTGGGAGGGGCCAATGGCCGCCTCCTCCCGGGCGCTCCCATCCATAGTGGGTGGCGCCCCTCTCTAGGGACCTTGAAATTACTGCTCACCGATCATGACCTTACCGCCACAGGCTGGATAGTTAACCGGCTATCCGGCCCCCCCAAACTCCTCCTAAAGGTCATGCTTCCTCAAACCCCTTAGCCATGCTATGAAGTCTCCTATGAGTAAAACATTCCCCTCCCGGGACAGGTGAACCCCATCATTCAGATACATGTGATCACCCCGAATACACCCATGAGGAATACTATGCAACTGCGCAGAGCGAAACAATCTACCAATTTTATTGTTAACCTTCTTCACCGAATGGTTCAGTGCTGACACCGAAAGGCCCCCCCGCCATACTTTCCTGGGAATCATGTGGGACCAGGCAATCGTGCACCCCGGGATTCTTTTTGCCAACCAGCTAACGGCAGACAGAACTTGCTCGAACAATACTCGTCTACCCAGAGTCACCAAGTCATTGCCCCCCAGGTGTACCATGACTACAGATGGCGGTGACCTCTGCCGCCCTAAGAGACCCTCAATAAAAGATTCGAATTGGTCAATACAGAGCCCGCCCCTTCCGTGGAAGGCCACTCTGTACCCGTATTCCCCAGCTGCGCGAGTCGCGTCACCTGCTTTGAATACATCCCCGGCCCGCCTCACGTATGAGTGGCCCACGACCCACACCACTCTCTCCTCAGACGTTGATCCATGACCGCTGGTCTCCTGGTACTGGGTCGACTGCAAATTCCGCCCCGCATGATATGCTCGCGAAACTGTAATTCAAACAAAAGACAAGAAGCGTGAGTGCATGTCAATTGACTTACAACATGTGCAATCGCACATACCTTTTGAAGCAATTCGAGGACCATCGTCCCAACTGTTTCACTTCCTCCGCACTCTGACCCTTGGCTGTAGCCTCAGTAGCAGCCCCTATCCTAAAGGAGTGGGTCCCAAAATCGCACGAGTCCATGCCCGCAGCAGCGATTGTCAGTGCTAGCACCCTCTGAAACTGAAACCTCGTCAGTGGGGTGCCGTCCCTGTGCCTCAGCAAACTTCCCCCCCACGTAGCAGTCCTCAGTGCCAAGTATTCCTCTATACACAGTATTGGGCACGTGGGGGACCCTCGCATGCGCTGCACAATAACACTGTTTCCCGTAGCCCCCTGGTCGGTTTTGGACCTGGCTATCGTCACTACCATCGAATCACCCCTAATTAGGACGTGACTCCTGCACAGGCCTCCCTCAACGTCTTTTTTATTCCTAGCGACCAGTTTGCTCACCCGCATCGCCCCATGGAACGCTAATGCGAAAGCTGCCCGGAACAAAACCGCCTCGAATTGGGAGGAGCTTGTCTCGACTAGTTTCGCCATAAGTAGGGACAACCTTTCTAAGCCAATCGGGCGCCTCTCATCCTGCTTGCGACCTTCAAGGCGCTGCCAGCCGCGAAGGGCTTTCCTCGCCAAAAAGGAACGTGTTGGGTCTTTTACGCCATGCACCTGCGCCATAAATGAAATGGCCGCCCTGTGCCTACTGGCCGTCGCCGCTGATCGGCCTTCTCGGTGTAGAGCTACCAAGAACCCCAGGAAGGACTCCTCCTGACCCCAGTTCTGACTCCCTGTCTAACCCAAAAATGCGCAATAGGAACGAAACGCTCCTTCGTATGCTTTCCTTGTCCTGGGGGCTAAACTTGCTGCCACGAGGTCTTGTAATCCAGGGCACCGATTAGCCAAAGCGCCTCGGGGAATGGTGCCGCCACAAGGTCCGCTGTAGGTAGATAACCCCTGAACGCCTGCATATGTGAACGAGAGAGTGCATCAGCTGCATGATTCAGTACGCCCGGCACATGTTTCGCCCTGAACTGTACATTCAGTCTCATGCAAAGCAGCACAACTTCCTTCAACAATCTCAAGATCCATTTGCAGCGTGCTGCCTGATTGTTAATGCATTCGACAACAGTCATATTATCAGACCAAAATACCACAGAGCGGTCTCTGAAATCGTCCGGCCATGCCATCAGAGCAACAAAAATAGGGAATAGCTCCAGGAACCCAATGTTACTTGTGAGACCGCAGGAGTGCCACCACGCCGGCCATGTTTGCGCCGACCATCGGTTACCAAAGATGGTGCCAAATCCCACGCTCCCCGCCGAGTCAGTCCACAAACCCAGCTTGTCCGAAGACGCTGGCGGCTTGTTCCACACTACTCGACCGTTGAAGTCCGCCAGAAATGCCAACCAAATGCGCATATCCTGGCGAACCTCTGCAGACAGTCTCGTGCGGTGGTGTCCTTCTTTGAGACCAACCATAGCTTGTGCAATAGAGCGTGAAAAGGGGCGGGCCATTGGTATAACTCTCAAGGCAAAGTTAAGCTGACCCACTGTTTGCTGTAACTGGTGCAGGGTCACTTTCTCCTTACTAAGGCAAAGTTCCAGGGAAGCCCTAAATTTTGCTACTTTTCCCACCGGCAAACGGAAGCATCCCTCCACAGAATCGAGCTCGATTCCAAGAAACTCCAGTGAAGTAGATGGTCCAACCGTCTTACCTGGTGCCAATGGGACTCCAAACTCCCTCATGAGGATGAAAAAGTCCTGTAGCGCCTGCGCACATTTCATGTCGCCGGCTGCCCCCAAGAACAGAAAGTCATCTAGATAATGCATAACATGCCTATGCCCTGTGGCCTCAGTGAATGCCCACTCTAAAAAACAGCTGAATTTTTCAAAATAGGCACAAGAAATGGAGCAACCCATCGGCATGCATTTATCCATGTAATAATTCCCTTGGAATGCAAAACCGAGCAAACGCTGATCCTGTGGGTGTACCGGGAGCAACCGGAACGCTGATTCGATATCTGATTTCGCCATCAGCGCCCCGGGGCCCAGGCGATTTAACATGGTGACGGCATCATCGAAGGATGCGTACCGCACCGAACAAACTTCTGGGTCAATAGCATCGTTTACCGAGAAACCCCTTGGAGCAGATAGATTATGGATCAGCCTAAACTCCCCCGGGTCCTTCTTCGGAACCACCCCTAATGGGGAACAGATGAAATCCGCCACTGGCGGGCGCTGAAAAGGCCCGCCACTCGCCCTAGACTCACTTCTTTTGCGATTTTTCTCTCTACCACACTTGGATTATGCTGCGCTGATAGCTGGTTTTTACAAAAAGGTTCCCCACGAAAATCCCCCGCCGGGATGTGGAAGCCGTATAAGAATCCCTTCCTCAACACCCCAGCGGAGACATGATCAGGGTATTTGTTTAACCAAGGAGTCATAGCCATGAGATCAACGGGAGTAGGCAATTGTTCACAATGATCCACCTCAGTCCTGCTTGGACCCTCCTTTACCTCCCGCCCCGTTATTTTTCGATCTACATGAACTCTCCGGGTGTGAGGAATTCCCACAGCCCGCACACACATGCTTGAACCTACATGTTCCCTGCGGTCTGTTACAGTTGCCTCGATTGAAGCCCCAACAGACCCCCCGCTTTCCACCATTCCCGCCGGTTTTCGGCTGGTGATCACCACCGGCGCCTGCTCGAAAGGGCACCGCGGGCTTTTGGCGGGAAACCCCCGACCCACTCCCGCCTGGCGAGGATGTCCCTGCCGTCCCAGGCAGGAGCTGCTTATGCCAAGAGATTGAGTCGAGGCAGTCCCATGTCAGAGAGGAATCATACTCTTTCGCTTTACGGAATTTCATGTCGTAACCTTTCCATTCGTCCCCCTCATACATTTCATAAAAATCCATTATACGAGTTTGATAACAAGACAGTTCAGTCAATACCTCGGGCTTACGTTCACCAATAATCGCAGTAAACATTGCAAAGGCCTTCGCCCAATTCGTTATCGTCTCCTCCACCCTAAACTCAGCCATCTTGGCGCGCCAGACGCTCGGGTGCCACAAATCTTTCTGTGTTTTAGCATATTCCATCTCGCGATGGTCAGTTAATAACGAAAACATATTGACATACTTGTCTGCCCATATCAATTCTTTCGTGGCAATCGGGATATGTTGTACCACCCTCTCCCGTCTTGAGGGTAATGAGCCCTCCCCCGCCAGCGGCAAAGCGAGCTTACCCGGTTCGGTCGTTGTTCCCGCCGTTTTCTCGCGACCAGCCGCCGGTTCTTCCGGTATCACCTGTGGGGAAACAAGAGGAAGATTCGCCTTCGCGGCATCTCGCGACTGCCGCAACTGCTGGATTAGTAACTTGGCCTCTTCGGCCGTGTCTCCGGGCGCCGTAGCACCCCCTGCCTTCTTATTGAGCCATGCGGCCAACTGGGTGGCCAATTCAGGAGGCATATCCTCGTCGTTAGCGGGCGTAATCACAACCGGAATCGGTTGACCCGCGTCTGGGATTGGTACCGGGTCATTAGCTGGTGTGACAGGGGTGACCAGGGGTACCTCAGGGACCGGAACCTCCCCTGCAACTGCCCTCTTCTTGACCTGTTTCCCTCTACCCTCGGGGACGATTCCCGGCAAGGCCGGGCCTATTACCTTCTTAGGGTTTCCAGGCTTGTTCATTGCGGCCAGTTGCTTCTTGACGACCGCCAAATCTCGACCAAGCGCTGGGACTTGTCCGACTTTTCGTTCCATGCCCGCTATACTGTTCACCAACATGCTTAGCACCTTGTCTGTCTCGGAACCCTTTCCTGCCTTCTTGCCAGACATTGTCTCGATTATCCGCTCCGAGTCGATCAACACGGTCCTGGATCCTTCGCTTTAAAGTCACTGAAAGAGAAACACAAGAATTACAAGTTCTCAAAATTGCTCCTTGTTCCGTCGAGGGCTCACGAGCAACGAGTGGGTGCAGCCTTCAGAGCACAGGAACAAGAGGACGCTTCTTCGGATTCCCGCTCTATTTATTCTTCTTCGGGAGGGCGTGTACCCTCCTCCGGTACGCCTACTGGGCGTGGTCATCGGTGTAGGTGTCTAGGACAACCCCTCTTGGGCGGGAAAAGGCGCACCCCGGCTACGCTGCTTCGGGCATACCAGCCGAGACACGCCCCCCGCCCAAAATGGTTTCCCGGGAGGATCGGGGCACCCAGCCATACGTTCGGGGGGACCGAGTGGTCGCCCCTTTCCAGGACATGAGCTTGGGGGTATCATGGTTAAGTTCCACTACACTTATATTAAATGTTACATGATTGTTTTGATTTTAGGCGAAATTAATGTTTACAAATCTGATTGCTATTTAAAATCAACCGGTACTGGTTAATTTATATACCGACAGGTATATGCATTCATGCAGTAAGGATACAGCACCAGTCACTTTATTAGCCTTTGGGCGCTCTTGCATTCATGCAGTTATGATAAACGGTTGTAAATAGCTATGAGACATGTGCAATAATTGTAAATGGAACCAATTTTTTACATGCGATATTTTATACATTGTAAAATTATAAGACGGACCGAAATGTTAAAACAGAACTAACATGTTTTATAATTTGTATTGATTTCAGGCAAAATGTACTTTTTTACTGAATACAAATGTCCATTACAGTTTGTTTTTTACTCCAGTATGTTATTTGCACCTTTTCTATGCCTATGTTTTAAATAATCATGTGATGCACTTTAGGAGGTGTGGCCCATAGGAGGGGTCAGGGAAAACAAGCATTTAAAAATAACAGGCTGACTCATTTTATGGTGTGTGATCAAGAGTACAAGTTACTCGAAACGCGTCGCCAGGAAGGTTTTCAATAAAAGCAACATCTTGCCTGAAGCCGTGGGGTCTGTCTCCTTCTTTCGCCACGCCGTCGGTGTGGAGGTCTGGGGATTCTCATTTACTTATAAATATATATATATTTTTTTATGTACTCTAGGTCCCCGCACATGGGCGGGAATATGCAGTGCTTATGACTTTGATGAGGATACCCCTGGAAGAGAACTAGGATTACAGGTAAGTAACTGTTGGAAATGGGGGTTGCCCAAGTCTCAAAGGGGGTAGCATGGCATCAAGCGGGCAGGCCAAACTTCGAGGACATGTGAAGCATTCACGCAGTACCCTCAGTCAACACACCAGGCACACTACAAAAGAGGCAGGACACCAATTTGAGTTGGAAAATTAAGCAGTTTAGTATCTCCAACCTGCAAGGCAAAAATGCATTAACACTGTCATCATAACACGGCGCCAACTGGCACCAGAGCCAAGTACTTCAGAGGGGGATTATTTACAGGGGATAAAAAGGGTTGAGACCAAAGTCCATGCTGTAAGGGAAAAAGGATGGGTTAAAATTGTCATTAGATCTGGAGCCCAATCTGGCGGGGCCAACTCAGACTCTCATCCTACAGGGAAGGCTGTAATTGCAAAATACCACATTAGCATAGATATATATATCATGCACAATCACGCCAACCCAACCCCTGTAAAAGAAAACATCAGGGCATCATAGTACCTCATAAATAGGAGCACCTGTAATAAAAGGCACAATCACCTGCACGGTGGCACAAAAGCATGCAATTAACCATTAGATAGGAAAGTGGCCTCACCACAAACGTATAAACAGTAACCTAAGAGCCAGGCCTAACCTCAGGGACCATCTGGCAACAGGTAACAATGGCATTCCATTAGGCAGGTCACCTGGCTAGGTGTATCAAACATCAGGCAGAACATACATCGCCTAGCATTAACATCAGGTAGGGGCCCTCCTCATAGATAAGGAACACCTGTACAGAAACGGGTAGGCTCCCTCTACCATCAACCTAGGGCAACCCTCCTCGGGGCATACTTATAGAAGTGGGAGGTCAGGTCTAAAACACTTCAGGGAAAATTAGGCAACAAGCAAGAAGATGCATTCCAATGGGCCTCTCACTTGGCTGTGCATGACAACCCTTTCCCTGGGGACCACTACAACCTTCTACCTCCCTCCTGTGATCCTTAGGATGAGCAGGGGCTTCTATAAGCAGTTCAGTACGCCTCCCTGGTATCCTGGGGCTCTGAGGCAGCAGTCACCAACAGCCTTTATTTGGTTTCTAGGCACTTGGGCCCCACTTAGTCTATAGAGGCAGGGTAGAAGGCGGACACCGACCCTGTGTCCCGTTGCCCTCTCTACCCCCCACACCGTATACAGTTGCCCACACTCACCGGGCTGTCCAGGGCCTCCTTCGCGGTAGGGCAGGCACCGACAATGTGCCTCGAGGCCCGGGCTTTGCTGACCCCTACGGGGCTCCCTTGTGGCTACTGTCCTTCTCCCCTTCGGTCTCCTCGGACCGGCACGGTGCTAGGGGCTCTCCTCTGTGGAGGGACAGGCATCGATAGAGTGCCTTTCTGCCCCCTCCTCTCTCACAACAACCGGGCCCCTCCTTCCTCACAGGGGGCCCGGGACTCACATGCAGCCTCCGCGTGGTGCTAGGCCCAGACGGGGCTCCCTCCTTCCTCACGGGAGCCTCAGATCAGGAGGCGGGGCTGGCACCGACAGTGTGCCCCGGCCCCGCCTACCTCACCGGCCCCTCGCGTGGGGGCACAGACCGGCGGGGTGGCCTCCCGCTCCGGGTGCTTCTCTCGGGGCTCCCACCTTGGCACGGGGGCCCTGCAACAAAGCTTCACCCGGGTCCCCCTCCTACCTCACGGGGACCCGGGGCTCCGACTCGACCTCTTCCTGCCTTTCCGGCCGCCCGGGCCGGCAACCAATCCCTTTGCGGCGTTGGCGGGGGCGGGCCAATGAAGCGGCCGGGCTCCCCCGTCACATGACGTGTGTGCCGCGGCCTCAGGGCCTAGCGCGGCCCCTTCCTTACTTCGGCGGCCCTCTCCTGGTACCGGGGGCCGCCGCAACGACGCCGAACACGGCGGGGGTCTCTTTGGCGGCGCCGGGCTGCGGCGGTGACGGTGGCATCAATAAGGGGTAGGCTCCCTTCTAATTAATTATTTATATAGCGACAGAAGCGCGCCTCCTCAAACAGCGCTATTCACAGCACACTGCTCCTTGCCACAGTCTCCTCAGGAAACAGCGTTTTCCACCGCGCACTACTACTCAAACCACAGCGCTATTCACAGCGCACTGCTTCTTGCGCCCACACGGCAGTTCTGGGGCAGATTAGCGCTTCCAGATTATAGCGCTTCCTAGGGGGACACAGCAGGCCCTCAGAACAACGCGTTTTTCTTCCCACAGCGCTGGGTAGGCAGTCCAGGGCTTCTAAGGACACGCAGCTCCTCCCAGTCCAACGCTTAAGGCAATGCAGCAGCAGCACTTCCAAAGGGGGCCACAGCTTCCTGGGGGCACCAACCTCCCCAAACAGCGTCTGACAGGCGCACCTCACAGAGGGGGGTGAACAGTTCCACAGCCAGCCCCAGGGGCACACTCCTCACCTCCTGGGGGGTTCAAGCCCACAGCATTCCTCCTCATGTGGGCACCTCTTTCCCTCAGCGCTGGAGTAACTCCCGGTTCCCACAGTGTCAGGGACCTGGGTAGGGGCCCTCCCTTGTCAGGGGCCCATGGGGACAGCAGCTTATAGGGGTGCAGGGCCCAGCTCACAGGCCCATGTGGCGGTAGCACCTCACAGCAGGTCCCCTCTCTTCTTTGTCCCTGCGCTGACTGACTCTCTGGTGACACTTCTCCCTTTTTATACCCTCCTCCCAGGCAGTGCCAGGACCTTCTAGAATGTTGGCACATCTAGCCTAAACCGGTTCTAGGGGAGGGGGTTAGCACCCTGGGTGCCAGGCTTTCCCTCCAAAAGCTAGGGGTAGCTGGGTAATATTATCTAGACCGCTGACCTATGTCAGTCCAGTGGCAAAACCCATGGCCATGGCATCCATTTTAAAAGCAATACATTTCAGTCAGGTGCAGTTTTAAAATGGGGGTTTTTACAAGTGCTCACATTATGTCAGGTAATTACATTTTTCAAAAGGGGTCTCACACCACTCATGGCCTATACAGGTTTAATCCCATGGGGGAGACAATCCAGATAAGGGGGTCAAAAGCGAAAAATTTTGGGGGAAAAAGGCCAAGTCCAACAGTAACTTATTTATGTTTAACCTTTTTAAGTTCCAGTAATGTTGTATGGCATCAAAATGATGGTTGACACCCATCCAGGGCACACAAGGAATTCTGGAGGTGTAAAGTTAGTCAGACTGTGTCTGATGCTGTGTCTGGTGTATTGCTTAATGGGCTGAAGGTTGCCACTATGTTTCTCATCACAAGCCAAGTACTGTTTTGAGCAGACACATGGCTGCATGTGAACAAAGGGGTCCCTTCATTTTCTCTATGTCATGAGGGACAGTTGAATCAAACATGTCCTATTTAATGATTGGGTCCGGTGGGATGCTCCATCACCAAATTGAGTAGGTCATGTAGGCCCTATTCCTGGGGACATGGCAAACTGCACGCTTATGATGTAGTTGATGTATCAGACTTGACGTTGGTAAGTTGGTGCTATGACACAATGATAATGATCATCTGCTCGATAAAGATTGAAAACGTGTACAGTGGCATCATTCATAATCTGGAACCTGTTTCTACAGCCAATTTCTACTCAGTTCATGCCAACAGTAGCAGGTGGGTATGATGCCTTAGTCCTTCACAAATGTGCATTTGAGGCAGGTTGTGTGAAACAAGGTGAAATTGTATGCCAAACTGTTTTAATTGTAACAGAGAGGAATGTGTCCACATTGGTGAGAGAGTTACATCGCCACCAAACAACATTTTGGTGTCCTTAGTTCTGTCCAGGTGAGAAATTAACGATGGGGAGAAATGAAATAAGTAAAAGGAAATTTGCAAATGGAAGGTTACATCACATTGATGTTATGGGATCCCATATTGAGAAGTCAATTTCTAACCCAACACATGGCTCTTTAGGAATTGTGAATATATTTCAGCTCTGTACTGCTCTGTGGGTTAGAAACATCTCATGGCCTATGTGTTTCCTCATGCTGTCGAAGCCCTTTTTAATGAAGGGGACTACAGGTATATAAGAGACAAAGGCATACATAATTAATGAACTGGCATGGGGAACTTCTAGACTTTGAGCAAATGTTGTGTGATCTAAGTTCATGTCCATTTGTATTTGCACAGATACCGTCAAACTGTTGCATGAGTTGTTTCAGCATAGTCTGGGAAAGGCAAAGGTGACAGCGGGCACGTCGGTGGAGAGGAAGGTGGCCACCATGGCTCTGGTGTGGACATCACAGGCACTGAGGGAGACAGTGTCACAGAGGGTGAGGAGACTGGCATGGAGGCCACCAGTGACTCAACATCTTTGGAGGCCTCCAATGAAGCCCATTCCCTAGTGGTGGCGGACTCTGGAGCACACATTACACCAGCGTTGTCGTCCGCCACCGAACATTTTTTCTCCACCCTCCGTCTTGCTCCCTCCCCCGCAGTTGGCCGTAGCACACCCCTAAAAGGGATGGCATCACCTTTGCTGCAGGCACCGCCTCCCCCACCCCAGTTTTCTAGGCTGTGCTCAATCAGGAGGCTGTTGATCTTTTAACCCCTTAAGCGGCCGACGGCAACGCTACCTCCCCAGTGCTGCCGTCGGCCATTGGCCGACGGCATTACACCCGCGCACGGAAACGCCCGCACCGCGGCGGAATTACCGCCGCGGTTAACGGGTTAAAGACGATCGCTGTAGGTCAGACCACATTACTGAATGCCACCCAGGGGCTGGCTGACCAGAACACCCACATGCTGGCTTACCTGGATGCCATTCACATTTCCTTGCCTGGCCTACAGCGGTCATTCCAGGGTCTGTTCTCCTCTTTGAGCGAAGCCTCTCGCCCATCCAAACCTCATTCCCAGACTAGTACCCCTTCACAAAACCAAGGGCCAGATGTAGGAAGCGTATTTCCGGTCGGTAATGGCCGAAATTACCGAATTTCGGCCGTTACCGACCGGAATTAGGCTACTGAGATGTAGGTGTCCAAGGGCCAGATGTAGGTAGCCCAATACCGGTCGGAAACGGCCGAAAATACTGATTTTCGGCCGTTTCCGACCAGTATTGGGCTATGGAGATGTAGGGCCCTTAAAAACATACAGAATCAGTGATTTTACCGAATCGGTAAAATTACCGATTCTGTATGTTTCCGATGTAGGTAGCACTTTTAACACTGCTACAGGGCTTTCAGGATTCGGTATTTACCATGCAATACAATTGCATGGTAAATAACGAATTCTTGTGTACATGCACATCTGTGCATGTACACCTGTGCCATACAGACATGCCCTTAGGGCATGTTTGTGTGCCACATGGCACACAAGCCAGAAACAGGGGTGCAACCGGGTGTCAAAGTGACACCCTGTCCCCCTTAGAAATTCGGTATTTTTAACGATTCGGTAAATACCAAATCGGTATTTGCTATTGAATCCTATGGGAGGATAGGTCGATCCGGCCAATCGACGGAACCCCATCGATGGACGCCTTGTCAGAAACACCAAGTAAGTACGCCGACTCGATGCCCCTCGCTGTTCTTTAAACAGAATGCGTGAAGAAGCTTTTCTCACTCTGCCTCCTCTTACACCCTAACACTAGGCTGTTCCTGCTAAAGTCCACCAACCAAATGTACCTGTGACAGAACCCCATTCATGGACGCCCAGTTAGGAATGTTAAGTAAGTGCCCTCTACCAATGCGTCTTAGCTTGTTTATGGCAGAATGCGCGTAGAGATTGTTCCTTATCCCGTCTCTCTCTACTTTTAAAACACCAGGTAGCTCCGTTTAAAAATCCACAAACAAGTATATTCTTGGACCCTGTTTTCCGTGAGGAAGGGTCGGTCCGGCCAACCAACGAAACCTAATCTACGGACTGTGTATCCACTCGGTCAAGTAAGTAGATTTAACAGACAGCGCGTTTCTTTAAAAACAAAACGCGCTAGGAAGTGATATTTACTCGACTGCTCTCCCTCATTAGGCAGGCATAAAACCGGTAGCGTGGGTGGACCCAGATTCCCTAGACTGGACATCCCTAAATCTTCATTTATGGTATGTACAAATCATTAGCACTCATACCTTGTGACTGAATAAATGATGACCATTATGCATATTTACGATACTGTTCTGCTTTAGGTATACCGGCGGAATATCTCCAAAAATCTCCAAAGTAGAGCAGTCCACATCTCTCTTCTCATTTATCAACCTCTGCGTAGCGAAACTCTTTCATTTACTAACAAAAATTAAAAACTCAGGTAATGAAATCTAAAGTTCATTGAATATCTGGTTGCAAAAAATCCATAAGGATAGAAAATAAATTAGAGTTTATTTGTCACCTATTAGATTCCGGATCTGCTGAAAACATTAACTCTATGCGCCCTTTGCTTTAAGGATCCCCTTTAAACCATTGCAGGTAAATTGAATACTTAGACAATGTTGTGAGCTGTTATATCAATCTTTTAAATAATAAACTACCAATAGTTATCATCGTCACCTGTCTGGGGTTACCTATTTTACTTAATATATGCGCACCTGCACTAACATCTAAGATCCTACAATTATCAAAGGTTTTGCATCAAAAAAAAAAAAAAAAAAAAACCCGTACTCTACTAGTACCAACTTGATGTATAATAACCCTTAGTTTTGCTGGTCAAAATGTGTTCAAAAGTGAGTGTTCCCCAGAATGTTAGTAAATGTGAGATATGAATGATGTTAAAATGCTCTCTTTTGGTTACTTAGCTTAGGTTATCTAAATGCCTTTTACAGATCTCACCGTTTGGGAGTCTGGTTTAGGGAGTGGCCCTAGAATTGTTGGGTACTGCATACTGTCAAAATGGCAACTATACAAACATCAGGTTAAAGACGACTATTATGTTTCTTCTATTTTCTCTTTTATCTGTGTTTAGTATAAAGAAATGTATTGGAAAGAGAAATGCTTTGACAAATTTAATTGTTAAAAAGATTAATACTAAAAGCACTATATTCTATTTTTAGATTTTTTTACCCTGTTCCTCCCAGTCAACAACTCCCAGCCCTGACGAAGGTGTGGCCCATCTGGCCTATCACCGAAACGCGCGTCGGCTCGTGACTCCAGAAATACGGCATACTATGTAGTATCAACTAGGTGCCGCAACAAGATCATTAGTCTGGAATAATATTCGGCTCTATGCCACATATCTACCATCTTTATGTGGAATACAACAGAACG
Organism: Lissotriton vulgaris; assembly: GCF_964263255.1. Classification (NCBI taxonomy): domain Eukaryota; kingdom Metazoa; phylum Chordata; class Amphibia; order Caudata; family Salamandridae; genus Lissotriton; species Lissotriton vulgaris. The sequence continues at coordinate 81,049,063 of NC_141697.1, forward strand.
ATTTGTATGAACTGAAGAATGTGAGTGGGATGTCTGAATTTTAGATAGTATTAGTTTTTGAAACACTGTAAGAATGAAAGTATGAATGAAGTATGAAATGTTACTGGGTAGGTTCCTAAGAAGAATGTTATTTTGTCACTTTTACTTGTTTTCTAAATTGACTATGTATACTGTGCAATATTTATAAGATAATTATATGCGATGGATGTATATAAATGCTTTCTACACTAAAATAAAAGTACCTATATATTTGCTAAAAACTGTTTCTTGCAAGTAATTGAATGGTGTTGATTTTGTAATGTGCAGTATCTACCTCTAGGTTTATCACCCCTCACATACTAGGATCCCGGATCTGGGACCACATTATCTATTGGCGGGGTACGTTCTTTGTTCTTTATTCACCGCCTCCCCCACCCCAGTTTTCTAGGCTGTGCTCAATCAGGAGGCTGTTGATCTTTTAACCCCTTAAGCGGCCGACGGCAACGCTACCTCCCCAGTGCTGCCATCGGCCATTGGCCGACGGCATTACACCCGCGCACGGAAACGCCCGCACCGCGGCGGAATTACCGCCGAGGTTAACGGGTTAAAGACGATCGCTGTAGGCCAGACCACATTACTGAATGCCACCCAGGGGCTGGCTGACCAGAACACCCACATGCTGGCTTACCTGGATGCCATTCACATTTCCTTGCCTGGCCTACAGCGGTCATTCCAGGGTCTGTTCTCCTCTTTGAGCGAAGCCTCTCGCCCATCCAAACCTCATTCCCAGACTAGTACCCCTTCACAAAACCAAGGGCCAGATGTAGGAAGCGTATTTCCGGTCGGTAATGGCCGAAATTACCGAATTTCGGCCGTTACCGACCGGAATTAGGCTACTGAGATGTAGGTGTCCAAGGGCCAGATGTAGGTAGCCCAATACCGGTCGGAAACGGCCGAAAATACTGATTTTCGGCCGTTTCCGACCAGTATTGGGCTATGGAGATGTAGGGCCCTTAAAAACATACAGAATCAGTGATTTTACCGAATCGGTAAAATTACCGATTCTGTATGTTTCCGATGTAGGTAGCACTTTTAACACTGCTACAGGGCTTTCAGGATTCGGTATTTACCATGCAATACAATTGCATGGTAAATAACGAATTCTTGTGTACATGCACATCTGTGCATGTACACCTGTGCCATACAGACATGCCCTTAGGGCATGTTTGTGTGCCACATGGCACACAAGCCAGAAACAGGGGTGCAACAGGGTGTCAAAGTGACACCCTGTCCCCCTTAGAAATTCGGTATTTTTAACGATTCGGTAAATACCAAATCGGTATTTGCTATTGAATCCTATGGGCTTCAAGGCCCATAGGATTCAATAGCAAATACCGATTCGGTATTTACCGAATCGGTAAATACCGAATCTTACTGAGTCGGTATTTTTTACCGATTTTTTACCTACATAGGTTTTACCGATTCTTAAATACCGAATCGGTAAAATTCGGTATTTAAGAAATGGTAAAACCTATTTACCTACATCTAGCCCCAAATTGCTAATTCGGTAATTTACCGATTCGGTATTTTAAGGAATCGGTAAATTATTGATTCCTTAAAATACTGAATCAGTAAATTACCGAAATAGCAATGTAGGGAGCACTTAAATGAGTGCTTTCCCCTTTTTGGGATTCGTTATTTACCACCAACTACAAGTTGGTGGTAAATAAAAAATAAAAAAAAGCTATTTTAAGCAAATTGCTTCAGTGCCATGTTGCAGACATACATGCCCTTAGGGCATGTATGTCTGCAACATGTGCACCCATACACAATTGAGGGGTGCAACAGGGTGTCAAAGTGACACCCTGCCACCCTTCAATGTTTCCCCCAATTACCGAATCGATATTTACTGATTCGGTAATTGACATTCAATCCTATGGGCCTCCAGGCCCATAGGAATGAACGGCAATTACCGAATCGGTAAATACCGATTCTGTAATTACTGAAACTTACAGATTCGGTAATTATTTCGGTAAAATTACCTACATCCCATTTGCCTGTTCTTAAATACCGAATCAGTATGATTCGGTATTTAAGAATCGGTAATCTGGAATTACCTACATCTGGCCCCAAATCCCTCCACCCAGCCCTATCCCAAATACACTCAAGCATTTGCACGCACCCACTACAATGAGTACAAGCAGCACATTCCCACACCAACATGGCAAAAAACACAGACACACACACAGAAAGACAACACACACTCCACCATCCCACCCACTACAAGCATCCCCACGGTCAGCACACCCATCACTACAACAACACCCACATCCACCACCAGCATACCCAGTCAGCACACCCATCGCTACAACACTCACATGCACCATCAGCACACCCAGTCACCACACCCACCACTACAACACCCACACCCACCACCAGCACACCCAACACTGCAATAACACCCACACACAACACCAGCGCACCCACCATTTATTTTTTTTAAAACATCTTTTTATTTGGCATTTGGTTCATCATATACAGGAGTATTGATACATAGCAGTACATATCATATTTAGTGACATATAGCAAATCAACAAGGTACACCCCGGTTCATCACAATCATACTATTGGTGTGATAGTTATGACCAGTATAAATGATAGTTCTCCAAAGATACAATATTCCAATATCGTCCTCAATATGTGGTGAAGGGGAACCGAACATGGTCTGCATATATACATATCGGTATAGGGGGCCTACGAATAAACATCACTCGGTCTTCGTGAAACATCAAAACTAAAACAACCATTAACCAACTGGATATGCAGTGGGGTCCAGTCTGTTTATCTGTACCACTCAGGACCGGCATTAGTGCCGGTGGTGCCTGGTGCGACAATCTTTTTTAGCACCCTGCCATGACCTCCTCCTCAGATTACCTCACTATCCCCTGGCAAAGGGGCCTCTCATCTCCCCACAGCCCCTCTCTCACATACATTTCATTTGTTTTAAAGCGCTGGTGAAGGCTGGCTTTACCAATCCACTCAGCTATCCACTTTGAATACAGATCTGTTCTTTGAAGCAGGCATATTAACCTTTTGCGCTATATGGTGAGTTAAAGCTGCCATTGGACAAAACTCTGATCTCTCTCTCTAGCAGGAACATCACAAGAGTTATCTTGACATTTCTGTTGCCGCCTGAAATCTGGACACACAAGGAACTCTGCAGCAGGTACTTTGAAATTGTAAGTTATTGCCAAACACAGCCCTCCCACCAGAGGTCAGCGCCCCCCTCCAGATTGGCGCCCTAGAGCCGGCCTTGGTACCACTTATGGTTATGTAGGGTATTGAGGAGGGTGATGTGTACGGCGACCGGGCAAGCAAGACCCCGGGCCTCTGTTTCTCAGGTGCGTAATTTTAGTCACAGACATGCTGTAACTCACCAGTAGGGGTGTGTGTGTGTGGGCTCTACCTCTGCCCCTTCTTTGGGGTATTTATGTTTAGTTTCTACAATTACCACACCGTCGAACCACAATTTAACTATTGACTGGTTTATCATCTACTTTGGTTGTTCGTCATCTGATTGTGAGGTGTCACTTCCCTGCTCTTCTTCACTCTGATCATGCTCCGGGTTCTCCCAGGGCTCCGGATCTCCCTCCATAACTCCAAAACCATTACACTTGGTGGCATGCTGCCCCCAATATAAGAACTGAATGTAAGAACTGAATGCAGAACCGCATGTGTTATAGGTTCCTCACAGCTCCCTCCTCACAGCTCTCTGAAGGTCTGTATTACTGCTTCATATAACAGAAATTGACCAGATGGGAGGCCGAAACCCTCAACTAGTTCCTCGAAGGGTGACAGGACTGACTGCTTGTAGCAGTCGCCTATCGTTACCAGCCCTACTTCAGTCCAGGCTTTCAGTTGTTCTGGAGTCAGTATTGTTGGTGGGGTGCCATGTGGCAGACCAGCCAAGGGCAGGACTGAGGTGTATAATAGGGTTCTTGCTGCTCTAACTGTGCAGCGTTTCCAGCACCATAGCGCAGTAATCTGCAATAGAGACTGGTGTGGGATAATTACTGCCGCATCAAGCATTTTGGCCATAAGCATATCAGTGCGGGTTACTAGGTCGGTGAAATCCGTGCATTTAGTCCTTCCGTGCATTTGTTCCTTCTAGCCACTGTGCTAACCACTCTGGCTGAGATGCCAAGAAGTAGAGCTCGAAGTTCGGCACTTCCAAACCGCCCTTTGCGAGGGGGCTTTGTAAAGTAGCTAATGACACCCTCCGCCTCCCCTTTTCCCATATAAGGTTTCATAGTAATGAGTCCAACTGTCGGAACCACGAGGCAGGTATGCTGGTGGGGAGATTGATAAAAAAAAAGTACAACAGGCGTTGTAACATAACCATTTTTGCAATAGAATTTCAGGCCGTGATCGGCAGTCGGAAAGAACACCAAAATAAGACACACAATCTAAGTGATCTGAGTGTTTCCTCAAGGTTTCCATCATTGAGATCTTCCAGTGAGTGGAAGACCTGGATACCCAATTATTTAAAAGTGGAGAGCAGCCAATGAAGGTCCACAGTGAGGTCCGGTGGCCAAGGCTGTCCTGCTGACATGGGGAATGGGTATGTCTTGTGTCGGGTTACTTTTAATCCTGATATAGTCTCAAAGTGTCCCATTATATTCAGTGCTGTGGCAGTGCCCTCAGTGCCATCCTTAAGGTAAATCAATAAGTCATCAGCATAGAAGGAAATAATGTGATTGTATCTACCTACTGTCAGGCATAACCCCACCCGGTCTAAACAGAGCCGCTAGTGGCTCTATGGCCAATGCAAATAGGGGGGGCAACAGTGGGCATCCCTGTCTGGTGCCCTGTCTGATCTCATATCTCATATTGTGCGGAAACAATCTTTCCAGTTTGAACTCTGGCCGTGGGGCATTCATAGAGAAGTGACACCTATTTCAACCAGCTCTCTCCCAGCCCTTTCTGTCTCATTGTCTTGTGTAGATGATCCCATTGAACTGTATTGAAAGCCATTTCAAGGTCAATCGATAAAAGGGTGGCCTGTGGTGATAGCCTTGCACTAGGGTGGAACATCAAAAAGTACAGTCTACGAAGGTGTATAATGTGTTTCGGGCTGGAATAAAACCGTTCTGGTCTGCGTGAACTAAGGTAGGCATATAGGGTAATAAACGGAGCACTATGGTCTTGCGTAGGACTGGATCATTAAGGCGTCCCATGGGGATCCAGGATGATGACCCAACCTCAATGATTCGCCATATAATACCTCCAAGTGGGGAGCCAGTGCTGTAAAATAACACAAATAAAATTCTACATGGAGGCAGTCGGGCCCTTGGGTTTGCACAGTGGCCATACTCTTGATTGCCACACGTATCTCTTGTACAGTCACCGGATCACCCAAAACTTCCCTCGCCTGGCAGTCTAGTGTCTGAAGTATCAACCGCCCGAGGAATCTCTGCTGTTTGCCTGGTGTCTTATAAAGGTCTTCGTAGTAAAGGCGAAATTGATTGTTTGTCGCCTCAGGGTGGTGGATTGGGGCCTTAGTACGGCATCGGATATGCGTGATCAGGGATCCCCGAGTTTTGGGCTTAATGAGCCATACCAACAATCTACCAGGTTTCCCCTCCTTCTCTTGAACCTGAGTAAGATAACCCTTATAGTCATGGCACCGCAGCCGTTCTAAGGGCCTGGTGGTACAGCATACACGTCTCTATAAATTCTGGACGTGTTCCCTGCATATTATCCAATTCGTGTAGTTGACAATCTAGTTCCCTCAGTTCTTGATGTAGTTCGTTGTGTGCCCCAAGTGACTGCCCCTTCATCACTACCTTAAACACCTCCCATCCATCAGTGCCATGGACGTCATCGTCGTGTTTGTAGCAAAGTAAGTGTCAATGGCTGTGCCTACGGTTTCTTTACAACAATTTCCTTACAACATTAGCGGGTTGAGGTGCCACAATGGTACTAGCGGGCATTTCCCCAAAGGCTAGAGGATCAAAAGGAGGGGGCTGTGGTCAGAAAGTGTGTGTTCCAAATATTCGGTGTGTGTGACGGAACTACCCAAGATGTACACAGGAAGAGGTTGATCCTTATATGTAGCTGGTTGATGGGGGAATAGTAGGAATAATCCCTGTCCGCTATGTGTTGTGTCCTCCATATGTCCACCAACCCCTAATGATTTACCCACTCCTGAATTCCCACTGTTGTGCTGTGTGCCTGAGCGTTTGGCAATGGGGATATGAACTATCAAGTATAATGTTAGTGGCACAATTAAATTCCCGCTTATCAGCATGTCCGGCATTGACACCTACACCAATGTAGCTGAGAGGGCCCAGAGAAAGGAAACCTGGTCTTGGTTAAGCACGCATATGCAACCCAGTACAATTTTCATGACTAAAGAGCCTATGCCATCTCCATCGTCTAGGAAGTTTCTCTGTCTCATTGTGGGTGAGGTGCATCTCTTGTAGGAGTGCAATCTGTATACCCAGTCTACGTAAGTATCTGTGGATGTTATGCCACTTAACAGGTGAGCCCATCCCCCTAATTTTCCACGTTAGGAGCTGTAATGTGTGGGATTTGGACACCATTTACCAATATTAAGGTACCCAGACTCTCCAGCCCCATTACCCCCCGCCTTCCCCTCCCAGAGATTATAAAGCCAAGACCCCATCTGCATGAAAACCGGAACATAACAGTAAACACCCCGTAAAACCAAAACTCACATTTCTCCAATGCAGTCTTGCAATGGCCAGCTGCCCAAACTGCAGACGAGTAATCATAGACAACAGAGGGCTCCATCAAGAATCAGGTGCGGGCCTCCCAGCGGGGTGGGCCATAATTTATATGTTGCCCATTGGGCAATTCAGTATCGGACAGTGCGATTCTTGTTGGCCCAGACATCGGTCGCCTCCAGCCTGGGTCTGTGAACCATATCTTCTTGGCAGGTGGACCCATCCAGTTCATAGGTCATCTGCCGTTGTTGGGGTGATGGCCGGTAGAGCAATACTATCCGTTTGAGAAGTCTCTGAGTCTGTGTCTCCTGTGCCCTTAGCCAAACGAGAGCAGGGTTCAGAAGCCAGTTCATTTCCATTCAGGAGGTCCGCCATCACCTGTAGAGAAGCTGCTCTCTCCCTCTCTGTTTTGGAGGAGCTCGGTTTTTTGGACGGTCTCCACTTCGGCCTGGTCCACAATCTTTTCCTGACCCGTTGATCTCTAGGGGTAGCATCAGTGGTCACTTTCTATGTGGGCTCCCCAGATTTGTATGATTCAAGCCATTCCCAGGCTCCTTTGGGGTCTTCATCGAAGTGCGTCTTCCTGTCCAACATAATGCAGAGCTTGGAAGAAAACATCAGAGAGGGATGCAGGTTTTCTTCTCGCAGGGCCTTTTTGACTTCGAGGAAAAAGGCCTGGCGTCTTTGCACTTCTGGAGTGTAGTTGGGAAAGATAGTGACCCTGCTGTTATCTATCTTGAACAGGACCTCTGCCCTCGCTTTTTGGAGGAGAATATCTATGTCCTTATAGTTGAGGAGCCTCATCACTACAGGGCGCGGTGGGCGGCCCGGTGCAGGAAGGAAGGTGGGTCCTCTCAAGGGCGTACAACTATTAAAGGCCTTCTGGTGCCACAACCGTACGTAGCCATGGTTCCAGGAAGCAGATCATGTCTCCAACTTCCGATCCTTCCAGTAGACCCACAATTGTGATGTTATTTCTCCTATTCCGCCCCTCCCCATCCTCGGCTCGGCACTCCTGTGTTCTGAAACCGGCCCGTGAGTTCCGTTACCCGTTGAGTTAAGGTTTATTGTGCATGCAGGGTGAAGCTCCACAAATTATTATTATTTTTTTTTTTTTTGGTAAACCTTTTTTTGTTACATGAATCAGTTACATTCACAAGCCTATTAACCATCACGGTCCGCCATCAAACAAAAGTGGGCAAATCGAGCAATGCAAGTCACAGGCAGTACAAAAGTACGCCCCCTCTGGATCTATGATGTAACTCAGGAAAGCATATCACCAAATTGGCAACAGGATAAAAGAAGGTTTCTTTTTTAAAATAAAGAAGAGCAGGATCTGATGCCGCACAGTTAAGCCATCTCAATCCAAGGGTGTCACGTAAAACAGGGTATTCACAGTCCGGGCCACCGTAGGCAGGGCGTCGGCGCCAATGCACATATTCAGGATATACGAAAAACATAACAATTCCCCCACCTAAACAGTGGCTGCCCGCTGTACCACAATGCATTAATAAGACATCCACCCCTAATATTTGAACCCATAAAATGCACGGAGAGTTACCTCTAATCAGTACCCGAGGAAAGGAGAAACAAGAGAAGAAGATGCAGAAAAGCCAAGAATAACAAAAAGAAAAAGGGCCATAGAAACAGAAATAACAAAAATCCCATCCCCCATCCCCCCACCCTGCACCCCTGAATACGGCTACGGCCTACCCCCCTAGCAGCGTGCCTGTCGCCCAGTGTCTAAACCCGAAATATAAAAGGGAGAAGAATGAAAGGGAGAAAGTGACAATATTCCACACGAGAGTAAAAGAAAAAGGGTTAAAGGAAAGAGACTAACTAGAACCCCACGATAGGAGAAAGAAAACATGGGGGGTCCCCAGTACAGGTCCCCGGCCCGCCCCCTTCCCCCCCCCCGCCGCCCATAGGCATTTCAATGATACCGGAGTAGTAACAAAGCATCAAGGACACCATCTTAATCAGAACAGCAGTCACCGCTCAGCTCCTCAATTTACCCGGCCAGACTGAAAGTCACCCCACGTTATTACGAAAGAGACCAAGTCACTAATGAGTCACGTAAACCCACTCAGCCCAATCAAAAAAAAGCGTTCCAGGCACTGTGTTGCAGAATCAGGCAATCATGGTGGAAAGCAAGCCAGTCCGAAGAGAAGCCGGAAGTCCTGCAGGGCCTCAGAATAGTGTACACTCAAAAGCCATCCGCCGCCATTTGGTCGTTCACTGTCAGGGTAACAGAATATTGCGCAGGAAGAATAGTAATCACGCAGTGTTTGGGTCTCATAGCGCGACACTGGGAGAGAGATAGGATCACAGCTGGTGAATTTCCCAAGGAAACCATGTATCCATGGGGCCGGGTGACAATATAGCAATCCACTGGAGACAAACTGGGAATTCCCCACATACAATCATTAACCTCTCAGCCACCGATAAAGCTACCTCAGCTCTCCACAAAAGTGTCTGCACGGTAAGGCATATCAGGGGCCACACAAACAAAGTCTCTCAAGGCGTGAATTGCTTCGGGTTCTCTCTCCATTGTACAAGAACTAAGATCAGCCCCATAACGAACAGCATACAGGGGGTATTCGATATCCCCCCCGCGGCCTCCAGTGCGCACAGCCGCCGCCATATTCGGGTCAGTCTTGTCGAAGTTCCACTTCCAAAGGACGAGCGCCGCTCAGTCAAACACTGGAGCCGCCAGCCCTCAATGTAGTAAAAAGGCACAGCGTAATTGATACCTCCACATTGCACAGACGTGTGAGTGCCATCCCCACTTCTCCGCTGACGATCCCATACGAGCCCCCTTAATCGAAGGAAGCGCAGCAATCACTTTGTGCCGCAACCGGAGCCGATCAGCTAAGGCGCAGATATAAGGTCGTCACGCTGACCAAACAAAGTTCCAGTGGGGAGACAATAGCAAAATTCGGGTCCCCAATTCCATCCAGGAGCAATCGGGGGGAGGGAACATGATGGATTGTTCCTCGTCTACTGGGCTTCACAAAATGAGCGCTGGAGGCACATTCACGGAGGTGGACTGACCTTCCACGGCGGCCGACTGGCACCTTCCGGGTCCTTGTGGCCGTTGTTGTTGTACTCTTGAACGGCCGCGGCATCACGCGGGGTCCTGGCTTTGAATCACGTATAGGCCACAGCTTACGGGGGTCCATATCTCTGGCTACGGGGCTCGAAAACCCCTCGGAGTCGGACACAGCTGCACTCCACCCCTTCCGACGATCGGGAGTACCGGAGCCGTGCAGGAAAGCAGAGTGGATCAGGCGGCGGGGGAAGAAGGCCGACGGAGCCGGGAGCCCGGGCGACCATCTTGGCCGCCGGTCTGGCTCCGCCCCCGAAGCTCCACAATTGAGGCCTCAGCCACCTTCACTCGCTCCGCCAGCTTGTGATGATCAGCTCTCAACAAGCCAAGTCCCACCAATACGGTGCTGATATCCTGATGGAGGGTGGCTTTAGTGGCTGTAATGGCTTCCAGGATTTTAGTCAGCTGTTGCTGTACAGGGTAACCATCGTTGGTGGGACCTGTGATTCCTGCTGGGGTTCTACTGGTTCTACCCCCCGGTCTGAGGGATATCCCCCCACTGTCTTTGCCATAGCTTTGCCCATGTTATTCCATGAGTAAGAGTGCAGGGCTCAACAAATGGGCCAGGCAGAGTTCAAGGATGGGATGGTGTAGTTGTTTAAAAAGGTATAGATTGACCAGAATTTTGGGGTGGCCGAATTGTGATGTCAAAGTTCTCCCCTAGCCAACAGAGTAAATAGGAAAGTGTTAATCCTGTACTGGACGTTTGCATACCAAAGTGTCAACCAGTGGCCTCAACAGTATCCTAGAGACCAGTCTCTCCTTACTGGTCAGAGTTGGTGGTGTGGGTGCAATGGGAGTCTCATGGTTAGCCCCAGGCTGTTAAGCAATGCTGGATTCTCCTGGCTATCCACCTGGGTCTGTTATGTTCCCAGGCTCCACTTCAACCCTTCGCACTCTGCCTGGGTTTAGAGATTACTTAGGGGGTGGTGGCAATGATGCGAAGATGAGCCCAAGAGTCTAAGCAGATATTCATCAGTAGTAATGGAGCGGTCGCCGCTGGCTGTGCTCCGCCAGCGTTGATGTATACTGGGTAGACGCTCCGATTCAGGTCTCGATTGCTTTAGTGGGGCAGATGTCCCAGCACTAGGTGCAGCTTTCACCTCTCGAACCCAAGGTCTGTGCCCACTGCGTAACTCATCCTCCCTACTGCTGCCTGTTGTATGCCGCTGGGTTCTCGGCTCGCTTCCTCGAGCAAACCGGGTTTCCTTCGAAACTAGGATCACACACCCAGGAGCATTTCCCACGGGCCGGCATGGAGCAGCAGGCCGACGCATCCTCATTGTCGGCTTACAAGCCACGCCCCTACCAATACACCCACAATCAGCACACCCACCTCTACAACAACACCCACACACACCACCAGCACATCCACAGCCAGCACACCCACCAGTATAACACCCACACACATCACCAGCACAACCCCAGTCAGCACACCCACCACTACAACACCCACACACCACCAGCACACACAGTCAGCACACCCCCACATCAACACCCATACACCACCAGCACACCCCACAGTCAGCACACCCACAGTCAACACAACCACCACAACAAAAACACCCACACGCAACACCAGCACACCCACAACACACACCACAACACACACACCCTCCACAACAGACACATCCACACACACATACAGGGCTGGAATGGGAATTTAAAACAGTCTTGACAAAATTATAAATTCAGCCCCCTTGTGAGACAAACTAATGCACGCTAAAACCAGAGCAACTCTTACAAGTTGCTGCTAGGATCGCATAATGTGCACCGCCACTCCCGAAGGCAGAAACCAGCCTCAAAATATCAAAACCAGCCACCTGGGGCAGCAGCCTCCCGGGGGATTGCCAGGCTGGCCAGTCCGGCATGCCCATACTGAACCCAAACACCCACACTTACCCACCCAACAGCCAATCAGTAAGAAACACAAATTGAAAACATACATCACATACACCAGACACATGCACAACATACATAGCCACTCCATCTACCGCCCAACCCGAACCCCCTGAAAACCACCCTACCCATTTTCCAATGGAGGACCAAATTTTTGCCCTGGCCCTGACCCATTCCAAACCCAAAACCACCACTCCCAAGCCCAACCCTCCCACCTCCCAGCCCCGCCCCCTCGCCCCTGGGTGAGATCATTGAGGTGCCTGCTCTCTGACCAAAGATGTCCCTTCCAGAGGAAGTTTAATGTGGCAGTGACATCAGAAGGGAAGTTGTGGGCATGCACTCACACTCTGGACTACAGGCCTAGGCCTAGATGTAGGTAATAGCAAATTACTGAATGGTAAATACCGAATTTTATCGATTCGGTATTCACTATTCTGTAATTGTTATGTAGGTAAAATATTCGGTAAAAATACCGAATCTGTAAGATTCGGTAATTACCGATTCTGTAATTACAGAATCGGTATTTGCTATTGATTCCTATGGGCCTTGAAGCCCATAGGAATCAATGGCAAATACCAATTCTGTAATTACAGAATCGGTAAAATTACCGAATTTGCAAGGGTGACAGGGTGTCACTTTGACACACTGTTGCACCCCTGTTTCTGGCTTGTGTGCCATGTGACACATAGACATGCCCTTAGGGCGTGTCTGTGTGCCACATGGCACAGGTGTACATGCACAGATGTGCATGTACACTGGAATTCGTTATTTACCATGGAAGAGTATTCCCTGGTAAATAACGATTCGGTAAGGGCCTGTGGCACTGATTACAGTGCCACCTACATCTTAATTTACAGTATCGGTAAATTTACCGATTCAGTATTTTACCGATTCTGTAAATTTACCGAATCGGTAAATATCGATTCTGTAAATAAAATGCCCCCTACATGCCAAACCCCAAATACCGGTTGGTAACGGCCGAAATCGTCCGTTACCGGCCGATAACTGGCGACCTACATCTGGCCCCTAGTGCCTTGTTTTTCTCATGTACATTTGGTTATATTAGTTATGAGAGAGTTTTCTCATTTTCATAATACAGTATTCTTTTGGGAATACCTTTGTCGTGGCCTTATTTAATGAACGTTTGTAATTGTTTTCTGGTAATGTAATTTCTGATGATGTGTGTGCAATGCTCTTACGTTGTGATTGTGATAAGCACTCGTGGATTGTAGATACTTTTTTATGCATACATTAGTGTTGTATATTTGTGATGTACATGGTAATTTTGGTGCAAGCATTCATGTTATCACTGGACACTTACTCCAAAATTAAATGTGTTTCTTTGACCGGAGAATGCATGTGTGTTTATTTTAACACGATATGTCAATGATCAATCAATCAATCAATCAAGGGTTTTGTAAAGCGTAGCTACTCACCCGAAGTGTCTCATGGTGCTGAGGAGAGGGAGTGGGGGGGGGTAAGGGGGCCCGCAGCTCCTGGAAGTTCATGGTGCTTCGTCGAAGAACCAGGTCTTGAAGCTCTTCAAGAACTTGGGGAGTGATGATGTCTGTCGAAGGTGGAGAGGGAGGGAGTTCCTTGTCTTGGCAGCGAGGAGAGAGAAGGAGTGTCCTCCTGTTTTGGTCTTCTTGATGTGCCATATTGTCGCAAGGGAGAGCTGGGCTGAGCAATGGGATCTTTGGGGTGCGTGGAACAAGAGGCAGTGGTTCATGTAGGTGGGTCTGGTGTTGTGGAGGACCTATTGGGCGTGGGTGAGGAGCTTGAAGCCGATTATCTTCTCGAGGGGGAGCCAGTGTAGTGTCCGAAGGTGTTGGCTGATATGGCAGTGGCACGGTAAGTTAAGAACTAGTCTGGCGGCGACATTCTGGAGTTTTTGGGTGAGGTTTTTGTTCATCCTGTCATAGAGTGCGTTGCCATAGTCCAGTCTGCTGCTGATGAGGGCGTGGGTGACAGTTTTCCTGTGTTCGAGGGGAAACCAGTTGAAGGTCTTACGGAGTAGGCAGCGGGTGTGGTAGCAGGAAGAGGTGACACCGTTGATCTGGCGGTCCATTTTGAGTTCGGAGTCTAGGATGATTCTGAGGTTGAGTGCATGTTCCGTGAGGTGGGAAGGATTACCGAGGGCGGAGGGCAACCAGGTGTCATTCCAAGCGTCTGGGTATGGGATCATGATGAGTACCTCGGTTTAGTCTGCGTTGAGTTGTAGGCAGCTGTTCTTCATCCATCTGGCGACTACTTCCATTCCTTCTTGAAAGTTGTGTTTGGAGATGTTGGGTTCGTTGGAAAGGGAGAGGATGAGTTGGCTGTTGTCAGCGGACAATATGATGTTGAGTCCATGTGATCTGACGATGGATGCGAGCGGGGCCATGTAGACTTTGAACAGGTTTGGGCTGATTGAGGATCCTTGGGGGACTCCGCAGGTGGTCGGTGTGGGTTTCAAGAGGAAAGGAGAGAGTCTGAATCGTTGCATTCTCCCAGAGAGTAATGAGCAGATCTAATCGAGGGCCTTGTAACGGATTCCTGCGTCGTGGAGTCTGTGGGCTAGTGTACGAAGAGAGACTGTGTCTAATGCCATGGAGAGGTCCAGTCTCTCCTCCTTCAAGGAGGGAGTGGATGTCCTCTGTCACAGTGAGAAGGACGGTTTTGGTGCTGGGATTCTTTCTGATGCCTGATTGGGCGGAGTCAAGGATGTTTTTTTCTTCTATGAAGGAGGCAAGTTGACTATTGCCAGCTTTTTCCATGACTTTCACTGGATATGGGAGTAAGGAGATCGGTCTTAAGTTCTTGTGGTTGTGGGGTCCGCCGAGGGTTTTTTCAGGAGAGGGTTGATCTCAGCGTGTTTCCAGTCGTCGGGGAAGGAGGCGGTCTCGAAGGAGCGGTTCATGATTCGTTGAAGCTCAGGAGCGATAGTGTCAGCGGCTCTGTGGTAGATGTGGTGGGGGCAGGGGTCCTTGTGGGCCCGGACTGGGTGGTCTTCATAGTGTTTAGGGTGTCTTCGATGCTGAGGGCGGCCCAGCTGTCCAGTGTCGGCTACGTGGTCTGGGGAACGATGGGTGAGGGTTCCTCATGGAGGTTGTTGTCATTGAAGTAGTCATAGATTGTCTTGATTTTGTGGTGGAAGAAGGCGCTGAGTCGGTCGCAGAGGTCCTGGGAGGGTGGGATGTCGGTCGTCTCTCTGTTGGGTAGGGCTAACTCTTTGATGATGCCAAAGAGTTCCTTGCTGTTGTGTGCGTGAGAGGAGATTCTGTCCTGAAGTGCTTTCTTCCATGAGTATCTGATAAGTTTATGGTGGGCGTTGGTGGCTGCCTTGAAGTTGTTGAGGTCTGCTGGGGTTTGATATGCAAATATGCATTACACAGAGAACCTGGCAATTTACAGTTAAGTGATATCTATTGTTTGTGATGTATTGCACACCCCAAGGGTACATGCGACCATCATACATCTCTGCCATATTTGCAGTTTAGCTGTAAGATCGGTAGAACATTCTGTGTACTCCCAACTGTAGCATGTTGTAGTGGAATTGCTACATTATCTTAAGATTGTTTGGTTTCAACTGGGTGTACTGTTTCAGTTCATGCTCTCAATATTGTTGGGGAATGATTGCACACACCTATGCGGACATCTCTGTGATTGCTGTGACTTTCTGTGTAGGTGTCCATTGCCTTGTAGACACTTTGTACAAGATTGGTGGGGACTACTTATATCTCGAGGTCTGTTGTGATACGTTTCCTAACTACAACATTGCACACTTAAGCATTGTGCATCATTATGACGTTGTTTGCCTAAAATATTTATACATGCACAAGTCCATTACTACTGTGAAACAACAGCTCGTAGGATAACGGGAATGACCATGACTTACCTTCTGTTCGGCGAGGACCAGGTTGTTTTCCATCTTGGACCTGGTCCAGAAGCAACAACAGGATTTGTATGAGTGGGTTCATGGTGGCAGGAAATGTGGCAAGCATTATAAAGGTGAGTTGTGTCCTCTTAGCCTTCCTAATCCACCAACTCTGGTATGGAGGTCTAGCTGCCACAGTTGCATCGGTGGGAAAGCACATTGTGATTGGCTCTGTGGTAAAAGGAGTTAGCGTCCCTCTGCTTTAGCCTATGGCGCTTTTGACGCGGGTTTTGATTCTTGGCGTTGACGGCGGACAATCGGCAGTCTTTCACCTATGCTCCCACGAACATCTAAATAGGGCTGGCAGATCGTCATGGTGACGGACGGGGTTTCAGTCGAAAACTAGACTGCTGGATCGTTACCGCCAAGATCTAAATCAGGCCCCAAGTCAGAAGGTAAAACATCCGTCCCGGGCGAACCTGGTTTCTGTATCTGGGCCGTGGTCCATCGCGGTCAGTCATAAATCACGCCGAGGTCCCGGTCAAGCGCAACCAGATGATCGCAGTTGGCATTTAACATTGTTTAGTGCTATTTTAATTTAAAAAATGTGCATTTATATCTGCGGTTCCTTGCATTGGATTTATGTTTTCTTGGTATCATTTTGTTCATTAAAATATTCTGAATTGGAGTGGGATTTTCACTAAGTTGTGTCCTCAACGTTTTAACTGTTTTGGTATATCTAAATGCTCTACACATTTTCTTACACTAAGCCTGTCTACTCTGTGTCCTAGTGACCAAGGTTTGAGCTTTGGTTTAAATTACTGAAACCTCTACTGGACCTAACAGGAATAGTGACTACTTGTGGTCGACTACCATCCACCCCAACTAATAATCTACTTTCTCACAGTCTCCATTTCATGGCACCGAGTTCCCAGCTTACCTTTACTTCCTAGCAATCCTACATTTAAAGATCACCCTTCGGTGTCCTCAAGCCAATGGAGAGGTGTTGAGATTTATGAGGATTCTCAACAAAACCCTATCTGCATTGAACAAAACACAAATGTCAAGTAACACAAATGTCAAGTGGGCTATGCACCGTTGCCTGTGTGTGTGTATAGGAAGACCCTCCTCTCCCCTCACTACAGCACCTCACCCAACCAGCAAGGATGCTATTTGAGCCAGTGGTTGCATGTGGGACCCACTGGCACTCATTTTTGAGGACCAACACTTATTTTTCCTCGACAAACTTTGATCTAGAGCACGAGAAAGGAAAACATAAATTGGGGACCGAAGGAGGAAAAGAGACAGAAAAACAGTAACAAATGGAGAAAGAAAGGATGAAAAAGAACTTGTGAGAGTAAGATACAGAGCCATGGAATGTCTGGTGGATTAGAGGCATGAGGTGAGATCAAGGCTACGCAATTCTGCACCCCAACATTTGATAGAGGCAGCTGCAGACCTTTGAGTAAAACTTTGGGTACCTCTTTTTTTAATTCAGCTCTGTGCCCAACACATCACACCTTACCAGTGGCACTGCAATCAACATCTCCCTCTCCTGACCACTAGCTCAGTCATCAGAAGATTTAAAGAAACAACAATGTTACCCAAGAGAGGGAGGCCAAACCAATGAACATTCAGCTAGGTAACGTAGTGGTGGTGACAAAAAGTCACTCAGAACGGTCATTCAGGGCGCCTGTTAAACATGAACGCTGGATAGTGATCTAGACCAGGGGTCTCCAAACCGCTCCTGGAGGGCCGGATCCATGCCAGATTTTTGGGATATCCCCATTGAGATACATGTAGTAATTTTAAAAATCTGGCATGGATCCGGCCCTCCAGGACCGGTTTGGAGACCCCTGATCTAGACCATAGGCCCATGATCACAGCAAGACGGGGAGAGAAATGGGCAACATAAAACATGTCCTTGTTTAAGAAGCTGATAGGCCATCGCTCCTTGTTAGATGTATCAATAAAGCCTAACCATGTTCTGAATTTAACAGACGAACCATCAGACTGAGAAGATTGCACAAATCAGTCACCGGACCTCCTGACAACATATGACAACATATCCCTCAGAAATAGAAAACCGGTCTGCTCAACACCTATCCCGTCAGGGTAGTCAACCTCTTCAATTGGAGGTGACTTATCTGTGTGTAACAACCTCAGACCAAGCCCATAGCCATCCCAAAGGCAGAGGGACTGAGTGGTAACCAAGTCTGTAACAAGAATAGTATGAGAATACTGCATCAGCTTATGTACATTTTAGGGCAGATTTACAAGCCCCTTGCGCCACTTTTGCATAACTTTTAACATGGGAAAAGTGCTGCAAAAGTGGCGCAAGGGGCTTGTAAATAAGCCCCTTTGTATCTAGGTTTGGAGGCGATGTAGTTTACCGTCTTGGCACCTTTAAAGTATGTCATCACGCATCCATGCACCCTGGAACTTGGGTGCAGCATCACACATAAATTAAAGTGAAAAGACCACTCATGCTCCAGTTCTTCGGTTGCCTATATAGCTAACTCTCAGAGGGAAAATTGCGCATGCGAGACCTACCTGCGCGGGAGCAGCTCAGCATCACCACAATCCCCATGGAGTCCGCTACATCTGGATAGGGTGGTAGAGCTCAGGTAAGTACTTCAGAGGAAACACTGAAGACATTCTCATTCTTTTTTTTTTTTTTTAATTTTTGAAAACCTTTATTTATAAACAGGGTGCACACAGCTATTCAGCCGAACATCCCGGAGGCACGGCAGCAGGATTAGAGACCAGAACTGTTTCAGTACACACGAATCTTTGCACAGGATGAATGAGGTTAATTAAAAAAAATTTAAAACAGGATATTTACCGTTAGGAGGAATGAATTTCAATATAATAACAAAAAGGAGCAGAAAACGAGAAAGAAAGGAGGGATCAGTCACAGAATCTAAATCATAGAAAACAATCGGGCGCGTGAGCAAGTAAATCCAACATATCTATCAGTATCTTTGAGGCGGGGAATCAGTATACGCATGCAATCAAACACTAAGCACACACGGCTATTGCCCGTGCATGGAGAGGCATAACGAGGAACACTTATAAGCGAAACCCATGGTCCAACGTCGAGAATTCAAAATCAGGTAATTTACTGTACTGATCCCAGAACCCAGAAAGAAGGAAAAGGAACAGACAATCTAGTTAAACTAATGAAGAAAAAGAAGGCCATAGAAACAAGGAACGGAAACACAATAATACCCCACCCCCTCCCCCACCCTGCACCCCTGCAGATGGCTACGGCCTACCCCCTAGCAGCGTGCCTATCGCCCAGCTTCCAAAAACCCGAAATATAGCAAGAAAAGGGAAATATATAAAGATAGAAAAAGGAAAAAATAAGAAAAGGAAAAAAGACGGAGGAGGAGAAAAATCACATTTGCCCTCGGTCCCCTTACCCCCCCCGCGACGCACAGCCCCAGTCCTAAATCTAGCGATTATATAAGCAAGTGATTGAAAATAAAACCCAGGGAAGGCGTCCGACACCGCCCCACCACCCGTAAGCAACAAAATGGCGGATCTCCCGAACTTCACGCACCCCTAAAGTCGAGATCTACAGCAGTCTCACCCTTGACCCCTTCGAATGTTCACAGTGAGTTCAGCCAACTGTACCAGCACGTATCCCGGAAAAACCAAAGTCCCAGCCAGTCTGTGAACCTGCATAAGGAGTCTGATCAAGCACTTCAGTCCGTCACGATCCACAGCCGCCATGACACTTGCTGTCTTCCAGCCAAAATACAACCATGTCGATCTCAAACTCAGGGCAAAGTCAAAACAATCGAGTAATATTCGCAGCATCCGCCGGGTCGTATTAGCCGTAGGCTCAGGAGAAGAGAAGACCACAAACACGTCCGTGGACGGATGCGCCGATAATGGCGGGTGTCTCTCCGGGACAACAGGTCCACTAGCACATTGTGTTCCAGGCGATAATTGCGAGGCTGCGACATGAAGGGAGTCTCGATTCGTAGGTACCGGGAATAGCGTAGACAAAACAGCCAGCTTAGGGGCACCAGGCAGGTCAGGGTCCTTGCACGATCGGGCAGTTTCGGTGACATCCGCGATCGTCTTCTGGAGGGTAGAGGCCATGAAGGATCGTAGCTCCCTAATGGCGGCCATCACAGTCCTCAAAGATGGCTCTTTATTACCCCGCACCGCTTCCACACGGTCAGCTCCAGACATTTGAATTCGGAGCACCCGATTCTCCCGGGGACCGAAGTGTGGGTCGGGCAGGCGGGGATTGGAGGCGCACTTCCGAGCAGTGACGGGGCCTCTCGGGCGGCGGCACCAACCCGGCGAGGGGGCCAGCCGCCGGGAAGGAGACCCCCGACCTCTCAGCCACCTTCAGGATACGTACACCTCCGCAGTGTGTACAGGACCGCAGGCACATCACCAATATGGGGTGACATTCTCATTCTTAAGTTGCTTTGCAAGTGCTTCAAGCCTAAATAAGAAGCAACTAGGACCCAATATTGTTCAGATGGCAACTAAAACACCTTGTTGTTAGCCTCAGACTCTTGTGCCTGGTATTTTGAGTTGTGATGTGAATCAAAAGGGCTCTTATATCACTGATTGTTGATTAATCCCACCTTCTGAGTTTTATGCTCAGTAGTGGCCCATGGAGGGAGTACTGTGGGGCGGGGAGGAGTAGGGTGGAGGGTAGTAAACTAAAGAATACGGCAACGGAGGTAAATACACAAATAAATAAAACTAATTTTGTTGCGCGCGCTGCATCGCATTTGGCAGTGCAGCACATGCAATGAAATTTGATCTATAGCATGAGAAAGGAAAACACAAATTGGGGACCGAAGTAGGAAAAGAGACAGAAAAACAGTGACAAATGGAGAAAGTAAGGATGAAAAAGAACTTGCAAGAGTAATATACAGAGCCATGGAATGTCTGGTGTTGGATTAGAGGCATGAGGTGAGATCAAGGCCACGCAGCCTTTGCAATTCTGCAACCCAACATTTGATGGAGGCAGCTGCAGACCTTTGAGTAAAACTTTGGGTACTTCTATTTTTTTTTAAATTCAGCCCAACAATCACACCTTACCAGGGGCACTGCAATCAACATCTCCCTCTCCTGGCCACTAGCTCAGTCATCAGAAGATTTAAAGAAACAACAATGTTACCCAAGAGAAGGAGGCCAACCCAATGAACATTCAGCTAGGTAACGAAGTGGTGGTGACAAAACGTCACCCAGAAGGGTCATTCAGGGCGCCTGTTAAAAATGAACTCTGGATAGTGATCTAGACCATAAGACTATAATCACAGCAAGACGGGGAGAGGAATGGGCAACATGAAACCTGTCCTTGTTTAAGAAATTGATAAGCCATCGCTCCTTGTTAGATGTATCAATAAAGCCTAACCGTGTTCTGAATATAACAGACGAACCATCAGACTGGGAAGATTGCACAAATCAGTCACCGGACCTCCTGACATAATATCCCTCAGAAATAGAAAACCGGTCTGCTCAACACCTATCCCGTCAGGGTAGTCAACCTCTTCAATTTGAGGTGACTTATCTGTGTGTAACAACCTTAGACTAAGCCCACAGCCATCCCAAAGGCAGAGGGACTGAGTGGTAACCATGTCTGTTACAAGAATAGTATGAGAATACTGCATCAGCTTATGTACATTTTAGGGCAGATTTACAAGCCCCTTGTGCCACTTTTGCATCACTTTTAACATGGAAAAAGTGCTGCAAAAGTGGTGGTATGTCATCACGCATCCATGCACCCTGGAGGTTGGGTGCAGCATCACAGATAAATTAAAGTGAAAGGACCACTCGTGCTCCAGTTCTTCGGTTGGTCTCAGAGGGCAAATTGCGCATGCGAGACCTACCTGCGCGGGAGCAGCTCAGCATCACCACAATCCCCATGGAGTCCGCTACATCTGGATAGGGTGGTAGAGCTCAGGTAAGTACTTCAGAGGAATTACTGAAGATATTCTCATTCTTAAGTTGCTTTGCAAGTGCGTCAAGCATAAATAAGAAGCAAATAGGACCCAATATTGTTCAGATGGCAACTAAAACACCTTGTTGTTAGCCTCAGACTCTTGTGCCTGGTATTTTGAGTTGTGATGTGAATCCAAAGGGCTCTTATATCACTGATTGTTGATTAATCCAAATTTCTGAGTTTTATGCTCAGTAGCGGCCCATGAAGGGAGTTCTGTGGGTTGGGGGAGGAGCAGGGTGGGGGTAGTAAACTACGGAATACGGCCCAACAGAGGTAAGTAAACAAATAAATAAATAAATACAACTAATTTCGTTGCGCACGCTGCATCGCATTTGGCAAAGCAGCACACGCAATGAAATTAGTTTAGTATGTGAAAATATGTTCTCCCCGATACAACAGTGCTTCCCAAACTTTTTAGAACCATGACCCAGTTTTTATTTTAAACAAACTTTCATGACCCACCTAGCTTTAATGAACATGAGGCGGGCCTTTTTTTTTTAATGTAACTACAGCACTGTCATTCACAGACTGCACACTTTCTATTGAAATAGCCACTAAATTTGTACAGACATCCAGTTTTACTGATAAAATTATATTGCACACAAATGATAATGTATGGAAATCGTGTCAGTAAATATTTATCATTGAGCATCACATTAAAGTAAAGTACACAGTAAAGTGTCTTGATTTATGTTGATTCTATTAAAATATTTGTTTCCATCACACTTCAGAATTAAAAAAAATGTGCTTCCTTTTGCGTTCCTAAATGTTGAATGTGCACAAAACGTATTTTACAAACAAATGGCATCCTATAGCATTCATTTCATACTCCCCAGCAAAATTGTCACATAATTGACTTAGATGGCGCTGTTGTGAGGGTTTCCCCTTTCCCGACCACCATGCCACTTGCAATGTGAGGCTGATGCGAGACTGACCTACACCGCCAGACTACGATAAATGTTTTCTGCTTGAAATGCCCATCGATCACGCCGAGTTCCTGGAAGTTGGGAGCTGCTTGCCGGGATACTGTTTGTTGCTGCTACCCGTGGTGGCGTCTTGGATCTGCAGACCGGGACCGACGGACAGTTTTTGCTTCACGGGCTGGTCTCTCCTCGGTCCTTCCCCGAGGGACGATCGTTTTGCCTCTCCTGCCTGCCGCTTGTGCGAAGCCGCGGGTGCCCTGGTATCTTCTTGTTTTGAACCGGAGCGGGCCTAGCCTGGACTGACCGTGTCACCGCCAGATTCCTGTGGATTGTTTGCTGCTTGACGGCGGGATCCTGCTTGTTCAGCTGGACGTCGCTCGACCAGGGGGTTTGCTGACCGGCACCCGGTAATTGGGCTTGGCCTCTTGGCGGGGTCGGGTACCTATTGTGGCCGGACACCGAGGGTTTCGCGGGGTTCACGGCCCGGAGTGGCTTTTTGAGTTGGCTTCAGTCAGGACTGGTGGCTTGGGGGGCTGTCCACCCACCGAGCCGGACTCTGGCATAAAAAAGAAAATCTCTGTTTGATCTACGAAGAGAATTTAAATAGCAGCCGGGCTCTAACAGCCTGTTTGTAATACCGCGTTTTCTGACGCTTGATGTCCTTGTCCTTGGCCAGCAGCCGTGAATTATTAATTCATTGAAGTAGAAACGCCAACAACTTTATCGATAAACAGCACCGATAACGGTTCAGCGTTATCTACTTAATTGCCTGGAACTAAAAAAAACAAAAACGCTTGTTGCTCGTGTTGGCTCTGCTTGGCTCTGCTTGATGGATGGTTGCACTGTCCTCCCCGCTCCCCACCCATCTGGAGACCCGGACGCCCCAAGTTCTGGTCTATGCTCGGAGTGGCCTTGGAGCAAATAAGTCCCACATCCGGATCGCAATATTTGTGCAAGTACGCTGCTACACTGACTGTGCCCGTAGGCACACCTTGGGGGCAAGCTCTACTCCTTACCTGCCGTCCCGGAGACCGCCGTATCTGGCTCCTGCTTCCTTCCCTCCCGCCGCCGCAGCCACAGCCATCAGCAGCCACAGTGCGGAGGGGGGAATACTTCCGGACCACAAAGCCCAGACGCCCTAGCGGCAAGCGGAAGCCGCAACACGCACTCTTCGCGCCAGGATGCGCACAAAAAGGGACACAGCCTCAGAGGCCTGAGGAGGACTGGACGGGCCACCCCCCTTGAAATCCTCACCAGAGGAGGTAAAGAAAGTTGAACCACCAAATGCTTGCTGACATTTAATGGACACGTAGCTGTAAACACTAAAATTGTGCCTTCGTGTTGATGTTACGTATTACCCCTACCCAATTGAACGGAACCATGATTCAGAAAGGGGTCCCCAAAAAATCTGTCAACCAGAGGGGTTCGCGTAATGGTACACAAGACCACCACTTAATCAGTATACCACGGCCTATACCTAGTGGTTCAGATGGGAATGATTCTTGCCAGGTCATAGCCAGTACCCCCAGTGAGCAATTTCCCTCAGAAACATCTGGTATTCTGCAAAGCCACTCACTGTTAGCGGAACTAAACAATCTGTGTAAAACCAAGTATGTCCCACATGATTTGAAAACTAAACTAAATAGTGCTTCTCCCTGTACGGCTAAAAGCTTTAGTACCTTGCTCCACAATGATTTTGCGCAGGAATCTACCCCATTACATACAAAAAATTAACACTCCAAGCGCAGCGCTCACGCAGACCTCACCCGTTAAACGGAAATGTCACAAGGTTCAACAAAATGGGAATGACCCAAAGGTGCAAAAACTGTGTTTAAGCCCTCCATTGTTTGTTACTAACTCCCCCACAATTCCAGAGGCTGCAGAAGAATTAGATAGTCTCGCACCCCCCCTTCAACTGGCTCTAACAACTCTGATTGAATCATTGCTCAAATCTCTTATATCGCCGTTGTTGGAGAAAATAAATATCCTGGAGAATAAGCAGATGGAAATAGAGGATTTGATCAAGATTAATTTATCTCCCGCTAAAATCACTAAAATAATTAGTCGCCATCAATCCCCTGTTGCCTCCATAGTGCCAACGCAACCTACACCATGCAACAATTTAAAAACTCTACAACTAGCCCCCAATAAAACAACCCCTAAGATTGCTTCTAAACCGGTACCACCACAGCATATTATTCCTAGAGTAGAGAATATTAAAGTACCTTCTTTACACCTTCCACCTGAGGCCGTCCCATACGTGTGTGTTCTCTCAGGAGTACCGCCACTCACACATGGAAAATCCGAAAGGCAACAAGACTTACTAAATAAGGTTACCTTTTGGCTATCAAAAAACAGACCTCTCCCACCCGATCTGGATGGAACAATAATGTGTGTTAGAAGGGTGGGCTGGTTAGGCTCCCTCCCAAAAGACATTCCTGGTGACCTAGTGTCGGTAAAATTTAGGTTTAGACATATTGTCCCGTACCTACGAACCCGGCAGCCCGAAGAAGATGATGGCCCAATATCGATCTGGGATTTACATGATTTTTACCCCAGTGCGCCATACATACCCTCCTTAAGACCTGAGGTAGGGTACAATTATAATTACGTGATGGGTAGAAGATCCCATGCTTCGAACAATTGTAGCTCCTCTGCTCTTAACCGCTTTGCACCAGTGTACAACATATATAAAAATGGAAATCTTTATTAACTTGCTCCTATTAACGGTGAACATGATATAAGGGTAGAACTGTGAATGCCTATCGTATGAAAATATGTAATTTTAAAGGAAAGCATCCGCACTGGAGGGCAAATGTCTTTTAAACCAATGTTTTTTTTTTTTTTAAACTTGTAGATACTTTGTGCTATTGTATGTATGATTTATGTTTGGTTTTTTTTGTTTTTTTTAACTGTATGCTTTTATGATTTTAATCCAAAATCGAATAAGGTAAACTGACCAGTAGACTTGACCGGACTTTAGTTTTCATTCTCTGGCTGCAAAAGTGAGAAGAGTTGTTAAAAAAAAATAAGCAGCAATTTTTCAGAAGACATAGTTTGACATTTGACCTCTGTCTGTGAAGCGCAGCAAATGTGACAAATAAATACAGATAAACACAGAAATTCTAAAGGCGTCTTTATATATTGCTTGGACTTAGTTTCACACCCACCAAAAATCGGTCGCAACCCACAGTTTGGGACTACAGTTGAGGAACAAGTAAGAGATTGTCTCCCTAGTGTGCAGTACCTCAATATTTCCAGTGGAGGGCAGCCTCCACTCATTTTCTTCATAGCTGCAGTTTCCAACAGGAATGGCGTTACTTTGGCAAAAAGATTACTATGTTCACACAGATAACACCGTGACCAGAGGAGGTTTGTCAGCTCATTCACTAGAATGACCCCTCCCCCCTCCACTGTCACAGATCGACTGTCATCGTAGTGGCATTGCTACACCAATACTCGCTGCTCTGCTGTCCCGTTGACAAGTGATAAGAATTCCAAACACTAGACGTAGTGTTGTATGGCGTTTTAGATTCTGAATAGATTTTCCTGGTTCATGCCCTTATGTAGGTACAATTCACATTGCCCTCATATAGGCATAGAAATCAAGCCCTTATCTATGCATAGCCCATGCAACCCAAATACAGGCATGGCTACTTCCATCCGTACACCAAACATCACAACGATTTCTTGGAAAACCTGCTTAAGCCGTTAGGGACTTCCCTTTGCTTGAATATTGATTTCTCCAAGAACTCAGTTCGTTTACAATGAACAACTATTCCCTAGGGGTTCATTCATGACGTTCATATGCCTGACTTTACGTCAAACATGGCATTCCTAAACACCTTCAAGGTATAAATATACCTTCACTTGCTATAGCAAAGCACAGTGGTTCGGTGCACTTCGACGACCTACTTGCCCGACGCAGCTCGCTACAGAAAGTGCCGAAGGAAGCCGACTCCCCAGCTGATGCACTGATCAGGAAGCTACCCTCCTCTGCTGAGAAATCCAGCTCCAGTGTTTCCGACTCCTCCTGCGGGGTGTTGGGAAATCGAGTCCCGAGACAGAGATACCAGACTTCCTTCCTTCCAAGGTATGGAGCTGATTAGAACCCAGAGAAACCTTTGGTAGATTCTTGGCAAAAACTAATCCTATGCTAAAGGCCATACTTACTTCCTCCCTCGTACTACTTAGGTTAGGTACATTGGGGTAGGCGTATTTTAGAAGCACCAGTTGAGTATTTTAGCCTGTGTTATTTATGTATGTATTTTTTATGGCTTAGAAACCATACAATGCTATTATGCTATTACAGTACTATTTTATAATACTATTCTCGCTGTATGCATTATACTTTGCATTCTGTCTAACGATTGTAGCAGTTCACCTCTCTTGCATAAGAAAGAAGACTGTTCAATAAATCCTTTTATTGAAAACGCCGTCTCCCTATTTCTCTGCAACTCTGTAGAAACGAAGCATGCACGATTGACTGAGTGAAATACTTATCTATTGTTTCCAAGACTCTGAAGATAGTTATTCCAGTCCTAGGGAAACAAAGTTGTCATGTTTATGCAGTTGTCAGAAACTAATCCCTTCTTGTGAATTTTGAGAAAGTTTCTAGTGACCTCTGAGCTAGCTGGCACTCACAATTAAGTTTAGTATATTCGATAGAGACCTACTGACCTAAGTCCTGTGTAATATCTATAGGATGGGAAACGGCAACTACAACACGGCCATTTCCACAAAAGGCTTTACCACGCATGCATTAGAAAGCATGCGTGGTTACCACAGAAGCCTTTACCACGTATACCTTTACTACGAGATGCGTAGTAAAAGCATGTGTGGTAAAGGCAAAGAATAAAAAGGGGGGTTGGGGAGGGTCTTCCCCCCCAAAAAATTTAAATTATGAAGCAAAATGGAGACAAACAGCAATCGGCGTCGTTAGAGAGGAAACGGAAAGAAACTTCTGCTTCCTCTTTACGACGTAGAACGTCATCAAGGAAGATGAAGGCGAAGAGACAACAACCTGAAGAGGTAAGAGGAATAAAAAAATAAAAAAAGATTGAGTGTTAAAGGCAGGGGTAAATAGACGAAGGTTTGGGGGCTGGGGGACACGTAAGGGTACAGGGGAGGGGAATAACCTTTCCCAGGAGTACGCCATTACCATGCATAAATTAACATTGAAAATCGTTGTTAATATATGCATGGTAAAGGAATATTCATGGGAAAGGTTATGCGTAAAAAAAGCATTCCGTTGTAACGCATGTGTGGTAAAAGCATGCGTTGCAACAGAATTCGTTGTAACGACATACAACCCTATAGGATATGTTATTCCAATGCACAGAGCCTATTGGGAATATAGGAACTACACTACATGGCGCCCAATGTTTGGTAAGGCACTAATTTAACGCTAGATACTTAAGTAACTCAGTCGTGCTTTTCTCAGAGACCCCTTTTTCCCGTAAAATACTCCAACAGACGTCCGGAGTGAGTAAAAGTATAAAATCCACCATAGCTGAGTAAAATCCTATGTATTAGCTTTTTGGTTTGTTCAACGTTGAAGGATACAGTGTTCCAAAGTATTGTGAACCTTATCTTTGTTCCCTTGAAACTTGCTCTGCAAACTTTCAGTCAACAAAATGCTGGATAGGAACAACACCGAAACCGGTGGAGCTGCAACCGATCCAGCTTTTAAGATTTCAGGTTTCCAAGAAACCGACAAGTGTTAAAAAGGGTTCCAAAGACAACCGGTAACCAAAGACCCTTTTATGTTGCCCGGCAGTATCGCCTCTATGACCCACCAATATTAATCAATGAAGAAGCAGGCGCTGGAGACTGGAAGGCGGGAAACGAGGATTTTATTCTCTCCGGAGGAGAACACATCAATTCAGACAGCAAGTATCGTCACGAGGTGCTCTAACCACATCTCTGAGGCCTGGCCTCTTATACTAGGGTTTACGACCTTTATTGCACATAACACATTCTCGCAATACTTTAGAACTTGAAAGAACATCCTCGGAATCTCCCCTTCAGACCCGTTCCCACACACATTTACAGTTGGATTCCCCACCCTGGTCACAACAGGTGATGGTCGTCGCACAGCAGGGCATTCCGCCGATTCACGGAATGCATGGGGTTGATCGGATCTCATGGGGTGGGGGCTTTGATCGGTTCGGGGGTCTTTTGATGGAGAGGGGAAGCTTCCTACTGTACGGGGTAATAAACAGTATCCGCAGAGTCAGGTGGCGGCCTGGGAACAGGGAAGACAAACGGGGGCACAGGAAAAAAGGGGTTTGTATCAGAAGGATCTGAGGCCATGAAAGGAATGAGGGGAGGTGTCGCGCTGGGAACAGGATGGGATCCCGTGGTGAAGCTGCGCTGAAGAGGGGTTTATGACCCGAGGCATGAGAGAGCGGGGGTTGTCAGCGTGCGGGGGAATGCTTGCGAGGTTAAGAGAGAGAGAGACGCGCTGGCTATTAGTGAGGGGCAGGGAGGCCATGGTGCTCAAAATGGCTGTCGCTTACGCGCACGAATGGGCCTGGAAAGGGGCAAGATGGCGCCGATAATGTTCACTAAGTTTGTATTTATTTTTCACAGTCCTCCCTTTAACATTTCCAAGACATCTTGCTGGCCTATTTCCTATCTACCCCTATATGCAGTGATCATAAGTAAGGGAGAGGGGACTTAGGTGAAAGAACTGTACGTAAACATCACATTATAAACATCATATTGAAAAATCTCATCAGTTAGTAGGCGGGTTCATCGTTAAGTTGATTGCAGGAAAAGTCATCGTAATGCAATATCAGACTAGAATTACGTAGCGAGGGCGTTGGGTACAGATCATAGAATAAGAACTGGTAAGTTATCATATGAGTAAGTCCTTTTTGTATACGGCGAGTGCATAGTCAGTCCAATGGTGCTTGGGAGAGAAAGGAGAGACAGTAAAAATATCAGAGTTCTCGTTGTCTTTTGTCATCTTCTGTTGGCACTGTTAAGCACCTGGATTACAATTCGGTCCGTCAACAGGAATGTTCATGTGGATTGAGTCGTTGGAGGTCTGCGGGCAGGGGTACATTTTGTCTTGTTTCGCCAGGCCTCATAGGAGCAATGCGTTACGGTTTTGGGGCAGGTGCATCTTCTTCCGTAATGCAGAGCATAGATTTTGCAATGGAAAATGCAATTTGTTCCAGAACTGTGAGATCTGTTCGTTCCTTGAGTCTCTGTGGTGGGCACTTCCTGTTGCTTCCATCATCTTCAGGGTGCTTGGTAGCGGGCAGAACCACAGACTTTGTTTATCTTTTCTTCGGGGGTGACCCTTGGTGGAGTTCTAGGTCACCGTTCTGGGATTTAACATAGTTTGTGGTCTACTTAGTCGGAGCTCCCCCCCTTTCTGACGCAGGGAGTACTCTTCTCTGGGTAGCTCAGTAGGTTTTGGAGGAATTTGGGAGTTCGGATGGAAAGGTGCGGGTGTGAACAGTCCTTATGGTAGGTCGGAGGAGGAGGGGATGGAGCAAGGCCAAGTCGGGGACAGATCAGGGGGAGGCGGAGAGTTTGCGACAGGCGAGTCCGTAACCATGTTCAGAGAGCGGGGACTCTTGGCACACGTTGATCATAGAGCAGGGGCTTCAGGTCAGCCCTTTCCTTAGCTTTGTTTGAAACAGTGCCTCGTCCGGCGTCTCCTTACTGCTGTGGTCTCGCCTCGGCTTCCGTCGCTGATGTTCCACAATCCGCAGTCAGGCCGCGTGCTCCCACATCCGGTCTCTTTCTCCTCCGACAGTGATACCCTTAAATGAGTTTTGAAAAGACAGTCTTTAGAGATTTTGCAGAAAAAGGTAATTACATAAGTCTATTTCTCTCCCAACACCAAACAACTGGGGTAAGCACTCGCTACATTGGAGATTCTTGCGGCTAACGTATAAACAATTGATGATGGGTTTGCTGGATTCCTTACAATTTCCTTTCGCTGGCTAATTCTTTGGCGCTTTGATGATTATTTCGTTCATTTGTCATATGTCTAGTATAGTAGATGTCAGTTCTTCTGGCAGAGACCCATTTCCCTAGTACAAGTCTTGAAAGGCTAGGCTGGTCTTCAGGGCCTTGTATTTTACAAAAAGTGCAACGTGCTATTCACCATAGTCTGATAGGCATCCTTCTGAGGGATGAACATAGGCTAAACAAGTCTGCATTACATAAAAGCATCTTATTTTCAACCATGCTTACTGCAACAAGTTCTTTCGTTTTTCAATCTAATTTTCAACTTTGCACTCATCCTTCTAACTTTCTATATAAATCCTCGCAACCTGGTTACTACAAAAACTCGGGAGGGGTGGTTTGCAATAATTATTAAACTTATCCTCGGGGAAGGAGGGATCTTATGGATACCAAACTGGGGGCATTTTGGGTAGATGGGGGTGTCTCGATCATTTCTTACAGCTTGGGGTACGGAGACAATTTTCAATGGGGATGGTCGCATTACCACAGACACATTTTTATCATAGGAGCCACTGACAAATAGTTCCCTGAGAGTGGGTCAAATTTAGGGAACCTTAGTCGTCTTACCTGTCCCTTTCCTATCGGCCAATTTAAATTTCATCCATATTTTAGTAGAAAAGGAGAGGTAGTAACGTGGTACCAATACAATTTTATTTAGGACAAATTTGCGCAAATACTTGTGGTATTTGGGGCCAATCAGGAGGTGCACCAGGTTCGCCATTTAGGTGCCAGTTGCTAGGAAGAGGGAAAGTGTGGAGGGGTGGAAGAGTGAGTGAGAGAGAGAGAGAGAGAGAGAGAGAGAGAGAGAGAGAGAGAGAGAGAGAGAGGGAGAGAGAGAGAGAGAGAGAGAGAGTAAGAGAGAGAGAGAGAGACAATAGGCCGAACAGTACACGTGTGACATAGAGAATGACCGTGTATTGTTTGGGCTATTCAGTGCGTTACCCAACGTTAGACGTTTCGGGTCTGTGTTAGGAGGTAGGAAGCATGCAGTTTTGGGACAGAAAAGCGTTAGATTTGGTAAAAAGGTCGTGAGAGCGTCCTTGTTGTGCCATTTTGTAGCGCTAGTCCGTCTTCATGCATCGGGCGTGACGTGGTTCCAGATCCCTTATGATACTCTAATCGGGATTCTAATGTAACCTGCAGAGGAAAAAAAGGGGGGAGAAATAGGGGAGGTAGGGGGACAACATTCGAACACATCAAATGTAAGGGCACGAAAATCCTTTACTTACCACATACTCGTACTTGTCTCTTCGGGATATAATCCCTTAGGGTTCTGGTTTCTTAAAGTCATGGGGGCAGGCAATGTGATAGGTGGTTCATGGGGAGGTTCGAGGATGGCATTAAGGATCGTGTGTAGTGAAAAACGCTAAAAAGAGGAATCGGAGGTGCCTAGCGCGAGGTACCCGGTTTCGTAGATGTATCCGGTCATCGGGGTCCCTAAATCATTCCCAAAGCTGTGATGTTCTTAAGGCATACCAGTTCTTCGTTCAACTGTACCTTAGTACCTTCGACCACCATATCCTTATAACAATTTATCAATCACACCATTTTACTTTACCCATTCTCTGAAGTCGAGGTCCTTCTTCATACGTCAGTTCCTGAGCTTAGTCGCATATCTTGGAGGCAGCGTATCATACCTTCGATTTGACCATCAACCCAGGGCCGAACAACCATTTCTCGGATAACCTTAAAAAGAGAGCAGAACAGTTGCGCACAGAAAAACCCTCCCACCGATACCCGTATTTACAAAAGTACGCGATGCCTATCCATAGCTTTTAAGACTTTTATTTGTAGAATTATTCAGTACGTAAAATGTGAGAGCGCAATTCATATTTTGGCCTGACATGTCGTCGATGGAAGCACATACAGTAGGGGGTTATTTTGTAGTACAAGAACATGTAAAAAAGGTCTAATTAATTATTTGTAAGTAACCAAAAACATTTCATTGCGTGACGAAGGAATCAGGGGCATTTCAGTTCATAGATGGAAACACAGTCAAGCTCATCGTAATCACATTTCCTAAATGCAAACCGCGGGCGTGCATCATGAGCGACGTTATGTATCAGTTACAACAAATATCAAAAATAAATTGTTCATTGAAATCAACATTTTTACGGAACCCTTCTTAAATGTTCGCCAAGTGAACCCTCCTCCCTTTAACATCGAGTGCGCAATGGTTCGTATATATATATATATATATCTTAGTACATTCAGTTTCATTAGCTAAGGAATACCACGAGGCATCCGTTAGTTTCCATTGATACCAGCGCCATTTTGGGCGAGGCCGGTTTAGTCCGGAAGTAGCATCAGGGGCAAAATATCCCCGCCAATTGGCGGTTGGACCAGAGTCCCTTTCGGTAGTCCAAAAGAAAACTGTGCTAACAAAGGGGGCTGGTGGTGTGGACCGTCAATCAAGAGAGGGAGGGGGTAAAGTCTCTCTTACCGGGTCATGTTGATGTTCAACCGGAACTTGCTCGAGTTCGTTAGCCCATAATGTTCCTGGGTGGTTCAGACGGAAGCTGATGCAGACACGAGAGCACCGCCATCTTGTTGCTGTGCCGTGGTTATTTCATTTGAGATCAATGCAACTGTTCCTCACCGGAAGCCTGAAGGGGCCGAGGGCTCTTGGGACTTTGGTAGAATCTTCAAAGTCGAGGGGATGTTTGTCGATGGTGGGGGCTTGCGCCCAGGTGGGCAAGCGCCCGAGTTGCAATTTCGGACAAAGTTACTCCAGCGGCCTAGACCCGCCTTTCGAGGGCCCAGACGCCATTTTGAGGCCCTGCAGCAACCTTTGCCGTATCCATCAGGAGTGGAGGAAAACTTCTTGTGATGGCGAAAAACAGAGCATCATGCGGTTGGAGCAGGACATTTTGGTTCGGGGCGCCAGGGTGCAGCAGTGGAGCCTTCATCTGGGGAGGTGAGGGAGGCTCACCGTGCCGTCTTCCTCTCCCGGTGCATCCTACGCCGTCTCTTGGAATCAGGGGCGCACATGATGACCACCCTACACCCCTGATTCCGACTCTTGGGGGACCACTGTACATCCGGTGCTCCGTAAGTATGCCCGTCGGACATTGTGTGTCCTGTACTATGCAAGTATACCAGCCGGGTCTTGTATGTCCTGTGCTGAGAAAATATACGAGTCGGGCATTGTATGTCCTGTGTTGCGGAAATATACCAACCGGACATTATATTTCCTGTGCAGCGTAGGTATATGGCCGTCGCCCGGCTGGAGGACATCGGCGTCGGGCCAGGGCAGGGAAGCCTCCTACCTGTGGAGGTGGAAGAGGCTCGTCCGCGTCGCCTCTTCCTCCCTGCCCACCCTGCATCCGTTCGATGGAGGAATTCGTGATGGCCGGACCAGGAGATACGAGGGAGGGGGTCATTTTCATCCGCCCCCTCCCTACTCGCGGCCCGGGGGACGCCATCCCTGGAAGGGCAGTATGGGAAGACCATTTCATTGCCTGCTTGGTGGAGTCTCCAGCACCTTCTCGCCAGCGATCTCTTTTTGGCCCATGGTTGCTGGCAGGCCCCGCCCCACACGTGCTATGTGTTTCGGATGGGCGGGACCATCGAACTGTTACATTTCGAGGACTTCCGGAGTGAGCATAACATGTTTTGTATTTTTCCTATTAGTCAAGTTTGCTTTTTAGAGAGTTCTACTAGTTATTCTATTTACTGTTGGTTGTGTGTTTTACCGTAATTAAATCCTAAGTTATATAATAGACGCTTGGCTTTCTTGAATCTTTTCTCTAACGGGGGGGGTTGTTTACACTGACCTGCAGTTGTGTTTGTTTTTCAGAGTGGGGGAGCAACAGAGAGCAATCAGTCCCAGAACTCTAACATGTCGTTAAAATTGGTCTGACGAAATCTGTGCCACCGAGCATAATCGAACGGGGTGGTCCTGTCTGTTCTGTCTGCACTAGTCTGATTGGTTTTTATCTCACGTCTTTTTCCTTTCTGTCGGTCCGTCCTTTCTGTCAACCCTCCATTCTTACCTATGCTTTGCAGAGTCGGGCATTGGGCTTTCCAGTGTCCAAGACATTTACAGAAAGCACATTGGTTTTGTTTTAAATCTGTCCGTCCTGTGCGTAATGTCGGGGGATTACCTTCGGGTCGTTGTGTTCCGGGGTTGGCTTGTCGGCACATCCCTTTACACCATTCGCTTTTCATGTCTACTCCTCGGGGCTGTGCCATCGCTGGTCCTTCCCTTTGCCTACTAGACGTTTGGAGGGTTGTCCGTCGTGTCCCTTCACCTTTTCTAAATTCGTCGCCTTCCCTTCGTTGCGTGGCTTCTTTGCGCCACATACCGAGACTATCGAGCATAATAGGTGTTGTTTCATTCCTACGAAGGGCTATTTCTACTGTTTCTATTTTGTCGAGATCAAAGGATCCTCTCAGTGGCCACTGTCTTTCTCGATCCCTTTTCGTATATTTATGCCACAGCTCACTATAGGCTATAGCAATTAATCCATGCTTCATGAACATGTCCTTATTAGGGGTGCCTTCCAGCGGAGCCGGATGGTTCATCTCTAATAAGCGGTCCGGGCTAAACAGGCTACTAACCAGTGGGGAGAAGACAGGCATGACGGATCACAATAGGATAATAGTCAGCACTACCTATCTTATCACTGCGCGCAAAGACTAGACAGAATAATTCTATTCTACGTTGTTTGCACGTAGTGAATACCTCATGAACCAATTCTGAGCGATCAATATTAGGTCAAAAATAAAAATCAATATGGTCAATGGGAAGAATAAGTAGGCTCGCAAAGGTTCGCGTCACCTACCTTTTCGCTATCTGCAAAGAGGGGACCTATTTTTCCCTGTTTGCAGACAGAGAATCTCCAGAAAACAATCTATAACAGTTAATCAATGGGGGGAAGGGGCAATTGTTCAGTGGGGGAGAAAGATAGGTCCGACGGGTGCGTACCTATCCTTCGCTGTTTATAAAGGGAGAGCCTGTTGTTTCTCCGTTTGTAGACAGTGAATCTCCAATAAATTAACAAAAAGTAATACTAGTATTTTCTCAACAATTATCAATCACTTCCAATTATCTATCACTATCGCAATTTCGTCGTGTTTACACGACCTTACCCGGACCGCATGGACAGTTTCTCGTCTTCCGAATCCAGCGCCCGATCGTCCTCTTCCCTTCGTACTTCTCACAGCACTCCTGATGGTTCCCAGTCAGGACCGCAGATCACTCGAGAGAGGTCTGTTCGGAACCAGTGAAGTTCGGATGATCGGCTGTCAGACGAGGGTCTATCGGACAGGGTACCTTCCGATCGTTGCAGTCGTTCACTCTGTCGTCGGGACCTCTCCCACTGGATCCACGAGTCGCTGATGGGCCCCACGTTTGGGACGCCAATTGTTAAAAAGGGTTCCAAAGACAACCGGTAACCAAAGACCCTTTTATGTTGCCCGGCAGTATCGCCTCTATGACCCACCAATATTAATCAATGAAGAAGCAGGCGCTGGAGACTGGAAGGCGGGAAACGAGGATTTTATTCTCTCCGGAGGAGAACACATCAATTCAGACAGCAAGTATCGTCACGAGGTGCTCTAACCACATCTCTGAGGCCTGGCCTCTTATACTAGGGTTTACGACCTTTATTGCACATAACACATTCTCGCAATACTTTAGAACTTGAAAGAACATCCTCGGAATCTCCCCTTCAGACCCGTTCCCACACACATTTACAGTTGGATTCCCCACCCTGGTCACAACAGGTGATGGTCGTCGCACAGCAGGGCATTCCGCCGATTCACGGAATGCATGGGGTTGATCGGATCTCATGGGGTGGGGGCTTTGATCGGTTCGGGGGTCTTTTGATGGAGAGGGGAAGCTTCCTACTGTACGGGGTAATAAACAGTATCCGCAGAGTCAGGTGGCGGCCTGGGAACAGGGAAGACAAACGGGGGCACAGGAAAAAAGGGGTTTGTATCAGAAGGATCTGAGGCCATGAAAGGAATGAGGGGAGGTGTCGCGCTGGGAACAGGATGGGATCCCGTGGTGAAGCTGCGCTGAAGAGGGGTTTATGACCCGAGGCATGAGAGAGCGGGGGTTGTCAGCGTGCGGGGGAATGCTTGCGAGGTTAAGAGAGAGAGAGACGCGCTGGCTATTAGTGAGGGGCAGGGAGGCCATGGTGCTCAAAATGGCTGTCGCTTACGCGCACGAATGGGCCTGGAAAGGGGCAAGATGGCGCCGATAATGTTCACTAAGTTTGTATTTATTTTTCACACAAGGATGCTATAATCATTCCTCCAAATTTAGGGAAAACCATCACTATTAAACTTATAAAAAACGGCCTATCAGCAAGAAGTGGTAGGATAGTTTTTGTGATAGAGGCACATGAATATCACCAGACAGAGGTATTCTATTCATGGGTAATCTTCCCTGAAGCAAATCCAGTAACACAAGTGTTTCACTTCTACAAAGAAGATGAACCACCAACAGAATACATTCCTTTCGAGGATATTAAAATTCCACTAACATACCAGGAGCATGCGCTCTGGTTTAAAGGCACCCTAAAACATATAAATCACATTACCAGGCTCAGTCCACTAGGTAGACCAGGAGCAACATGGCCAGTTTTAGCCAGCTATACTCCACATCCTGAAATTAATGAAATGACAGACATGGAACTACGAGCTCAACTCAAATAGCTAATTAAAATCTATAAACAATTGGTTCAATATGTCATGCGGAGTCTTACAGTCCAACCAGCAATAATGATTCCAGAACATGCCCCTCACCAGGGGAACACAAATAAAATTACACCACAGACTCTGCATTCGGTCGTTGGTAAATTACCCGCAAAACGGTAACAAATTCCATTCTGGATAGCTCAAAAGAATTACTCAAATCGAGGCAGTATTTCTTAATACTACCACTCATGAGAAACACAGAATTTTAACAATCTGTTTACCAATGGGGATTGCATCACATCTGGAGGACTGTGAAACTTGGGGTACAGTCTTTGCTGCAATTTACACTAAAGCACATGGTGTTCCGTCTGTGGCGGTAATACCAGACATTCTGAAACAGATTCAAGATGAATACGCGGCAGAGCCTGCTTTAAATCTAGGTATGAAATTACTGAAAGATTTCAAACAGGTCTCAACAATAATATTAGCTAATATTGAAGGTGAAGCAGCATCCGTGGCGATCCGCCAATAGTTAAGGGAATTTGATGTAACTGAGCAACCACAAGAACTGGCCAGGATAATTGAAAAATCCTATGAAGAATTAGTCAGAAACAGCTTGGGTGCGAAATAAGTTAAACCCCAACTGTCAGAAAGTCCTGAAAAGGCCTTTACTAAAAACACTCCTACTCCTATTAAAAAGAAGTGGCAAAATAGCAAACAAACTTCTAAAGAGAAGTGTTCTCATTCCAGAGGTAGGTCTCCTCAAAAGGAGCCCTCTGAAAAGAGTTTTGACCTCAGGAACAGGGATAGTTTGAGAAAACCTGATAGATATCAAGATACTGAAACACGTTCCTCTCATACCTTTCAGACTTCCTCACAGAAATCCGAAAGAAGAGGACGGTCAGAAAACAAGGAAGAACGCGTGAAGTCCAAAGACGATCAACACGTTCAGAAAAACAAGAAACCTCAATTCACCAAAAAGAAGGTAGCAGGTCTAAAAATCAGACATGCCGAGGATCTTGAGGACACAACTCAAAAACGGGGAATGGGCTCAGACAATGTTGGACAGCACATCAGAAGTCACCATAGCTCGCAAGAACTTGAAGGATCATCTGGAGACAGTGGACTTAAATGAATACATTCAAGCTGAAACTGCAGATATCAGGGTTAGTTGTCCACATAAGTTATATGAAACAACACTCCGGCTGGAGGGAGACATACCAAGAAAAGTGAGAGCACTCTTTTGGAGCGACTATCTAAGGGTTTTGACATTCTTCTAGCTGAACAAAACTGGCCACCAGAATTTGTCAGGGACTGCCCACATGGTGAAGACATCATTATGCCAGCCTTCTCTAACCACATTCCAATTAATTTGAAATATACTTATACCAGGAAATGGTCAGTTGCCCAGGCTCCTGCATTATACAAGAATCATGTAGGATGGGATGAGGATTCTCCTTACTATTAAATCCAGTTAAAAAATCAACTACCTGCACAAAGGCAGTATCCAATTAAGCAAGAAACGAAAAAACAGGTCAGGGAGATATTAGATCAACTTGAATACCAAGGGTTGATTGAAACATGAACTTCGTCAATGAATAATCCTTTGTTTCCTGTCTCCAAAGCAGACAATACATATCGTCTAGTATTGGACTACAGACACTTAAACTCTTGTTGCAAAACATTTGCAGTACAAAATGCACATAGTGCAGCATTAATGAATACCATTGTGCGTAAAATATACAAAACCACTTTAGATATTTCTAACGGTTTCTTCTGTCACCAGAAAGTAGGTATTTGACCGCTTTCTCAATTATGGGGACACAGCGTTACTTCTGTCGTCTCCCTCAGGGATTCAAGAATAGTCCTGGGCTATTTTCAGCTAGGGTAACAGAGTTACTACAAACATATGATGACGAAGCCTTATCATATGTAGATGATATCTATCTGAAAGACAATGACTTGGATAGGCACTTGAACAGGGTGAACACCATTATATTGGGTTTCGCCTCTTAAGGGTACAAATTCAATTTTAAGAAATCAAGAATTGCCTATCTTAATGTCCTTTTTCTAGGATATGAAGTCTCATGTGAAGGCAAAAGCCTGGCAGCCAACTTTTTAGAAAAGTGTCTGCTTCTCCAACCTCCAAAAACACTGAAAAACGTACATTTGATTCTAGGATTCTTAAATTTTGGAAGAACATACATTCTAAATTACGTAGAAAGGGTTAAACCTCTCTACAAATTAATCAAACCTGATTTTAAAACAGCTAATTGGACACAAAAACACAGTGAAATTTTGCGTTCACTCCAAACAGACATGTTAGCGACAAAACATTTGCAAACACGCATAAACGTACGCAACTTAGTGATCCGAATCATTCCAGGACAATGCGGATTCACGTACTTAACTTTTAATGAAGGTAAAAAAGTACCAATAACTTACAAATCACACTTGTACACACCAGCAGAAATGAAAAGCGGTTCAGACTGCTGTAGCAAAAGAGAGAGCCCTTGCACAGGGTAAGCGCATTATAGTTGTTACACCTGTACCTGCCTTAAAGGCAGTGACAAAAGCGAACATTCCAAATGCTAAGGCTTTACATCCGAGATGGTTCATTCTCTTGCTGCAAGATTTATGTGACGGAGGAAAAGTGATGCGCACTGGAAGGGAGGCAAATGGCGGCTGTGGCAGCACTTTAAAAACCTGTATTCTAAATGTCTCTCCGAGCAGCGCATGCGCTGGCTCAGGCGAGACCTAAAAACGATGTTTTTTACCACAGTTTTGGCACTTTTCAAAGAGATAGCCTGTTTTTCCTACTTTTTGTGCTTTCAAGCTATTTCCAGTTTGAGGTGGAAACCGATGTGAAAACCATGGATGATCCCAGAAAGCTATAGATTTTTGAAAAGTAGACAAAATTCTGAATTGAGCTAAAGGGGTCAATATATTTGAAATAAAAAAAAATGTGCAACTGAGTAAGAAAGAATACCATTTGTTACAATATTTTCATCTGTAACCTCTTGTCACAATGGCTGATTTACCAAAGCAATATAACAGCTGCTAGAACCTTCTTGTTGCATGGATTTATAGGGTTTGTAAGTCACCCAGGCTCTCGTCAGCAGCAGACTTGACTACAGCAAAGCTCTCTACACAGGAACATCAACTAAACTCCAGAAACGTCTACAACACATACAGAACGCCTCAGCACGCCTCATCTTCGACATCCCCCC
The DNA here is from genome assembly GCF_964263255.1 of Lissotriton vulgaris. Taxonomy (NCBI): domain Eukaryota; kingdom Metazoa; phylum Chordata; class Amphibia; order Caudata; family Salamandridae; genus Lissotriton; species Lissotriton vulgaris. Next base: position 81,089,425 of record NC_141697.1, read on the forward strand.
GCCACAGCCACATCACAGCCCACCTGAAAGACCTGCACTGGCTCCCTGTCAACAAAAGGATCACCTTCAAGCTCCTCACCCACGCTCACAAAGCTCTCCACAACACCGGACTAGCGTACCTCAAAGAACGACTCACCTTCTACACCCCGAACCGCCAGCTTCACTCTGCTGACCTCGCCACCGTCCCCCGCATCCGGCAAGCGACCGCCGGCGGCAGATCATTCTCTCACCTCGCCACAAAAACCTGGAACACCCTCCCCATCCGCCTACGACAGACCCAGGACCTGATGGCCTTCAGGAGACTCCTCAAGACCTGGCTGTTCGAGCAGTAGCAGCATCCCCCCCCCCCCCCCCAGCGCCTTGAGACCCTCAAGGGTGAGTTGCGCCTCTACAAATGTATTGATTGATTCAGTATATTGCCCAATTTGACCTTTGCATGTTTCAAGAAACGTGGTTAATTCAGCCACTATACAAACTTGGTTATATCACCTTTCATGCTAATGCAATTCCTTCTGCAAGTGGCAGGGCTTCTGGAGGCCTACTGACATGGGTCAAAATGTATTTAAATCTTTGAAAGAACAATTGAGTATTGATTTACTTGACATACTAAGGATAACAATCAAAATGCTGGACGGAATCAGCCTACATTGTTTTAACATCTACCTCAGGCCTGAATTTAGGAATCTGGAATCCTAAACCCTATCCACTCTATGGCACTTAATTAGTTCAATTAAGTTCAAATGCATGATCCTTATTGGGGGAGACAGGGACATACCTTTTGAGTCCATATATGGCCAAGACTTGGTCACAGAAGAGGAAGACAAGAGTTGGCGTTTACCCTTCCTTTGCTCCAACCTATTTTTTCTGTGCACAATAGCAGCCGCTCAGCTTGCCCATTTTGCTATGTCAAATGGACTACGGGCAATCAATGGTAGATCTATATGTGATAAAAATGGTCAACCAACTTTTAGGAGAGGGATAACCAGATCCACAATTGACTACATTCTGATTTCTGTTACCATGTGGGACAAATTGGTAGATTTAACTCTGGACGACAGGGAAGACAGTGACCATTACCCTTTATGCCTAAACCTCTCAGGACTGTGCTTCCATAACTCCAGCTTTGGTGCCTATCTTGGGTAATTCCCATGAGGGAGAGGATGTAGCCTTATGGCTAGAGCGACCAACCTCGAAGCTGGGGAACCGGGTTCGTGTCTCAGCAACGACGCTCAGCATCCTGTGATTCTGGGCAAATCACTTGATCTCCCCGTACCTAACAAAAATGAATGTGTAAAATGAATGTGCCCATCTGTAACAAAACTGGTGCTATGTAAAGCACTCTGATACCCAATGTCTCTGGTCTAGTTCGCGCTATATAAAAATAAAAAAAATAAAAAGTACACTGAATGGCCAACGATCCTGGGGAACATTGAGACTTTAGTTGAGACATTTAACTTATTTTCTTGCGACTTTATCTCCTTTTACTCATCTTTCCCCCTCTGAGATTCCAATTGTCAATGTCCATAGCAATCTGTTCAAAATGGTCCTGGCAAAACCCCGTTGGAGGAAGCTCCTCTTAACCAAGATTCATGGCTCTGGTACGAATACCTGATGCACTACGGATTGCAGCAAGGCTAAGAAAGCTCTTGTGAATGTACTTAAAGCTGAAACCCTAGCTCAGATCCTAAAAGCTGGAGCCCATTGTAAGAAAACATTGCAAGTGCAACGCAACTGGGATGACTAATTGGAGCGAGCCAGGTAGGGGATGCCAGGTCTGGCAAGAATAGATTCTAAGTATTACCCACAGAGGTGCACTCTCTGAACCACACATTGATTGTTATCTAAATCAGGCAGTCTGAGACGATCATTTTACTAAGCTATACGAAAAGATGCCTAGAGAACTGAACGACCCCTTGTTGTCAGATCTACCCCCAACAGATTTACAATTTTCTCTTGTGGAGACCAAGGCTGCTATAGCCACTGTAACATTGAGTAAGGCACCTGGGTTGGTTAAAATCCCAGGTGAAGTACTGTCTCCTGATTTGCTGGTTTGGGTCCCCTATGTTTTTTTTTGTTTTTTTGTTGTTGTGGAAAACCTTTATTGACACTTCAACCAGTTACAAGTATGGGCCTACAACCACCAGGGCTGGCCGCTAATCAATATCATTTCAATCAAGCAATTAGAACCAGACTCGGCCTTCCGGGAGGCGAATACAGCACGACTTCAATTAAAACTGGCAGCATAGCATACTATACGAATAGCAGGATAATAAAGGTTCCATTTTATAATATAAGATAGAAGGATCAGGTGCCATACAATATCACAAAGGTGCATAAAAGAAGTCCACAGTTAGGTCGATATCATTCAAAACAGTGGCGCTGAGGCACACGAATCAGGATCAACAAGCATACAATTAATTTCGCACCAGTAGAGCGCCCGCCCGATGGTACTGAAGTACCGTGAAAGTATAGGCACAGATAAAAAGTCGACAATTGACAAAGGAATAGACCCACTACGCTGACCCGAAAAAGAAGAAACAAAAGAAAAGGCGAAGAAAGATAAGAAGAAAAAAAGCCATAGAAACAAATAGTAAAAACAAAATTCCCCCCTCCAACCCCCCACCTAGCACCCCTGCAGATGACTACGGCCTACCCCCCTAGCAGCGTGCCTGTCGCCCCGTAAATGAACCCGAAATATAGAAGAACAAAGGGGAAAAAAAAGAAAAGGGAAAGAAAGAAGGGACTAAAACCCTACCCAAAAAGGGGAAATGGAGGAGGGCTGTGTCATACGCTTTCCCGGACTCTCCCCCCGACTTAACGAAGAATCCCCCGCAATGTTAACACAATCAAGCGGACCACAATAAAACAGTACATCAGAGGAAACCAGAAATCCCGCCCCGGACTCCGGTAACTAAATAAAGCAGTCCCGTTACCGATAAATCAATATTGTGAAACCTCAAACAACAGTCTCAGCCTTGGCCCCGTCAATCAAATTTGCTGATCCCCTCCGATAAAGAGCACCCCACCGTAAAATTGTCAAAGGTCAAACAGAAGTTGTCGAGACATAGTCTATTAGTCGAAGAAAGGATGGCAAGTCCCAAAGTAGACGCTCGAGTCCAACAATGCCCCTTCCCGACTCTAAGACCAGGCACTATCCCATCCGCCATCTTGATTAACCAGCTGGGAAGGGGGTGCGACACAGTCCCACACAGATCACAATTACGAGCGAACGTCTCCAAACCGGAAAAAGCAGTGAAATGTTCCGCCAATTGCAGTTCCAAAGATTCCGACTTTGTAGGTGCATCGCCAATCTCCACATGTTCGAACCGTTCCACTTCTGTAGGGGCATAGAAAGCTCCAAGCACCGGGTCAAATGGCATCGCTGGGGTAGCAATAGGGAAAGGAACAGGCCACCGGGTCTCGGGCAGCAAGACAGAGTCCGGTCCCGATCCTCTAAGTCCGTCCACCGCCAACATCAGATTCCAGGCCTGGGTCTTCTTAGTCGCCTGAAGTGCCTCAAGGGCCCCCATCACTGACCCCAATGACGGGCCGCACTGGACCCGCTCCGCCGGTTTTCGCATAGCATCAAGCATATTGACCCCCACGGAGAGGCGCCTTCCCCGGGGTAAGATTAGGCGGAGCAGGAATGAACCGTGAGGGACCGATCGTCAGTAGGCGTTAGTGCGCACCAAGTCTCCGATCCAACGGCACCGGCGCTACGAACGCCAGGCCCCCGGGTCTCGGACCCCCACACACACCACCTCGGGCATCACTCGTCTCCGCACCTCCGGTACAGTTCCAGGCAGCAGATCGGCAGCAAATCAATCATAAAGATGTCGGAAGTTCCGTGGACTGGACCCTGCCGCTCTCTCCGGTCCGCTGTTGTTCAACTAGGACCCGGCTAGACCAAAACTTGAGACCCCGGCTTCCAGACTGGGCTAGGCCTCAAATTAAACCTCGACATAACTCCACTCCACCATGTCGGAAAATCCTCGGGATTGCGCCATCAGTTCATGCACCCCGGTATGGGGCGAGAAACCAGGATACACAACAGGATCTTCGAGCGAGAGACGGGGGTCAGCGGAGCCAGGAAGCTATGCGGCCATCTTGCTTGCTGTCGTAGCTCCTCCCCTGGGTCCCCTATGTTAATTGTCTCTGCAACTCTTTAGCCTCTATCCCTGACACTTGGAAAGGTGCGGAGATAATCCCCCTATACAAAAAGGAGGACCATATGAACCCAGCCAATTACAAACGAATAAGTCTCCTGGATCTCCTGAAGAAGGTTCATGTGAGGCAAATACTCAAACTTTGTGACTGGATTAACAACATAGAGATTCTGATCTCTTGTCAGCCAGGGTTCAGAGCGAAAGTTAGTACAATAGACAAAGTTCGGAGGCTTCTTTTAACCGTCAGGAAGTACACCAAACTAAGAGACTGCCATCTATACATAGCCTTTGTAGATCTTAGGTCTGCTTTTGGCCCCCAGGAGGATGCTATGGGCCTCACTCAAGAGCCTGTGGATTCCTGATGCGCTGCTCCTTCTGCTGATAGGACTCCACCAGGACAACTACGCCCAAGTCCGCTAACCGATTCAAGAGGGGTGAGACAGGGGTGCGTATTAGTCCCCACACTCGATTCCCTCTTTGTAAATGATGTTATATGGTCCTTACACAAAGGCAACATAGATGCCCCTGAGTTAGGCAGGGCCTGCGTCCCAGCTATCTTATTCGCAGATGAGTCCCTGCTAATCTCCCAATCATTGGGCCTGCAGCTATTATTAAAGAACTTCCATGATTTTAGTGCATCCAAGGGATTGGAAATTAATGCTTCAAAGACAAAATACAAGGTATTCAGGCCCCATAAGTCGTTTAGGAGTTCAATATCTTTGGACAAGGGGAAACTGGAGTGCATTTTTAGATTTGAAAACCTGGGTATTATGTTGGCTAGTAGGGTGTTGTGGTCCCCACACAATAAAAAGCTGTGGGCTGTGCTTCAGCACCAAGCCTCGGCTATTTTCAAGAGACACCATGCATAATTTGCAAGAGACTTGGGAGTGTACATGTTAAAGGCCTAACCTGCAGCACTCTGACGCTGAAATCGGAGGGCATGCGAATACTGAGTTATTGACCCTGAGTGAGAATAAGTTTGGCTGCTCTTTCTTGCACCTCCCCAAGAGTAACCCCCTTATCCCAATGTATTTTGATGTGGCACTTGAAAGGGTGGGCTGTATTGCCCGGTTAAGACCTTTTTTATATAGAGTGAGGCTCTAGACTATAGAGGAGCTGCTGCCATATAGAAATGCTGTGAAGGTACTGCTAGCCCTAGACAAGAATATCACCTTCCTGTAGTTTAGGCATATTCAACAATGGTTCTTAAGGCTGGGACTTGGTAGTTTCTGGAAAGACCCAGAAGACCTAACTGCATCTTCTAAAAAGCAATTGAAATCTATTTACTGGGACTATATTACAGCCAATTATCTTCATAACCCCGCCCTGGGGAGATTATCCGAAGAGTTCTTGTTCATTAAGGATTCCCCACCCTTTGCACCTTTTCTGGATATACCGCAACCACAGCTGACAAAAAGTCTGTACTTGAAGTTCAGCTATGGCACACTAGAAATAGGGTCCTTTACATCTTTGTGGCTTGCAGAAAGCCAACATATCCCATTGATATACGTCCAATGTGCCGCTCATCTTCCAAGGAAAATATTAGTCTGTGACCGGGTGGATCTACAGCCCGGGTCCCATGACGACGATAATGACTGGTGGACTGTCTTACCCCCATCACCCTCTTTATTTAATCCCCAACAAGATGATTGGTCCTGGGAGGTAGAACGTCCTACAGCCGAAGATAAAGAACAGGGTGCCTTTAATTGGGCGTACTTCTTCAGTGAAGCCCCGCCCCCTCTGGACATCACGGGAGACCAATTGGATAAAGATCAGGAAGAACACGAAGTGGCGTGCGACGTCACCGACGTATCGAGGGAGAACAGAGGAGCAACGGCGGTTTCGAGTGTTTGGAAGAATCAACCCCAGTGCAGAGCGGAGCAGCATACGGTCAGAGACACCCTTTCTGCGGAGCCAGGAGGCCAACGTTCCCGTGCATCCCCGAGCCACGCTCCTGGAGGCGCGTGGCTTCTTCAGGTACGGGACCGCATCACGGGCTGGGTGGGGAGGCGGAGACGCCCTTAAGCGCCTGTCCAAGTAATTTGCGCACACGGATCTCGCGCCACCCCATCCCGTATCCCTCTCCTCTTTTTTTTTTAAGCACTGACACTACGAACCCAACTTTCCCTTCGAGAGACAGAGCACAAAGGTCACGAGTGTTACGGGTGTCTCCCTCACACCCGGTCCTATTGCTTGGTGGTATCAGAAAAACGGCCCCATGACATTTCTTTTGTCTATCTTTTGTTTTTGGGCTGCCATTCCTTACCTGAGTTACCGAAGACACCGAAGACGATTTGCCTGGCTTTGGGTCTAGAAACTATACCGCCATCACGGATCCTGTTAAATTTGCAACCGAAAGACTTACCAGGCGAAATAAGCATGTCTTAAAAAAATAAAGCCATATCTTCCTAGACCAAGCTTTCGCCCCATTCCTTCCACCCCGCCACATCTGGTGTCAGAAGTGGGATCTCCCTCCATCAGTGATCCCATGATGGATAACTTAATTCAACATCTAATAAAGGGGCAGGAAAAGCTGGAATGGGCAGTAGAAAGACAAATGGCCTCTCCCCAACAAGACCGCGAAGTGTTTAAAACCACCATGCTGCACAGCTAGAGGGACTACAAAAGGTGGTCAAGAACCTGCTGCTGCAAATATATACCGGGAGAGGATCCGGACTCTTTCCTCACAAACTTTGAGAGGGCAGCCAGAGCATGCGGCTGGCCCGAAGACAAATGGCCGTATTTTTTAGCCTCTCTTTTGACAGGGGAGGCCCAAGCGGCATATAAGGTGGCAAACGCCAATGGTGTCACCCCCTATAACGAAATTAAAGAAGTAATCCTGGACCAATTGGGTCTCGATGCAGAGGCCTACAGGGTTAGGTTCCGCAAAGAGAGAGGAGTACCGGGGGAAAATCCAAAAACGTTGTTTTTCAGGTTAAAAATGGCCGTGGATAAATGGCTAAGACCTAACAGCAGCACCAAGGAAGAGATCATGAATAGGGTCTACCTGGAACAATTTATGGAGGCTCTCTCATATGGGACACAGAGGTGGCTTAAACAAGACTCTGACCTCACACCTGAACAAGACATTGAAATGGCCGCTAATTATGCAAGGGCTCAACCTCAGGCCATGCCTTGGGAAACAGAAAAACCCTCTAAATTAGGGATGCAACAAAACGAAGATAAGAAGCCAAAGCCCCAAGTGGACGTTCCACGAAGTAAACCAATAAGGATTGAACCCCTACCTACCAAAGGCCCACAATGCTTCAAATGTGGAGAGTGGGGCCACATTGCTCGCCTATGCCTCTGAAAGAAACCAGCGGAGGAGCCCATGAAGGTGGGGTACATCCCTAAGGCTGTCCTATACTCGGCAGAAATGGGCCCCTCATTTCATGTAAGTGTTAAGGTTAACGGTAGAGTTGTGAGTGCCTCGTTAGATTCAGGTTGCAAACAGTTGGTTATCCAAAAAGAGTGGGTACTCCCTGTTCAGTATGTAACCAACTCCACTGTCCACATACGATGTATACACAGCGATGTAAAACCCTACCCAGTTGCTGTAGTCACGTTAGTTCCTGACGACCAATCTCCTTGCACAGTAAGGGTGGGGGTGGTGGACTCCCTTCCTAAGGATCTTATCATAGGGGTAGACAATCCTAAGTTCCTAGCCATGTTTCAAGCTAACCTGAAATTCCTGGCGAGAAAACAGGTACCAATTTATCCAGCATTAACCACAAAAGAACCCTGGTTATTGGATCGTAGTTTTAGGTTTGCACAAGCTAACGATGCTACACTGCTGAATGCTGAATGCTTGGGAGAACGCCCATGTTAACAAGGATCTTTCCCCCCCACCTTATCAACGCTTTGTCATGGAAAACAATCTCCTTTATAGAGAGGGAAGTGAGGGAGAAGCCTTGCAGTTGGTGGTGCCTAGGACATTTCAGGAACAAATACTATTTTACTCTAATGCCCATCTCACAGCGGGACACTCTGGAGCAGAAAAAACGACTCAAAATCTACTGCGTCACTTCTATTGAACCGGCATCTATAAAGATACACAGAAATACTGCCAAAGATGTGACGTATTCCAAAAAAAGAATCTCCAGCGCCCGCCAGCAGTTCCACTGCAACCCTTACCAATCATAGGTAAACCATTTGAAAGGGTCGGAATGGACTTGATAGGTCCCCTTCCGAAAAGCTCTAAGGGGAACCTATATGCTCTAGTCGTAGTAGATTATGCCACGCGATTTATGAAAGCTTTTCCTTTGAGGGCCCCTACCACCAAGAACATCTCAGAAAAACTAATAGAATTGTTCTCCAGGGTCGGATTCCCTAAGGAGATATTAACAGACCAAGGGAAGCCATTTGTTTCCAGGATGATGAAAGAAGTATCCAAAGAACTGGGTCAAGCGTGTACCATCCTCAGTAGTAAGAAAAAGGGATCTAATAATCACAAAAAAAAATGCTGTTTAGTCTGAATTTTGGGATTACAATGAATTGTACGAGACAGGAAAAATCAATCAATGTCCTTAAAGTTTGAAAATCTTCATTCCATTTATTCTTTAATTCATCACAATGAAAACAGCCGACACGTGTTTCGTTAGTACTATATAAGTACCATAACTTCCTCAAGGCTGACAACAATTCTGAAGTGAGGCAAGATGAAGAAATAAGGAATATATAGCGTCTTATTCTAAGCCTCCCCAATTTAAGCCCCAATTTAAAAAAAATAACTATAAACAAAAAATATGCCACAAACACAGAACTCTTTTCCTGGAGAGGGGGTGGGCAGTGGCTTTCTTCTATAGAGTGGCAGAAGTCACTATAGTGCGCTGGAATCTCCAGGAGTTTCTGGCAGCTACAGCAATGAATAACTTTTTTACACTTGAAACTGCAGACTGGCGCGTCACCCCTCCTGACAGATTATATAATTTGGATACACAAATTAAGGGTGACATAGATACATCATTAGGGTAATATTCTGGGAAAATTTGACAGTGCCATACGACATCCTCTTAGTGGAGTTCGATTAGCCCCTGCAGTTTATCAAAACATCCCCGCAAGGTGAGGATGTAATAATTCCTTAATTTTCTGTGCTTGTCGCTAAGCAAGTCAAACAAGCGTATGCAGCAGAATGTACTCTTGCGCAGGCACCAGTTTTATATCGCAATCATGTTGGCTGGGATAAGGACTCTCCTTATCATATAATACCCATACGCTCCAGCCCTCCAGTGCAGGCACAATATTCCATAAAATGGGATTCTAAAGCACCTGTTAGAGAAATTCTCTCCTATAAGAGTGCCAGGGAGTAACTGAACCCTGTGTTTCTCAAATGAATAATCACCTGTTTTAAAACCGGATCATTCATATCGCATAGTCTTAGACTGCAGACATTTAAACAGTCATACACACACATTTGCAATACAAAATACACACAGTACGGCACTTATTAATAATATAGTCTGTAAAAATTATTGTAAAACCCTAGATATTTACATTGTTTTTTTCTGCCACAATCTAGCACCTGAAAACAGGGACTGCACTGCCATCTCAACGCTCGCTTTTCAGCGTTGCTTTTCCCGAGTTCGTATGGGCAATAAGAACAGTCCTGTTTGTGCCTGTATAGTATCAATTCTACATGGGACTGACTCGGACGCATTGTCCTATGTGGATGATATCTACCTGACAGACGATGAAGTTGCCACCCACTTAGCCTGAGTGGATCGCATAATATTGGGATTAACTCAATCTGGCTTAAAGTTCACCTTTAAGAAATCTGATATATCATTTCTAAGTGTCCTCTTTTTGAGATATGAGCTTACTCATGAGGGAAAACGCCTTGCACCACAGAGAAGTGTGCTTTACTGCAAACTCCAAATACTCTTAAGAAGCTACAATCCTTGTTAGGATTCTTCAATTTTGGCCATCAGAAAATACAGACATACTCAGATCCTTACAATCAGACTTTCTTGCAACACGTCACTTACATACACTTGTAAATACCACAAATCTAGTCATCCGAATAATTATGGGTGCTATTGGCGATACCTATATCGCCTTTAATGAAGGTGAAACTGTGATGATTGCATATAAATCATATTTACATTCCAATGTGGAAATGTATTTTGCATCCACTGAAGAAAGACTGACTGCTGTGCACATGGCTATTCTTAAGGGGCGGCCCCTTGCACAAGGGAAACGCATTCTTGCCATTACTCTTGTTCCAGCCTTAGAGGCTGTCACAAAAGCTAGTGTCCCTAATGCTAAAGCCTTCCATACTAGATGGATTCAGTGGGCAACATCCTTAACAGCTACGGATATAGACTTTGTCTTTGACCCGTCTTTACAGACACAAGAATGTCTTCAATATGAGCATGTTTATCTCATGCCCAAAATTGCCTTACCCCTTGAACAGTATAAATAGGTTATTTATACTGATGGTTTAGCTCACCCTGCTACAGGCAACAAGCACCAATATTCAGCGGTGTGCACCGTAGTTCTTGCTGTGATATTGGATGGAAAATTCTAGCCACAAAAAACTTGTACAGTCCTTAGTGGACTGCACTGCATAGTTGGCTGAACTGAAAGCACTACTTCTAGCACTAGAACATACGGATCCTGTATTTCTCACACTGATAGGGTGTGATTTGTATTACTATGTCCAGTCTTTTAATGACAATTTACATTATTGGCGCCAGAATAGAATCAAAGACTCTAAAGGCAACACAATAAAGCATAAAGCACTTTGGGTGAAGGTGGCAGACCTGAAAGATAGGTGTCCACAGACTCACATCATATATATGTTAAATCATCAACGTGTAGGAACACACACTGTAGGAAATTCTCTGTCTTATGAAGCGGCCAAATCTGCTGTTACGAGAACCGTAACTCATGACGAACTGAGCTCGTCATGAGCGGCGAAGGGGTTAAATCAACAGGCCAAAAAATATGTCCTTTGATGCGACATTTGTCAACAAATTAAAGCTTCTACTGTGCAGACACATCTGTTGGCTTTAAATACACTTGGGGGCTAGAGGAGTTTTAAGGACCTGCGTGAGCCGATCCCCTCCAATTCAATGCAACAGAGAAAGAGCCAATGGTCTGGAAGGAGGTAATATACCTGTCTTAGGGTACTCTGCCAGGAAAGTTGAGGGGTTTCCCTTTTCAGGACGGTTCCCCTCACACACCAGAGGGGTCATGCTTCATCATAGGGGTGCCTCCTCACATGAAAGACCTAGTCTTCACATGGGCTACAACCCCCTCGCTACAAGTGAGGAGCTCAGGGATGTCTGCATACAACCTATAGTAGAGACAAAAGGCAATATGTCACCATAACATACATATATACTAGGAAACTGTAGCACAAGAACAACACACAGTTTATCCTCACCGCCTGCTGCCTTTTGATGAGGCCCTCACTGACATCCTTCTGGGCATTTGGTCCAAGCCCAGCACAGGGGCTACTGTGGACAGGACCACCCACTTTCTCCTTCAACACCCTAACCCTGAGAGCTTGGTGGTCCAAGCCTCATCCTCAAAAGGCACATTCCCTACTGCTCCCCCAGATAGGGAATCCAAGAAGCTGGTCCACCTTGGGAAGAAGATGTTTTCTTCCACCAGCTTAGGACTGCGGTCGGTGAAGACCGCATGTCTTTTGGGCCGTTAAACACACACACAAGGTGTGGGATATGGTTGCGCATGTGCTTCCGCAGTGCCCGGAGGAAGCCCGGGCCGTGCTCACCCGTGCTGTTGCTGAGGAGCGAGACGCAGCGAAGTTCACCATCCGGTGTGGGCTAGATGCCTACGACTTGCTGGGTAGAGTGGTTTCCACGTTGGTAGCCCTGAGGCACTATGCCTGGCTGAGAACGTCTGGCTTCTGTGGGGGTGTCCAATCTATTCTTTTGGACATGCCCTTTGATGGCCGTCGCCTGTTTGGTGACAAGGCGGACAACGTGCTTGAGCATTTCAAGGACTCTAGGGCTATGGCCAGATCCTTGAGTCTGGCAGCAACTTCTTGCCCCATGCAGTCTGCCTTTTGCCCCTTTGGTGGCTACGGAAGTGGTGCCCCACCACGTTCCACCCAGAGCCGCAGGGCTGTGCATGCAACCCGGCCTCTGCGTGGCCAGGTACATGGGACCCAGCGTCATGGGTCTGGGGGCCAGCGGGTGGGCTAGTCCACCAATGCCCTCCCTGCAGCAGCCTCCAAACATTCGTAGTCCACCAGATGCCAGTGGGCAGCAGAATCTGCCATAAGCTCCCCCGCTAGCACTACATCAAGCCGTACAGGTGGGTTTTGCAGATAGGCCGAAGGGGCGACTCCCTCCCCTTCGAGACTACACCTCCCTCCATGCCACCAACACTCCATCGCATGTTGGAGGATCATTTGACCCTTCTCCGCCAGGAAGTTATGGCTCTCTTGGCCAAGGGAGCTATCAAACGCGTCCCTGCGCCAGAAGTAGGTTGTGGTTGCTACTCCCAGTACTTCCTGGTACCCATGAAGGACAAATGCCTGCCTCCTATCTTAGACCTCAGGGACGTCAACCACTCCCTCCAGAAGGAGAAGTTCAAGATGTTAACCTTGGCTCAGGTCTTGTCTGCCCTCAACCCTGGAGACTGGATGGACTTGCAGGACTCTTACTTTCACATCCCCGTCTTGCCTGTCCACGGCGTTACCTACGGCTCACAGTAGACCAGGAGCATTTTCAGTTTACCGTGCTCCCCTTTGGCCTTATCAGCGCCCCTCCGGTGATCACGAAAGTGAAGACATGGTCGCAGCTCATCTGCTCAGAACAGGGGTACCAGTCTTCGCCTATCTCGCCGACTGGCTGTTGAAGGCGGGCTCGCCCCAGGCTGTCGTCTCCCTCCTCCAGACTACAGCGGATCCCTGCATTTGCTAGGGTTCACAGTCAACGTGCCGAAGTCGCACCTGATTTCCTGTCAGACGCTCCTTTTCATCGGACCGGTTCTGTACACAGTGCAGTTTTGGGTCTATACTCCACAGCAGCGAGTTCAGGATATTCGGGCTATGATACAGATGTTTCAGCCTCTATCCCTGGTTTTGGTGAGAATGACCCTGAGGCTGCTGGGCCTCATGGTTTCCTGCATCCTGCTGGTGGATCATGCAAGATGGCATATGCAGGCATTGCAGTGGGATCTGAAGTTCCTGTGGGCATAGCACCAGGGGAATCTTTCTGATGTTGTCCAGATCTCGGAGGGGACTGCAAGTCAGCTGCAGTGGTGGCTCACAAACTAGGATTGGATCAACTGCAGATCCCTCTCCCTTAACCAACCAGAGTTCACAGTGGTGACAGATGCGTCAGTCACTCCAGGGATGGTGTGGCCACATGGGAGAGGCGGAGGTCAGAGGCCTCTGGACTCCGGCGGAGTCCGGCCTCCCCATCAACCTTCTGGAGCTCCGGGCAACTCGTCTTGCAGTGAAGGCATTCCTTCCTTCTGTCAAAGGAAGAGTAGTGAATGTGTTCCCCAACCGGAGTTCACAGTGGTGACAGATACGTCACTCCTGGGAGGGGCGGCCACATGGGAGAAGCAGAGATCAACCTTTTGGAGCTCCGGATGATTCGTTTTGCACTGAAGGCATTCCTTCCTTCTGTCAAAGCAGGAGTAATGCAGTTGTACACGGGCAACACCACCGCCATGTGGTACTACAACAAACAGAGCGGGGTGGGGTCGTGGACCCTATGTCAAGAGGCTCTTCGCCTTTGGACATGGCTGGAATATCAGGGCATATCTCTGGTGGTTCAACACCTGGCAGGTTCCCTGAATGCCAGAACGCATGACCTCAGCTGCCTGTGCATGATGGATCACGAATGGCGTCTTCACTTGGAGGCGGTACAAGGTCTCTTTCAGCAGTGGGGAGAGCCTTGGTTAGATCTATTCGCCACCGAAGAGAACTTGCAATGTCATCAGTTCTGCCCATTGGAGTTTCCAAGGCGGCAATCGCTCGGCAACGCTTTTCGTCGCAAGTGGAATTGAGGCCTTCTGTTTGCCTTTCAGCCTGTACCACTTCTGCCCAAAGAGCTTAAGAAGATCAAGCGTGACCGGGCCCAAGTCATTCTTGTGGCTCCGGACTGGGCACGAAGAGTCTGGTAACCCAAGCTCTTGAGCATGACCATTCATCCTCCGATCAGACTGCTCTTTGGGAAGATCTTCTGTTGCAGCAGCAGGGGATGGTCCTCCACCCGAACCGGTCCAGTGTCCACCTCCTTGCGTGGAGATTGAGCGGCAACAGTTGACAGCTTTCAACCTTCCTCCCAAAGTCTGTAACGTCATCTTGGCAGCCAGACGTCACTCCACTAAGACAATATACGCCTGTAGATTGAACAAACTTGTGGCATGGTGCACAGCAAAGGCTGGGGATCCCCTTTCTGCCCCTCTTTCAGAGGTTCTCCTCTTCATTCTTGTTTTGGCCCAGCAGGGCTCTGCTCTGGACACTCTAAAAGTCTATGTTTTGGCTATTTCGGCCTTTCTTCCCCTTCTTGATCAGCCTTCTCTTTTCAAGTGCCCTATTGCTAACAGATTTCTGAAAGGCATTACTCATCTCTTTCCTCCTTCTCCTTTCGTAATGCCCAAGTGGGAATTGAATCTTGTCCTCACTTATCTTATGTGTGCTCCCTTTGAGCCACTACATAATGTTGTTGTACAAGCTTTATTCGAGATAATTTCTCATAAAAGCACAGCATAAAATTGGACATGACAGAATAAAAACATATCATTTAACAAATACAAATGCATATAAGCATTTTGTGCAAGCTCATACAATGCCGTCATAAAAAGGTTTGCATGTATAACAAATTGTGTTTGGATTTTATAAAACAATTAAAAAACAGATTAACTAAGCCCCCCCATAGATCGCCGCCTAATTGCCCAGGCCCACCCCAAGTATTTGGCTACCCCAAGAACTATCGACTCCTGGGTTGCTGTACACAAAATTCTCAATGCCACTGCACTATCTCGTGTCCCAAGGTTTTTACATACAGGGGTAAGCCATACCTCCTAGGTGATGAATAGGCTTTACAGACAAATAGAAAGTGGCCTAGGCTTTCCACAGCTGCTTCACATACTGGGCATGACATATTGGTCGGCCTCTGCCAACCTGCAGTTAGTTTTTTTAGGGGAATGGATCCAGATCTTAGCTGGAAGACTAGCTTCCTATCCAGTGGGACCGTAATAGTGTCCCAGTAATTTTCTAAGATAGGATAGATTTTTGCCTCCAAGAAGCGACCCGCCATAGAGTCAGATCTGGCACCTCTCAGCAGATTGTTGCCAACCCAATCTCAATATTGTGATTTGAGGGCTTACTTGCTTGGGAAGACTTCTCCCAGTGGATTGGTCCAAAGATTAGAAAACCCAAGGTTAATTAACATTGCCCTTAAATTTTTTAGCCGCTTTATCTTGTGGAAATTATCTTCCTTGATTATCGAAAGGAAACCATCAGCATATTGCCTAATCTCTGGAGTTGTCCAAAGACGTCTCCAATAGAGAATAGGGCGCAGTTGCGCTCTATCGCTAATTGGCCGTTTACCCAACTCCAGGAACAATGGTATTAGGGGGGTGCTCTGTGGGAGGCCTGTAATCCCTCTAAAGAACCTGTTTTCAGATGTCTGTAAGGTCGAGAGGTTGTCCCAAGCCCATAACTCTGCACCGTATAAGGTTGCGCCTAAGACCTTTGCATCATAAACTATAAGGGCAGGTTTAATCGGTTTGGTCTTGGATTTTCTGTGTTCCCCCTGCAATGCACCTGATAGTTGTTGGTGTTTTAAGGCCGTTTTTTCCAGGTGATGGGACCAACCTGAGCCCTCTGCTATTTGAACCCCTAAATATGTAAACTCCTTGACAGTCTCTAACTTGCTATTGTTCAGGGTTATCTTGGGATAAATTTTACGGCGTGGGGAGAAGGCCATTAGTTTCGTCTTCCCCACATTTACTTCTAAGCCGTGCTCTTTGCAAAAGACATCAAATATATTTAATGCGCGTTGTAGCCCTGCAGGGGTTTTTGACATAATCAGGGTATCGTCAGCGAACATCAGGATCGGGATCCTGGCGTCCGCTAACGATGGAGCATCTACACTCGCTTCCAACATTCGCTCGACAATCCCATTAATAAATAATGAAAAGAGTAATGGTGCCATGGCACAGCCTTGACGGACCCCCCTTTCCACCGGGAAGTCCGATGTTGACTCACCATTCCCACCCCACTGAACTCTTGCGAAATTAGATTCGTGTAGACGCATGATTAGGGTGAGCAGTTCAGCGGGAATGCCCAGTTTTTGCAGGACCAGCCATAACTTAAACCTGGGGACCAAATCAAATGCCGCCCGCAGGTTGACAAATGCGACATACAGGTAGCCCCTCCCAAGCAGAACCGTCTTCCACCGCAGTATGGTAAAACGGAAGACCTGGTCAATTGTGCTGGTTGCTCGCCTAAATCCTGCCTGGTATGGGGAAAGAGCGTTGTTGTCATCCACCCAATCCATAAGCTGATTTGTAACCATTTTCCCCATTACTTTTTGTACGGTTGCTATCAGACTTATGGGCCTGTAGTTGGCGGGGAGAGAACGATCTCCCTTTTTGTAAATGGGAATAATGATTGCTCCTTGCCATAACTCGGGAACCACCCCCCCTTGGCTAGAGCATTTCCCAGCAGAAAAATATACCTCACCCATCTCTTCATGTCATGCTTGAAGATATCCGGGGGTATCCCGTCTAACCCTGGTGCTCTCCCGCATTGTACAGAGCTAATTGCATTCTCTACTTCTTTAAGGGAGAACAAATTGTCAATAGCAAAGACTGGCAGTAAGCCCTCCCCCATCCCGGGGTGCTTTACTTCGGCATATTGTGGTCTGAAGTACTCAACCCAGGCTTCTTCGGCTACGTTGTTGTCAGGCCTTGCGGGGATACCTCCTCTACCCCACTTAATGATTTTCCAGAATAGCCTAGAATCCTTGCTGCTAGAAGCCTCCTTTAACTCTGCCCAGTGGTCTTCATCCCATTTCCTCTTGGCCTGGGAGATGGCTAGTTTATACAATTTCCTAGCCGCTCTAGTTGCAGCACTGTCCCTGTTTCTAATGGCTTGGCCCAATTTCAATCGTGCGGATCTACACTGGCAATTGTACCACCTACCAACATCCGGTTTTTTTTTTCCCTTTGCTGGTCTTAGTCAGAAAACATGGTTTAAGGAGGGAAAATAGCTTGTTATGGATGTCTGTGATTTCCCTAGCCCCGGGGGTTGTGGAATCTACCGCCTCCATGGCGGAAATTGCCTTATCCACCTCAAGGTTAATGTAGGTCATTGTTTCATCATTTGCCAATACCCTTGGCCATTTTAGCCTACGTCCATCATTAGCCATAACTGGGATCTGGTCGTTCCTTGAATGCAAGTTTTCGGATCCAACATTCCACCACCTATGGGTCACACAAAGGGGATTGTGGTCACTTTCTATTCTGGGCTTGATGGCCATATCAATAACTCCCTGCCACAGCTGGAGGCTACATATTACGTAATCAATTCTACTCCTGCTGTGGCCGTTATCAAAAGTACAACTGCCCTCCTTGTCCCCTGGTGTTCTCCCATTCAGAGCTCTTAGACCGTGCTCCATACAAATAGCGTTTAATAACAGGATGTCCTTTGTCCACCGCGTGACGGGATTTAGACATAAAGATGGTACTCCCCAAAGAGTGTCCTCTTCCTTCCCTAAGGGATCGTTTGTACAGTCGAGAGGTTCGAAGGTCCTGTTAAGATCCCCGGCTACTATTACCCTACTATCTTGGGACTTAGTTTCTAAGGAGGCAGACAGCACCTCTAGAGTAGAAGAGTTAGCTGAGTAACTGCCTCTTGCGTAGACGTTATACAAGTCCATTAAAAACCCCTTTTCTGATGAAATTCTTAACAGTTGTAAATCGCTAGTTCCCAAATCCAACATTTTGATAGAGATGTCCAGGTCCTGTTTTATCCATACAGTGAGACCTCCCATTGGCCGACCCCTACCACCTTTGGAGGCCGGTATAGAGAAATTTAGATAGCCACAAAGGAAAATGGGGTCACAAGCCCAAGTTTCTTGGAAACAACACACATCAAACCCATTAATGAATTCCACCCACGTTTGAGAGTCTAGCTTGCTTCCCAACCCAGCAATATTCCAGGATAGAAACATACCAAAGCTAAGCTCTATCCCACCGGAATTGTTATTATTGGAGCATGGTTGAGAAGACATTGGGTTTTCAATGTTGTTAGCGACCTTCACAAAATCACCATTGATATCGTCATCCTCATTTACTGTAGGTGTGGATGATTCCCCTACACCAGCGTTGGTATTTGCTATCCCGCCTCCTTCCGCCACAACCAGACTCCCCTTTCCAGTGTTCCCAACAATTGTGATTATACCAGCAGTAACATCATACTCTTCACAACTCCCTTTAAAATCATTGGTACTTCCTCCTATACTACTGCACAAGTGTTGAGGGGTTTGTGAACATCCCCACCCTTGGTCTTGCCATCCGACAGGAGGGTTATAATTCATACATGTAGTATAGTTTTGGGGCAGTGGGGGTGGAGCTGGTGTGGGAATAATTGGCCATGGTAGGGTGGGGGGATTTATGTGTTCGTTGAGCAGGCTAGTCAATACACTGGTTGGGCGGGGGTAAAAGAAGGTGAGATCGACAATTCCAATACCTCCCTTGTTTGTACCCCATCCCTGTCTAGTTATCCATCCTGCCACCCTTGGATCTTGGAAGTTAACAACAATACAATCCCCACCCAGACTTTTAGTTGTATACCCTATCTAATCTATTCTCCTTACCCCCCAAGATTAACCCATCGACGTCTCCAGGTAGAGGCCGATTCTCCCTTAACCAGTGCATGATCTTGTTTTTAAGCATCTGGAAGGTTTCTCTCTGTCCTACAGGTAATGGTGGAACATTTATGAGGACTGCTACGTAAGGGAAAGAATCTGGGGTAAGGTTCACGGGGGGTTTCCTATGTGGTGGCTTTATCAAGGGTGGTGGGATTGATTTGGTAACTGTAGGAGCAGGGCGGAGTGCAGGTTTATTTGGTGCTAACTGATTATTAGTTGGTTGGGTAGGTACTGTAACTTTGCCCACTGAAGGACATACGTTACCCCTTGGCCCAACAGCAGAGGGAGGAATTGGTATTGTTGTCGATTGATGCACCACAGTCTGGGCTGGATTTACAGTATTAGGAGGATTTGGAGCAGGGCCTGGATGTACTAATTCAGTAGGTTTGGGAGTTCTATTTGCAATCGCACTACCTGACTTGGGCGGTAATGGGGGGTTAGTTTGTGGCTTTCTTCCCTTATCCTGGGTAGCACAGTGGGTGTTGCCCTGGTGCTTGTTACTTACATCCGCCCTTGCGTGAGTTTTAATCAACGTTTTTGTAGAATAGAAGTTGTCTAACGTTGCCTGCTCGAAGTGGTCTAGTCGATCAGAGAGTTTACCAATTCGGTCCTCTATCGGGGAGAGAAGTAATCTAAGCAGCTTTTCTAGCTCAGGGATCAGGTTTGCGAGTGGTGATAACTTGTCATCAATTGGGGGACCTATTTCAGGAGAAATATTCTTTCCAGGGACTGGGCTATCTAATAAAACAACATTCCCCTCCTGAACACTTTCTGTGCTACAGCTTGCTTCAGTGGCAACCTCTCTAGTACACATAGTTTTATGTAACTTCCTATGCTTTTGTGGGGGTTAACAAATTTACATTTTCTCGGTATGGTGGTCCTTTTCCTTTTAGATCCATGCTTGGGTTGAGCCAAGATAGCCTGGGCACCTGAGTCAGGAAGCAACATAGAATCAATATGACTCCCACAAGGTGAAATCAGTTCAGTAACATTGTCCTTACTTGTTACATTTGTGGGTACATCAAATCACTCATTTACAGCTGGGAGATTTACTGAGGATAATGGTGTTACCAAAGCAGGATATATTTGGGCAGGGTGCTTATCCGTAGAGTTTTTGAGTAGTTCAATGGATAATCTGCGCTCAGCGCGCCTCTCTGCCAGTGTTATCTCTTTATCAATGGATAAGGATGAGCGGTTAAAAAAGAATTTATCCAGTGGACCAATTGCCGGTGGTCCGGTCTCGACCGGTGGAGTTGTCAGAATGGCATTACTTGTGGAGGTAGCCATTGATCTGCTAAACGCCAACAATATACAGCACTTAGATATCACTTACTGTAGGGTGATCCGTTAAGCAAATATCAGGGGACTGGCCCAGCCCAGCCTCTTTTGGCCCCTGACGGCCACAGACGGTCCCGCCCTTGTCCCGGGCTTCTCCAGGCGCTCCCGCGCGCTCCCGCGCTGCGGGAAACTCAAATTGAAAATATACTGCCTGAGGAGGAAGGGGAGGAGCCTGCAGGGAGAGCGTCCCAGCTGTTGGCAATTGGGAGTTGTGGGCGCTCCTGGGACTTGGAGTCCTGCGCCCACAACACGCTCGCAGCCCTGCAGGTCTCAGTGCCCAGAGGATGACTTTAGGCAGTAGCGCTGTGCAGGGAAGGCCTCCGGCGAAGCGGGACCCGCGCAGCGGGTACCGCGAGCAGTTGAAGGAGGGAGGCAGAAAGGTTCAGCAAATGCGGTAACACGGCAGCCCAGCGTCTGGTCAGCAGCAATGAGGCAATGGAATCCGCCAATGCAGGTGAGGAGGCGACTTTTCTCCACGTTCACAAGCCAGGGGAGGAGCCTGCAGGGAGAGCGTCCCAGCTGTTGGCAATTGGGAGTTGTGGGCGCTCCTGGGACTTGGAGTCCTGCGCTCACAACACGCTCGCAGCCCTGCAGGTCTCAGTGCCCAGAGGATGACTTTAGGCAGTAGCGCTGTGCAGGGAAGGCCTCCGGCGAAGCGGGACCCGCGCAGCGGGTACCGCGAGCAGTTGAAGGAGGGAGGCAGAAAGGTTCAGCAAATGCGGTAACACGGCAGCCCAGCGTCTGGTCAGCAGCAATGAGGCAATGGAATCCGCCAATGCAGGTGAGGAGGCGACTTTTCTCCACGTTCACAAGCCAGGGGAGGAGCCTGCAGGGAGAGCGTCCCAGCTGTTGGCAATTGGGAGTTGTGGGCGCTCCTGGGACTTGGAGTCCTGCGCCCACAACACGCTCGCAGCCCTGCAGGTCTCAGTGCCCAGAGGATGACTTTAGGCAGTAGCCCTGTGCAGGGAAGGCCTCCGGCGAAGCGGGACCCGCGCAGCGGGTACCGCGAGCAGTTGAAGGAGGGAGGCAGAAAGGTTCAGCAAATGCGGTAACACGGCAGCCCAGCGTCTGGTCAGCAGCAATGAGGCAATGGAATCCGCCAATGCAGGTGAGGAGGCGACTTTTCTCCACGTTCACAAGCCAGGGGAGGAGCCTGCAGGGAGAGCGTCCCAGCTGTTGGCAATTGGGAGTTGTGGGCGCTCCTGGGACTTGGAGTCCTGCGCCCACAACACGCTCGCAGCCCTGCAGGTCTCAGTGCCCAGAGGATGACTTTAGGCAGTAGCGCTGTGCAGGGAAGGCCTCCGGCGAAGCGGGACCCGCGCAGCGGGTACCGCGAGCCGTTGAAGGAGGGAGGCAGAAAGGTTCAGCAAATGCGGTAACACGGCAGCCCAGCGTCTGGTCAGCAGCAATGAGGCAATGGAATCCCACATAATTGTTTTCTTCGTCTCCTTACTTTGAAAACTGCTTTTTTGCTTGCCATCGCCTCTGCTCGCAGGGTGAGTGAGCTTTAAGCCTTATCTTCCAAAACTCCCTTTCTTGCTGTCTGTGCTAGGCCCAAAGTGGTTACGTCTTTCCACAAAGGTCAGATCATCACATTACCCACCTTCTTCCCGCCTCTGCACCCTTCCAAAGAGGAGGACTCTACCATCTGGACCCAAAACGTGCGCTGTCCTTCTACCTTGATCGCACTAAAGCCTTCCAGGTGGACGATCAACTCTTCGTGGGTTATGTGGGCACCAAGAAAGGTCGGGAAGTGCACAAATGTACCATGTCTCAATGGGTCGTCCTATGCATTTAGATCTGATATTCTTTGGCTAAAAAGGAACCTACAGTAGGACTGCGCACCCACTCTACCAGTGCGACGGCAGCTACTACTGCTTTGGGACGTGGAGTTCCGCCGGTTGACATCTGCCAGGCAGCCACAAGGGCATCCCTGCACGCATTTACTTAGCATCACTGCCTGGACATCCAAGTCAGGAGAGGCAGCTTTTTCAGCGGTTCTGTTCTCCAGGTCTTCATGGTGTGAACTTGGTTCGCAGACCCACCTGCTGATATTGCTGAGGTATCTATTCTAAGGTAAAGAATCTATAACTAATAGTCCCTTTCAGATAAAGAAGTTACTTTCTTTCGGTAACGATGTATCTGTAAGAGACATATATTAGTTATAGATTCCTTACCGCCAGACCTATCCTCCCAGTTCTGTAAACTGACTTCCAGGGATAGGGACTCCCTTACAGGGCCCTAATTTGGTGCACCAGTGGTCAGTGTCTTGCATTGCTCTGCGCTTCTGGCGTGGAGAGTCGTGTCAGAACTGATGTCAATGCGCAGGGGCGGCGTCTAAGTAGACACTGCAACGTCATTCTGGCGACCCCGACGATGGATGCAGAGTCGACCAACTCCACCTACCGACGCGCATGGGTACTGCTAAGAAACATTTCTCCGGATCCAGTCTGACGCCTGGGGGTAATTCTGAGGTAAGGAATCTATAACTAATATATGTCTCTTACAGATACATCGTTACCGAAGGTAATTTGTTCTTTAACAAGCTACGCCGACTCAAAGCCATACTGTTTCAGAAAGATGTAGCATTAAAACCTGCCCGAGAAATGTTTGAATTGCAAGGACGTCCAGTGAAATACAGTCCTTGCTAATCACCAATCTCCCATAACATTTTGGCGAGCTAGTGCACTGAATTTTCAATACGCTCAATACTGCTGGTGTAGCACAATACTTTTTAGGTTATTTGGACTGGCTTAGTAAGCTCCTTCCAGAAAATCTTTGGAGTAATACTGGCCTTAGTTCATTCACTATTTTCCAGTGTGCTTGGAAGCATACCTTTAGTGTTACTCCTCATTTGTGGCATTTTGGTTCTATTTTTGCTTCTCCACAACGGATGTTCCATTTTGAAGCCAACTGGTAATGGAACTGCCACCGGTCCAGCTGTGCTGTGAGCGCTTGTTACTATCCTTTGGAATTTCCTTGCTCCAGGAACTGATCACGGACTAGTTAGCCATTCCGACTCGCCTGGTTTGCCTGCGTACAACCTGTGTTTCATTGCCTGTGGTGCCCCTTCGAATGAGCACTGGATGTCTGCCTAGCTCTGCAAATGCCAGTTGTTTCTGTGGACATGTAGCTGCTGATGAATATGTTTATTGAAACCCACTTTCCACACATTATGGTTTAAACACTATATAGTTTTGTAAGCAAAACTGTATGCTAGTGGGAAGGTTTTTGCCATTTTAAAGGAAAATGTGCTGTCTGGAAAGGACAGTGCACTACCACCTCATGCATTAGTAATATATTTATTTAAACTGAGCTTTTAAAGATGAACTGAGAAACATTCCTGCCCCGATGGCAATGCATTAATGAACTAAGAGGCAAGTCAAGGGTCATGTGTATCCTATTATGTGGGCTCGATTCTAGTTATTCATGGAGAAAACGTTTAGTCTATTAAATCAAACCAGATGGGTTGTTTTTGTACAGCAGGAATGCTGAACTCACATACTGGAAGGTGCTCTTGTATGTGTTAATGAAGAAAAAGATCGCTTTGCAAAATAAAATATTTGCATAGGATGACATAATAACACCAGTTTATGGGTAGGGGTAGGCAGAATTCACAGAGTTTCACTTCGTCAAATTTTGCAGAGCTACACAAAAACTCTGCGAAATTTACGTGAGCACGCGGCATTCAGCATGTTGGGCTGTTTGTGCTGATTTTTAGAGCTGGAAGCTTGTTCTGCGCTGTAAAGTCAGCATGAACGGTACCATGCGGCGCTCCAGAGGGCACTGCTTCTTTCTGCCGCTCGAGCAGATTTTCTACTCAAGAGTATGTTTCCTCAATGTGAATGGTCGTGATCTGCAGCGACCGCCCGCATTGAGAAATCTCGCCTGGAGGCATTCTAGTGACCAAAATTACGCTAGGGGATGCAAATTCTTGCTCGCCAACTTAACATTGGTGAGCGCCTACGAGAAAAAACTCTGCCATGCAGAGGATGGCGAACGTGGAGTGGGCAAAACTCTGCAAACTCCACTGGCGGAGCGGAGTTTATTGCCCACCCCTATTTATGGGACTAGTACATTACAGTTAAGTTGAGTAGATAGTTCAAGTTTACAAGGCCTGCGGATCTAGTTACATTTATATGATTTTTCGAAGCCTGCATAAAATTACCACAAATCCTACAGCACCATCATTAGACTTTGTGAAGTACTAGGCAACAAGCAGGTTACTCTGTGCCAAGTGATAGACAAGCAATTGGGATAGCCCTTTGGCCAGACCTCAACAACACCAATGTCACACCACTGCAACTCAGTGAATAAAGCATACCCAAGAAACAGACCAGAAACCAGTACCCAACACCCATTACCACATAAAAATCCAGATTCTGATCTGCAGTGGAAACTTCTAAGATCTGTTAAATACTATATCCAGACAGATAACAGCACTAGTAGACCATACTGATTGTTAGACGTGGGTGAGTCACGGATACTTAAAGCGAGGCTCGAGTCGGAAGTCTGGCTCAGCTTGAGGTCCTGAGGTTCCGTGACGATCGTAAGTGGTGTTTTCGACTCGCACGAATATGGTCGAGTCTGGTATCTATGAACCGCAAATGACGAGTTTAGTGGGTGTGCGCAGTTTCGCTGTGCTAACCTGAACCGTTCGTTTGTTTCGTGGGTTTCTATCTGTACCCACGGGTTCCATCTTAGATATGGCATCCATTTTGTCTCTTGCCCTCAAGTAGCCAGCGAACGGACGCTGTCCGCTTCGCGACCCTGGGATTCCCAAGACTCTTGCGGAAGACACACTTCCTTTGAAAGTGTCTTTATGATGAGGGGGATGATACTGTAAGGCAGATGGCCCCGCTCGAGGTTCATCTTGCCGTGCCGGTCTATTGTCTTAGCCGTGCATCTCATTAGGCACGTCCCTTTGATGCCTGTAGCTCATGTTTCCCGATACCTCCCCTTTTACACCCTTTTCGATCTCCCCACTGTTTACATCTTCCTCCGCACCTGTCTCTGTCCCTTCTTCGATCTGTTTATTACCGATTGGAATGTACTAATGGTGGGAAGATGGGTTTTTACAGTTGGGAACCGCCAAATGTTTCTGTACTTATGTTCCGGACCTTGAACACATCAAAGCGACCCCTCTCGGGGATAATTATGGGAACCAAGTTGTAAACCTTTGTGTACCATGTTAACCTATGAGAGAAATGTGTATAAAAAGGAGCGATCCACAATAGCAAATTGAAGCAGATCCCGCGAACATACCCGCTGTGTACTTCACGTGACTTCTGTGTTCCCTGCAGTAAATAAACCTCGAATCTTTGACGCCGAAGGAAGTGTCCCGTGTCTCTGTCATTTGTACGCCGGAACAGGTTACCCACGAAGGTTTCAGGTGTTGTCCCCTGGCACCGCTGGGTCTTAAATAACCCAGTCCTTCAGTTGGCGCCCAATGTGGGGCTGCATCAGTGGTACCGGTCCAAGCCCGACGATCGTGAGGAACTTCGTGTGAAATCTCCGAGGGAAGGTGCACCCCGCTTCATCGATCCTGTTGTCGAAATAAGTGGCCCGACGACTTTTCCTGCGAAGATTCCCGCCTCCTGGCGGCTGCGACGGACTGCTGCCCTGACTGTAGACCTGTTTTGGCGCCTGGCGTAGACCTTGGTACAGCGCGACGATTGACGGGCCTTCCTGGTGACGCCATCGATCTTTGAGTTAAGTATTTGTGGGTCGCTCCCAGAGTCCTTGGTTGTGGTTGCTTAGTTGTTGCATGGTTCCATTGCATTTGTGGTTCTTAGTACTTGGTTCTTTGTTGTGTTATTTGACGTCTGCAGTCGCCAAAAACCGAGGGTTTTTGCTCTTTGCTGGGACTTGGTAAATCCCGTAACCCTTGAAGTTTGTGAAACTCGGCTAGTGTGCAAGATGCCTGGTCGTAGTACTTTGTTCAGTTGTTTCAGACGTTGTGGTATGGATTCCCGACTGGAGGATTCGTGTCCGATACCTCCGGTTGGAACTCCCACTTATGAGCTTTACAGCAAACATGGGTTAGGTCCAATTACCTTTAATGAATATTGGATTCGTTATACCAAAAAAGACGGTGTCCTTAGTTGGCCACCTCATGGTAGTTTTGAGACCCCGATTTTAGATAATCTCGAGGCTAAATTGTTTAAGAAAAAGTCAAGGCCGGCCATGTTTGATGCCTTTCGGTTGTGGCGTAAAGAAGCCAGACAGAAAGAGATCAGACAGACAAAGCGTAATCAAAGAGATGGTGTTGCTACCATTGTAAAGAAAGCAGAGCAGTTCCAGCGTGATAAGGAGGAAAAGGAAAAGGAAGTATTTGATAGGCTTCAGCGTATGTCTATAGATAAATGTTATCCCGCTTTGCCAACGGAGTCGGATAAGAAGGAGGAATTAGTTGAGGATCCTTTAATGTCCTATCTTATGAAATCGCCACCTCCATACGCACAGGGTACCGCGGCTCCTGTGGTTCCCCCTGTACCTGCTCCTGTGCCTGTTCCTCAACCTGTTCCTCAACCCGTACCCGTTCTTCCGATTGTTCCTGCTCCCTTGCCTACTGCTGTTCCTACTGCTCCACCGCTTGTACTTCCACATACTCCTGCTCCCGCTACTGCTCCTGTTCTACTTACTCCTACTGCTTCTTCTGTTCCTACTCCTTCTCTTGTTACTACTCTATCATATACTTCTCCGACTACTCGACGTCGTACCCCCTCTGTTGCCGCTAACTTTTTCAATTCTCTTGGACCTATTCTTGAGTCCGCTGATTCGGACGGTCCACAAAGACGTAGTCAGCTCCCTGGTAATAGGGAACGTGCCGCGTTGTACAACATGGCGATGTCATGGATGCTCCATCCCTATAGAAATCCTCCGCGTTCGGTATTGAATACGTTTAATCAATTCAATATACCAACACAGAGGTATGTTTTTGAAGAAATGTGCAAGGTTTTGCGTGATCAAATATCGGCAGATGCATCGGAAGATGTATTAACTGCTTTGACCAACTTACAGCTTCAGTTTTCGAGTGGAATGGTGGTGGGTACCAATGTTCGACGTGCCATCGAGCAATTATTAGCTCTCCGTCCCTCTCCGATACCTCCAGCATTGTTCGTTGAGGATGTTGAGAGACAGTTAGATCCGTCTGGTCAGTTTCCCATGCGTGAAGTTCCACCCGTGTGGATGCCAGGTGATGCTGCTGCTGTTCCTATTGTCCTGCCACATTTCCAGAGAGTATGGATACATCTCCCATGGAAACGATCAGAAGTTTTACAGGGGAAGCAATCTTTGCCTGACCCTCGCAAAAATCCTGCAGGGTATTATAAGGAATTGTCGCAGCTCGTAGATGCTACGATAATGAATCTTGCTGATATCGATATGTTGTTTGGCAATGTCGTACCGCAACCGGTGTGGGCCAAGATTCGTCAGGAAGATCACGCAAATGAATTAGGTGGTGATTGGGCTGCTCTTACTGCGGCAGATACACGACAAACTGGTGGGGCTAAGCCTGAACAGCTCATTACTGCTCTCCCTCAGAGAATCATTACCCTGATGAAAACGCTTATGCCAGCTATGAGGGTGAACTGGGACAAGTTGTCAGCTTGTCGACAGAAGAAAGACGAGAGTGTCTCTGACTTCTTTACGAGATTTGAGGAGGCGTTCATCGACCATAGTGGTCAAGATATGGGTACCGAAGGTGGTCAGAGGTTGTTTGTGGACAAATTTGTTTCAAATTTGCTGCCTGACTTAAGCAACAAATTACGAAATTCTGAAAGTGCGTGGGCTGTTTCTACTTCTGCTCAAATATTGGCTACGGCACAGTATTATGAGAATAGGGAGAAAGAAGAGAATGACCGTGCTGATAAAAAGACGAAAGAACTTAAAACTAAAGTGTTGTTGCAACAAGCGTATCCTCCGCGTTCGAATCAGAATGATTCGCAACAACGTAATCGATCGCAGTCGCAATCTAATAGGTCGCAATCGCGAAATGATTCCTCTTCGCAGAGATCTTCATTAGGGTACAATCAGTGTGCCTATTGTAGACAGGAGGGTCACTTAAAATTCAACTGTCCTGTTCTGATTGACCGTAATAGTGGTAACGTATCTAGAGGAGGTCGTGGTGGTTCTCAGCAGACATCACGTGGTAGGGGTCGCGGCGCTCAAAATGATCGTTCAGATAATTCGTCTAATTCTAACAATTGTTTTGATCAACGTGGATCATCGCAAGGACGATCTGCGCAGTACAACGTGGATGATTATTACGTCGATCAGGGAACTGAGGACAGTAATTACAAGGACAGCCCTAGACAAGGAGAGGGAGTAGTATCAGTTCCGGTTGATCAGAGAGGGCCTTACGTCGCAGTTGCCACATCGGGCGTCGTTGAGCCTTTTCTGTTGGACACTGGTGCAGCGAAAAGTTCCATCATGCATTCGAAACTCCCTGGCGCACCTTTGTCTGGCTTAACAAATGTTTCCGTTGGATTCTCTGGCGCCCCTGTTAGCAATCCGGTTTCGTGCCCATTGCCACTTACAATTGGGCCACGTGAGCTTGAAGCTCCGTTGATTTTGACCACTGGTTGTGGTGAAAATCTTTTGGGCCTGGATTTGCTAAAACGTTTGTATGCAACTTTGTACTGTTCTCCTGCGGGAGTAAAGCTCACGTTAGGTGAGAGAGTTGTCTCTCCTATGTATTTGTCTCTCGATAAGCTTCCACCGGAATTGAGTTCTCTTCCTGCATCTTTGTGGGCAACAGGTCCCAATGACGTGGGCCTGCTTGACATCTCCCCTTATGTTGTTCATTTGAAATCTAATGTGCGGTTGCCACGTATTCCTCAGTATCGTATCTCCCTTGATGGTGAACGAGCATTGTTAGCGATCATCTATGACCTGATCGAGAAAGATGTTATTGAGGAGACTCGGGGAAACGTGTGCAACAACCCTGTATTGCCTATTTTGAAACGTACCGATCCTTCGAAACCACCTGTTTATCGTTTTGTTATCGATTTACGGGAGGTGAATAAAATTGTGATTCCTCAGTTCCCTGTTGTGCCTGACATCACGGCGCTACTGACTCTGATTCCAGCTTCTGCATCTTGGTTTTCGGTGATCGATCTGAAGAATGCTTTCTTTAGCATTCCGATTGCCGAAGAAAGCAGAGACCTTTTCGGTTTCTCTCTTGGTGGCCGTAGCTTCCGGTTTAAGCGTGCTCCTCAGGGCTACTGTGAAAGTCCATCTATATACAGTCAAGCCTTGAAGGGCCAATTAGATGCGTTTGTGTTGCCGGCTGGTGCAGCCTTAATCCAATATGTTGACGACTTATTGGTGGCTGCAGATACTCAGGACATTTGCAAAATTGCCACTGTATCGTTGTTGCAGCATCTCTGTGACTTACATCACAAGGTGTCACCTTCTAAACTTCAATATTGTTGTCAAGAAGTAACCTATCTAGGTCACTTATTGTCAAAGGAGGGAAGAAGGTTGACCCCAAAGAGAATTGCAGCGATTGCGCGCATATCTGTGCCAACAACCCAAAGAGATGTACGTGCCTTTCTAGGTATCACGTCATACTGCAGACAGTGGATCCCGAATTTTTCATTGTTAGCGAAACCATTGGTGGCTCTTACGTGTAAGGATGTTTCAACTCCTTTACCATGGACGGAAGAATGTCAGAGAAGTTTTTCTGAACTGCGTGACGCATTGTGTTCGGCTCCTGTGTTAGGTACTCCTGACTATAGCAAGCCGTTTACACTATACGTTCACGAGAGGGAAGGTTGTGCGTTGAGTGTTTTAACGCAACCTTTCGGTGATAAGCAACGTCCATGTGCATATTTTTCCTCGACCTTGGACCCGGTAGCTAGAGCATTACCGAGTTGTTTGAGAGCAACAGCGGCAGCTGCGGTGTCCATCCGACAATCAGCAGGATTGGTCATGGATAATATGCTTACGGTGATGGTTCCGCATGCAGTTGACACTCTTTTGAATCGTACAAAAACTCAGCACTTGACGAGTGCGAGGTTGTCAGGGTACGAGTTGACGTTGTTGGCAAGTCATATCCAGATAAAACGTTGCAATGTTCTAAACCCGGCGACCTTATTGCCAATTAGCACGGAGTCAGATGAAGTAGCAGCGCATGACTGTTACTTAAGGACTGAGGAGGAAACAAAAGGTCGAGTGGACCTTAAAAACACTCCTTTGGAAGATCCCGATGGAACTTTGTATGTGGATGGTTCATGTTTTAAATTGCCGAATGGTGATGTGACGACTGCGTATGCTGTGGTAACGTTGAATACTGTTGTGGAAGCTGCAAGATTGAATCAGAACTCTGCCCAGGCTGCAGAGCTGATCGCTTTAACTAGAGCGTGTGTGTTAGCGAAAGGGAAACGAGTGAATGTGTTTACCGACAGCCAATATGCTTTTGGCGTCGCTCATAGCTTTGGACGATTGTGGAGAGAGAGAGGTTTTCTGACGTCGCATGGTACGAAGATTCAGCATGGACAGCTTGTGAATGATCTTTTGGATGCACTTACGTTGCCTAAGCAGGTAGCGATTGTTAAATGTAGTGCGCATCGTAAGGTGACGGATGATGTTGGTCGTGGCAATGCGTTTGCGGATGAGACTGCTAAGGAGACTGCCCGAAACCTTAGCACTAGAATGTATGTGACGAGTTCGGTTAGGTGGCCTACAGAGACTAGCATGTGTGAGGATACTATCGAGAGTGTGAAAGCAATTCAGAATGAGGCCACTGAGACTGAAAAGACGAAGTGGAAAGAGAGTACGGGAAAGTTGGATGCGAATGGTTGTTGGGTTGATTTGTCAGAACATAAGAGGTGGATGTTGCCAGATGCATATGTGCTGGCTGTTGTGACGATGGGACACGGGTTAGCACATATTAGCGTGAAAGGTATCTGTAAGCTGCTGTCTCCTGTGTGGAAGAATGACGGTATTACGAAATGTGCCGAGAGATTGGTCAAGAATTGCATGATATGTATGTTGTACAATCCTGGTAAGGGAACCCCTACACCTCCTGGTCATTTTGCTCCCCCTTCATATCCCTTTGAAGTAATTCAGCTAGACTTCATCCATATGGAGAGATGCAATAACCTGAAATACGTTTTAGTTGTGGTTTGCGCATTCTCCCGATGGATTGAAGCCTACCCTCTTAAAGACAATACTGCCCTGTCTACTGCGAAAGTCCTGCTGAAGGAATACTTTCCTCGGTATGGAATGCCCCGAATTGTATGGTCTGATAACGGAAGTGAGTTTGTAGGGAGTGTGATGAAGAGTGTGTGTAAGGGCCTTGGAATTATTAAAAAATTCCATAGCGCCAATCATCCCCAGTCAGCAGGTTTGGTTGAGGGGTATAATGGCACCCTTAAACTCAAACTGGCTAAGATTCAGGCTACGACTGGTCTTTCGTAGCCTGACGCTTTGCCTCTAGCTTTGTTGTCAACAAGGGCGACAGTACACTCCCGAGTAGGGCTCAGTCCCTATGAAATAGTGTTCGGCCGTCCTGTGAATGTTTGGGGGGTTCCTAGACCGGGTGTATTTTCTAATCTTGAGTACCCAATGTTGATTGATTATCTTCATGAGCTGACTGCTAAACTGAGGTTAATTCACCAACAGGTTTACGAAGCACTGCCGACGCAGACGGAGGGACCAGGCCACCAGCTCCAACCCGGAGACTGGGTGGTTACTCGCAATTTTGCTCGCAAAAAGAATTTGGAACCCCGCTTTACTGGACCCTTTCAGGTCCTCCTTGCCACGAGAACTGACGTCCGTTTGGAAGGGCGTAAAAATTGGGTGCATGCCACTCATACCAAGAAGGTTCCTATACCTTTACCGGCAGACTCGTGGGTAAGGAAGGGCATTGCTTCATCTGAAACCGAAGGACCACAGACTTTTGTACCCTTTAGCGACGCACAGCCTGTCGGAGAATCCTCAGTGCAGCAGAAAGACCTTGTTGAACATTTGCCATCACAAGACTCAAGATCTGAACAATCGGCTGATCAGCAGAACTCTGTCCCCTCATCGGATCCATTGTTTGACGAACAGACACGTCCTGGGAAAACTCGATACTTTT
The DNA here is from genome assembly GCF_964263255.1 of Lissotriton vulgaris. Classification (NCBI taxonomy): domain Eukaryota; kingdom Metazoa; phylum Chordata; class Amphibia; order Caudata; family Salamandridae; genus Lissotriton; species Lissotriton vulgaris. The sequence goes on from NC_141697.1 coordinate 81,121,884, forward strand.
TGCGATCCAGCACCAGAGACAAATAAAGAATTTCCGTTCTGTCCCTTGACAACTGCATTATCTCGTTTGCCACGATCAGTTTGAACACCCGTATTATTGTGATTATTTTTGTAAAAATTGAGTTTCGTTCCACATGTGTTTTTGCTTCCACAGCTAAGAGACTTTTTGTATATACATTGTGAGTAAGATACCTTGCATCCAGGTGTACCGTAGGGCCGCGCGTGTACTTCCTTCTGGTTAGTAGGTCTTGACACTAGGTCAAAGGCCGTCGGTTCCTGGGAACTCCCAGGGATTGACTACTGCTACACAGAACGAAGTGCGTCAAGAAACGTTGCGGACGGTCGTAGGGGATGGCGTTTTCAAAGCTGATGGACTTGGAAGAAGCTCAGGCGCAAAGATTCAAACTGCAACAAATTATTCGTACCAAATGTTTTACGTTTCAAGTGTTCCTACTGTTTCTGACTGTTTCTTCGCTATTGGCGGGTGGGGTGTATTACATGATGTCGCACTTCTTACCTTCTGCCATACCTACTCCTACTTCTGAATCTAAATCTACCTCCACTGCATCCCCTCATTCTTTCCATATCTTACCCGAACACGAACAGGCTAGACGTGCGGAATTCAGAAATAATTCCTTTATTCAGCTCCTTCATCAGCATCAGTTAGTGGTTAACACTACTAATTGTTGGGTGTGTGGGTTAATGCCACATACCACGGATAAGGGAATTCCATATCTGGTCCTACCTTATAGTTCCCAGGGATCAGCTCGAGCATTCCAAACAATGTTTCGAAGCGCACTAGATTCTTACCCCAGTCGAGAGCCACGTTCTCCCTACTCTGGTCCCGGCTCGTATCAGAAGCCTTTGTCTATAGCGATAGAGGATTTAGATAGAGATATCTATGAGCCGTCGCTCATCCCAGAGGAAGAGGTACAAGCCTATAGGGTCCTGAGTAAGGTTGAGTATAGTGCGCTCACGAGTGAAAAACAGCTTAGAAGCTCGCCTCCGATATGGGTCGTACCCCAACTTGGTAACTTCTGTCTAATGGGTCGTGGCCGAAGATCGAAAGCTCGCCTTGGAGAGAGTGCTTGCTCCGAGACTTATATCCTGCCAATGGTCTCGTCCCCTGTGTTTCTGGCTGCCAAGGGTACATACTTTGTCTGCCATGATCGTGCGTATACGTGGTTGCCCTCTGACTTTGTGGGCTCATGTTTTATCGCAAATCTGTTGCCTCCGACGTTCACTGTTGATGCAGACTATCACAAGACTAGAGTTGTGAGAGGCGTAATTAGCGAAGAGGACACTGCCGGTCAAGAGGCAGGAGACTTTTTCAAGGGTTTCCTCCCGTTTTGGGGACCTATGGTCAATAGTAGGAACCTGAGACAATTGACTCGAGTGGTGGAATCGACAGCTAATATCACTGCCAGTGCCCTTGGTAATATCACCACAGAACTTCAGGCGGATAGGCTTATGACGTTACAAAACCGTATGGTTTTAGACGTGATCTTAGCAGATCGAGGTGGAGTATGTAAGGTGATCCATTCGAGCTGCTGTATTTTCATTCCAGATAACGCTCCGACTGTTTATCAAGCCATCTCAAAGTTGCATAAGATCTCTGAGTCCATACACGTGGACGTAGGGGATTGGACGCTGCTTGGGTGGTTTTGGGGCCTGATGTCGACTTGGGGTTGGAAGATTCTGATGATCATCGGAGTTGTTGTAGCGTTTCTGTTCACGTGTTGCCTTTGTGTGCAGTGTGGTCCTGCCTTATGCGGCCTCTGTGCTACGACGTGTTGTAGTGTAGTTCCTAGTTTCCCACTAGGCCCTGCGCATTGGAATAACATAAACAGTAGTATCGACGTGGAACTGGCTATATTCCAGGCCTCCACTGACTATGCTAAACTTAATTGGGTTGTGTTACCAACTAGCTCAGAGGTCACTGGAAACTTTCTTCTCTGCATAGGAAGTGATCAGCTTCCTTGGCACAGACAAGAAGGGATTCAGCTTTCCAACAACCGTGCAACATGACAACTTTGCTCCTCAGATCAAGAGTCGATCTCTAGGGTCGTGTGAAACAATAGACATAGATTTCACTCAGTCAGTCTAGTGCAGTTTACTTTCACAGTATGTAGAGAATAGAGAGACGGGCGTGTATCAATAAAGGGTTAACATTTATTGAACAGTCTTTCTTCTCATACAAGAGAAATGTATTGCCACAATTGCAATAACTGTTATTATAAAAAGTACGTACAGTAAGATAAGAATAGCGAAATAGAACTGTAAAAGCATTGATATGGTTTCTTAGCCATACAATGGTTTAAAAGTAATAAAACATTTATACAGTCATATATACATTAGGCTAACATACTCAACTGGTGCTTCTAACTAAGCCTACCCCTGTGTGCCTGACCTAAGCCTAACACGTGAGAAGGGGAGTAAGTAAGTAGCTTAAGTTAAGTTGGTTTTGCCAAGGTTTGTTTCAAGAATTCTCGTCTAAGGGTTTAGTCAACACCATACCTCTGAATAGAATGATGGAGGATTGGTATCTCCTTCAGGGGTCTCTCTCGATATCCCAGTCACCTGCGAGGGTAAACTGGAAGCGCCGGGACTGGATTTCTCTGCACGAGAAAGGCAGCGGCTTCTCTCAGCGCGTCTGGAGGAAGGAGGGGTGACAGCGTCCGCGGGCAGCTGGGCTGGATGTCTTCGCAGAGGACGGCTGCACGGCTCCTCAAGCGTACTGCACCATAGGTCGCGCTGTAGCGGCGATAATGGTAATCAGCAGCTTCACCACCACAGGATAGCAGGCTGCAGCGACAGGCAACGCTCAACAGCAGTTAGCTTCGCTCTCACAGCTCACAGCTTCGCATTGCTTAAGGCAACGTTGGTAATATTTATACCTGACAGGTGCCGGGTTTGACGCAAGTTTGCTGGACATAAGACGTCAATTAAAGATGTCACTAGGAAGTGGCAGCTATCAGTTGCTCATTAGAGTTCTATTACTAATCAAAACATAGCAAGCGGGGATTTCCAGGTTTGCTAAGTTTTTATCTTGTTGAAGAACTCGGAGTGTTATCTAGGAATATCAGATAGTGACTGCTGCTCTGTCATTGCACTAATTGGTCGCAAAGGAAGTAGCAGAGAGTCATGCTGGAATGTGGCTCTGTGGCTCTGCTCGTGTGAGGCCAGAGATGACTTTACAGAAAATCGTACTTGAACGGTTATGCCAATATAGGGAACAAAGGGCTTTATAGCCGAATAGGGGCATAAGGTCACAGTATCGATCAGGAACCTAGATAAGCACATGACACCCACTCCACGAATTCATGTCCATCAAAATTACTAAAACTAAGCAATTAGATGCATGTGTAACATTGTGTAACATAGCCCACCCCAAAATACATAAATGCATTCGAAATAGGCGTACTTGTAATACATGGAATTTAGGTACTGTACGTAGTTTTAAAAGCATAGTAATCATTCAAAAAAATTATTTGCATATGAAATCAATGAACGATCATGCATAAAGAATTACACATGAAGTATCTCTGACAGAAGAAATGCGAGATAAATCATCACATAAAAATGCATTGTAATAATATGTGTGCTAGAGGCTGGTGTTATGTTGTTATGTCTCTAGATGTGTTTAGAAATAGAAGTGTGAAGCTTCTGTTCTCTAAGAATAGTTTTTACGTTAAGCAAAGAATTGTTCGTGCCAAAAGGAGAGGGTCAATATTTTTTTAAAAATTGTCCAATTCAAAGAAAAATCAGTTTACCAAAGCTCCTGGCAGTTTTATGTTGATCAAAACTGAAGGCCGAATTCAGAGTTCATGGGAACGCCGTGTGTCGGAAAGCTTCTCAAAAGTTATTGTTTCTCTGTGGGTGAGAACATCGTATCAGACAGGCTCGCAAAGAATTGGTCTACAAAATCAGGTGATAGTTCAACCAAATTAGATAGCGCTGAAACTTGGCAGGTGTGAGAATGATTGCTGTCATCGAAGACAGTACCAGTCCCGCTCATAGAACGTTGTACCTGGATGATGTTGCTTTTGTCACTCGCTCCACTGTTACCACTTGGCTGTAGTACAGGAGTCTCCACGAATGCCGTCATCAGGATTGGTAGCCGCTGGGGACAACACAATGCGTGAGCCGTTATTGGACTTAGCAAAGTATCGACGTCCATTGGTACTGCTGATGGAAGTGAAAGACAGACGTCCAACACGCATTCCTCGCCGCAAAGCATACACCGTAGCACAGGTAAAATGCAATTTTGCCATATTGGTCTGAATGAAAGGAACCAGGTCATGTTTAGATCTCTCAGCCTGGCCAATCCGAGGACGTTAGTTATCCTGTCCCTGTAGCGCATTGCTAGGATTGTTTCTTCCATTCCCATGGGAGCTATGTCTGAGCCGAGGTTTGCCATAACGTAGCAGAAGGGTCAAAAATAGAATCCCTGCGATGAGTCCAAAAAATAGTGGAATACCACCAAAGATGGAGTGCACAAAATTAGGAAAGATTCCCAAAATTGCCTGGAAGGGTGTTAGCAGTCCCGTAAAGACTGTCTTAAATATGCCTGGGATGCTTGTAGCACTAGACATGGTAAGGAGTTGGTCGAGTATTTGTACGAAATGCACGGGGCAATTTGTTGATAAAAGGTCATGGACCTCAGTAGCCGTCCTTGCGACTAGAAGATCATACGTCTCTTTAGATGACGTTATAGGCACTGTTGTCTGTAAAAGCACAGATTTCATTTTGCTTAATGTATCAATTCGTATAGAATAGAGATTCAGACGAGGCCAGAGGGGAGTCACTGTGTCTGGAGGCCCGCTCGGGAACAATGCTTGCATACAACATTTGACCATGGACGTTACTTCTACTAGATAACTTAGTCCGGGCGCGAGGCCACAGCACCTGTGATCCGTTCTTAGAATGTAACTCCCGTTTGCGAGTTGCATAAAGAAGGGCTCTATCTGAGTTGCAGGTGTGACTAGCTGGTGGCATGAAAGGTTGTTTGAATTTCCATCACATGCTCCGTGTAAATTAATACCCTGACACAAAAGTATACCGCTTAGTGAATGTTTACAATTTTCACCACTAAGAAATACATTTTTGTCGCTGTCACTATAGCAAGAATGAGTGTATGGTAATTTCCATTCGGATCTAACATATCCCTTACCCAATTGTTCATATTGGCCAGCAGGTATGTATTCAAGGCACTTTTTAAAGCGGAAAGTTGTTATCGGAATTGTGATAATTCCGTGTATTATCCATTCAATGACAGGGCTCTCTGACATTGTCAATGGTAATCTCTCGAGTTTCTCGATGCTCAAGATTGTATAGTCTGCTCCTTTCTGTGCCAAACTGATCTGTTTATCAGTAAGGTTAAAAATGGAAAATAATGACGTTGTGTTTATCAGACGCCAAGGCACATAGCCTGAACGAAGATTTTGCAGCGTCCAGCCTAATTCTATAATAGAGCGTAATTGAGATTGGCCATGTTGTAACATTAGCAAATCTCTGTCTATCACATCAAAGGCAGAGGATACAATATTGTCCAAAGAATATATTCTGGAAGACAGAGTCATTAACCCATTGTCTACCACAGAAAGTGATTTTTCCAAATTAATACGATCAATTTCTCGTATCTTTTCAGCAGTTTCAATTTGCTTTACTTTCCAAGCCTCGTTGTAAGCAGCATAGATGCTGGTCGCTATGAAACGCTTTTGACGCTGTTTGCGTGGTCCAAGAATGAAATCGCGCAAATCAGCACCATCTTTTAATAAAGACAAGTGTTGCTTAATTTCAGCCAGTGTGGATGTAGTTAGCCATTCTAGGCAGAGTTTGCCTACACTGTATGTGGTTATAATTCCTGGATGTTGTCTCTGGGAATATCTTGAGTCTAATCTGGTCATTTTTAAACCCTGTGTTTTATTCAGGAATCGATCTTGACAGCTATTTGTGTCTGTAGGCCAGATTAACCACTTTTTCCAATCAGGATGTGTTCTGTTGAAATGTAAAATGTGTGACACGTCTAACTCATTATCTGCAGTTGCATTCTCAGCTATTGGCTTTGGTATAGACGGTGTTTTCATTTCTTTGTTTTTGGCTAGGCCAAGACAAGATGTTTGGTGTACAGTGTCATTTAAAAATAACATTTGTTCTGGTATCATGCAGGTTCTAAAAAGTGCTTCTATGCCTTGCACCTGCCAATCTTTTGTACCCCAAATTGTTTTTGTTTCAATATTATTTTTCCAATAATCAAAACCAATTGTCATCATTTTGTCATAAAATGCTTCTGAATATATCAATTTTGAATTTGTCAGCATTGTTTTCATTCCTGTTTTATCTAACAGTTTATAATAAAACGTTTCTGCATCACTGGTGTTAAACCCTGAAAAATATTTGAATTTCTCAAAAAATGCTTTAGAACTGCTTTTAGGTGGTGTAGAACAATGTTCCCATTGATTATACATAAAAACATTTCTAGGCTGTGCAGATTTATGCAAGTAATGATCCCCATAGTGGGTATAACAGAATAACTGCTCATAACTAGATGAACCTTGTAAATAATCATGATCTGTGAATCTAGCTGACATTACTAAATCAGACATCATGTCATTAATACTGTTAAAGTCCCAATTATCAGAGAATGTACTTGGTGTAACAAAGTCACTTAAGGAAACCTTTAGTTGATGAGGATACTTCAGGATTTCGACCGGACCATAGATCTCATAGTCTGTTTTCTCCCATACTACCCCACCAGGTATTGGAATTGCTGTGACATTTACTGTTGACAGTTCTCTTTTCTTCACGTGGGATGATCTGTGTGGTTTCAGGACTAGGTTGATGTTCTGACTTGCTGTGTCCATTGTAATATATTTTCCTTCAATGAATTTTCCCAAACACAGTACCATGATGAGCCAAAGCAGGAGGAAAAATACACCTAGACCGAACCAGAACTCTCGCCAAGGGGAAATGAGGTAGATTTCCTTCAGTTGATGAAAGAGTTCCGTTGCTTTTTCTTTAAAAGACTTTTTTGTTTCTGGCATCACTTCGGGATCGTTTTGATCTTCAGAGAAGTTGTCGAAGTTGATGAAATAACCAGAGGCAGTTCTGTCAATTGATGGGATTGTTCTTTCAATCTGTCTCTCGGTAGCACTTTCTGATGCCACATTATTGTAGACTGGTGTTGTTTCTTGACGAACTGTTTCAATCTGTGTTTCAAGAGGCACGAGTTCCATGGCTGTATTGCATAGTCCTTCATTGTGCACTGCAGGCTGATCGAATGTGATTAGTCTTTCAGTTTGAACCTCTTGGATTGTTGCAAGTTTGGGTATTCTGTTGTTTCTTGGGAGTCCACTGGGCCTACTGTTGATTATAGGCCACATGCTTGTGGTTTTACCAGATCGATAGACACGACTCTGTTCTCCTTTTTACCAGCAAGGGGCGGTAGCACAACTGATCTTGTTCCGGTGACTGCTAAGACAGGTACTGCTTTTCTGTAAGAAGGCCCAAATTCCTTCTTAACCGCGATCTTTTCTCTGACTAGATCCCCAATCTTTGGAATCCAGACAGGCCTTGCTGGGGCTGTTGCGGGTGGTGCCTCGTCAGTGGTATTTGGCTGTTGCTTTAACTTTATGTTGCTTAATGATTTTCTTGTTTCATTCAGTTCCTGTAAAACAGCCACACGGTCTTTTACTTCAAACTGCGTTGTTTCTTTTTGTACCACTGACATCTGACTATCGAGGTCCTGAACGCGCATTCTTATTCCGAACAATAGTTCGTATGGGCTGAAACCTTTTAGAGAATTTCTTGGCATGTTGTTAAGACTAGTCTGGACACTTATTAAATGTTTGACCCACCCAGCGCCTGAACCTAATACCTTCGCTGTTATAGATTGCTTTATGTCCCGGTTTTTTCTTTCTACCACACTTGTGCGACGGACAAGAATACCGCAACCCAATTCCCATGCTGGCCATGGCCTCCCTATAAGCTCGAGAGCTGAAAGCAGGACCCTGGTCAGAATGGAACGTGGTAATTGCGTATATGCCGATATGGACTTGCTAATCTTTTATAACCGTTCTAGCGTCAGCCGAGTGCTGGAGGCCTCATTATTTAAGTGCATTTCGTCTTAAACGTTGTACACTGGGACGCGCTTCTCTTCTTTGATTGCGCAGATAGACCGCCTTATGCTGTCTAGAAGGGATCCTGAAACTACACTGGCCTGTTCATTACTGCGATCTCTGTTGCAGTCTTCACAATTTTGAGCAAAACATTGAATATCTATACTCATTCCTGGCCACCAGTACTCTGATTGCAATTCTTTCAGAGAAGCTTTGATTGTTTGGTGTTTCAGACCCAACCCCATGTGTGCTTCCAGTAGGAGGAAGCCCCTCCTGCTCCTGTTTGGAATTACTCTATCCCCCACTCCAGGGATTCGAGCAAAAGGAACGGAGTTTGCATCGATTATGTATGCATAATTGAGTGGATAATTTACGGGTAGTGCTGCACAGTCGCCTTTTACGGTCGTTTTTACTGCTAGCATGGTTTCCCCGTCTATATACTTATCTGTACGCTTTTTTGTGACTACGGAAGCCGGTTTAGTTGCTTCCGTGGTGGCTGTATTAGCCAATGAATTCCCTGCAACGTGAACGCCATCACGTTGAAGACTCTGTGCGTGAATCACGTGAGTCTTTTGTAGTTCTTTGTGTAAAAGAGCTACTTGTTCCCAAAGCAATTTATGCTTTATTGTGGCACCTGTGTCATCTTTGTAGTCGTTTTCGATCCAACTCTGCAGTTTGTTGTTGTAAGAATTGACGCAAAAATGAGAATCGCACACTATAAGTGTGGGGAATTCGCGTTCTGCATTTTCGAGCGCCATCTTTAAAGATCTGATTTCAGTTCTCTGAACCGAACAGTTTCTTACAGATTCAGTTTTTGTTACTTTCGGTCTGAATTTACCGCACAGCCAACGACCTTTAATAATCGCACATGCTGCATCGTAGGATTTTCTCTCTACGTTGAAATGCTGTACAAAGCTATCTGTATAGATTATACATGCGTATTGTGGGAGAGGCAGGATTTCGATTGGCAGAGGATATTCTTCTTCATATTCTAAATCATTCAGTTCTTCGTATTGCGGGGCGAAATAGTATTTCACGTCTTCCGCTCCTAGAGAATCTATGTATTGTATCCATTTTGGATCCAGTGACACTGTAGGCAGGTTTACTGGGCTGAATAGCGCTTCGAAGGCGGATTCCGCTGTAAGGATATTAATCCGTTTGCCGTGTGCTAGTTCTCTTTCATTTGCTAATGCGATTTGCACTGCGTTCACAGTTTTTTCTGTGCGACTGAATGTTTTTTCAGCTTGTGTGTGCAAGTGAGATTTAATTGAAATTGGTACCTTTTCTCCCTCATTAGAGGTTAGGTATGTGAATCCGCATCTTCCTGGGATGACTCGGATTACCAGATCACGTGTGTTGTCACGTGTATCTAATTTTGTTTTTGCTAACATGTCTGTTTGCAGTGATCTCAAAATTTCTGTGTGTTTTTGAGTCCAATTGATTTGTTTTAAATCAGGTTTTATTAGTTCGTAGAGAGGTTTAACCCTCTCTGCGTAATTTAGAATGTAAGTTCTTCCGAAATTCAGAAAACCTAGTATGGATTGTAAATTCTTCAGCGTTTTTGGAGCTTGGAGTACAGCGCACTTCTCTAAGAAGTTGTCCGCTAGGCTTTTCCCTTCACTTGATAATTCGTACCCTAAGAACAGTACTGTCAGATGGGCAATTCGGGACTTTTTAAAGTTGAATTTGTAACCCTCTGCTGCGAACCCAAGTATAATGGTGTTCACTCTTTTCAAGTGAGTATCCAAGTCATCGTCTGTGAGATAAATATCATCTACGTAAGATAATGCTTCATCATCATAGATTTGTAGTAACTCTGTTACCCTAGCTGAGAATAGTCCTGGGCTGTTCTTGAACCCCTGTGGGAGTCGACAGAATTTTTTCTGTGACCCAAATGCGGAGAAAGCGGTCAAGTATCTGCTTTCTGGTGCAATGTTTTGACAAAAGAAACCATTAGAAATGTCTAATGTCGTTTTATATTTTTTCCTAACTATGTTATTCATTAGGGCTGCACTATGCGAGTTTTGTACTGCAAAAGTTTTGCAACATGTATTAAGGTGTCTGTAGTCCAAAACTAGACGATATGAATTGTCTGGCTTGGAGACAGGAAACAAAGGATTGTTCATTTGAGAGGTGCATGTTTCAATCACCCCCTGGTACTCAAGTTGATCTAAGATCTCCCTGACCTGTTTTTTAGCTTCTTGCTTTATGGGATACTGCCGTTGGGCAGTTGGTTCACTTTTTAGTTGGATTTTGTGAGGCGGAGAATCCTCATCCCATCCTACATGATTTTTATACAATGCAGGTGCCTGGGCTACAGCCCATTTCCTTGCATATGTATATTTTTTGTGAATCGGTATGTGATTCGAGAAGGCAGGCATAATTACCTCTTCGCCACGAGGGCACTCCCTGACAAACTCCGGGGGCCAATCTTTTTCAGCTAACAGAATATCATAGCCTTTTGAGAGCTTATCCCAAAATAGACCCTTAATTTTCCTAGTCTTATCACCCTCTATACGCAATGTTATTTCGTATATTTTATGGGGCTCGCTAAGCCTGGCGTCGGCAGTTTCAACCTGAATGTATTCATTCGTGTCCACTGTCTCCAGATGATTCATCAAGATCTTGCGCGCTATACTGATTTCTGCTGCACTGTCCAACATTGTCAATGCCCACTCCCCGTTTTTCAACTGTGTCCTCAGTATTCTCGGCATGGTTGATTACTCTAATACTGGCTACCTTCTTTTTAGGAAATTGAGATTTCTTATTTTGAGCAGGTTCCTTGTCTTTGGACTTGGTGTGCTCTCCTGGGTCTGACCGTCCTCTTCTTTCCGAATTCTGTGGAAAAGATCGAGAGGGACGTGTATCAATACTTTGATATCTATCAGGTCTTTTTATATTATCCCTATTTCTAAGGTTATATCTTTTCTCAGAGGGCTCCCGTTGGGGAGACTGGCGTTCTCGAGTCGGAGTTCTTTCCCTCCGTCGAGGAGACCTTCCTCTGGACTGGAAAACTTTTTCCTTGGGAGTGGATTGTTTATTTCCATCCCAGCTCTTTTTAGGAGTGTTTGAATTATTTTTAATAAATAATTTTTCAGGATTTTCGAGCAGTTGGGGCTTAACTGGTTTTCCACCCAAGCTGTCTCTACCTAATTCTTCATAGCATTTTTCTATGATTTTTGCAAGCTCAACAGGATCTTTTATATCTGTTTCCCTCAACTTCTGGCGAATCGCCACAGATGCTGCTTCTCCCTTTACATTGGCTAATAATATAGCCGTGACCTGCTTGAAGTCTTTCAGTAATTTCATACCTAGATTTAAAGCGGGTTCTGGACCGAATTCATTTTGAATCTGTTTTAGCACGTCTGGTATTACCGCCATAGACGGAACACCGTGTGTTTTTGTGTAAATGGAAGCAAAGACTGTACCCCAAGTGTCGCAGTCCTCCACGTGTGGTGCGATTCCCATAGGAAGGCAGATGGTGAAGATTCTGTGTTTCTCAATAGGGGTAGTATCAGGAAATACTGCCTCTATTTGAGTGATTTTCTGGGCTAACCAGAAAGGAATTTGTTCCCGTTTTACGGGTGTTTTACCAAGACATGACTGTATGTTCTGTGGTGTAATTTTATTTGTGTTCCCCTGATGAGGGGTCAGCTGTTGTGTATGAACAGCTGGCTGGACTGTTGCAGTCCGTATTACATATTGGACTAATTGCCTATGTATTTTTATTAATGTGTTTAGCTGTGCTAACAGCTCTTCTCTAGACATTCTTGTAATGTCAGGATGTGGTGTGTAGCTGGCTAGAACCGGCCACGTGGCTCCTGGTCTACCTAGTGGACCGAGCCTAGTTATGTGATCATTGTGTTTTAGGGCGCCATTAAACCAGAAATTTAAGTGGAATTTCAACCTCCTCGAAAGGGGCGTACTCATCCGGAGGTTCCTCTATTTTGTAATAGTGAAACTCTTGTGTTATAGCGTTTACCGCTGGAAAGTTTATCCATGAATAGAATACCTCTGTCTGCCGATACTCGTGAGCCTCTATCACGAAAATTACTGTACCACCTTGAGGTGTCAGTCCATGTTCTATAAGTTTTAAAGTTATAGATCTTCTTAAGTGGACCGGGATGATAATAGCATCCGGGTCTGTGTATTCGGGACCTTGCTGAGTCGCATCTACTGCGGCCCCAGGGGCTCCGTTTTCTGGCATTGTAAAAATGCGAGGTTTGCAGAGTAGGTCTCCAAGGAGACAAAGATTAGATGCACAATATTTTGGAACACTGTATCCTTCAACGTTGAATAAACCAGAGCTTTACATAGGAATCTCTTCCTACTAAGGTCGGGCGGATTTTAACCTTTCACCCCCTCCAGACGTCTATTGGAGTATTTAAGGGAGAAAGGGGTGTGAAATATGCACGACTGAGTTACTCTACAAGTCTTACGTTAGTTTATCGCCTTACCAAACGTTAGGGCGCCATGTAGTGTAGTTCCTAGTTTCCCACTAGGCCCTGCGCATTGGAATAACATAAACAGTAGTATCGACGTGGAACTGGCTATATTCCAGGCCTCCACTGACTATGCTAAACTTAATTGGGTTGTGTTACCAACTAGCTCAGAGGTCACTGGAAACTTTCTTCTCTGCATAGGAAGTGATCAGCTTCCTTGGCACAGACAAGAAGGGATTCAGCTTTCCAACAACCGTGCAACATGACAACTTTGCTCCTCAGATCAAGAGTCGATCTCTAGGGTCGTGTGAAACAATAGACATAGATTTCACTCAGTCAGTCTAGTGCAGTTTACTTTCACAGTATGTAGAGAATAGAGAGACGGGCGTGTATCAATAAAGGGTTAACATTTATTGAACAGTCTTTCTTCTCATACAAGAGAAATGTATTGCCACAATTGCAATAACTGTTATTATAAAAAGTACGTACAGTAAGATAAGAATAGCGAAATAGAACTGTAAAAGCATTGATATGGTTTCTTAGCCATACAATGGTTTAAAAGTAATAAAACATTTATACAGTCATATATACATTAGGCTAACATACTCAACTGGTGCTTCTAACTAAGCCTACCCCTGTGTGCCTGACCTAAGCCTAACACGTGAGAAGGGGAGTAAGTAAGTAGCTTAAGTTAAGTTGGTTTTGCCAAGGTTTGTTTCAAGAATTCTCGTCTAAGGGTTTAGTCAACACCATACCTCTGAATAGAATGATGGAGGATTGGTATCTCCTTCAGGGGTCTCTCTCGATATCCCAGTCACCTGCGAGGGTAAACTGGAAGCGCCGGGACTGGATTTCTCTGCACGAGAAAGGCAGCGGCTTCTCTCAGCGCGTCTGGAGGAAGGAGGGGTGACAGCGTCCGCGGGCAGCTGGGCTGGATGTCTTCGCAGAGGACGGCTGCACGGCTCCTCAAGCGTACTGCACCATAGGTCGCGCTGTAGCGGCGATAATGGTAATCAGCAGCTTCACCACCACAGGATAGCAGGCTGCAGCGACAGGCAACGCTCAACAGCAGTTAGCTTCGCTCTCACAGCTCACAGCTTCGCATTGCTTAAGGCAACGTTGGTAATATTTATACCTGACAGGTGCCGGGTTTGACGCAAGTTTGCTGGACATAAGACGTCAATTAAAGATGTCACTAGGAAGTGGCAGCTATCAGTTGCTCATTAGAGTTCTATTACTAATCAAAACATAGCAAGCGGGGATTTCCAGGTTTGCTAAGTTTTTATCTTGTTGAAGAACTCGGAGTGTTATCTAGGAATATCAGATAGTGACTGCTGCTCTGTCATTGCACTAATTGGTCGCAAAGGAAGTAGCAGAGAGTCATGCTGGAATGTGGCTCTGTGGCTCTGCTCGTGTGAGGCCAGAGATGACTTTACAGAAAATCGTACTTGAACGGTTATGCCAATATAGGGAACAAAGGGCTTTATAGCCGAATAGGGGCATAAGGTCACAGTATCGATCAGGAACCTAGATAAGCACATGACAGTGTATAAGACAGCCGCCTGTTACCAAAGGAGCTCGGTTGGACAGAGTTATGTTGCAGCAGCATCTAGATGGTCTGATGAATATCGAGTATGACTCTGACTAGTGCTTGCCTACATGAGGGCAAAAGGAGCGTCTGAGGTTCCGTGACGATCGTAAGTGGTGTTTTCGACTCGCACGAATATGGTCGAGTCTGGTATCTATGAACCGCAAATGACGAGTTTAGTGGGTGTGCGCAGTTTCGCTGTGCTAACCTGAACCGTTTGTTTGTTTCGTGGGTTTCTATCTGTACCCACGGGTTCCATCTTAGATATGGCATCCATTTTGTCTCTTGCCCTCAAGTAGCCAGCGAACGGACACTGTCCGCTTCGCGACCCTGGGATTCCCAAGACTCTTGCGGAAGACACACTTCCTTTGAAAGTGTCTTTATGATGAGGGGGATGATGCTGTAAGGCAGATGGCCCCGCTCGAGGTTCATCTTGCCGTGCCGGTCTATTGTCTCAGCCGTGCATCTCATTAGGCACGTCCCTTTGATGCCTGTAGCTCGTGTTTCCCGATACCTCCCCTTTTACACCCTTTTCGATCTCCCCACTGTTTCCATCTTCCTCCGCACCTGTCTCTGTCCCTTCTTCGATCTGTTTATTACCGATTGGAATGTACTAATGGTGGGAAGATGGGTTTTTACAGTTGGGAACCGCCAAATGTTTCTGTACTTATGTTCCGGACCTTGAACACATCAAAGCGACCCCTCTCGGGGATAATTATGGGAACCAAGTTGTAAACCTTTGTGTACCATATTAACCTATGAGAGAAATGTGTATAAAAAGGAGCGATCCACAATAGCAAATTGAAGCAGATCCCGCGAACATACCCGCTGTGTACTTCACGTGACTTCTGTGTTCCCTGCAGTAAATAAACCTCGAATCTTTGACGCCGAAGGAAGTGTCCCGTGTCTCTGTCATTTGTACGCCGGAACAGGTTACCCACGAAGGTTTCAGGTGTTGTCCCCTGGCACCGCTGGGTCTTAAATAACCCAGTCCTTCAGTCCCGTTGGAACCTCAAACCAATAACAAGCTGAGCTTTCAAGCGTCTTTTGCCTGCCACTCTTGCTCTAAACACATGTACAAAGAGGTCAAACAAAGCATTAACATTTGAGGTAAAAAGGATAGACAAACAAACACCCATTTTGTGACTGATTTGCACAAAATGTAACCAGAAAACTGGGATTAATCATGGCTTCCCTACATAACCAAACTGTGTGTTCTTAGGTAATTATTTTATGTATCAGATCCTTCTTTATCACAACTATTGCATATGAAAGCACTTTCAAGTGTGTGTGTTCATACCAGAAGTACAAAAACCTATTGTGTTTAATTTAATAGACTATAGTGTTGCTCTGTCTTTAAGAATCTGGGATGCATACAGGGTTCATGTGACAAATGTCTTGCCTCATAAATCACCAAAGGCACTGTCACCAGGGTAGAGGGCCGGTGTAGAATGGTTCAAAGTTCATGTTTAAAAACTATCACTTCTCATTGCAGTGCTATAATGTGACGTACTGTTGAAGCATCCACGTGGTAAAGAAAAGCACTTTTTTTGTATGTTGAAGAGACTTTATCATATTTTAAGTGATGGCTAGTTCATGATTTACATGGTAAACATTTTCGGGGCTTGGCTTAGGCATGGGCTCCTAGAGCCAAGCTAGACCGTTGGCTCCCTCTACTAATGTGTCAGCTCTTCCACCCCATCTAATTGCAGATTGCAATATTTAAATTTCAAAACTCATTTTATGAGGGTATCTCAGGAACAGCTGACATTTCCGAACTCAGTGCAGAGCAAGCTTAGAGTGCGATGTACCACGGAAAATCACTATTTGTTGAAAAGGATGAATAATGCCTTTTCCTGGGCAAGGTCTGTGATAGTTATAGAGAGAGTTTATGTTCTTTAAGACGGGCTACTAATTATTCAGATTGCTGCAAGTTATCTGACGCGGGAAAAAAAGAGACCATGTGAATCATGTCAGAAAATCCTTACAGTCGTTGTGCTTGGCACATACAACTAGAATTAGTTAAGTCAGCTTAGCTGTTTAATAGCCCCTCAAACTGACCCAGACTACTCTCAGGAAAAAAAACCTGTATACAGTACAGTGAGTCTCGGCTGATTGAGGCTTCACCGGGGATAGCACGTTGCCCTATATTTTGAAAACTGGTACTTTTCGATCGACAGTAATAATTTCTAGAAAAGTGGCAAACGGGCAATTTTTTTTTAGTTTTTGCATCTAAGTGATGGTAGTAAGTTTTTACTGAAGTTTCTGAAGGTGGGCAATTTTTACATTGAATTACATAATTTAGTCACATTGCCTTTGCGATGGTGGCACTTGCATGTCAGAAAATGTTTTAATTGTTTCTGGAGGGTTTGTAAGAGTTGCACAAGCACTGGATTGCATCTCTAACCTTTTCCTGGAAAGCAAGATATTTTCTTTCACTCAACTCCAGCAGCGCAGGCATCCCAGTGTCAAAGTAGTGCATTCTCAGCACTAGTCACTTGTGCTATCACGTGTGCTTGCTTCCCCACTAATGACTACTCTGCCCTTTAAGGTCTCTGGTAGTTTCAGCTTTTATCTAGAGTTTCTTCTCAGTTGGAGATTCTGGAGTTTCTTCTCAGTTGGAGATTACACGTGTTCCAGCACTAACTTCCCAGGTCTAATTATAACCCATTACATTGGGTTATAACTAGGCCTGGGTGAAATGCTGTTTACACAGGCATAATCTTGCGTAATTTCAGGCATGAAATACTTGTGGAGAGCCATCCGCACAGTCTACACCTGGTACCTGAAATTACGAAATGTCGCATAATTTGAACGTCATTAATTTGGGTAAAAAACCCATCGCTGGATCAGGCTGCGAGTGCATCATCACATGCAAAAATGAACACAATAGCGCATTTTGTATAAACAAAATATCGCCAGATGCTGGATCCGCATTTTTCCCTTCCCACAATGTAATTCAAACTCGCCCTTAGTGAATAAAAACTGGTATTTACAGCAGTTGGAGATGGCAAAAGTCCCGTATGAGGCGCTATAAAAAGTCAGGTTTCTTCCAAATGCTGCCAGGGCCCGGGAGGTGCGGTATTTGTGATAGTTACTACGGTCAGCAGGAGGGTGTCCTTGCGCTCCACCGTGCGCACCCTCCTCCTCCGGCCCTGCGTGGGTCTGGGTGAGGGGCCCAGGCAGGGCGTGGCCCGCCTCCCTCGGTGCGCGCCTCGGCGGGGCCCGCTGACCGCTGGCCCCCGGGGAGCGCTCGCGCATGCAGACCCGCTCCCGGGGCTGCGCGCGGCCTGCGCGCCTCTCCTCCCCGCACTGCGCAGGCTTGGCATCCGTCCGGCGCACTGCGAGCTGCCGGGCTGGAATGAGCGCAGCGCAGGCGCACGCAGCCGGCGGCCGGAGGCGCAGCGGGGCCCGGAGCAGACGGCGGCGTGACCCGGGCCCGGCCCCCCGGGCTGCGCACCCCATGGCCGAGGACTCCCCCAAGAGGCGCAAGGCCAACTTCACGGAGGCGGAGACGGAGGCGCTGATCGCGCTGGTGCTGCGCCACGAGCCGCTGCTATTCGCGGGGGGCGGCGCGCCCCCCGGCCAGCGGCGGCGCCTCTGGGAGGACATCCGCCGCCAGGTCAGCCCGCTGGCCGCCTGCCCCCGGGACGTGGAGGACCTCAAGAAGCGCTGGCGGGACCTGAAGAGACGGGACCGCGCAAAGCTCCGGCGCCTCTCCGGCGAGCTGCAGGAGAGGGGGCCCGGCCAGGAGGAGGAGGGGGCGCTGCCCACCCCCGGGGGCACCGAGAGCCCGCGGGGAGCACCCCACGGTGAGTGCAGCACGTGTGGAGGCCGGGGCGGCGTGACGTCATGAGGGGGGTGCACGAGGGTGGCCACACGTGGAGCGGCATCAGGAGGGCCTCAGGGTGAGGAGGGCATCCTGAGGGGGAGGTGACGTGACGAGCTTTGTCAGGGTCACCACGGGGCAGCATGTGGGCATTATAAGCAGGGCGCTTTGTAAGGGGTGCCATATGGAAGAGAACGAGAGACGTCACTAGGAGGTGCTGCACGATCGTCGTGGAGGGTAGGGCCTAAAAAGTTCAAATATTCACTATCACACAGTACAGTTTTGCGACCGAGAAGTGTTGGCACTTGCCCATTAAAAAGTATTGCACAGAGCTGAGAAGTGCCTGTTTCGTATTACTGGAGCCGCCCATTGAAAGCATTGGAGCTCGGAGAAGTCCCTGAGTCATGACCTCTGAAAGAGGGCACAGCGAGGGTGGCATGCCGTGGAAGGAGTAGCATGAGTGGCATCACTAAAGTATCCCGGGGTATATATCACCTGCTAGTTAAGGATTGTGAACTTGAGGCAGGATTGTTAACCTGAATCAGCGTGGGCCTTGCCACACAGTGTGCCACGCAAGAGACTGCCAGGGAGGTTGAATGAGGTAGCGTGAGAGGCATCCTAATTACAGAGTAGTATGAGACATAATCTGAAACAACACATTTGAGGGCTCAGTGTGTGGGCGTCATGGGTCCACGGTGGCATGCAGCGCGCCCCTCCCACGCGATTAACTTTCACCCAGTTCTAGAGTCGGTCCAAAGGTCACTCGTTGTGTTTACAAGTGAAGTAAGATCAGCCCTAAGCTGGTTCTAGTTTGTATCATAACGAGGCCCAGCTGCCAATGCCTGACATGTTTACTAGACCTACACGGCTACCATATATTCCGTGGCGGGGCTTTAATTCTTCGCCCTTTTAATTGTGGCCATTCGTATTTTTACTACCAGCTGTAATGTTCTGTTTACAGTAGACATTTTTAATAATTACCAATGCCAGTAATTTCGTACTGCACGTGTATTTAGCATTGCAGGGACTTGAAAGCGTTGCATAGCACTACACCCCCCCAGGCGCGTCTACCCTTTTGAATTGGTGACATGGATCCACTTAAGTTGGTTCATGTTTTGAGTTTATTTTGTGTCTGTAATGCAATGAATACATTCGAGGACACCGACGTGCTGCATTAACTGTTTTGTAGGGATTGTTAGAGGCACACAATGATTCACAGAACACACTGTCATTGTACGCCCGTCTGTCACAGGTTGCAAAATGCCACTGGCAGCGTGAGGAGGAGGTCACAGACTTATGCACAGGAGATCACCTGTGAGTCCCTGACAACATGCATTCATGACACCATCTAATCTTGAAAGAAAGGCTTGCTTTTTCTTTACGCCACCCTAATTGTTCTGTCTGCCACCCTGATTGTTCTCTCTACCAGGAAGCACTGTGTTTGACTTCACCTTCTTGAACCCTTGACAGCCAACACAACAAGCATTTACAATGCAACGGTCTCGCCTTTGCAAAAGTTAGAGCTATTGCCATTTTAAATAACAAACTTTTTATTTATGTGTTGGTTTTGAAAACAGATAAATAAATGGCATTGTCATTTACAATACCAATAGCTTAATCTCTCGCAAATGCGAGACCGATTGCATTTGCAATGCAATAGGTCGCTTATTTACTCGAGTTTGAGCTATTGACATTGCAAATAACAAAGTGTTTTATTTGTTTCAAAAACCAAAACATAAATAAAAGGTCTCACACTGCTGTCTCTCTCACACTGCTGTCTCTCTCACACTGCTGTCTCTCTCACACACTGCTGTCTCTCTCACACACTGCTGTCTCTCACACACACTGCTGTCTCTCTCACACACACTGCTGTCTCTCTCACACACACTGCTGTTTCTCACACTGCTGTCTCTCACACTGCAGGTGTGGGTTGTAGGATGTGGGTTTCCAGCTCATATCTCACTCACACACAGCCACAGCCACACACACACAGAGCCACATTCACACACACACACACACACACACACACACACACACACACACACACAGACACAGACACACAAACACACACTGAGACACACACACACTGAGACACACACACACTGAGACACACATGCACACTGAGACACACATGCACACTGAGACACACACACTGAGACACAGACACACACACACCCGCAAGGTTAAAGTACAAGAACTCGCCGCCATGACATACGTGTGACTACTTTAAGGGAGTCTTGTTACTGGGAGAAAACCGAGTGTTTTCAAGGATGAGAACTGTAAGGCATCAGAGCGCCAGAGTGAAATGGAGGCAGGGAGATCTACTAACAGAGAAGGGGAGAGCATGAGAAACCAGGAAAGAGAGGAGGAGGGATGTAGGTCCCTTTTAAGGTTGTATTGAAAATAATAGATTTCTCAAGCACAGGCAAGGGATCGTGCAGGTGAAACCTAATAAAGAAAACCAAATAAAACAACCCAAAAATGATATCAGGTGCATTTCACAGAAGGAACTTAGCCGACAAAGGGTCAGAACAAAGGGTTGTGGGGAACACTAGTAATGGTGTCTGATCAATGAAGTGGATGAACAATAACCCAAGATGTGGTAAATCAATGAAACAGATGACCCACTGCAATACAGTGTACCGCCTAAATCTAACAGCTACACTTCGTCCCACTACTTAGACATCTAATGATACATATTTGGTTACAACGTTTACGCCCTGTTGTATAGAAGTAGAAACAGAATTGGTAATCGACCACCACGATGCAGCTGTTTGTCACTCGTGGGATATACAGCACCCAGCGTGAGAGCCAGTAGAAGCAGATGAGACATCACAGTGAAATTGCTAGTTGCGATCGGGCTAGTATCTCCTATTTGCCCTTACTGGCTGCGGAACACTTTAACATCATGACAGGGCAATATTATAACACGTGGTCAGAAAGAGAAAGGCTTGCCACGTGTCCCTGTGCATGTGGTTCAGCCGATGAGGAGCACGCTACACTAGCTAGATAATAATGCAATTTATGGTTGGCATTTTGTTGGTAAGGCTCAACTAAGTTCTCCCAATCTTCGTAAGCATTTATTGAGAATTGTTAACAGTTTATATGCGACCGAGCAGCCAACATGACTCCTCTGAAAAGACTATCAAAACAACGAAAATAGTGTGTGAGGTAATGACATATTACCTCCGGATGTACAGTTTGTGGACGGACTGCTTGGCCTTCAGAGGAAGTAGTGTTGTTACTACCTAGGAAACGCCAAGAAAATCTGTAAAAACCCTTCTTCAGAATGTAATCATCTCAGTTCCCATGACTCAACATGCAGACATTCCCAAGTAAACTATGATCTGTTGGGGAATCAAGCCGCTTCACATAACGTCTGTGCAACCCCACTAGGAGCCGGTACACCTCTTCTGGCAGATGCCTGCAGTTTAAGGTACCCTCCACTACACACCGCATCTGGACAGTTGAAACTTACTCATCACAGGAGCGCTGCCAATACCAAATCTGAGGCAATCAAAAATTAGATGGTATCATTTTCGAAAATAGACACTTTGAGGCATTCACCACAAGAACAACAAATGTACTCTTACAAGATCGAAAATTCAAAACCATATTGACTCATTTCACGAAAATAACATCGAAGCGCATAGTGGGTGCCGCTTTTTTTTAATAAAGAGCTTGTATATGTGTGCATATGTTACATGTGTGTTGGAGTGTGTGCACCTATTTGTGTCTCTATGTATCTGAGTTTAGCGATATATGCTTTGTACGAGTACAGAGCCTGTTCGTGGATTTGTGCCACAGTGTCTGCGTGTGCGTGTACAGGCCTATATGGGTGTGCGTATGCATCAGTGTGTGTATATTTATGTATGCAAATATGGCTGGACTGGGATGTAAGCGGGTATGTGTGTGCAAGTGTATATGACCGGACTAGGATGTAAGTGGGTATGTGTGTGCACGTGTATATGGCAGGACTGGGACATTACATTGTGAGCTGCACATTTGATATTTTTTTCTCATGTAGCCCTTTTATATATATTAAGGATAATATGTGCACTGCATGCTGTAAAATACCATTTTTGTACTTGATAATGTTGGACTTCACACTGTTGGCTAATAATGAAACACTTATGTGCCAGCATAACAGTCTGTTGCCTTGCCCGTTCATTCTGGTCCGTTGCCATAGGAACGTCCGGGATACATTTGTGCACAATTAATATTTTAGCACGCATTCATTAGGTAAGGGACACTATCTCAGTCAGTGGAAACACGACACAAGGGAAGCTGAGCCTGTTCAATACTCCTGTACAGTGCGTTCACTTATCGTGCACTGTGAGAGCGCCTCGCCGGGGGGTCTCCTGGTGAAAACGTGCACACTGATACATATGTTTACAGAGAATGTAGTGTAAAGAAGGGTTCCAAGATACTCCTGCTTCACTGTGACTCGGGAAGGAGTTTACACCAAGCCAGGATACTGCAATCATTCAAACGCCACTGGTTTATTTCCCTTGAATCAGGTTCACAGGTGGCGTTTGTGTAGGAAAAAACAGCAACATTTAGATTTTGGCACCTGGGAACAAGGGGAATATACAGCGTTTCTTGTCAAGAGGTGCAGCGCACTAAAAACACGCTTGTACATACTGCACCCATCACCTAAAGTATTAGCAATGAATAGGGTGAATCAGCAATTGCTTAGCAGGGCTGTGTAACTTCAGCATTACTGCAGGCCCCAGCAGATAGGAGCCCGGGTGATTGCTTTAACAAGGGGGGTGGGAGTAAACTGGCCTACCTGACGTAAAGGGAGCGCTTCTGGCTTGTGCGCAGAGACCCTGAACCCGAGCTGATAATTTATCCTCTGCTCCCATAGATAGTGTAGGATTCCTTCAAAGCGGCTGTACTTAGCAAGGGAAAACACAAGAATAAAACGCGTGTCAAAACGGACAGTCACCATTTCTGTAAGAACGGGGCAGTGAGATTCCAATGCACTCAAAGAAAATTGGAGGGGGGACGCTTCAGTTCGGTTCTGAGTCTCTTCTGAGACGGTGGCGGGAAGTCACAGTGGAAATGCGGAGACTGAGGTAGCAGGAAAATATTCACGCAGGCGCGAGCAGTCTCCTGTTCATCCACTCCGCAGACACCAAGTCAGAGCGAGAGCTCACTCTCAGGCCGGTGCTCCTTTCACACTGGCAATTACGAGAGGAAAACGTTGCGTCTGTTGTCATGTCATCGCACACAACAGGGAGGAGGCGGGAAAAAATTGATCGCTGACGGCGGGAGGAGGGCAGGATAACTCCTCGGCGAGAGGGAGGGTGTGGGGGCGGGACTTAAAAAAAGAGACAAACGCCCACAAATCGCGTCGTGACGGGGGAAAGAGTGATTGACAACCATTTCTTCCAATGGCTAGCCTCCATTTATGGAGCTATCCAATGGAAGATTGAGGCGGGACAAAGCCCCGTACTGTCTAACATAAGATTTCGCCTGCGCAAACACTGCTGCGCAGTGCACGCCAGGCGAAACCTAAAAAGATTCTGGATAGGAGGAGAAAACAGAAACCTTATGGGCAATCCAATTTGTCAGAGGAAAAAGCCTGGAAACCAAAGGGGATGAATCTCTAGACAGTGGCAGGGTGATGAAGGTCTAAGGTCAGGAATTCAAAAGAGGAAGGCAGAGAAGATGCATACAAAAGATGGACCCCCGAGGCATCCTGAGTGAGCAATGAACTGACGATAATGCAAGTGGAGATTAAATAAATACAAGGGTTGCCCTCCTTTTATAGCGCAGGTAACTTGAACAATGGGAAGAAAATTCAGGAAGTAATTAATAGTTGGTTTCTGCAGAGAAACTCAAGTCAAGTCAAGTCAAAAAGATTTGTATAGCGCACTACATACCCAGAGGGTTTCAAGGCGCTTAGGAAGGGGAGGGGGATTATTTGTCAAATATCCACGTTTTAAGCTGCTTTCTGAACTCTAGGTGGTTCTGGGTGAGGCGAAGGTAAGCAGGGAGTGAGTTCCATGTTTTAGCAGCCAGGTATGAAAAGGATCTGCCTCCCATGGTGGTCTTGTTGATACGAGGTATAGTGGCGAGGGCTTGGCTGGAAGAACGTAGTTGGCGGGAGGGGGTGTAGAAGGACAGTCGAGAGTTGAGGCAATCTGGTCCGATGTCGTAGAGTGATTTGTGTGCGTGGGTGAGCAGTCGGAAAGTGATTCTTTTGTTGACGGGTAGCCAGTGGAGGTCTTTAAGGTGACCAGTGATGTGTTCGTTGCGTGGGATGTCTAATATGAGTCTGGCTGAGGCGTTTTGGATTCGTTGGAGTTTCTTCTGGAGTTTAGCGGTGGTTCCTGCGTAGAGGGTGTTTCCGTAGTCCAGTCGGCTCGTGACCAGAGCATGGGTGACTGTTTTCCTTGTTTCGGAGGGGATCCAGCGAAATGTTTTTCTGAGCATGCGAAGAATGTTGAAGCAGGAAGAGGATACGGCGCTGGCTTGTCTGTTCATTGAGAGTGAGGAATCCAGGATGACACCTAGGTTCCGTGCGTGGTCTGTCGGGATGGGTGCTTTTCCGAGGGCTTCCGGCCACCAGGAGTTTTCCCAAGCAGAGGGGGATGTGCCTAAGATGAGAACTTCTGTTTTGTCTGAGTTCAGTTTCAGACGGCTTTGTTTCATCCATTCGGCGACTTCTTTCATTCCTTCGTGTAGGTTGGTTTTGGCGGTGCTGGGGTCATTGGTGAGCGAAAGGATCAATTGAGTGTCGTCCGCGTAAGAGATGATGTTGAGGTTGTGTTGGCCGCGAGGGGGCTCATGTAGACGTTGAATAGGGTGGGACTGAGTGAGGATCCTTGAGGTACGCCGCAGATGACTTCAGAGGCTTCGGACTTGAATGGAGGAAGGCGGACTCTCTGGGTTCTTCCGGTGAGGAACGAGGTGATCCATTCCAGTGCTTTTCCTTGGATACCGATGTTATTAAGGCGTTGTAGAAGGGTGCTGTGGCAGACTGTGTCGAAGGCTGCGGAGAGGTCGAGGAGGATGAGGGCGACTGTGTCTCCATTGTCCAGTAGAGTTCGAATGTCGTCTGTTGCTGCGATGAGGGCGGTCTCAGTGCTGTGTTTTGCTCGGAAGCCAGATTGTGAGGAGTCGAGGGATTTGTTGGTTTCGAGGAAAGCGGCGAGCTGGTTGTTGACAGCTTTCTCGATGACTTTGGCCGGGAATGGAAGAAGCGAGATGGGGCGGTATTGTTAAGTTCGGTGGGGTCCGCTGTTGGTTTCTTCAGAAGGGCGGTGAGTTCAGCGTGTTTCCAGTCTTCTGGGAAGGTAGCGGAGTTGAAGGAGCAGTTGATGACGTCTCGGAGGTGCGGTGCTATGACGGAGTCTGCTTTGTTGAAGATGTGGTGGGGGCATGGGTCTGTGGGGGATCCTGAGTGGATGGAGTTCATCAGGCGGATGGTGTCCTCAGTGGAGATTGGGTTCCAGGCGTTAAGGGTGTTCACGGGGGGAAGATGGTCAGCAGATGGTGGGGTGGGTTGGTTTCCGGGTTGGTTGTCAAAGCTGTTGTGGATGTCTGCAATCTTGTTGTGGAAAAAAAGAGGCTAGGGAGTCGCAGAGGGTTTGAGAGGGGGTGATGTCGTTGGAATTGGCCGAGGGATTGGAAAATTCCTTGACGATGTTGAACAGTTCCTTGCTGTTGTGGGCGTTGTTGTCAAGTCGATCCTTGAATGCTGTTTTCTTGGCTTTTCGGATCAATTGGTGGTGAGTGCGGGTGGCGCTTTTGAAGGCGTCCTTAGTGCTGGTGGTTGGGTCTTTTTTCCAGGCCTTTTCAAGGGAACGGCAGAGTTTCTTGGACTTCTTGAGATCCTCGTTGAACCATGAGGCTTTCTTGCTGCCAGGTTTACTTTGACGTTTTTTCAGTGGAGCTAAGGTGTCGGCGGTGTTGGATAACCATAGGGTGAGGTTGGCGGCGGCTTCGTTAGCGTTCGAGGAGAGGGCTGGGGTGTTTTGAAGGAGCGATGCGGAGATTTGGTCCGTGGTGATTTTGTTCCAGTTTCTTTGCAGGGTAGGTTGGAGGTGGATGCTGGGTTTTGGTTTGTTGTAGGTGAAGTGAACGCAGCTGTGGTCAGTCCAGAGGAGCTCCGTAGTGTGGCTGAAGGAGACATGATTGCTGGAGGTGAAGATGGGGTCGAGAGTGTGACCTGCAATGTGGGTGGGGGAAGTGACTAGTTGTTTAAGTCCGAGGTTGGCGAGGTTGTCCAAGAGGGTGGTGGTGTTGCGGTCGTTGATCTTTTCGAGGTGGAAGTTGAGGTCTCCCAAAAGGATGTATTCTTTGGAGGGGAGCGCGTGTGGGGTGATGAAGTCTGTGATGTCTTCACTGAATTTTGCGCGGGGTCCTGGTGGTCTGTAGAGGAGGGTGCCTCTAAGTGTGGTCTTGGGGTCGATGTGGATCTGGAAGTGGAGGTGTTCGGAGTTGGCGAGGTTGGCGTCAGAGCTGGTAGAGATGCGGATTGATTTCTTATGGACGATCGCGATTCCTCCTCCTGTGTGGCTGGTACGGTCTTTGCGAGTGATCTTATAGTCTTCAGGGATGGCAATGGTGATGTCGTGTGCGGAGGAAGCATTCATCCATGTTTCTGTCAGGAAGGCGATGTCCGGGGAAATGGTGTCTAGTAGATGCCAAAGGTCAATGGCATGTCTGTGGACGGAGCGGGTGTTGAGAAGGATGCATTGAAGGTGATTGGGATCGGGGATCTGTGATGTGGTCGTAGCGGAGATGTTGTCGGTGCCGCCGAATTTGCAGGAGTAGCAAGAGAAAGGTCCATGGGTGTGCCCAGGAGCGGCTTGGACGCAGTTGGGGGAACGGCCGGGGTTAAGGGCTAGGAGGGTGGAGGCATCGTAGGTAATGCGGGAGGGCTGGGCAGCGCGAGGGGCAGGGTGTCTGGTGCTGGGCGCGGTCCAGGCGCGGACGGGCGTAGACGGGCTTACCTTTGGCGCACCTTCGGCGCGGGTTGGGCGCGGTTGCTATGATATGGAACTGGATTTCAGGAACAGGACAACAGCAAGAAGAAATACTGCTGAGAGAAAACATGGAGGATGAAGGTACAAGCTCCACTCATACAGTAAGTGAGAAGAATTATGTTTGTAGTCCTGTTTCTTCATGGGGCCTCCAGTTGTTTTACTACTGAGCATTAGCATTTATTTATAAAAAAATAAATAAATAGCACGTGTTTGAAACACCCCAGCAATAGGAAGGTGGAGACAGCACTGCCCGTCTGCCTTTTTGATGGTGCACTGCCTGAACACTAAAAGTGTAGTGCTGGCAAGGAATGCAGCTTCGTGCAGGTTGGCCCATGCCGAACCGACAGGTTGCATTTGCAGCTTTGCTGTCTGGGCCATGGGCGAGAGCTGTAAAACAGTGCAGGAAGACTGCCAAAGTTGCATCACCAATGAAAGGTTGGCTTCCTCCAGGGAGATGTTGGGGGCCCGCTCTGACACTGTTCCCTCCCCATTTTCAGGTTTCGCCTGGCGAACAGCTGCGCAGCAGCGTTTCGCGCAGGCGAAATCTTTTGTTAGAACAGTTGTTGGCTTTGCACCGCCTCTCTGTTCCTTTGGCTAGCTCCATAAATGGCGGCTTGCCATTGGAAGAGAGAGGCGTCCGTCATTGTGCGAGGCGATTCGTGGGTGTTCCGGCAATATTTTTTTTTTCCTCTTCGCCCCTTGTAGAACGTCATTGCGGCGGTGGGCGGATGTTTTTTTTTTTTTGGGGACGCCATGTTTTGTTCATTTCATAGTGGCTTTTGCAGGAGTGGGCTGCGAGATTTAAGTTGCCAGGATGCGATCAGGTAAGCAGCATTTTGATAAAATTTTCTTTTCACTTTGTAAATCTACCCCGTCTCATGTCGTCTCCCTGTTTGTTTTACGTCTTGTGTGCCTGTTCCTGCCCCCCCGCTGTCCGTTCCGCCCATCTTCCCTTTTTGGAGCCCCAAGCTCGCATCCAGCTCTCCTGCCCTTTGAAGCACAGACCCTCTCCTCGCCATTTCTCATTTTTTTTTGTTGCTTTTACAGTTGCCTTGTGCTTCAGGAGGAACAGGCTTAATGATTAGTTCTGTGTGTGTAATAAAGCTCCGTGGAAAGGCGTGATCGCTTCCACTCCGTCGAACCAAAACATACCCCAAAAGCAGGACAGGGGTACCCTGGGTCGGCAGAACTCTGCAAATTTCTGCGATATTACATGTCATTTTGATGATGTTTGATGTACTAGTGGTCGCTCCCCAGTCTCACTGGCGAGACCTGGTATCGTTGTACTGCCTTTCCATTTATATTTGCCAGAAGCTCATTAGCCTTGTGCTGCCCTGCTCGCTGCTCCGCTTTCATTTATATTTGCTAAAAGCTCTTTAGCCTTGTGCTGCCCTGCTCGCTGCTCCGCTTTCATTTATATTTGCTAAAAGCTCTTTAGCCTTGTGCTGCCCTGCTTGCTGCTCCGCTTTTATTTATATTTGCTAAAAGCTCATTAGCCTTGTGCTGCCCTGCTCGCTGCTCCGCTTTTATTTTTATTGGCCAGAAGCTCATTAGCCTTGTGCTGCCCTGCTCGCTGCTCCGCTTTACTTGCGCTGAACCATCCACATTTAGCGCGATAACCCCCAGCGCTGTTCTCTGCCCTCCCCTCCGCTGCCATTTTGGTTGCTGTTGTGCTCGGTCAGCGTCCTCGTGAGCCCGCCCCGCCTCCCAGCTGAGCCGCCCTCGCCCCTCCCCCTTCCCACCATCCATATATGACAGTAGCCCATGCGTGCAGCGTCCACGCGCAGCGTTCGCGCCCCAGTCGCGCCGAAGGTGCGCCAAAGGTAAGTCCGTCTACGCCCGTCCGCGCCTGGACCGCGCCGAGCGCCAGACCCCCTGGTCCTCGTAATGCCCACCCCTCCCGCATTGCTTACAATGCCACCACCCTCCTAGCCCTCAACCCCGGCCGTTCCCCCAACTGCGTCCAAGCCGCTCCTGGACACACCCATGGACCCTTCTCTTGCAACTCCTGCAAGTTTGACGGCACCAAGAACAACTCCTCATCTACGAACACAAAACAGATATCCAACCCCAAACACCTACAATGCATCCTGCTCAACACCCGCTCGGTCCACAGACACGCCATCGACCTCTGGAATCTACTAGACACCATCTCTCCGGACGTCGCCTTCCTAACAGAAACATGGATGAACGCCACATCAGCCCCAGACATCACCATTGCCATCCCGGAAGGCTATAAGATCATTCGCAAGGACCGTACCGGCCAAACAGGAGGAGGCATCGCTATCGTCCATAAGAAATCCATCCGCATCTCAACCAGCTCAGACGTCAATCTCGCCAACACTGAACACCTTCACTTCCAGATCCACATCGACCCCAAGACCACACTCAGAGGCACCCTCCTCTACAGGCCACCAGGACCCTGCGCTCAATTTAGTGAAGACATCACGGACTTCATCACTCCACACGCGCTCCCCTCCGAGGATTACATCCTTTTGGGAGACCTCAACTTTCACCTTGAAAAGAACAACAACCTCAACACCACCACCCTTTTGGACAACCTCGCCAACCTCAGACTTAAACAACTTGTCACTACCCCCACCCACATCGCAGGTCACACACTCGACCCTATCTTCACCTCCAGCAAACATATCTCCTTCAGCCACACCACAGCTCTCCTTTGGACTGACCACAGCTGCGTTCACTTCACCTACAACAAGTCCACATCCAACAACCACCCCCAACCCACTCTGCGAAGAAACTGGAACAAAATCACCATCGACCAGATCTCCTCATCGCTATTTCAAAACCCCCCCCGGCCCACTCCTCAAACCCCGACCAAGCAGCCACTAACCTCACCCAATGGTTATCCAACAACGCCGACATCCTAGCACCACTGAAAAAACGACAAATCAAACTAGGCAGCAAGAAGGCCTCCTGGTTCAACGATGATCTTAAGAAATCCAAGAAACTCTGTCGCTCCCTTGAGAAGGCCTGGAAAAAAGACCCAAACACCAGCTCGCCTTCAAAAACGCCACCCGCATACACCACCAACTGATCCGGAATGCCAAGAAAGCCGCTTTCAAGGACCGACTAGATAGCAACGCCCACAACAGCAAGGAATTATTCAACATCGTCAAGGAATTTACCAACCCCTCAGCCAACTCCAACGACATCACCCCCTCTCAAGCCCTCTGCGACTCCCTAGCCTCATTCTTCCACAACAAAATTGCAGACATCCACAACAGCTTCGACAACCGACCCGAAGACCAACCCACCCAACCCTCTGCAGGACCCCCACCCCCCTGAACATCCTCAATGACTGGAACCCAATCTCCACTGAGGACACCATCCGTCTGATGAACTCTATCCACTCAGGATCCCCCACAGACCCATGCCCTCACCACATCTTTAACAAAGCAGACTCCATTATAGCACCGCACCTCCGAGACGTCATCAACTGCTCCCTCAACTCCGCAACCTTCCCGGAAAGTTGGAAGCATGCCGAACTCAGCGCCCTCCTGAAGAAACCCACAGCTGACCCCACCGAACTCAAAAACTACCGCCCTATCTCGCTCCTTCCATTCCCGGCCAAAGTCATCGAGAAAGCGGTCAACAACCAGCTCGCCGCCTTCCTCGAAATTAACAAATCCCTCGACTCCTCACAGTCCGGCTTCCGAGCCAAACACAGCACTGAAACCGCCCTCATCGCAGCAACAGACGACATTCGAACTCTACTGGACAATGGAGACACAGTCGCCCTCATCCTCCTCGACCTCTCCGCAGCCTTCGACACAGTCTGTCATAGCACCCTTTTACAGCGCCTCAGAAACGTCGGAATCCAAGGAAAAGCACTGGAATGGATCACCTCGTTCCTCACCGGAAGAACCCAGAGAGTCTGCCTTCCACCATTCAAGTCAGAGGCCACTGAAGTCATCTGCGGCGTACCACAAGGATCTTCACTCAGCCCCACCCTCTTCAACGTATACATGAGCCCCCTCGTGGTCATCGCACGCCAACACAACCTCAACATCATCTCCTACGCCGATGACACTCAACTGATCCTATCACTCACCAGAGACCCTAACACTGCCAAAACCAACCTGCATGAAGGAATGAAAGAAGTAGCCGAATGGATGAAGCACAGCCGTCTGAAACTGAACTCAGACAAAACAGAAGTCCTCATCCTAGGCACCTCCCCCTCCGCCTAGGATGACTCTTGGTGGCCAGAGGCCCTTGGAAAAGCACCCATCCCGACGGACCACGCACGGAACCTGGGCCTCATCCTGGATTCCTCACTCTCGATGAACAGACAAGTCAACGCCGTTTCTTCATCTTGCTTCAACATTCTTCGCATGCTCAAAAAAACATTTCGCTGGATCCCCACCGAAACTAGAAAAACGGTCACCCACGCACTGGTCACGAGCCGCCTGGACTACGGTAACACCCTATACGCCGGTACCACCGCAAAATCCAGAAAAAACTCCAACGCATCCAGAACGCTTCAGCCAGGCTCATATTAGACATCCCGCGTAAAGAACACATCTCTGGTCACCTGAAAAACCTCCACTGGCTTCCCGTCAATAAGAGGATTACTTTCCGCCTCCTAACCCACGCACACAAAGCACTTTACGAAATTGGACCCTAATGTCTCAACACACGACTGTCCTTCTACACCCCCTCCCGCCACCACGATCCTCCAACCAAGCCCTTGCCACTGTACCTCGCATCAACAAAACCACCATGGGAGGTAGATCCTTCTCCTACCTGGCAGCTAAAACCTGGAACTCACTTCCCACTCACCTTCGCCTTACTCAGAACCACCTAGCATTCAGAAAGCAACTTAAAACGTGGATATTCGACAAGTAATTCCCCACCCTTCTTCAAGCGCCTTGAGACCCTCTGGGTATGTAGCGCGCTATATAAATCTCTTGACTTGACTTGACTTGGAGGCTTCGCTACAACTTTGTGCAGTTGTACAGATGCTGAGTAACTGCTTCAGTTTCACAGGAACCAATGCTAAAATGCTTTACGGTTGTTGTGAGTCCGGATCGCGAGAAAGCGCCAGCGAGAGTCCCCGGGACTCAGGAAGGCTGTTGCTGCCCGGGGCTCCGCCGGCGGAGGCTGGAGGCGCGGCGGGCTGACTCAGCTGCTTGCCCAACTCGTGGCCCGTATCACGGGCACCGCCTCTCCCCGCTGATGCCTCATGCTGAGCTGCCCCAGCCTGAGCCAACACTACCAGCTTTGCACCGTGGCCTGCCTGACACCCACACCGGCTGTCCCGGGGATCCCTCCCATATGGTGTAGAGCATCAGACCCTTGCCCTCCCCGCTACTGCCAGGCTCTACCTGCAGTGCCCTCGGACCCCTGCAAACCCGACCCTGCTCTGTTATCCTGCAAAGCCCGAGACCCTATCCCCGCCAGATGTCCAATGGGCCCTAAGGGGGTGTTTGACAGGTGAGGGCAAGCGTCTGCTTTAAATGAGCAGTCATCTGGGGGATTTGCATCTGACGTGGCTGCTCTCGGCCCAGGGTATTCAAATATTAATGTCGTTCAGTGAATATCTCTCCGCTCCCTCCCTGCCTAGCTGGCTTCCGTATTGACCCAAGTCAGCCCTCCTTCCCCCTTCTTTGTTTCCCTTTCCCGATGGCTTTAATCTCTTTCTTTTGGCTCGTGTTTGCACCTGGGGTCATTTCTGAGCCTACTTTGTCACAGGCGGTAATTAGAAGGGACAGGGCGTGTATGCAGCGTTTGTCACAGTGCCAGCCAGGAGTGTACACAATGTTTAGTGGCAGCACACACGTTGTCGGGCTTTGGTGTACGCAGCAGTGTTTACCAGTGGGATACAGAGAGGGCAATGGGTTTACTGTTTTTACCAGCAGTGCATGCTATGACCTGACACCGAGTTTATCAAGGGCGCATAGTGAGTCGACCGGACGTGTGTACACATTGATTCTCAGCAGCGCGGACCAGGAGTGTACACAGTGATTGCAATGAATTCAGTATGAGCTGGGACCATACGCAGTGTTTAACAATAGTGCATACAACGTGGCCTGGTATGCACACAGTGAATGCCAGCAGTGCTTTCAGTGTCATCCAGTAGTGTGCTGTTTTTAACTACTGTGCGTACAGGGTGTGCCAGACAGGCACGCGGTGTTTGCCGAATGTGCACACCATACATGCTGTCTGGGCCAGGAGTCGGCACCGGCAAATGGCGCTGCAGACGTTTAAAGCAAGCACACGAAGATGATGGACGGAGAGCTGAAACATTTCATACTTTCACCCCAGTCAAGAGATCTGGGTTGAATCCACCATCCTTCTACCAGTTCAGCCACAGCCACCTAAACGAAAAAGTTTCAGCGCTCTATTCATAGTCTCCTTGTGTTTTGCTTTGTTCGCCCTAAGTTGGCAGGGTATGCCCAGACGTGGGGCCCTTTCTCACTTTGCCACTGGGCTTTCGGATGGGGCAACATTTATGTGCAGGGCCGAGGGCTTGGACGTGCCCCCTCTGTGTAAATGTGTGTGTGTGTGTGTTTCGATTTATATAGCGCACTTTAACCCAGGGGTCCCAAGGCGCTTGCTTAGGGAACCCGTCCTGGTATTCCCCTGTGAGATATCCCAGCCGGGTATCTACAAGGTGAAAGCCAGGCATCCCACCGCGAGGGGCCGTAGTGGAGATTAAGCAAGCTATTGCCCAGAGTCGCAGAGTGTGACCCCGTGAGTCGAGTAGGCACCGGAGCGAGAATTGTCGACTCCGTGGAATTTTTGAGCCCGAGACCCGCCGAGGCAGGGAATCGAACCCTGGTCCACGGCCGATCTCAGCTTCCGGGTCTGCCGCCTCTAACCACTGAGCCACGCTTCTCCACTCTAAAAGTTGGATCGTTTTTAAGAGTGTATGCCATATATCAGTAGTATACTTCTTATTGTATTATGGAATATTCGACCAGTCCCCTCCACGGACATCTGCTCGGGCGCAAAATGTCATGCTGGTGTTGTGCTGTTTGAGCGCCTTGCCTATGTGGCCCTGTTTGTGTGTGCGTGTGTGTGTATGTGGCAGAGAAAGTGACGCGGGAGCAGGGATGAGGTGTGCCTCGGCCCAGGGGCAGCAGAGCTGGCCTTGTTTCTGGCCCTGCAGTCCCCTCGACACCACCCCAGAGCTGACATTACCACAGGCATTATCTGTGTAGTTGGGTTTGCTCGGTCCATCTCAATGGGTTTAAGGAAACGCGATAACAAGGACACAATGGATTGCTTATGGAGTGGATCTGGGAACCTTAAGATTACGGACAGGGGTAATAGGCATCACGATTTGATTTCATTCCCCTGCAGGCAATGACACTTTGGGAGCTCGGGGTTGACTCCCATGTGGTAATTTGCTTCACACCTCTTATTTTCGCAAGGGAAACAGACCCTACAGCTCACACACAAGATTTGGTTTAGTTTGTTTGCTTCAGTGAGTATGTTAATGGGAGGCCGAGTATGCCAGACCACCTAGCTAGAGTGGTGTACGCATTATTCACACATTCAAACTCTAATACACTTGTGCATTCTTCCACAAATGCGCACAGACACACACTTACATGAGTGCACATGCACGAACACACACGTACATTTTGGTTTATGATTGCATAGATGAGCAGGAGAATGAGTTGCTGACATTTGTTGACACCAGCCCTTCAAGGCCTTTTGCACACTATCTCTCTTTCACACACTTACCCTCACACATGCACGCACCACTTTCAACACATTGCCACAGATACAAACATATGCATTCTGACATTCACTTGCTTTCACTCACACATGCAGTAAACATTGTTTCTGGTCCATGATTGCCTCAGAGGGCATGATGAAAAAATCCTTGCAGACCAACGAACTAGAGTGGCACATTTTCATGCCTTGTGGATCCATGCATGTGCACACTCCCTCACATGCGCACATTCATACACACTTGTGAACGTTCATTCACACAATGATCATGCACACACACCCGTGCACATGTGCATACTGACGTGCACACACACCTACAAACACACACACCATCACTCAGGGAGCTCCTAATTGAATGTGAGCATTGCATGTCAGCAATACATACGTGCACACACACCCACACACACCATCACTCAGGGAGCTCCTAATTGTCAGCAAGCTCTTTAATGACTGCAACTTAAGGCAGGATTTTTGGTCCTTTGATAAGAAGGTTAGTTATTATTAATCATTTTTACTGTTTGCGAGAGATTAAGCTTTTGGCATTGTAAATGGCAATGCCATTTATTTATCTGTTTTCAAAAGCAACACATAAAAAAAAAATGTGTCATTTACATTGCCAATAGCTCTAACTTTTACAAAGGCGAAACCATTGCGTTGTAAATGCTTGTTCCAAATGAAAGCTCAGTTTGCCAATGTGTACTATGGAGTCATCTGACCAGTACAAGGCCATTGTAATTGTAATTTATATTTATATAGCGCATTATCACCAATGGTCTCTAAGCGCTTGCTTTGGGAACCCGTCCTGGTTTTTCCCTGTGAGATAACCCGTACTGGGCACCCCCAAGGTGAAAGCCAGGCATCCCGCCGCGGGGGGGCCATAGTGGAGATTAAGCAAGCTATTGCCCGGAGTTGCAGATTGTGAACCCGTGATTCGAGCAGGCACCGAAGCGAGAATTATCGAGTCCGTGGACATTTTGGGCTCAAGACCCTGCCGCGTCGGGAATTAAACCCTGGTCCCGGGTCTGACCTCTGCTTCAGGGTCTGCCTCTTCTAACCATTGAGCCACACTTCTCCACATTGAAAGGGAAGGGCAGGCTTCTGGGTCTAGTCACAGGAATTGCATGTGTTTCTTCTTGGGAAAAGAACTTGAAACAAATGATTGGTGAAATGTCCATTGCACAGCTACTGGGCACCTCCATCCTTTTCCACCTACAGCGGGGTAGCAGGGCGGGCCTTGTGTCCAGATCAGTACAGTTATTAAACATCAAGAGATGGGGATGGAGTTGTGTTTTGTGTGACCCTCTGAGCGGTACGGTGCATCCATGGAACGCCTAGGGGTTGCTAGTGACCGTCTGGACTTGTGCCTAAACGGTCGCTCCCCTCGCTTCCTGCCTCCGCCCAGAGTGCCTTCCCTGAAGCGCTTTATCCACTCTCCACTCCTGCAATATCAAAAGCGCTTTACCCTGCTACCAGCGCATGGTATCGTAGCGTGCTGCATTTATTCATTTTGTCTTTCATTTGTCAGCTGCCATAGCGCGTTTCACTGTAGCGCCGCACCTTCTCATTGGCTCATAGCGCGATTGCCTTAAGACATTGTTTCAGCCTGCTTTTGTTTGTGACTGTGTAATCGCCATTGCTGTTTATTGACATCGCCTCAGTTTCGGTTTCTACCCCGACCACCATCTTGCGATTACGTTTCCTTTGGCCCGCCTACCCTCCCCGCTACCGCCTCCCAGCTGCCCCTCCCAAGCTCCTCCCCCTCCACTGTCCACTTATGCCGGATGGTCCCACGCGCAGCGTCCACGCGCTACGGCCGCGCCGAAGGTGCGCCAAAGGTAAGCCCGTCTACGCCCGTCCGCGCCTGGACCGCGCCCAGCGCCAGACCCCCTGGTCCTCGTACCACCCACCTACCCCGCATTACCTACGACGCCACCACCCTCCTAGCCCTCAACCCCGGCCGACTCCCCCACTGCGTCGAAGCCACTCCTGGACACTCCCATGGTCCCTTCTCCTGCAAATCCTGCAAGTTCGACGGCAGCAAGATCAACTCCTCATCCACGGACACAAAACAGATATCTGACTCCAACCACCTAAAATGCATCCTGCTTAACACCCGCTCAGTCCACAGACACGCCATCGAACTTTGGAATCTACTAGACACCATCTCTCCTGACGTCGCCTTCCTGACAGAAACATGGATGAACGCCTCATCAGCCCCTGATATCACCATTGCCATCCCGGAAGGATACAAGATCATCTGTAAGGATCGCACTGACCAAACAGGAGGAGGCATCGCTATCGTCCATAAGAACTCCATCCGCATCTCAACCAGCTCAGACGTCAACCTCGCTAGCGCCGAACACCTTCACTTCCAGATCCACACCGACCCCAAGACCACACTCAGAGGAACTCTCCTCTACAGGCCCCCAGGACCCCGTGCAAAATTCAGCGACGTTATCACTGACTTCATCACCCCACACGCCCTCCCCTCCGAGGAATACATCCTACTGGGAGACCTCAACTTTCACTTGGAAAAGAGCAACGACAGCAACACCACCTCCCTTCGGGACAATCTCGCCAACCTCGGACTCAAACAACTTGTCTCTACGCCCACCCACATCGCAGGTCACACACTCGACCCCATCTTCACCTCCAGCAAACATGTCTCCTTCAGTCATACCACTACCCTCCAGTGGACGGACCACAGCTGCGTACACTTTTTCTACAATAAAACCACCACTCACAACCAACCTCAACCTACTCTACGAAGAAACTGGAACAAAATCACCATCGACCAGATCTCCTCATCGCTTCTTCAAAACCCCCCTGCCCACTCCTCAAACCCCGACCAAGCAGCCATTAACCTCACCCAATGGCTATCCAACAGCGCCGACATCCTAGCACCGCCGAAAAAACATCAAATCAAACTTGGCAGCAAAAACGCCTCCTGGTTCAACGATGATCTTAAGAAATCCAAGAAACTCTGCCGCTCCCTCGAGAAGGCCTGGAAAAAAGACCCAAACACCAGCACCAGGGACGCCTTCAAAAACGCCACCCGCATACACCACCAACTAATCCGGTCTGCAAAGAAAGCCGCTTTCAAAGACCGACTAGACAACAACGCCCACAACAGCAAGGAACTATTCAACATCGTCAAAGAATTCACCAACCCCTCAGCAAACTCCAATGATATCACCCCCTCTCAAGCCCTCTGCGACTCCCTAGCCTCGTTCTTCCACAACAAAATCGCAGACATCCACAACAGCTTCGACAACCAACCCGGAGACCATCCCACTCAATCTTCTGCCGTACCTTCACCCCTCTTGAACATCCTTAACGACTGGAACCCAATCTCCACTGAGGACACCATCCGCCTGATGAACTCCATCCACTCAGGATCCCCCACAGACCCATGCCCTCACCACATCTTCAACAAAGCAGACTCCATCATAGCACCACACCTCCGAGACGTCATCAACTGCTCCCTCAACTCCGCCACCTTCCCGGAAAGCTGGAAACACGCCGAACTCAGCGCCCTTCTGAAAAAACCCACAGCGGACCCCACCGAACTCAAAAACTACCGCCCCATCTCGCTCCTTCCATTCCCGGCCAAAGTCATCGAGAAAGCCGTCAATAACCAGCTCGCCGCCTTCCTCGAAAGCAACAAATCCCTCGACTCCTCACAGTCCGGCTTCCGAGCCAAACACAGCACGGAGACCGCCCTCATCGCAGCAACAGACGACATTCGAACTCTACTGGACAATGGAGACACAGTCACCCTCATCCTCCTAGACCTCTCCGCAGCCTTCGACACAGTCTGCCATAGCACTCTTCTACAGCGCCTCAAAAACATCGGGATCCAAGGAAAAGCACTGGAATGGATCACCTCATTCCTCACCGGAAGAACCCAGAGAGCCCCCTCCCACCATTCAAATCTGAGGCCACTGAAGTCATCTGCGGCGTACCCCAAGGTTCCTCATTCAGCCCCACCCTCTTCAACGTATACATGAGCCCCCTCGCGATCATCGCTCGCCAACACAACCTCAACATCATCTCCTACGCAGATGACACCCAACTGATCCTATCACTCACCAAAGACCCCAACACCGCCAAAACCAACCTACATGAAGGTATGAAAGAAGTAGCAGAGTGGATGAAGCACAGCCGTCTGAAACTGAACTCAGACAAAACAGAAGTCCTTATCTTAGGCACCTCCCCCTCCGCTTGGGACGACTCTTGGTGGCCAGAGGCCCTTGGAAAAGCACCCACTCCAACGGATCACGCTCGGAACCTGGGCATCATCCTGGACTCCTCACTCTCTATGAACAGGCAAGTCAACGCAGTCTCATCTTCATGCTTCAACATCCTCCGCCTGCTCAAAAAAACATTTCGCTGGATCCCCACCGAAACCAGAAAAACAGTCACCCATGCACTGCTTACAAGTCGCTTGGACTACGGAAACACCCTATACGCCGGTACCACTGCAAAACTCCAGAAAAAACTCCAACGCATCCAGAACGCATCAGCCAGACTCATACTAGACATCCCGCGTAAAGACCATATCTCTAGCCACCTGAAAAACCTCCACTGGCTCCCCGTCAATAAGAGGATTACTTTCCGCCTCCTAACCCACGCTCACAAAGCACTCTACGAACTTGGACCCGAATGCCTCAACACACGACTTTCCTTCTACACCCCCCCTCGCCAGCTACGATCTTCCAACCAAGCCCTTGCTACCATTCCTCGCATCAATAAAACCACCATGGGAGGTAGATCCTTCTCCTACCTCGCAGCTAAAACCTGGAACTCACTCCCCACTCACCTACGTCTCACTCAGAACCACCTAGCATTCAGAAAGCAACTTAAAACCTGGATATTCGACAAGTAATTCCCATCCCTTCCTCAAGCGCCTTGAGACCCTCTGGGTATGTAGCGCGCTATATAAATTTCTGACTTGACTTGACTTGACTAGTTGAGCGTCAAAATGTGAATATTTAGCGGCTGGTATTCAGAAGTTAAACACAGCGTTTATATGATTATTGTATGCACTCCCCTTATCTCTCCATGCTCCATCGCATAGCCCATTCCTACTCGTGCACTCAGGTTATATTGAGCTGTTATGTTTGTACAAGTTGATTCAATGCCCATTAGATTCCCCATGTTAGACTAATGTTCTGTTTTGTTACCTTTGCCTCAAATTGTAAAGCGCTCTGATATCCTTCGGGATCAAGTTCGCGCTATATAAAACTTTATAAATAAATAAAAGGAGCTTCCGTTTTACTCGGTGTCTGCCTTATGTACACAGAACATTGCTTTGAGGCTTTGCTCAGCAGTGCCCGGAAAGGGATAAGGTTTCTGCAGCCAGCTCTGGTGCCAAGGCAGCGTGCTTGAGGTCCGAGCCTCCCTCAAGGCCTACCTCGAGGGGGTCGGGAGAGACTGCGACCGAAAGGGACTGTGATTATTTGTAGTGCCTCAAAGCTGTGTTTAAACAAGGAGAGCGCGTTTACCAGCATCCTGAATGAGCGCTTATCTTGGCTGGGAGACATTAAGGGGCAGATTTATGATAACTGGCGCATCCCCAGGGATGCGCCAGTTATTTTGCGCCGCTGCTCCGCCACCCATGGTCCGCCGCATTTACAATGCAGCGCACCATGGGGCAAAAACGGCACAGATGCGTGACGCATCTGTGCCGTAAAGGTGGCGCATTGCTGGAGTTGCATCGCAAGCGCGACGCAACTCCAGCAAGGCTCGGGGGTGCCCTATCTGTCCAATGCTGCATCAAGCCTTACGCCTGCTTCAAGCAGGCGCAGGGTTTTGATGCAGCATTGGCCTGAAAGTGACTGAGTGAAATCTTATAGATTTCACTCAGCCACTTTTGCGAGGCGCACCTGCCCCGGAACGCCCACCCTGCGCCGAACGCCCACAAGTGGCGCAGGGCTTTACAACGTGACGCATCTGCCTAGATGCGTCACGTTGTAAATGGGTCGTAGGGATGTGCCACGTTTGCGCCGCAGTTGCGTGACGCAAACGTGGCGCATTCCCAACATAAATCTGCCCCTAAGCATTTTTGATAAAGCGCAGATATGCTGTTAAGGTTTTTCCTTTCTCCAGTGGTGCTTCTTTCTCAGCAGAGAGTTCAGTTGAGACTTATTATGGCGCAGAGTAAATCACAGCCGTTCCTTTCAGTGGTAATTCTCATGCCTCTATCATCCCGCTGCTAGGCGCTGTGCCCCCTCGGGTCCCTCCCTCCCAATGCACCAATAATGCCCCCTGCATCGGAGCAGATACAACACTCAGCCAGCCACGCACCTCCCTGAGGCCCCAAGTAAACTCTGCAAGGCGGCACATTACGCGTTCCAGTTAAGAGCGGGTTTCAGATGTCCCTCGGACTAAATTTCCCCGAGCTCCGGCTGCATACCTCGTGCATATTCTGCACGCTACTCGACGGTTTATAGTTTAATTGTAAAGAGAATTGGGCCATTTTCAGTTTATTCCATGCAGTACAGTGTTCAGGAACTATTTATCTTTCACTAGAGCTGCTCAGCCATGAAACCCAGTTTGCTTGAGAAGAGATTTAGCAGCCGCGGTTTTGATTTGTTGGGTACCAAGTTGATCTGGAGTGATATATGCAGAAGAGCGAGTAGAAGGGGGGCAGAGAGGACGGGACACTTTTGAAGGTTTCGCCTGGCATGGATGCAAGGGGATCCTGCCTACTGTTCGGTCTTCAAGAAGGGTCTCTGTTTATGGCGTTCAGCTATGGAAGCAGATTTGTTTAGAGAAAGTTGTGTGTACGTGCATACAACTTTACTGTGAGGTATGAGCATTTCTTAGCAATGTGTTTCTTATGGTGCACTTTGGTTTTAAAAAAAATCTGGATATTCATTGCATGGGTCCTGCAAAAAGATTAAAGAAATTGGGCATGGTTGTGCACAAATATTTCTTGCATTTGTGTATTGCATTTCTACAGTGTGTTGATTTATATTTTCTTGTTTGAGGATGGTTGACGACCCAGTTTGCTCACACAGTTGGTTTATCATTTTTAGTCTAGTCCATTTGAAATCCGATTGCTGCTCACCGTGGGTGGATCATTCAATCTTTTGACTCGAACAATGGCAAGAACAAACACCTGTGTGGGTCCTCGGTCTCTTAAAGCCTTTAATGATAGTTTGAAGACCTTGTCTATCCAGAAGGGCAATGAATTCACAGAGAAATGCATCCGCGGTGTTCTGCCTAGTCATAAAGTGCAGGCCACATTTAGTATCCCACAAACAGACTAACTCAGATATGCTGCAACGACACACTATCTAAAAAATAATGGTTCTTTCTTATTTAAATGCCCCCTAGAAGGCTGGTGAAATTGAAGCAAAGCTTATGTTAGGCCTCAGCCCGTAAGAAGGTTTGAAAGATGGAATGGTACCAACCTGGAGTGCCCTGGATTCTCCATTCATTATTTGGAGAAGGAAGCATTTTCACACTGGAATACTTAAAATCTCTGAGGAACTCTACAGGCTGCAACTCATTCGCTCTCTGAATTTAACTGCCTACTTACTCTTCTGTACTTGCTTAGGCCTTCCTTCGTTATACAAACCATCTATGTTTTTAAAGTTGAGCCTGCCAGCCCATGCATTAGCGCATACATCATGCTTGCGATATACTGTTGTTAACAAAAAGGGCTCGGAGCTACCAGTTGCTAACCATTTGTTGGCTTGCTTGGAGCTCTTCTTTACAGCCTCGTAATTTGTCAAGACAGACCTAACATCACTGCCGTTCCTCTCTGTGGAGCAGGGATCAAACACTTATTCTTTCGACTGAATCCGTGCCTGCTCCTGCTCCCGACGTGATTGAGGTACTATTTTGTTCTGTTTAACTTTTAGTGCCCTGCAAACCAAAGGCGCATGACTGGCAAAATTGCAAAGATATATTTTCTATGGTTAACTATCTTTTATTTTGCCAAGTCTTCTTTTCTCACTTTGCACTCATGTTTTCTTTTGTTTTTGCTTGTGGACACTGTTCTTAAAAGATGAGGATTACTTTATTGCAAAGCAGCATTTTTTTTAATGTGAAATTTCTGAAATGCTTTAGCACATAATCATGCAGTACCCCCCCCAATCTACTCTACTGCAATCCGCCTCACTCCAATCCAAGTCAATCCACCAGCCTCAACCCACCCCAATCAGCCTCACTCAATCCAATCCATTCCACTCCACTCCAGACCAATCCAATTCAGCCCACTTCAATGAAAACCACTCACTCCGGTCCACCCCACTCCAAAACAATCTACCCCACTCCAATCCAAAACAATCTGCCGCAGTTGAATCTAAAATAGTCTGCTGCACATCAATACAAAACAATTTGCCCCATCCAATCTGCCCTGCTCCTATCCAAAACAATCTGCACCACTTCTGTCTGCCCCACTCCAATCCACCTCACTCCAATCCCAAACAGTCTGCCCCACTCTAGTCTGACCCACTCCAATCCAAAACAATCTACCCTACTGCAGTCTGCCCCACCTCAACCCAATCCACCCACTCCATCCTAATTCATCCTACTCCAATTCACCCCACACCATTCCAGCCCAATCTACCCCACTACAATCCAATCC
This sequence comes from Lissotriton vulgaris, assembly GCF_964263255.1. NCBI lineage: Eukaryota > Metazoa > Chordata > Amphibia > Caudata > Salamandridae > Lissotriton > Lissotriton vulgaris. The sequence goes on from NC_141697.1 coordinate 81,165,173, forward strand.
ACCCACTTCCTCCACATTCTACCCCCACTCCACTCCAATCCAAAACAATGTGCCCCACCCAGTCCAAAACCATTTCCCCCACTCCAATCAAACACAATGTTCCCCAGACTAATCCAAAACAATGTTCCCCAGTCTAATCCAAAACAATGTGCCCCAGTCTAATCCAAAACAATGTGCCCCAGTCTAATCCAAAACAATGTGCCCCACGCCAATCCAAAACAATGCCTCACTCAATTCAACTCTGTGTTCCCCACTCCAAGACAATCTGCCCCACTCAACCCAAAATAATCTGATCCAAAACAACCGCCCCACTCCAATGCACCCAATCCAATTTAACCACTCCAAGCCAATCCACCCCATCCCTATCCAATCCATTCAAATTCATTCTACCCCACCGCAATCCAATCGACTACACTCCAATTCACCCCACCTCAACTCACCCCAATCCACCCCTCCAGTCCAATCCAACCCACTCCAATCCAATCATCCCTTTCCTCTCCACCCCACACCAATCCATCCCACTCCAATCTAATCCACTACATCCAGTCCTCACCACTCCAATCCACCTCACTCCATTGCAGTCCAATCAACCCCCACTCCACCCCAATCCACACCATCCCATTTCAGGCCACCCCACTCAATCAAATCCATCCAGCCCACCATACTCTATTTCACCCCACTCCAATTCACCCCTCCAGTCCAGCCAAATCCACCCCTCCACTGTAATTCACCATACTCCAAACCGCCCTATTCTAATCCAATCAACCTCACCCCATTTCAGTCCAGCCCACTCCATATCAGTCCACTCTAATCCAGTCCACCCATTCCAATCCACTCAATCCAACCCATTTTACCCCAGTCCAATCCACCCCAATCGACTCCAACGCAATCCTCCCCACTACCTCAATCAACTCCATGTTATTCGACCCCTCTCCAATCTACGCCACTCCATGACACTCGACACTGCACTCTACAACTTACTCTACCACTAAACTCTACTACATTCTACAACAACAAAGCCAGTTTATGGCACTCTACTCCCCCCACTCTAGGGCACTCCACATCACTAACTTTTAGCCATGCTGATCAGCAGCCACACTGGTGTACATGGCAAAACCACTTTGAAAAAACCAATAGCTCTTATATAGGCGAGACCTATGTGGTTTGCCAATGCTTATTTAGGAATTCTCCCATGTGAATGTGGGTTTGTGCTGCAGGTTTACTTTTGGCACCATTGGTCAGTATAGTTCCACAGACCATTATTTTTCTCGAAATTGTGACCTACGTTGTAGGATCAGTCGTCATTTTTCAGCTCAACACAATATATATATATTTTTTTAAATGGTCTAACTCGAGACTGAAACCAGATTAATATGCAGGTAGATTAGGTATATTTTTGATAATTAAGAATCCCTCCAATCTGTAAATTGTCTCCTATGCAGGACAGTAGTCTCTTCCCTCATTAGATACAGTTGGTAAAGTCTGGGAATTTGCAAGTGTTGATCAGTTACCTTTTGCGTTATAACATTTTTCGTTTCTTTTAACCTTTTCGAGAACACCTGTGCATATAACCATGAACCACATGAAATGAACATGGGGGCAGGGGGGTATTTGTTTTGATAAGTCTATTAGGCTTTTCTAGTCTCACCTTCAGGAAATTCATTTAATTGGGAAATGTCCTCGCCCACACTTAGCAGAAATCACAGAATAGGGGCTAGTTAAGTCTCTTGTGTGAGCAGTGGCTGCTTGAAGACTAGCCAGTCACTATTAAAAAGTGTTAAATAACAACCAGTAGTCTCTCTCTGGTGTCCGAGGTGTAACAAAGAAGCCGCTAATTGGGTTAATAGTCTGTTATTTAGTTGAAAAGTGAGTTGTGTTGGTTAGGCATCGTCAACATAGTTTTAAATTTTTTTTTTTTGTTTTCTTTTTTTTCCCCTCTTGGATAACTTGCACAGTTGTTTTTGATATTCTTGAGGGTGGACGTGATATCGGTGGATATGCATACAAGAATCCTGAGTTCCAACCACTACTTCTGGTGCAGGCCCCCTCTCGATAGCCCTTTGGCCAAAAAGGCATGCACTTCCTGCCGCAAAACAAAAGGACGGCCCTCTGTCACATGTTGGGGAGACGCTGGAAGTTGCAGCAGCGCAGAAATGAAGGGGAGGGCAGAACCCTTCTGAACAATTTGCAGAGCCCTACTGTCTGATGTTATGGCCTGCCAACCCAACACAAATCCTTGTTTCCTGCCTCCCAGTGGGTGGCTGTCCTCCACTAAGGGCACTCTAAAAGACATTGCCTTGACAACTAGTGGACCTCATTTAGGCGTGGCGGCGAATGGCAACAGTGGTGCCGATTTATGGAATCGGTGGTGTCCAGGCTGCAATTAATCAGGAACCTGGCAGCATCCCAGCGGTCCTGAATGGCCTGCGCAAGGACTGGTAGAAGATCTTAGGGGACACCTGGGAGGACTTGAGCCACAGAGTGCCAAAGGGCTTAGGAATAACGACTCGACATGAACCTTGTATTTACTGATCTGAGCACCAAGCTGGTGGATAAAAATACTAGTTTGCCAAAGGTTTCAACACATTTTTACTCCCTCTCTAAGGGAGTAGTTGGGTATATGTTAGGATTGGTATTCCTTACGGATATTTGTACCATCAAACATTCAGGGGAGGGCGCTGAGATAGAAAAGCAGGTTCGCTCGGGGAAGGGTGATGGTGTTGCGCAGTTGACTGGTGGAACAGAGCAAGGCTTGGTCCATGCCCCCAATAAGGTTTTTGTTAAAACCTTGTTAAATGGCAGAAGGGGTTAAGATGTTTGCTCCTGCAAGATAAATTCTGTCAGTCGGTTGGTCTTTACCTCCAAGGTGGGGAGCTGGAGGTCAGGGACTTCAGCCGGTCTACGGATTACCATGGTGTAGGAAGCGTAGTGCTCTGTGGGTGGTCCATGGGGTGAGAGAAGGCCTGTTTCTGTGGGCGGTATCAAGACCACTAGCCTCCATGTCATCATACCAGTGGTCCTCTTGATAGGGCTGAGCAAACTCATTACCCACATCATAATATTTGTAAGAGTCTGTGCCAAATAGTGAATGTAAAGCGTGTTGTCTACCCTGTGGAGGTAACAGAACAAGCGGAGAAAGCAGCACCACAACTGTTATTGGGTGCGGCATCAGGTGAGGCCAGGCCGGTGCTGTCTCAGTGTTGGACAGCACTCTTGGTCCGGAGTTGATAGACTCAGTACTGGCGTTGAAGTCCCAGGGAACAGTGTGGACCACAGTGCCAGAGGCAGGGTCTGGACTGGTGTCAGAGATGTAGTAACAAGAGTCAAAGGGTCCAGCTGATGCCGAGGGAAGACCTGCCGGAGGGCCCTCTCGGCTTCTTGGGGTTCAAGCATGTGCCGGAGGGAGTCACCAAGGATCTGTAGTTCCATAGTATGGCTGCGCAGAACTCTTTTCGATCGATCGATTGCAGAGTGGCAAATAGCCATGGAAACTCGGCGTGGGATCGACTCCAAAGTCAGCCAACTCTGAGAGCGAGGTCTAGGGCACGAACCCTTGCGTGCAATTGGCGAGAGGGAGCTGAGCTTCATTCTGATTTTCTTTTCTTTTTAGTATTAACAGACGATTTGGATCGCAACGAAGACCAACCTCACAAGCGGCTTCTGAGACTCATGTAGCAGGAACAGGACCGAACCTTGGATTTGGATGGTGACTTAGAGTGGTTTGGTCAAGGAGTCTTCTTATATTTGAAAATGTAAAACTGCACCTTGTGGTCAAGGAGGGCCATCAGGCTCTTTGATGCACAGTCACTGCAGGCCTTGGGAGTCTTTGCTTGACACCAGATACATAGAGAGCCACCCTCAGATAGATGTAAAAATCGTGTCCTCGCAGACTACAGTAGATTGTTGGAACTACTTCTGGGGTGTTTTACCATAGGTGCGAAGGATTGAACCCTGAATTGACAGCAGGAACATCAATTAGTTTTACTACTGGAGGGTGCACCCTACGCAGTTCCTTTGTTCAACAGAGCCGCGGGGAGGCTAGACACAGAGAGGCAGTGTCCTTGGAGTAGTAAGTATGGCATAGCCGATCAGCACCAGCAGGTTGCATTAAGACGGGACCTATGGTCAACAGGATCTCGTAAAAACCGGTTTTATTTTCAGAGTGTGACTAGAGGCACCCCTCCCACCCGTTAAAAGGCTCATGGGGCATTTTCTCAGGGATGTGGAATTCCTATAGCCCGACGCCCAGGACATATTTTTTGGGGTCAAGGGCAACAAGTTTTAATGTGTATTTTGTCCTTGGGACAAGTAGGCCCAACCCCCTGCAGCACAAACCCCTTGGCTGCCAGTTTGCAGTACCACATTAAGGATCAGGGAAGGGTACTGCCTGTAGTTAAGTTAATATTTGTGTGCATGTGTTAATGCTGTTCAAACTTGTATGTATGGTTCATTAATTGAAAGCCATTATTATTAGGGTGAGCGCTCTAAGTAAATGTACGTTTTGACTGCACTACTGACAGTGGTTCCTGAATGAAAATTTGTACACACGGTTTCAAAGTTTAGCAACATGAGGCTATGCATGATGCTCACAGAATGCTCTCTGATTAGATGCAAATATTTGCAGAAGCTTGAAAGCAAGATTAATGTTTCTTTGCTTTCAATATAAAATGTTCCTAAAAAATGAAAGCAGAGAAGAAAACATTCTGCTAAACTACTGTAAAATTTCAGGTACCATTTCATTGCAGCATCATTTAGTAAAAGGTGTTGATGCATACTAGTATTTCTCAAAAATATTAATATTGGAAAATTCTTGTAACCAGTTTCAATAAGATTATGGGAAACAAAAATAAACAAGCCTTGGCAAAGCCAGTAGGTCTGACATTGGTGCTCAGCTTTTTAGTTTTGCAATACGTGACTTGTTTTGGTATGGCTTTTGTAAAACCTTATTGATGTGAGAGCTGCTGGCCCCTCACCATTATAACAAACATTGGCAAACGCAAAAATAGTTTTTGGTCTCAAAAAAGCACACACTGCCACATTAGTTACTAGAACTGAACAAAACTACTTTGTGTACTGATATGCTCCTTGCGAAAGAGCAGAATGCTGTCACTCACAGTGAAGCCAGCCAATACTGAGAGAGAGAGAAATTTAATAAACACAAAAGGTCATAGTTAACGCCAGACCAAATTAGGGGCCCAATGTAAAAAAGAAAGTCTCAAAAGTGCACCTTGGGTATATGGCTTTGGTGAATTCACAAGAATTTACATTAGTAGGGCAAGAAATTGTACTTCTACAAAATGTTTGTGAACTGCATTTTAGCATGAGCAAATAAGCATGTATAGATATGCTCATGTGAAAACCTGGATGTTTGAAAGTTCATTTTCCCTCCAACTACTTTTTTTTCCAACTCTGAAAGAAGGTTTACGTCTGCCACTCAGGAGTAAATTTCCAACATTTCTCAGTATGAGAAAGATTAGAGAAGATTTGTTGAAAACCCTTAAAATATGTAAGTTAGTAGGCTTGCACAGACTCAAAAGGGCATTCCAACCCTGGAACTCCTGCTTACCACCATCATAAGTCCCAGTATGTAGATCTGCGGAAACGTGGCAACATAAGATGATTACTAGTATTCAAACATTACTATGGTATATGCCCTGGCATAATCAAAGAGGCTATTTAAGAGCTCTTATATAATGAGATTACTGCCATAATTTGAGGCAGCACTACATGGCACCAAAGGGACAAGTGGATTTTTTTACAGGACAAGTAGAGTTATGAAGCAACCTGCCCCATGGACAAGTAGATATTTTAATAAATTCCACACCCCTGATTTTCTCCTTAGGAATCAAGTAGGTTGACAACCCTAATACGAATTATACCTCGCTCTTGGCACTGTATTTAAATATTAATATTTAATGATACCTTTCGTTTCTAAGGATACAATTGCCTCCTTTTTTGGACTCACTAACAGCAGTCCTCTGATTGTGTTCTTTTTAACAGCAGGACACATCACCATTTTTTTGTTACACTGAATACAGATAAGGAGTATATTATCACATCACTTTCCTTGCAAGTCACCACCTATCATGATGGATGTTGATTATGTCTTGCCTTTTAATACTATGTTGTTTTTCTTCCAGATCACAAAGTAGTATACCTATTTAGGTATTGTATACTGTGCATGGTTATTTGGCATGCTGATCACGTAGTAAATACTACATGTACATACACAACTTTTTAGATACCATGTAGATATTGCTCCTTACTATATAGTGAGTGTAGAAGGGATCCTCAAGGTCCTGAAGAAGAAGCCAGGGAGGGCTTCGAAACATGTTGACAGACATAGGAGGGACTGTTCATTAAGGCAATATACCTACAAACTAAGGGTGAGCGTAGTTCGCGAAGTAGTGCTACGCGAAGTGCAGTTCGCACTTCGCGAACTTCACGTAGCACTACGCGAGCTGCGTAGTAGCATGTTCGCACTGTGCAAGATGTGTTTTCAATGATTGCACAGTGCGGACAAGCATCCGGCACTGTGCAATCATTGAAAACGGCATCTTGCACAGTGCGAGCTGTAGTTTTCTGCTGCTCGAGTAGATTATTACTCGAGCTGCAGCTTTCTCAACGCGAACTGGTAGTTTCTCATTGAGAGTGGTCGCGAGCATGCGCAACCACTCACAATGAGAAACCTTACCTCCCCGCGTTGAGAATCTCGCCGGGATGTCATTTTGCTTGGTCGCGAACATGACATTCAGGACCGCGAACAAGCAAAAAATGAGCACTTCACTACGCGTGTTCGCACTGTGCTACGTGCAGCTCGCGTAGTGCGAAGTTGCGCAAACTCCGCGAGCGTAGCGTAGTGCTTCGCCCAGGGTTACTCCAAACCCTTTCCCTTCACTTTTAATAATACCAGCTCAAAGGAATGTTAAAGGTTTTTTTAGTCCAACGAGCCAGGTATATTTTAATTTTCACTGTCTCATTTACTCCTGACCCTTCCACTCACATTCCTACACGACACATAGTCTTTCTACAAAAACAGTGCTCCCACGTAGTCGTAGGCTGCAGCACGCCCCGTCCTGCAGCGGTGCGGGAAGATCCCTATTATGAAGCATGACACCAAGGGCCCTTTTGGTGTGGGAGGGGTATTTTAGCAAAAACGGTGTGTTTCCCCACCATTGTAGGAAACTCATGTAGTCTGGGAGGACACGATTTTTATATCTATCTGAGGGTGGATCTCTATGCTTTGCAGCTATTGACTTGAGGAGGACGTATCCACCTCTGTTGCTCCTGTGAGCAGAACTTCTTCACTCCCCCCTTGTTTTTTCAACCCCAGATTCCCCTGATGGGGATCTCTCAGACATTTGCTTGCGACAGTCCCTGTACGGCTTAAAACCCTTCTGTTGAAAATGTGGAAAAATATTGAGGTAAAGAGACGAGTAGGAGGTCCAGATCCACGACAGGAAGCGCAGAAAAAACAAGCACTGGCGTTGCCAATAGGTCTCGCAGTAGGAAAGTTGGAGCTATTACAATTGCAAATAACAATGGCTTTTATTTTTCTTTTCATTTTAAAAACATAAAGGGCTTTGTCATTTACAAAAGCAATAGCTCCAACTTTCCTACTGCGAGACCTATTGTGCACTGCACAGTGTGGGTGAAAGTGGCACTGCGTGGGTGTGAGTGGCGTTGCGTGGGTGATAGTGGGCTTGCGTGGGTGTGAGTGGTGTTGCGTGTCTGAAAGTGGCACTGCGTGGGTGTGAGTGGCTTTGAGTGAGTGAGTGGCGTTGCGTGAGTGAGTGGCGTTGCATGTGTGAGTGGCGTTGCATGTGTGAGTGGTGTTGCGTGGGTGAGTGGCGTTGCATGTGTGAGTGGCGTTGCGTGGATGAGTGGCGTTGCGTGGATGAGTGGCGTTGCGTGGATGAGTGGCATTGCGTGGATGAGTGGCGTTGCGTGGATGAGTGGCGTTGCGTGGGTGAGTGGCGTTGCGTGGGTGAGTGGCGTTGCGTGGGTGAGTGGCGTTGCGTGTGTGAGTGGCGTTGCGTGGGTGAGTGGCGTTGCGTGGGTGAGTGGCGTTGCATGTGTGAGTGGCGTTGCGTGGGTGAGTGGCGTTGCGTGGGTGAGTGGCGTTGCGTGGATGAGTGGGGTTGCGTGTGTGAGTGGTGTTGCGTGTGTGAGTGGTGTTGCGTGGGTGAGTGGCGTTGCGTGTGTGAGTGGCGTTGCATGTGTGAGTGGCGTTGCGTGGAAGAGTGGCGTTGCGTGGAAGAGTGGGGTTGCCTGGATGAGTGGGGTTGCCTGGATGAGTGGGGTTGCGTGGATGAGTGGTGTTGCGTGGATGAGTGGGGTTGAGTGGCGTTGCGTGGATGAGTTGCGTTGCGTGTGTGAGTGGTGTTGCTTGGGTGAGTGGCGTTGCTTGGGTGAGTGGCGTTGCGTGGGTGAGTGTGGTGTTGCGTGGGTGATAGTGGGCTTGCATGGGTGTGAGTGGCGTTGCGTGTCTGAAAGTGGTCCTGTGTGGGTGAAAGTGGCACAGAGCCTTTGATGTGGCCTGGCGCAGGAGAAATGCTGCTGCTGGGAACAGATGGCCTGGCCGTGAAGCAGGGGGCGGGGCAGCGCTGGTGAAGCCTGTGGGTGGGTGATTGATGCCTTTGATGTGGCGATATTAAACACCTCCCCCCCCCCATGATGAAGTTAAACAGTGGAAATTCATTGGGAGAGCAGACTAAAAGTCACGTTTAAGGCTGTGATTCGGACCTTTTGAGGAACGCAGAAAGAGGAAGATTCTTCCTCGTGTTGGCATGGGTGGGTTAAAAAAATTGTTAACAACTTAAATCTCCGGTTTTAATGTGAATTTATTAAATTAACGTGAATACCTACAAAGTGGCCTTTATTTTATTATTTGCAATCCATGCTTACTTTAAAAAAAAATCCTGATGCAATGCGAGTTTGCTTGATATGATAAAGGTGTAATATCAAACAGATTTAAAATGCTACACATACAAAACTACTTTATGTAGTATTCTGCAGGCCTTCGCCTTCACAACAGATTACCAACGCAGGGTGAGGGGAGAACTTGGGCTTCGGTGGTGGGGAGACGCTGGGGGCAGGAGAAGACGAGAGCGGGGTTAGTGGAAAGTGGGAGCGGTGGTTTTGGGGCAGGGGTTGGAGAAGTGGTGGGGTGTGCGAGGAGAGCGAAAGTGGGGTAGCTAGGAATGGTAGGGGAGGGGGTCGGCGACGAGAAAGGAGGCATGGTTTAGAAACATTTTGACGGGCATGTCCTAGCTTAATGAAATTGTTGTATGCTGTCACCGTCCTCAACCACAGTGGGAAAAGGCAGAGCCAGGGAAGTAGAGAGCCAGGGCTAGCCGGGGCCGGAACTGAAGTGCTGGCGGGCAGAAAGGATGATGCGGAGGCAAAGACGAGGGCCGTGAACAGTGATGTAATTAGGGGGGAGGAGGGACGGAACTGAAGTGCTGGCGGGCAGAAAGGACGGCCGTGGGAGGAGATTGGGAGAAAGGACGGCCGTGGGAGGAGGAGCAAATGGGTCTGATGTAATGTGAGGAGGGACGGAACTGAAGTGCTGGCGGGCAGAAAGGACGGCCGTGGGAGGAGATTGGCAGAAAGGACGGCCGTGGGAGGAGATTGGGAAGCAAATGGGTCTGATGCGCAGAAAGGACGTCCGTGGAGGAGATTGGCAGAAAGGACGGCCGTGGGAGGAGATTGGGAAGCAAATGGGTCTGATGCGCAGAAAGGACAGCCGTGGGAGGAGATTGGCAGAAAGGACGGCCGTGGGAGGAGATTGGGAAGCAAATGGGTCTGATGCGCGTGCATGTTTAATCACGTGGTTCACGGGAACTACATGAAAACAGCGGGGCTGAAAGCCCTTTGGTTTGAAGATGTTTTCGCCACTTGAATTCTCGCTCCGCTCGATGCGCTTGCGCACATCGATAGGTCGCGAGACCTAAAAAGAACTGACCTCAGTGCATAAAGAGGCGCCGCACACCATTCCCAGAGTGGAACGGCGTCAGTGTGAAACTGCAGAGCACCACTTACCGGCACACAGGGTTACTGCTGAAAAGCTTCTGGATCCACTGTGACGGCTGGGGAATATTCAAAGGGTGAGGAATCTGTGGCTAGAAGTAGAGACTTGTTTTATGATAGAAACAAGTGATATACAACACATGGCACAAATAGAAATGCAATCAGCATATTGAAAAAGCTATTAAATACAGAACTTAAATATCTATAACTCAAACAATAAGCATGCTAAAGTACAAAACAAACAAAAAATACTACTAGAAACTGTATTTCTAGAAACTGTATTTAAAGATTCAGAATATCTAAATCTCCGGTTGAACATTCTGCAACCTTAGAGTTCATTGTATAGAAACAAACATTGGTATATTATTTGATTCCTGACATAAGATCTTATTGAAAACCGTTTGTCTCGTCTTTGGTAACTACAAAGGCTTGTTGAATGAATGAGACCTGATCTAAAATGTAATCTTTTTTGTCTCCCCAGGGTACATTGAACAACCTGGCCAAGACAGCCAGCCCAGCGTTGCTGAGATGAAACTCAAAGAAGAGATTGTGGTAAAAATTGTGGAGCAAGAAGAAGAAGAAAGGTCTGTACACTCTCCAGAGGAGCCACTGAACCAAGAGCATTTTCCATCAATTGCAACACCTTACTTGAGTCCCTTTGATAAGGCAGACTATAGAACAAGCTTTCAACGACAAGCAGAGGAAGGTGACCGCTCAGGACAGGACTCACTTTATCTACAGCAGCAGCAAGTCCGGGTGATGCAACTAGGATTTGAAAGTGTCAACCACAACTTGTGTCTCCTGCAGCACAGTGTGCAAGACCTGAACAGCAGCGTACGGCTTATGGCGCGGACCCTGGAAGCTATCAAAAATGTTTATGTGAAAAACAATGCTGGGCCTGTATCCTCCTCAAATTCTTGCACCCAGACCACAGCTGGCTATCGAAGTCCGGCATCTCCAGCTGCTGAGGACAGAAGTAGAAGCCATGTAACTGAGAGCAGCAGTCGAAGCAGCAGTCGCAGCTCCAGCGGCACCTCGCAGGAACGCGGGCCAAGCCTACCGCTGAAGAACATCAAGAGAGAAAAAACGAACGGAGACTATTACTCCTTGGGAGATGCCTGATATACATAAAAACTGAAACTCTTATTTTGAAGGTGTGGGTAATAAGTCATTTTTTTCAGTTTTTTAAATCCTTTTTAGAGCATGTGAAGAGCCAGTCGTGATCCTTTGGCAGAGGGAACGCAGTTACATATTGGGAGAGGTACAATGACTTACAGATGGATACTCAGTAGATACTGTTTTCGGGGATAACCAAAAATAGCCCTCCAAATAGAATAATTTCAGAAGTAGAATGAATCTTGTTTTGAATAAATCCAACTTGCTTTGGAGACCTCAGAAGGATAGGGGCCCCCTTGCAGCTAGTCAGATTGTACCCCGAAGTCTATCGGCTTCAGAAATATCCTGGTGTTAGTGCACTTTCTTTGGCTTATGTAATCAAGATAAATATTCCCACATTTGGGATCAGGTTTGGAAAGACCTTCTTGCTGAACCTGTATGGCTATGGTTAAGCACAGCAAATAGCAGTGGCTTTATACCTAAATAAGTTTTCATTTCGAGTTCTGATTACGACTTTGGCGGTGTGGTGCCGGGTCAGTCTTGCCCGCACCACCGCCGAGGTCATACCACCTGCTAGATTAAGAGTTTCCTACTGTCTGGCAGGCTTTTTTTGGCTTTTCCACGGCAGGTCCTCTAAAAACAGGCACCGCAATGGGAACGCCAAAAATAGTTCCTGCATGGCATGGACATGCAGGAACTTGAGTGTATTCACACAGGGTGCACATTTTGTGCCCCTGTGTGCTTCCACAGGACGCAGAGGGGCCTGTAGGGCTTTTTTTGATCCCTCCCCACCAGGAATTTCATGAAGGAGGAACCACCATGAAAACCATGGCTGAGAGGACACTCCTTATATGCTTGGTGAGAGTGCGGCGGTCCCACTAAGCATACTGATGCCATACACCGCAGCAGCACCGCCAGGGAACGGTGGCTGGGGCGGTCCCTCCACCCAACTCTTAATAGGGCAGTGGGGAGACGGCCGCTGCCACTCCCCCTACGAGTCTGGCAGTCTGTAGACCGCCAGACTTATAATCGTGCTGGAGTGTGTTTAAAAAAAAAAAAAAAAAATTAGCCCTGCCCTTCATCCCTGCTTGAGGTCAAGGAACCACAACTTTTCAGGGGAGAACACCAAAGATGGAATTTTGTTACTTTTGAAGATTTGGCACTACTGGTACCAAACTTCGGGGTAGTTCGGTATTGCAGTAAATTCTCCCCTTTTTTGTTAATCAGTAAAATGAGACCCACTGTAGCTGAAAGATCATATATGTACTCCAAATGCAACCTATGCAAGACATAACATCTTTAACCCCAAAAAGTAAGTGACTATAACGCTCCCATATTGAGCTATAGGTGGCGTTGCAGTCCAGCATTCACCAGTTCCTTGGTAATTTCTTTGTAGCTGTTGTGGGAAGTTAAACTGAGGGCTACAATCAGACACTCAAACTTGAAAGATCTACTGCTTAGCAATACAAAAGTGGGGTGTCCATACATTCTGGAAAGCTGACGGCCAGGCCTTATTGTAAATAAAGACTTGCAACCACTGATGATCTGGTCCTTTTGGCTGTCCTGGATTTATTGCAGTATTTGGTACTGCAGAGTCTGTGGTGTTTTCTGGAGGGTGATGAGCTGCAGCAGTTTTGAATTATTTATTGCCCCACGAGCGTTAGTTATTGCAGATCGTGTTTACCAGTTTATCCATTCAGTGATGCAGCTCTGTAAGTCCCACCAGCTTGGTGTGGAAATAGCCAATAGAAAATGGAGCCTGGGTTCATGGAACAACATCAGATGCAAGAGCCTGGGCAGATCAGGCTCAGGTGACCAGCCGCCCCTACTGCCTGGACACTACAGTATTGACGGAGCATGAGCAGGTTCCACAACAAATGACATTTACCGTTCCATTATCACTACAAGACGAGGCCAGGGCATAACACGTCTTTTTTTTTTTTTCTAATAACTAAAATGCAAAAAAACAAAAAGGGCAAACCAGTACATAATTCAACCTCTTGAAGAAAGAAGCAACTGCACATTTATTCGTGCCACTTTTTTCTCTGCTGCTAGGCCTGTGGAATATATTTCCAATGGTCCCTCTTGCAGAGATATGTCCCAGATGTTTGCCTTCTTCCTCTGCAGTCATTTAACATTATGCAGTAATCTTTTTTTTTTTTTTGTAAAGTTTTTTTTTTTTATTTGTTTTTATTGTTGTATCCACATATCCATAAAAACAGTAATTTACATCCGTCAGTTGCAGCGTCAACATTCACCTGCAGCCAACCATTAGCGCAACTTTTCATTTTTATTATATAACTCTCAACTTTAAAGGTCAATGATTGGATAGTTGGCACAGGTCAGTTAGCTCATTGGTATGTTCAAATCAAAATAATACAGGGTTAAAGCCTTCAATACCACAGTTCGCATGCCTGTCATCCCATCCATGAGAGCACGGGAAACCTTGGGGGCTACCCTGCCGTATCTCTTTCCCACCTCCCGTTCCTCCCCTACTCCATCTCATCTTCCTCCCCTGAACTGTCCACGTATTCCTCCTCTGGCAGTGGCTCACACAGCTCCCCTCTATATGTGTTCCAAGGTGACCATATTTTATTCCATTTACGTGGGTTGGCTCTTTGTTGGTACACCGCCCTCTCCACCATCATAAGCATGTCCATGTTCCGGCACCATTGAGCCAGGGTCGGTGTATCGGATGCCCCCCATTTTTGCGCTATATCTCGCTTTGCCAACATCATTCCAATGACCACCCATTGCCTTCCATGTGGTGTTAAGTTGTTTGGGCCCCAAACATTCAACAGACAAACTCTGGGGTCAGGTGTGATTGGGATTTGCAAAGTCTGGGCTACCGTGCGTGTTACTCGCCGCCAGTAATCCTCCATGCTGGGGCAAGACCATAGGGTATGGAACAATGTGCCCTCCTCTCCACAGTGTCTCAGGCAAAATGGGTGATCTGCTCTTTGGATTTTATGTAGAGTAGTGCGTGTATAGTATACTCGGTGTAATATTTTGAATTGCACTAGCCTAAATCTCGCCGAGGTGCCGGCTTCTTTAGGTGACGCCAGCGCCGCGTTTCAGTTTGTCTCATCCAACTCCCCTATTTCATCCTCCCAAGTCTTTTTCAGTTTCTGCAACGGGTCGGGTAGGTTGTTTATGAGTTTACGGTAAGTGAGGGAAGTAGCACTGGCTTCCATGTAGTCTGTAAGTAGTCGGTCCTCCAACGGAGCCGACTCTGGGACATTAGTGCCTGGCTCTATCGCTGACATTAAGGCGTGTCGAATCTGTATGTACCGGTATGTTTCATTAATGCCCAATTCGTAATGTTCCCTCAGGGTCTCAAACGAAACCACCCCATCCTTCGTCCACATATCACCCACCGTGGAAATCCCGATGTTGTCCCACTGATCAAAGCCCTTACTGTGCCTCAGATTTCCCAGAATCTTGGAGTCCCACAAGGGTGTGAGTCGTGTAATCACTCCCTCCCATTTTAGTCGTGTTTGGGCTCTATGCCATAGCGTCATAGTGTGTTTGGTTGGGCCGCTAAGTTTTGCTGTCAGTCCTTTATTGTAGAGTGGGGCCAGAAGAGTGTTCGTGCCTAACTGACGTCTGTCTGCTAAGTACGCCGGGTCATCTTGTGGCCCGTGTATCCACTGGTTGATCACCTTAAGGTGTGCTGCCCAGTAGTATAATTCCAAATTTGGGAGCGCTATCCCCCCACTGTACCAGTCTCAAATCGGTTTCAAATGTGCGACCCTAGCTGGTCTATTTCCCCATAGTAGGCCGGACAATTGAGTCGATATCTGTCGGAAGAACGAGGATGGGACCAACGCTGGCGTATTTTCCAGGACATATAGGAAACGGGGCAACGCCATCATCTTGAAAAGTGCGGCTCTGCCTAATAATGTCAACGGGAGGGTTTTCCAATGACGCACGTCTGTTTTCAACCTTTCGAGCAGCGGCCTAAGATTCAAGTCCTGAAAGGTTGCATGCGCTCGTGTAATTTGGATCCATAAATATCTAAAGGAGACGGTCTCCAATATCAATGGGCAGTCCGCACTTAGGGTCGGCGGCTTGCCGTGTAGCATGTATAGCACCGATTTCTCCAATTGATTTTGTACCCAGAGGCTGTCCCCTGTCTCTCACACAAGGCCAGTAATACCGGAATACCTGTCGTTAAGTCCGTTAGATAAATCAACATGTCATCGGCATATAATGACACCCTGTCTTCCCAGTCACCTCCCCACTGGATGCCCCGCAATAGCTGGGTGGTCCTAATGATAGTGGCTAAAGGTTCCAGCACCAGAGCGAACAGTAACAGTGGGCACCCTTGTCTCGTGCCCCTCGCTAATGGTATTTCTCTCGAGATGTGGCCTTTGGCCGTCACTCGCGCTACAGGGTTTTTGTACAAAAGCCTAATCCATGTTATAAATTTCAGACCGAATCCCATATGTTCCAGAACCGCAAAGAGGTAGCGCCATTCCACCAGGTCAAACGCCATTTTGGCGTCAAGCGAAAGGATTGCTGCTGGTTCTGACAATAACGGGGCTCGTGCCATCACCCCATGTAGTCGCCTGAGATTCATCGCCGTGCTCCTGTGCGGCATGAATCCGGACTGATCAGGATGTATTAGGTGCACTAGATGAGGCAACAGTCTGTTGGCTAGTAGTTTCGCCAAGATTTTACTCTCGGCGTTAAGGAGGGATTTTTTTGTAAAGTTTATAACATCTTGTCCTGCCTTTTGTTATGCTCCGACACATATTCCCCAACAACTTGGATGTCACTCAAGACCTCTTCCCCTTCCTTACACAGCACGTGCATTATGCCTTGAAAGACAGCCATGGCGGAGATCAGGCCAAATGGCATCATCTTACAGTAGAACACAATATCTGGTGTGAAAAAGGCAGTCATATGACATGACTTCTGATCCCAGTGTCACCAGGTGGTATATGGATTGTAAATCCTGCTTAGAGAACACGTGGACAGGGCAACGTGGCAAAATCCTCTTACTGTGACATTTTCTGCTTTCCTTTCCTCCTTTCGAAGTGTGCATCACCCATAGCTCATCAGGTTTTGTTCAGCACTTTGGGTTCCTCCTGTGAGCTCCCAATGCTAGTGTTTATCTCCACAATTCAGTCAAAGAGGGTTTTTTGCGTGTGAGGTGTTTCTCCTATAAAAACCCTCATTATAGCTTAGGTGGAATCAGTTACGTATTTTCCACACATAGTAAATACAATACCCTGGTGTGATATATTTACCACATGTGGTAGATACACCCAATTCCGACTTTTTAACTTTCAAATTAAGCATAACATGCAGAATCTGTACTTAACACACCAAATGACACATGTTTTGCCTTTTTTATACAAGCCTTTTAACCCTGATACATTTTGACAAGTTTGACCTGCTAGTGTGTATCAGAGGAACACTTCGAGGATGTGATAATTATGATACAACTCGTAGTTCAGATCACTGTCATGTTTGCACTGAGTGGAATTTAGCCCTGCCCTTGTAATCCGGGCCAAAGAGTTGTAATACCTCCTTACCAGATATTGGTCGTGAAATTACCAGGAGCGGCTGGTGTCATGGGAGGCTGGCGGGAAGGGGAGTCAGGGAGTGGAATGGAGGGGGACAATGGACAATAATAAAAATAAAAAAAGCCTCCTACCCGCAGCATTACGCTCTTCTGCTCCTCTGCACTGCAAACACAGGATCCCAGATTCCCTACGGGCAATCTTGATGCTGCTCTCATGCATGAGAGCAGTGTCAGGATTGGCATGAGCGCCCTTGATTTGCGCTCCCAGAGAGACTGGTAGCCTGTCCCAACCCGGGCAACACAGCTCGGGTTGGAGACAGCTTCAGTGTGCTTGCCGGTTTGGCTGTCCTGAGACGGCCGGCCAAACCCACATGCGCACTGATAACAGTGCCCACCACTCCCCCTCATCATTGTTACTCTGATGGCCCCGTCCCCAAAGACTCTGCCCGGGACAGAAAAATAAAACGATAATAAACATGTTTCATTAATGATTTTATTTTTCGCGTCTTTAGGGAGCTGGTGGGGGGGTGAGGCCCCTCCACCAAAGGGGAGGAGCCGCCACTGGAAATACCTTGTCTTTATAAGTGTCAAACGTATAAGGTGCTACCAGGACTCTCAGAGCAGAAACATCCATTTCTACTAATGCCCCCACTTAGGGTTCCCTCGTGAAAACCTGTGCATCTTCACTAGCATGCTTCCCTGTACATTGAAATATCTTTCTAATTTAGCGGTTGCTTTTTGTAATTCATCCTAATTCTCTTCTCTGCCGCTGGTGTCACACATGGGTAGATTTTCGAACACACCAAGCTTTTCCATCCCCAGTGAATATTTGAAGGGGCTTTCTTCCTCTTGGATTATAATAATTGCTGTTAGGTATTAAGTAACACTTTCACTGAGCAGGTGTTGGCGCGGGGGCGTGGCATAGCAGCCTAAGATGGCGGCAGCACTTGACTAGAGCTCCATTGGGCCATAGCTTAACCTGACAGATCGCCTCATTGGCTGGCGATTGGGCGACAGCCCTGAGCGAAAAATGAATGGGGAGGTACCTCCCTGAGGCTAAAGCTAACATACACCCTGGACTACTGCATGCCGCTCCCCTATACCAGGATCCAGAATAGAGGCCTCACAGTGGCCTACCAGGGACTGCCGACCTAGAATCTGTCCCTGCCATGCCTCCTCTCCTGTGGGCCAGACAGCACAGCGGAACAGAGAGCCTCCCGGACTAGGGTGCTGAAAGTGATGGCTTAAGCCCATGCTGGCCATGGCCTTTCCCTGTGCGGGATGCCAGGGTGCACTGAGGGAGGCGCTACAGCTTAAAACCCTGCCCTTGTCCCTACAATTTGTACCTGGCCTGTTGGCCAGTTTGGCACCGGCAGGGGAAGCATGGGCCTGGCCTGACGCTTGAGAGTTTCTGTATGCTGAAGAAGTGGAGGACCTGTGCCAGAGCTCTCCACAAGTGACAAGAGCGCAACAGGAGCCGGGAAAGGAGCGAAGGCCGGGAGCCCTGCGGCCCACACCCTGCCTGCTGACCTGAGAGACACCCTGTAGAAGGCAGAAGACAGTACTCGAGACAGTACTCGAGTGCCAAAGCAGTGGAGGTTCTGCATCAGGGTGTCCCTCCAGCACTGGGAGCCCCTGCCCTGTTGAAACCCTGAAACGGAGGCAGAGCTTTGTCCTTCACCCCCTCCACTTACAGGTGAGCGACTGGACTGCTTTGGTAGGGCCAGTTGGTCCCGTGGGGTCATAGGAGAGCCCATATTGACCATCGGTCAGTAAGGAGAGACGGGCGGATGTGTCAACCCATTGAGAACTTATTGACCCAGCACAGACCGGAGGAGACTGCTGCCGACCGTCCCTTGCTTACTGGGTAGCCCTCGGAGATTGGCCCTGCTTTAGCCCCCAGAGACCATGGGACGCATCCACCCATCCAAGACACCGAGCAGCCTGTCCATGGCAAATCATACAGAGTTAGTGACGGGTGGCCATGACCGGTCTCCGGGCCCCAAATCCCCCACCCCAGCCCTGGAGGGAGCCTCTAACACCCAGACTCAAACTGGAACAAACCCTGGCGGCCATTACCCACACCAGAGAAACCTTTGGGCACAAAATGGACTCTGTCGTGATACAAGTCGGGCTGCTCCGTGACGTACATAGGAAACTCCGATAGTGTGAAACAGGCAGAGACCCAGATGGATGCCCAGGCTACGAATTTCATCATGATCTTTACAAAATGATGGATCATATATATTTTCTGTAATGCAGAATTGAAGGCGCCGAAGGCAGGTCCAACCAGAACAATATCCGCCAGGTAAATCACCCTAAGCTCCAGGAGAAACTAAACATAGTATCCTACCTAGAGAACAGGATCCACAATGACCTAGCCCTCCCCTGCGCGGCTGTTGGTCATTTGTGTAATAGAACAGACCCAGGTAGGGTACCCTCTACCTCGGATGCACAGCCTTGTCCAGTTCTACTCCGAATCCGGAGCTACAAAAATCGAGACGCCATCCTGCAAGTATCTAGGGAAACAGACAGTCTTACTGTGGCCAATGCAAAGATCATGTGTTTTCCTGAGTAAATCTTGACGATGCAACAAAAGACCCTAACGCTTTTGAAAGTAAACCAATGCCTCAGATCAGCGGGCATCAAATATGCTCCACTTTCCCTGGTGAAACAAAAAAAATCATACATACAAGAGAGGCCCAGTTCTTTGATACTGCGGAGAAAGCTTAGGACTGGACCAACAGCCTCACAGGAGCGGACCTGAGTGGGCTCCCGCGGAGCAGGGTACTTGGGTGCCGAGATCCACCCGGCCAGGAGTGAAGAGTCAGCCATTGGAGCTAAGCAAGCACAACCGGAATAAAACAACTTCCTTATATGCCTAACTGCCTGAAGCCCGGACCCGCCCAGACACACACGAAAGATACTCCAGCGAGTCTGATCAAGCCTCCACTAGTACTGTCAAGTCAGATACGGATTGGCCTTCATTGACGTCCAGAACGACAGATGAACTGGGGTAGATGGTGCCCCCTACACCTTCCTTCCCTCCTGCATTGCTTAGCCACGCAAACTCTCCTGGGCTGCGTCCGCCAGAGAGAGCCCACCATACCTCCTCAGCCAACCATCACCCTGTGCACAGGGTTTGCACTGTGTCAACCACTGAGCTATGTTATTCCAACAGCATTTCCGGTTCGCTCCTCACGCCCCCTACTCATTACGTTGAGTTAACCCATAGGTTTTTACACTAATGGGATTGAGTACGTTTTGGACGGGCAGGTTCCACATCCCTGTCCTGGGCTTGAGAGATCACCTCGTCAACTGTTTCAAACCGGCTACTGCGGGATCTTAGGAGCGTTGGTGGGATCTCAATGGGTAATTGGGGAACGAATGGCCTGGGGAGGGTACACTCATGGGCACACATTGGAGGGCTGGCCCTCCTCCTCTCAGCCACCACACAATAGCGCCCAACCCTGACCCCAAGGTGGAGCGGTTGTCCCACTACTTAATTCTAACATGAAACGTGAGCTGCCTCAACAGGTTACCCAAGCAAAATAATATATATACTTATCTACCTTGGAAGGCCATTGAAATCGCCCTCCTACAGGAGACACAAGTTGCTCTGTGGGAACACGCTAAATTTCGCTGTCGGAAGAGAAGCCAGCTGTTCAGCAATGCATATTCAGCCTTCGCCTGTGGAGTTCTGATCTGTATCAAATTCAGCATCCCATGCAGCTCAAACATATACCACCCTCCTAACTTGAGGGAGAAACACCAATGACCAGGATAGGTCCTGTGGGTTCCCCCATAAACAGTTTCAAGCCAGATTTTCATAAGCTATTTTATGAAGTTGAAGAGCGCATTAGGTTGTTTAAACACATGTACCTCTTTAGTCTCTTTTTGCACCCAATACAAACTACATGTTTCTTTGCCAGCATGCTCAAGGCGGTGTATTAGTGCAAACCTAGCTTTAAAAGATTACAGCAGCTGGAACATACAATGAAAAGTATCTCCATCATATTTTAATTTTTTTTAATGTATTTGCTCATTATTTTGTTGCATTTCTCAAATGGACAAACATGAATCCAGTAATGCTAAGCAAGGAAATGTTGCCCAGAATGTCTGCTTCCCGCAGTACTAAATATGTGACAACACCAACTATGTGCAGTCTGCATAATCAATTATGTACTGGTAGCACAGATGATTAAATTGTGGCAGAATACATTTATGGTGCACTGTTCAATTGATGGCATATTAAACTCAGAAGTATATAGAAAGTATAAAAACTATAGATGTTCAAATCCTATGTGCCATAAATAATCTATTAGTGCTAGCCACACCTCCCTTGCCATGCCCATCTGGATGATAAAACAAGTGACTGTGACATTTGTCAGATTTTTTGCAATTTCCTTTCCAGTCTTCCTTGCATATAAACACATCACTGCCAAGTCTTGACCACAATTTGTGTTCTTGCATGTTTTCTAATAATTGGGGTGCCACACATTAGTTTTATATGGGTTTTGTTGTATTCACAGGCAAATAGAGTGCATTCACTATATTCAGAAATTTGGTAAGTAACTGAAAGCCACTGTAGGCTACCTCTCTTTTGGTCACAGGTATCACCACTGGGCTGTATGGAAACATATCTCCACCCCATATTTTTAGCATCTACACAACCTAATATTTCTATCGCTGGGTGCCATCCCTCCTATAACCCATTGGTTTGGAGATCGCTCTAAACAACTCGTTAGTCAGATTTATTTGCATTTTATTTCCAAAATATGGGAATTTCATCCCATCACCATTGCGCATAAACATATCCCCTTAGCGTGTGGGTTTTAAGGGTAATCTAGAATTCAAAGTAGTTCCAATGAATCCATATCCCTAAACTCAGATACTTAGGGTCATTTAAATCATACATTTTCGTTCCCCATCAATTTGGGTTCATTAGAATTTTTATTATCAAGTGATGCGTGGTCAGTACACGCTGAAAAAAATGAAACCACAGCTTGGTTGTTGACTGGGTATTGGAGGCTTTTTGCAAAAACTACAAACCCCATACATGCCTTCGACTATTAGAGAAAATAGTATATTATGTTTGTATTTGAAGCTTCTGTGCAACTGGTGAAAACTGTAAGCCGTTTCCCACTTGTAGTTGACATTTTTTGTTCGCAACAGTTAGTTTATTTGAGAAATACTTGATGAATCTACACAAATGGTACCTTGCTTACTGAATTATATCTATTTTTCAGCAATGAAAAGCTTTCTCGGCTCTCCCATGTTCCCCACCTGTTTCCTCCACAAATAGGTATGAAGAGACAAAGCTCTTTCGCTTTGTGATTGGAAGGCCCTTGTTCCTGTACCTGTGCTCCAGGAGGAAGCCAGGCACCGTGTTGGGTTGATGTTTCGGTAACTATTTTTGTGACACAGAAAAGAGCCAGCCACTTACTGGACTGTTGCTTAGGCTAATAAAAAATGCAATCAATTTCTGCCTTCTTGGTGGCACAGGGCGTCCTATACATGTGTCCCAGAAAAGAGCCAGACACTGTTTTATTAGGCCAAGAAAAAAGTATCTTGCTCATTGTTAGGACACAGGTATGCAGACAGTTATCCGATGTTATGCATTCCAAAATCCATACTGTCGCTGGGGAACAAAAAACAAACATAGTTGGTAGTCAGAGACCTTCCCTAGACAGAAATGTCCTGTACCTGCCCCTCGTGCCTGGCTTCCCCAGCGACACTGCAGTAATGTTTACATCACTTTTCTATGCTAACTCATGCCAGAAGTTTCCTTGGTACTATGTTCACCTTTAATAAGTATTAAGAAAATGGGGTCTAACCCAGAGAAAGTCAAAGGACCTGGGTATCAGATAATATAGTAAACAAAGTGGTCCTAGACATAATTCAGTCAAAACATTAAATGTAACACCCTTTTTTATTTTAAATTTCTTCACGGGAATTAATCCTGAAAAATAAAAAGAAAGAAAGAACATACAAAAAGCAAAATGCGTATCTAATCTTATTAATGATACCCAAAATAATTCTGAACACAGAGTTCTCCAGTATTAGGGTATCTTTCATAGATTCACATGCTTGAATATCCCCTGTCGTCGGAGTGGGAGTCCCACGGTAAATAAAATAGCAATAATATACTATATATATATATATATATATATATATATATATATATATATATATATATATATATATATGTGTAACAACATAAAACCTGAAATATGTAATAAAAAAAAGGCATAACAAGCCTACACATATTTCTACATAGGAATGCATGGAAAAGGAAAACATTTGCAGTCTATCATTGTCATTATGTTGGTCCAAACCACAGCCAACCAGGCGCCAGCAACCCTCTAGAACCTTCTCCTTAGAGCTCAGCACCTCAGATTTTCTACCGCACGTCGTGTGAAGGGAGTCTCCCTGAGCTCTGCTCAGTTTTCTTAAATTTTCTTCAAATTTTCTTCAATTTTTCTTCTTTATATCACAGTTTTGTAATGTCTTCTTACATGAAGTCTTCCTTCAGACCCTGTGTCATTTGTGGGAAGCTGAGACCTTTTCCTGTGAACCCTCAAGAAGAGTATATGGACAACACTTTGCTGGTCTCTGACATGGTAAGGGGAGAAGGGGTTGTTCTCCAGTATTAGGGGTGTCTTTCATAGATTCACATGCCTGAATCATTCCCCGTCGTCGGAGTGGGAGTCCCACGGTACATAAAAATAGCAATAATATGCCATAATTATACAGTAAATACCACTAGAATAAACCAGGAAGTAAAGTAGCCCAACTACAGTAGGAGAAAAACTTCCACATCTATGACTATCATAGTCATTTTGTATAGACCAAACTACAGCCAATCAGGCGCCAGCACCCACCAGAATGTTCTCCCCAGAGGCTCAGGCTCTCAGATTTTCTACCGCACGTCGTGTGAAGGGAGTCTCCCTGAGCTCTGCTCAGTTTCTTTTGTTATATCTCTACTTTCCAGTTGAAATGTCTTCAAGGAAGTCTCTTTTCAGAGCCTGCGAATCCTGTGGTAAGCTCCGGCTTTTTAAAGAGGATCCTCATGAGAAATGTATATATTGTCTCTACCCAGATCATCTAGTCAAGGACTGTAAGATCTGCAGGAAATTTCCTCCAAAGACCCAGAGAGACAGAGAAGGTCGATTGCTTTTGTGGCTACAAAAGCTAAAGAATTCTGATAAAGCTGTGTCTGATGTTGACAGTATTGCCTCAGGTTCCACTTCTGTGTCTAGGAAGAGGCCTGCGTCTGAACATCAACCATCTTCTGAGGCTAAGGTTGCTAAGAAAAATCAACCACCAAAAGGTTCTGACAAACCTTCATGTTCAAGGGCTGCCTCTTCAGGCAAAGACATGGAGAGTTCGTCTCATAAAAAGCCCGCCAAGAACTTGCCTCAAAAAACTGTCAAGAGTTCTTCTCAGGACTCATCTTTTCAGACGCCTTCCTCTGTCAGCTCGTCGACGAAGACCTCCGCCGATGCGTCATCTACGTCGACGATGACCTTCTCATCTCCTAAATCGTCAATGATTATGACGACGGCGGCGTCTTCCCCAACTATGGTTTACGTGACGGTAAGGCCTATCTCGTCGACGACGGCCGTCGGCGATTCCTCGTCGACATCGAGTCTGAAAGCCTTGCCGTCGTCGAAAAGATCGTCAGCGACAATATCGTCGACGGCACTGCCGCCGACGAAGGTCATTCCGACGACGACTAGCGTTCCGTCGACGAAGGCCTCCACGGCGACGATTAAAATCCCGTTGACGAAGATCAATCCGTCGACGACGGCCACCCAGTCGTCGACGATCATACCGTCGACGAAGAGACCGTCGACGAAGAGCATACCGTCGACGAAGAGCATACCGTCGACGGAGACGAGACCGTCGACGAAGGGCATACCGTTGACGAAGGGCGTCCCGTCGACGAAGAGCGCACCGTCGACGAAGGTTGTACCGTCGACGAGGGACGTACCGTCGACGAAGGGGGTACCGTCCACGAAGGATGTACCGTCGACGACGTCCATCCAGTCGACGGCAATTTCAAAGGCACCGACAATATCGGACACTGAATTGGAAAACTCACCGTCGACGCCGCAGTTTTCATCCTGTACCGCGTTGCAAGTATGGTCTCCGTCTACGGTTTTCGTTACACCAAAACCAACGACGCAAGTTCCTGACCGCCTTTTGGACTCTGATAGTGAGGAGGAGACAGATCAGAGATTTGGAGTGGCTACAAGTCCTTCTGAATTGAATATTCAGTTGAAGGAGGATGAACAGGAGGAAGATCATCCAGAAGTGCAGATGCCATCCCAGGTGGATTCCATACCACTCACTCAAATGCCTATGGCTTTATTGTCCAATCTCCAATACATGTTGGACGATTACTACAGGAGGTTCCCACCTTCAGAGCAAGGGGGCTCAGAGCCGACTACTCCTAATACTGAGGTGCCGACACCAACTTTGCAGCCAGTACTTCCTGCATCGCCTGCTTCACAGGTACATGCGGAAGGAGCCGACCCTTTGTCTTCGGAGGAGGAGGAACAAAGGGAGGAAGGTGAGGTTCAAGATGAGTCGGAGTGGGATGAATATCAAGAGCACACACCTTCCCCTTCGCGCCAAGCAGTTTCGATTTCTCCACCAGTGGATGTGGTTGGCTTCCATCTCTTGATGGAACGCGCCACTAAACGTTTTCATATCGATATGGAGCATAAAGAACAAGATTGTTTTCTTTATGACTTTAAAGACCAACCAAAGCGACAGGTTAAGTCGATTCCCATTATTGATTTCATCTGGCAGGAGGGAATTAAGGTCATGGCAACACCAGCATCCATTCCTCCAGTTCTACCACGTTTGGAGAAGAAGTACAGGGCTCCAGACAAATCTCCAGCGTGCCTTATAGGACAGCCTAAACTGGACTCTGTAATAATTCAAGCGGCACAGAAGAGGGCTAGAAATCCTTCGTCCCAGCTAACGGCCCCTCCTGACAGGGATGGCAAACGCTTGGATTCTATTGGAAAACGTGTCTCTACAATGGCGGCTACGACAGTTAGAGCGGCAAATTCATTGGCCATATTGGGAAGATATGACCGGCAAATGTGGTCTGATATCGCACCATACCTTGATCTTATACCTGAAACTTCAAGGACTGAGGCGCTCAAGATACTGCATGAAGGCCAAAGAATCTCGGAGGAGATTATTGATTCAGCTGTGGATGTGGCCTCAACAGGTTTTCGGCAGCTGGCAGGAGCTGCAGTTCTTCGCCGGCAGGGGTGGCTGCGATCTACTTCTTTTAGGCAAGAAGTTCAACATAAGGTACTAGATCTACCATATGATGGTGAATATCTGTTTGGACCTCAGGTAGAAGAAGCCTTGCAAACTATAAAGAAGGATTCTGAAACTGCGAAATCCTTAGTGTCTCTTCAGTTCCGAAAGCCGCCCTTTCGTGGAGCGAGAGGACGGGGAGCGTCCTCTACCAGAGGTGGATATGGCCAGCAATCCTCTTACAGGCAAAATAACCAAAGGTACCAGACTCAACGCTATCAGTCTTACAACCAAAGAAAGCCTTCCTATCCCCAAAACAAGGGTAGATCAAGTTACCGAGGAAAGGATAAAAGACAATGACATTTTTCACCTGCCGCCACCGCTGCCCTATTCAAAAGAAAAAATTGGAGGGCGAATATCCAAATTTTACTCAAGTTGGCAGTCAATAACATCAGACAAATGGGTCCTGGACATAGTATCCAGGGGTCATGCCCTAGAATTCGAGAGATTTCCCCCAAACGTTGCTCCAAAAGGACCCCCCCCAGCTCACCTGAAGGAATTATTTGCTCAAATCAGAATAATGATGCAGAAGGGAGCGATCGAGAGCGTGCCTCAAAAGATGAAAGGAATGGGGTTTTACTCCAGATTCTTTCTGATAAAGAAGAAGAATGGAGAGTGGCGCCCGATTCTAGATCTTCGCGCTCTGAACAAATACTTGAGAAAATTGACATTCAGAATGTTATCGCTCCAGGAAATATTGCATCTTTTGGCAGCAGGGGATCACATGGTCACTTTAGATCTCCAAGATGCGTATTTCCATATTCCAATTCTACCACGTCACAGAAAGTTCCTGCGCTTCAGGGTGGCTGGCAGGGATTACCAATTCAAGGTTCTACCTTTTGGACTACGGTCGGCGCCAAGAGTTTTCACCAAGGTACTGGCTCCAGTGGCGGCGCATCTCCGGCTACAGGGAATCCAAATATTCCCGTACTTGGACGACTGCCTTATAAAGGCCAGTTCTCGAGCAGTCGTTCAGTCGCATCTGCAACTATGTCTACACCTGTTCAAGTCCCTGGGCCTCTCCATCAACCACGAAAAATCCAAACTGCAACCGTCACAAAGACAAACCTTCTTGGGAGCAACTTTGGACACTCAGGAACTTTGAGCCTTTGTCTCGGAAGAAAGGCAACTCAGGATAAGGGACATGGCACAGAAACTGTTATCAAAAAAGTCAGTTTCTGTTCGGATATTCAAATCCTTTCTGGGGATGGCCTCTTCTTGCATCCCATTGCTACCGAACTGTCGCCTCAGAATGAGGCCTCTACAGGAAGAACTGACCCAGCAGTGGCTGCAGGTCTCAGGAACGTTCGAGGATATGATCAGGATCACACCGACAATGGAAAACTCTTTCAGATGGTGGCTGCAAAAACGGCATCTTCAAAAGGGGTGTGCGTTTCTCCAAGAGCCACCAAGCCTCACCATCACGACAGATGCCTCTCTCGAGGGTTGGGGAGCGCACCTTCAAGGCCTCACTATCAGTGGCAAGTGGACTACCCTGCAACAACGTTGGCACATAAACCGCTTGGAGCTCAGAGCCATTTTTCTGGCGCTCAAGGCGTTTCATGCAGTCATCCAAGGTTCCAATGTGTTGATAAAGACGGACAACACAACAAGCATGCACTATGTCAACAAGCAAGGGGGAACTCGATCTCTCCTCCTCTCCCAGGAAGCCCAGGAGTTGTGGACGTGGGCTTTGGAACACGATGTTCATCTTCAAGCGGTACACGTTCCAGGGATAGAGAATGTCTTGGCAGACACGCTCAGCAGAACGAAGGTCTCCACTCACGAGTGGGAGCTTCACCAACAGACGGTGGAGCGCATCTTTCGACTATGGGGTCGCCCAGACATAGATCTTTTCGCTACAAGGACCAACAGCAAATGCAAGCTCTTCGCAAGCTGGCATCCCCAAAAGGACTCTCAAGGGAATGCGTTTTCTCTGGACTGGTCCCTAAGTTATGCGTATGCATTTCCTCCAATCCCTCTTGTACCCAGAGTTCTGCGGAAAGTGAAGAAGGAACCGTGCAGACTAATCCTAATTGCACCCAGATGGCCACGCCAATATTGGTTCACGGAACTCCTCCTGCTATCAGACTGCGAACCAATTCAATTAGATCCAGTCCCGAATCTACTCAGTATGCAGGACGGTCAGGTCTGTCACCCAGATCCAGCATCTCTGAAATTAGCAGCCTGGCGCCTGAATACGGGAGTTCGCCCACTTGAACATCCCAGAAGAATGCAAAGAGGTACTGGCCAGGGCGAGGGCACCGTCCACAATAAGGACTTACAGTCTGAAATGGAGACGTTTCTGCATTTGGTGTCAGGCAAATGGGCTTCACCCGTTTTCAGCAACACCGGAAGAGATTCTACCGTTCTTCCTACATTTGGCAAAATTAGGTCTATCTCACGCAACTTTAAAGGTGTTCCTAGCAGCGATATCCAGATATCGGCAAGACGGTGGGCTCCGTCTACGGAGCCCACCGTCTACGGAGCCCACCGTCTACGGAGCCCACCGTCTACGGAGCCCACCGTCTACGGAGCCCACCGTCTACGGAGCCCACCGTCTACGGAGCTCATCGTCTACGGAGCTCATCGTCTACGGAGCTCACCGTCTACGGAGTTATGTCTAGGACCACTTTGTTTACTATATCACCTTCAATAAGTGACATGGAAACCAGATCCAGGATTGCTACCTCATATATTACACCAAACACATCGTGTTTTTGCTCCTCAGCGCCAGTATGCCCAACACGTGACACGTACTTCACGGGGAACATTTCTACCACTGCTGCAGCAGAAACTGATCAGCAGAAAAACGCTTTCTCCGAGCATGTTTCAGATGTGGTTCTGAAAATCTGGACCCTGCCATAATAGGGTACCATGGTCCAACACTCGTGTCACAAAATATCATTGTACCATGACGAATTTGGTATCGGCAGACCGGTAATGATTAGGACATCATCCCTATGCATTTGCGTCGTGATTGAGTCATGCTATCACCCCTAAATCATGGTTTCCGTCTCAAACCCTCAGACTCCATTTTGTGAACGGCATCCATCTTGTAGCTTGCCCTCATATAGTCAATTGATTAAGGCCGAGTTTGATCTGAAAGGACACGTCCACCTTAGCTGACTCCCCCATGACCTGGCCGAGCTGACTCCACTGCCTCCAGCCAAACCTGTTCGGGCAGTCCCTCGCCCAGTGGCCGAGTAAGATAGTATCAAGGCACAACATGCCATAAACCATTCACTACATACAAACCATGTTATCCACACACATACACCTGTCCATGTTTCTTGTTTATGGCCGGTTTTACGATGAGGAGGTGCCCGATTTTATTGGGGTTTCGTCGATATCTGATGGTAGTTCAGGACCGAGCTGGGTCATCTATCACAAACTGGACATCTAAAATGTGGGTTGGCCGTCATGACTTTGCTTTTTGCTTTATTGTGGAAATATGTATATGACTGTATCATAAACTGAGGAATTCTTGCCTGCAGCTTTTATTTTTGTATAAAAGGAGAAGGCTGGTTCTGTAAAAACGAACAGTCTCCTGAGAATCTACATCCAGTGCTGTTGTACTTCTAGGACACCTGTTACTTGATTGCAGCCAATAAAACCAGATCTCTGACTTCACCTAGAAGACTCTGTGTTTCTGTGGTCCGGAACAGGGAGAACTCAGAGGTCTACGGGTGTTATCCCCTGGCACCACCGGGTTCCTAAAAACCCGGCACCTCAGTTGGCGCCCAACTCGGGGCGGTATCAAGCGGTGACGGTCCAAGCCAGATGTTCGTGAGGAGCTTCGTGTGAAAATTCCAGAGGACGGCCAGCCACTTCAGCGACCCCTGTATGTCGACGTAGTTCCGAAGGTGTTTGCTGCGAGGTTCCCCGCGTCCCGACGGCTACGAAGGACTGCTGCCCTGACTATCGCCCTGTTTTGGACCCAGTGATCCTTGGTAGAGCGAAACGATAGACGAGTCTTCTAGTGACATCATCGATCATCAATACTTCAGTTAAGTATAAGTGGAGCGTCTCCCAGTCCTTAGTTTTGTTCTTAGTTTTGGTATCCTTAAGATACACCTTGTTTGGAACTTGCAAGCGCCAAAACCAAGGGATTCGTGTATTCACGAAAATATCGTATTTGATAATCCTTTGAAGTTTGAAGCTAGACTAGTGAGCAAAGATGCCTGGTCTTAGCAGACTTGGAAACTTGTTTTGTCTTGGTTGTAGTAAGGACTCCCGATTAGAGGATTCGGGCCCGGTTCCTCCGATTGGAACTCCAACATATGAGCTCTATATAAAGCATGGAGTAGGCCCTATCACATATAATGAAGTATGGATAAAGTACACCAGAAAGGATGGTGTTTTAAAATGGCCCCAATATGGTAGCTTTGACGCAGAAAGTTTAGATAACCTCGAGGTCAAACTGTTCAAGAAGAAAGCCCGGCCGGTGATGTTTGACTCTTTTCGCTTATGGCGCAAAGAAGCCAAACAGAAAGAAATTAAATTAGCTAAGAAAAATAAAAGAGGTATGTCAATGGTGCAAGCCGCCGTTGCATACAAGGATAATGAGGAAGAGCAAGAGAGTGAACAAATGCTCAGAAGCAAGAAGTTAGCAATAGATAAATGCTATCCAATGTTACCACATGAAGGACAAGGTTCGAAAGAGACATCAGAGAAGGATCAATTAATGTCCCATTTACTGAGTTCACCACCTCCATATGCACCAAGTGCTACTGCACCCCCGAAGCGCTTTGTTATACCGCGCCCCGGTGCACGAACTCCAGTTCTTACACAAACACCAGCTCCTCTTCAGCTGGTTCCTACTTCTCCGGCGCAGCCCTCTCAAGGGCCGCCGCCTTTGCTACATACTCAGTCTGCTGTTTCTCCTACTTTGCCTACTGCTCCAACTATTTATCGTGACACTACTTATGCCATTGCCTCGACTTCCTCTTTACATCAGCCTGTCTTTTCTGGCACATCTGCCTCTCCGCAAGCTTCTCCTTCTGTTCGACAGAGAGTGGCAAGTACTGTCACTGGTCTGTTCTCACCTTTCTTTGGGTCGCCTAAGACGACCCCTAAAACAGGACGTAGACAGTTGCGTAGTCAACTACCTGATTATGAGGAAAGAGTAGTGCTGAATGAGTTAGCACGTAAATGGGTTACTGATACTGTAAAGTATGATGTTCAGTCTGTTATGGAAGTTTTCCGTCAGTGGGATGCACCCACTCAGAGATATGTATTCGAAGAGATGTGTGTATATCTTTGCGAAGATTTGGAGACAAATGATCCAAAACGCAAAATGAAGGGATTATTCCGTATGCGTTTCAAGTTCTACGAAGGCATGATTGAAGGTGCTGATGTTGAACGAGCAATAGACTTATTGTTATCTTATAGGAGTAAGGGAAACGTCTCTAGATCACTGTATGAGGATGACATGTCAGGTAGGAAAAAGGCGCGACAGTACCCCATGAGAGAGGTTCTTCCAGTTTGGAGGGAAGGTGATGCGAACGCGAATCCAGCGATTCCGCCGCATTTCCAGCGTGTATGGGTACATGTTCCATGGAAAAGATCTGAACTTTTAGCTCTAAAGCAGACATTGCCTGATCCCCGTAAAAATCCTGCAGGGTATTATAAGGAACTATCACAGACTGCCAGCTCATGTATAATGAATTTAGCGGATGTAGACATGTTGTTTGGGAATGTTGTTCCACAGCCTTTATGGAGTAAGATTCGTCATGCAGATCATGATCAAGAATTAGGCGACACATGGGCTAATATCACTGCTGCTGATGCTAGACAAGTTGGTGGTTCTAAACCCGAGCCTTTAGTAGCTGAACTTCCTGGTAGGATTATCACATATATGAAGACTTTAATGCCTGAATTGCGTGTGAATTGGGACAAGTTGTCCGCGTGCAAGCAGAAAAAAGATGAGAATGTGTCTGACTTTTTCACGAGGTTTGAAGAGACTTTCGTCGACCATAGTGGTCAGGATATGGCTACCGAGGGTGGCCAAAGATTGTTTGTAGACAAGTTCGTACATAATCTGCTTCCTGAACTGTGTAATAAATTGAAAGATTCAGAGAGTGCTTGGGCTGTTTCCACGTCAGCGCAGATTTTAGCCACAGCCCAGTACTACTAAAATAGGCGCAAAGACGAGCTAGATAAAGCAGACAAAAAGACTAAAGATTTGAAAACTAAAGCCCTTCTCCAGCAAGCCTATCCACCCTGTAATAATAATCAGCCTGATTATCAGCAACCTCAGCAGTATTCGAGAAACTCACAAAGAAATGAGTCTTCTCAACCGCGTTTACCTTATGGTCCGAATCAGTGTGCTTATTGCAAAGAAGAGGGTCATTTCAAGAGTAGTTGTCCAGCTCTATCGCGACGTTTGAATGGTGTTTTTGGTACAAGAGGTAGAGGTGTTCAACAGGCTCCTAGGTGTAGGGGCCGTGGAAATGTCCCCCAGAATGCTCGTCCTTTTCCGCCTCAGAATTCTATGAATAGCTTTGATCAACAGAATAATGCGTCTTCTAGGTCAGCTCAGTACTATGCTGATGACTACTATGCAGAAAACGAGAATGAAGGAAATAATTGCCAGGACAGCCATGGACAAAGAGAGGGAGTTGTTTCAGTTGGAATGGACCTTATGTTGAGGTGATTACATCAGGAGTGTCGAACCTTTTCTGCTGGATACTGGTGCTATAAAAGTTCTATTATGCACTCAAAACTTCCTGGCGCACCTTTGTCTGGCGAAATGAACGTTTCAGTAGGTTTTTCTGGCGCCCCTGTTAGAAACCCGATTTCTAGTCCTATGTCCCTTTCTGTTGGACCTTGTGAATTAGAAGCACCCCTCATTCTTACAACAGGTTGTGGCGAAAACTTGTTAGGTTTGGATTTGTTAAAGAGATTATATGCGACTTTGTACTGTTCTCCTTCGGGAGTACAACTTACTCTAGGTAAGAAAGTGATTTCCCCAATGTATTTGTCAAAGGAAAATATTCCAACTGAATTATCATCTCTTCCAGATATACTTTGGGCTACTGGTTCTAACGATGTGGGTCTTTTGGAGATAGCACCATATGTCATAACTTTGCGAGCCAACGTTAGGTTGCCACGTATTCCCCAATACAAGGTCTCTAGCGAATGTGAAAAGGCTTTGTTAGCGATCGTTTACGATCTGATTGAGAAAGATGTCATTGAAGAGATGACAAGCAACATTTGTAACAGTCCTATTTTGCCAGTTTTAAAGCGTACTGATCCGTCTCAGCCACCTGTGTACAGATTTGTGATCGATCTTAGAGAAGTAAATAAGATTGGTGTGCCACAGTTTCCAGTTGTTCCCGACATTACTACCCTATTGACTATGGTTCCAGCTTCGGCCACTTGGTTCTCGGTGATTGATTTGAAGAACACTTTCTTCAGTATCCCAATTGCTGAGGAGAGCAGAGATATTTTTGGCTTC
Source organism: Lissotriton vulgaris (assembly GCF_964263255.1). Classification (NCBI taxonomy): domain Eukaryota; kingdom Metazoa; phylum Chordata; class Amphibia; order Caudata; family Salamandridae; genus Lissotriton; species Lissotriton vulgaris. The sequence continues at coordinate 81,198,661 of NC_141697.1, forward strand.
AATTTAGGAGGACGAAGCTTCCGCTTCAAACGCGCTCCTCATGGCTACTGTGAAAGTCCATCTATATTCAGTCAGGCTCTGAAATCACAACTTGACACGATTGTTCTACCTGATGGTGCAACTCTTATTCAGTATGTAGATGATTTGTTAGTCGCTGCAGACACTGAAGAGATTTGCAAGGAAGCCACATTGTCATTGTTGCGTCATTTATGTGACATGAAGCACAAAGTCTCTCTTTCAAAATTGCAGTTTTGTCGACAAGAAGTGACCTACTTAGGTCACATCTTATTGAAGGAGGGAAGGAGACTGACCCCAGAGAGAATACAGGCAATTGCAAGATTGAGTGTCCCAAGGACACAGAGAGAAGTGCGTGCTTTCTTGGGCATTACATCATATTGCAGACAATGGATACCGAACTTCTCACTGTTGGCTAAACCTTTGCTGGCACTAATCTGTAAAGATACACCCAATCCTATGCCTTGGTCTGAAGATTGGGAAATAACAAAAGAAGATTGCCAGTATTGATAACAAAAAAGTCATATGCATAATATTCAATACAGTACTTGAAATCACATTCAAGACCAAGAGCTAGTTGATAGCTTTTATTATTCTTTATGATTTTATCAACAAAAAGATTATATTTTTTAGCAGATTCATATTCCAAAAACAAACATAAAAAACATGTTCAGCAGGAAGTCAAATTTGGAACTCATTCACCATATCAAACATATCACAGTCATACAAAAGACAGTCATTCAGGAGGGGGAGGGGGTGCAATAGCTGGAAGTATTTACAAAACTTACACGTAATTACAATATTTACAATGTAATACCAGACAATTATATATAAGAAAAGCCAAGGTCTGCGGGGCACTTAACAATATTATCACTTAATCATTAATCCAACATGGGGTACATTCCAACACCACAATCAAATGTTTTTGAAAAAAGGTAATGTACACAAACTAGGGATAAGCAATAAAAATTCTTGACATTAGCGCTTATCACTCTTGCAGACAACGATATGGCTAGGGCCTACGCGTTTCGAATCCCGTTGGGTTGTGGGGATTCTCTTCAGGGCCTTTGGTTTTCTCTAGGTGGAAAAAAGAAAAAGGGCGGGGAGGACAAAGTATGAGAAAAACTCAAATTAACATAGTTTGTTTAACCGGACGATCAACATCAGGCACATTACTCAGTTAACACCATTATCTCCTCAGACTTACCACAAAGCAGAAATGCGAGGGGCAAGGAAGCCGCAACTTCCTAACACATTAGAATATGGCAGAATCTGAAAAAGTTAGTTTAAGGGAGTCAGCGGATTAAAAAAGGAGTTAAACAGGCGATCAAAAAAATAGTAAGAGGCTGCAAAATTACTTACCTGCTCTATTGGAAAAGCATATTCTCAGAGGGGGGGACCGGGTACCAGAAGTTGACGGTGTTTAGACCTATATAAAGGTAAACAAATGGTACATCAGGGGAGGGAATGTTGATTGGGGCACGACAGATTTAGGGTACAAACTTAAGGCTGTTCTCACCTAATAGAATTGCTCCGGAAGAAGCACGATGTGCCTTCGCCGGGTGAAAAAACTCACAATGTACATCTAAATAAGAAGAGTAGAGCTTTAGTATATGCGGACCGGAAAAGACATGTAAGGCCGGATTTAGACTAATAGAGAGAGGTCATACCGATTGTAATGAATCCAGGGACGCCTATTTAATGTAGAACGGTTTGCGTGGCAGCAATCTGCAAGAAACCCGATAGTGAACATAATTAGCAGCTTACAAATATGTACGTTTGAAGGAGTGGATTTTAATCTCGAGAACGGCGGCTTACCGCGGTAACAAACAACAAATGTGAATCCGCACCGGGCAGGTCGCTATAGTGTTTCACTTCAGGGCGTCTAAAACAAAGAAGACAAATAAGTGCATAAGGTTTTTCGAAGCGTTATCCATCGCAGCCTAAATGGTAAAGGGTTCAAAAAGGCGCTTACCAGCATATCTAGAACACACGGCCAGCAGAAATTAATTTAAATGGTTGGCTGTAAAAAAGAAAAAAATGTACAGGCATAAGTCCAACCGTTGTAAAGGTACTGTTAAAGTACCAGTAAAGAATCTGGGGGGGAAAAAAAAGAGTACTTACAATCGAATCCTCGATCTGAGCCTAAAACTCCGCGGCGTCCTAGTCAGCACTGGTCTCTGGCACATGCGCAGTCGCTCGCCAGGGCTGCACTGGTCTTCCTATATATCTAGGCCAGGTGGGGCGGACCGCCCTCAAGATGGCCAGGGTAACACATGAAATACGGACCGGAGTAGGGGTGGGTTATCCAATGATTCACAGCCAAGATTGGAAGAGACGTGCATACAATTCCCTTAACAGGTAGATGGTAGCGCATCAACAAAAGGTTAAAGTTTGAAGATTTCGCTCAATTCATTGAGCCCGGATACAGCAGTGTCAAACTTCACTATAAGGAATGCTTCTCGTTTCGATAATGCTAAATTGGGGTCTCCTCCACGAGGGTTTCTTTCTATTTTAGAAATTACTGTCCACTTTAGATCACTGACTACATGTTGCAATCGCGTCCAATGTTGCACCAAAGGGGCATTTTCAACTTTCCTTTTGATCCTAGATTTATGCTGCGAGATCCGTTGACGGACCTCTTGATTAGTTTTGCCTATGTATAGCAACTGGCATGGGCATGTGATGCCATAGACAACGAACTTACTCTTACAGTTACTTACAGTGTCATGCTTCCAGGAAATTCTATTATGCTGGAACAGGGAACCCTCCACAGTAGATTCACAGCATAAACAGGTTCCACATTTGTGGTGTCCGAGGATGGGTGGCATCCCCATCATTTGACGTAAGGTAGAGGGTTTGGAGACAGGCATCGCTGCTCGGACTATGTGGTTGGCAATGTTGTTTTCTTTTTTAAAAGCAAACAAAGGCTCATTTACAAGGCTGCCATCAAGGTCCTTTACCAGATGCCAATTTTGTTTGATAACTTTTTTTAAACGATTGGCGTTAGGACAGAAGGTGGTGACACATACCTGCCTATTTAAGTCAGGTTTGGATCTGCGTTCCAGAAGTGTCTCACGCAGGGTCCATTGGGCTCTCTTCATGCAGGTTTTTACAAGTTTTTTCGGGTAACCCCTCTCACACAACTTAGATGTTAAATTTTCAGAATGTTGTTGGAAATCCTCCTTCAAGGTATAGTTTCTGCGGACTCGCAGAAACTGCCCATAAGGGAGATTTTCTTTTAGGTTTCGGGGGTGGCTACTGTTGAACATCAAAGACTTGTTGCACCCTTTGGTGCAACATTGGACGCGATTGCAACATGTAGTCAGTGATCTAAAGTGGACAGTAATTTCTAAAATAGAAAGAAACCCTCGTGGAGGAGACCCCAATTTAGCATTATCGAAACGAGAAGCATTCCTTATAGTGAAGTTTGACACTGCTGTATCCGGGCTCAATGAATTGAGCGAAATCTTCAAACTTTAACCTTTTGTTGATGCGCTACCATCTACCTGTTAAGGGAATTGTATGCACGTCTCTTCCAATCTTGGCTGTGAATCATTGGATAACCCACCCCTACTCCGGTCCGTATTTCATGTGTTACCCTGGCCATCTTGAGGGCGGTCCGCCCCACCTGGCCTAGATATATAGGAAGACCAGTGCAGCCCTGGCGAGCGACTGCGCATGTGCCAGAGACCAGTGCTGACTAGGACGCCGCGGAGTTTTAGGCTCAGATCGAGGATTCGATTGTAAGTACTCTTTTTTTTCCCCCCCAGATTCTTTACTGGTACTTTAACAGTACCTTTACAACGGTTGGACTTATGCCTGTACATTTTTTTCTTTTTTACAGCCAACCATTTAAATTAATTTCTGCTGGCCGTGTGTTCTAGATATGCTGGTAAGCGCCTTTTTGAACCCTTTACCATTTAGGCTGCGATGGATAACGCTTCGAAAAACCTTATGCGCTTATTTGTCTTCTTTGTTTTAGACGCCCTGAAGTGAAACACTATAGCGACCCGCCCGGTGCAGATTCACATTTGTTGTTTGTTACCGCGGTAAGCCGCCGTTCTCGAGATTAAAATCCTCTCCTTCAAACGTACATATTTGTAAGCTGCTAATTATGTTCACTATCGGGTTTCTTGCAGATTGCTGCCACGCAAACCGTTCTACATTAAATAGGCGTCCCTGGATTCATTACAATCGGTATGACCTCTCTCTATTAGTCTAAATCCGGCCTTACATGTCTTTTCCGGTCCGCATATACTAAAGCTCTACTCTTCTTATTTAGATGTACATTGCTAGTTTTTTCACCCGGCGAAGGCACATCGTGCTTCTTCCGGAGCAATTCTATTAGGTGAGAACAGCCTTAAGTTTGTACCCTAAATCTGTCGTGCCCCAATCAACATTCCCTCCCCTGATGTACCATTTGTTTACCTTTATATAGGTCTAAACACCGTCAACTTCTGGTACCCGGTCCCCCCCTCTGAGAATATGCTTTTCCAATAGAGCAGGTAAGTAATTTTGCAGCCTCTTACTATTTTTTTGATCGCCTGTTTAACTCCTTTTTTAATCCGCTGACTCCCTTAAACTAACTTTTTCAGATTCTGCCATATTCTAATGTGTTAGGAAGTTGCGGCTTCCTTGCCCCTCGCATTTCTGCTTTGTGGTAAGTCTGAGGAGATAATGGTGTTAACTGAGTAATGTGCCTGATGTTGATCGTCCGGTTAAACAAACTATGTTAATTTGAGTTTTTCTCATACTTTGTCCTCCCCGCCCTTTTTCTTTTTTCCACCTAGAGAAAACCAAAGGCCCTGAAGAGAATCCCCACAACCCAACGGGATTCGAAACGCGTAGGCCCTAGCCATATCGTTGTCTGCAAGAGTGATAAGCGCTAATGTCAAGAATTTTTATTGCTTATCCCTAGTTTGTGTACATTACCTTTTTTCAAAAACATTTGATTGTGGTGTTGGAATGTACCCCATGTTGGATTAATGATTAAGTGATAATATTGTTAAGTGCCCCGCAGACCTTGGCTTTTCTTATATATTTTTGTCCGGTATTACATTGTAAATATTGTAATTACGTGTAAGTTTTGTAAATACTTCCAGCTATTGCACCCCCTCCCCCTCCTGAATGACTGTCTTTTGTATGACTGTGATATGTTTGATATGGTGAATGAGTTCCAAATTTGACTTCCTGCTGAACATGTTTTTTATGTTTGTTTTTGGAATATGAATCTGCTAAAAAATATAATCTTTTTGTTGATAAAATCATAAAGAAAAATAAAAGCTATCAACTAGCTCTTGGTCTTGAATGTGATTTCAAGTACTGTATTGAATATTATGCATATGACTTTTTTGTTATCAGTACTGGCAATCTTCTTTTGTTATTTCCTATTACGGCTCAGCCATACTGATTAGAGCCAACCCTTAGTTGTTCCCTTGGTCTGAAGATTGTCAGAAGAGTTTTCACGAGTTGCGTGATGCGTTGTGTTCAGCTCCTGTGTTGGGTAACCCCGACTACAGTAAACCTTTCACATTATACGTCCATGAGAAGGAAGGTTGCGCATTATCAGTCCTGACACGATCCTTTGGGGACAAACAGCGTCCATGCGCGTACTTTTCCGCGACTCTAGATCCTGTAGCTAAGGCATTACCAAGTTGCTTGAGGGCCACTGCTGCAGCAGCTGTCTGTATTCGACAGTCTGCTGGATTAGTAATGAATAATACACTGATCGTTAGGGTCCCACATGCAGTAGACATTTTGCTAAACAGGACAAAGACACAGCACTTAACTAGTGCTCGACTGTCGAGTTATGAACTGACACTATTAGCGAGTCACATATACATAAAGAGGTGCGATACACTCAACCCTGCCACGTTATTGCCCATTCCAGCAGAGACAGATGAGGTCGAAACACATGATTGCTGTTTTAGGACAGAAGAAGAAACAAAAGGGAGAGTAGACTTGCAGGACACTCCCCTTCCTGAATGTATTGATGCTTTATGGGTTGATGGTTCATGCTTCAAGTTGCCAAATGGTGATACGACTGCAGCATATGCTGTGACAACATTGCACACGATTGTAGATACTGCACGTATACCACACGACTCTGCGCAAGCAGCAGAGTTAATTGCACTTACAAGAGCATGTGTGTTGGCAAAAGGAAAACGAGTGAATGTGTATACGGATAGCCAATACGCCTTTGGCGTGGCTCATAGTTTTGGACGATTGTGGCGTGAACGTGGGTTCCTGACGTCGCATGGTGCAAAGATACAGCATGGTCAGCTAGTTAACGAGCTCCTCGAGCCACTGACCTTGCCACTACAAGTTGCGATTGTGAAATGCAGTGCACACAGAAAGATTCAAGATGATGTTGGTCGTGGGAATGCATTTGCAGATGAAGTTGCGAAAGAGACTGCAAGGAACGCAATGAGTCGAATGTATGTTGTGGGTCCTGCGAGATGGATTGCTGATGTGGGTATGTGTGAGGACACCATTGAAAGTGTGAAGTCCATACAGTCCGAGGCCACTGAGAAAGAGGTGAATGAATGGAGAGAAAGCAAGGGAAGATTGGATGCGAATGGATGTTGGGTCGAATTGTCAGAGCATCAAAGATGGCTGTTACCCGACGCGTATGTTATGGTATTTTATTTTGTATAGCGCGCGGATGCCGCAGCCAAGTGGCGTCCCGGCGCTTTGGAGCATTGAGAACACAACACATCGGAAAAAGAAAAGTAAACAGGATCTAAACTGTAGAGAAGAAGGTCTTTAAAGTCTTCCTAAAAGGGAGCAAGTCAGGGATTGAACGGAGAGGAGCCGGCAGAGAGTTCCAGAGGGCAGCCGCCAGCACTGAAAAAGAGCGTCCACCCATTCTAGCTTTTTTAAACCGCGGCACAATGGCAAGGTTTAATCCAGCAGAGCGAAGGGTTCTAGCAGGGACATAGGGCAGGATAGTCTGTGAAAGAATAGGAGAGGCCAATTTAAGAATTTTAAAAGTTAAGCATAAAGCTTTAAACTTAATTCTTTGCTCTATCGGTAGCCAGTGGAGATCCTGGATGGTTCGACGAGCCGAGACAAACTTCGGGAGGCCGACAAGCATCCTGGCCGCCGCATTTTGGACCCTCTGAAGGCGGGATAGCTCGGCCTGATTTAGACCCAAAAACAGAGAGCTGGCATAGTCCAATCTGGTAAGAACCAGAGCTTGGACTATAAGCTGTCTGGTCTCCGCATCAAAAAACTTAAAAATTGGTCGAAGACACTGCAGAGTCCCTAGACATGTGCCCGCCACACGCTTAGTATGGGAGGTGAAAGAAAGCTTATCATCAAACCACACCCCGAGGTTTCTGACTTCAGTCATGGGGGTGGGAACAGGGCCTAGATCAGATGGCCACCATTGATCTCCCCATAACCCACTTTCCCTACCAAAAATAATGACCTCGGTCTTGGAGGCATTAAGTTGGAGTCGATTGTTCGCCATCCAGCCAGCAACAGCTTTTAGAGCAGACTGAAAGGTGGGGGCATCCATGTTGGAGTCACCATTGAGTGCCACCGCCAGCTGCGTGTCATCGGCGTATGACACTAGGGAGAGACCGAAACTATGGGCTACCTCCGCCAATGGCTGAACATATAAGTTAAATAAGGTAGGGCTGAGAGCCGAACCTTGGGGAACACCCTGAAGTATAGGGCGAGAAGCAGAAACAAAAGGGGGTGTAGACACTTTGACGCCTCGATCCTTAAGAAAGGAACAAAACCACTCAAGTGCCACCTCTCCAACTCCAGCCTCCATCAAACGATGTAAAAGAATCTGATGGGACACCGTATCGAAGGCGGCACTGAGATCCAAAAGGATCAGTGCCGCCGTCTGGCCCTGGTCCAACAGCTTCCTGATGTGCTCCACCACAGCCAAAAGAGCAGTTTCGGTGCTATGACCTGCACGGAATCCGTTCTGGGAATTATCCAGTATATTCGCTTCCTGCAGGTGAGATGATAGAATACGATTAGCATGCGCTTCTGCTAGTTTGGCTGGCCAAGGGAGAAGGGAAATGGGCCGATAGTGTTCTGGCTTAGTCGGGTCAAGGGTGGATTTTTTTAAGGATAGGGATGACCGCCGCCTGTTTCCAAGCCTTAGGAACACTGCCCGTGCTAAAGGACAAATTAATAAGACCTTGCAAGGCAGGATAACAGCATTCAGCAAGTTCCCGAAATTGAATGGGTCTCATGGGGTCATCCGGAGACCCGGATTTGACTTTTGTCGTCAAGGCTAAAAACTCGTCCAGAGTCGGACTGGGAATAATCAACAGAGGTTTGGGAACCGAAGATGTAGACATATTCTCCCTGATGGGAAGCTGAGAGAATGATCTATAAATGGCCTCCACCTTTTCTACAAAAAACGAGGCTAAGTCCTCGCAGTGTGCCATGGAGGGTTCAATAATAGCAATGTCGGTCCTCTTGCTAGTAAGGTCCTTACACACTCTGAAGATGACCTTGGTGGGGTTTGTACTGTTCTTTATCTCCTGAGAGTAAAAAGCAGCCCTAGCTGCGCATATGGCCCGGTGATACACTCTAGTGCAGGCCCTGTAGGCCGCCTTGAGGTCAGTATCATAAGATTTACGCCACGTGCGTTCTGCCTTTTTACAGGAGACTTTAAGTATTTTAAGAGATTCATCATACCAAGGGCTAGAAGGACTGGATCTAGTCTTACTCCACTTGGCCGGAATAAGCATATCTAGCGAGTGATTTAGCCATTCACAGAAACTATCATAGCCACGGGAAACTTCAGTAGGGGGTAGAGGATGGTATTTCATCAGAAGCTGGTGAAAATGGTCTAAGTTCAAGTTTCTCCAGGGGCGTCTAAGACTGGCTGGGGTGTTATTTCTCGGGGAAGGAATAGTAGTGATGATACGAATTTCAATCAAATGGTGATCAGTCCAGGCCATAGGTCTGGGATGAAGCACTGAGATGTTAGTCGCAAGATTCGTCAGAACGGGATCTAGTAAGTGACCGCCTGTGTGAGTCGGTAATTGTACCATTTGAATCAATTGAAGCGCTTCGAGATCTGCTAACAAGCTATGGACCGAGTTAGAAAGTGGAGCATCCATATGCAAGTTAAGGTCGCCAATAATCGTAAAATTAGCTGTTTTTAAAACTAAGGAGGAAATCACCTCCGTAAGACTTTGGCGAAAAGCGCCATCAGGACCGGGGGGTCTATAAATTAATAGTCCCGTGAAAGTAAAGTGGGAGTTCACTGAGATGTTAAAAAGGGCACTCTCACATCCTGCTATGGTGATAGGTTTCCAGATGCAGGGGTAGCATGATTTTACCGCAACTGCTATACCTCCACCTCTAGCATTGCGAGGGAGGGAGTGCATGGTGTAACCCACAGGGAGGGCTAGATTCATGACCGCCATGGACTGATCATGCAGCCAGGTTTCCGTGAAAAAAAAGATATCCGGATCATCATCAGTTATCAAGGAATAGACTTCTTGGGAGTGGCATGACAATGATTTGACGTTCAGATGTAGAACTTTAAGGATCGATTGAGTAGTAATACCTGCAACAGCGTGTTGTTTATTATCAACTGGAGGCCTAGACTGCAAACCCCTAGTAAGCAGAGGCGAAGGTAGTTTAAAAGAACAGGTGGGGCATTGAAAAGGCCCACTAAGAGGATCCAAGGTGCCATGATGGCAATCTTGTACCTGGTGTCGCAGTAAATGCAGGGTCTCAGCGGATATCATCCTAGGTAAGCCAGAGTCCCCTGCCCTAGCCCTGCCTTAGCGCTGACGAGCGCAGACGGGCAGGACTCTGGCTGGACTCAGGCGTAATGAAGGCGCTCCCGCTGCGCGTCACCGCTGCGCGATCAATGATAGGCTCAAGTAGGCTCAGCAGGCCAAAATCTCGCGAGAGTACGCGAGAGAGCCCCAGCCCTATCCAAAATGGCGCTCAAAATTTTCCCCGGTACCCCGTGATCCCGGACCCGCCAAAGGCAGTGGTGATGGTCCCCAGGGGGGTTTTACAGTGCAGGAAATGAGGCCAGGAGGTTGCTCCAGTTTAAAAGCAAGGTAAAATAACCAAACTGAAAATAAATACGAAAACGGGCTTTTTAAAATACATACTGCAGGCAAATAGCGCGCCTAGCGCTAGCGAGGTCGATATGCAATGGTCACCTTCTCCAGGCTGACCACCGTCACTCGCTGTCTCAAGTAGGCTCAGCAGGCCGAAATCTCGCGAGAGTACGCAAGAGAGCCCCAGCCCTATCCAAAATGGCGCTCAAAATTATCCCCGGTACCCCGTGTGTACTTGCAGTGGTGACAGTGGCTCATGGGATGGCTCATATCAGCGTGAAAGGAATCTGTAAGTTGTTGGCCCCAGTATGGCAGAATAGCGGCATCCCAAAATGTGCAGAGAACTTGGTCAAGAACTGTATGGTGTGTTTGAAGTACAATCCCGGTAGGGGAACTCCAACTCCAGCTGGTCATTTTTCGCCTCCAACGTATCCGTTCAAGGTTTTGCAGCTCGATTTGTTCCACATGGAGAGGTGCAACAATCTGAAATACGTGCTTGTTGTTGTTTTCACCTTCTCCAGGTGGGTGGAAGCGTATCCCCTTAAGGACAATACTGCTTTGTCCACAGCCAAAGCCCTTGTCAAAGAATTCTTCCCTAGATTTGGTATGCCTAGAATCGTCTGGAGTGATAATGGAAGTGAATTAGTGGGTCGAGTGATGAAGAGAGTGTGTGAGTGTCTAGGCATACACCAGAAATTCCACGCTGCAAATCACCCCCAATCAGCTGGATTAGTAGAATGCTACAACGGCACGTTAAAGCTGAAATTGGCCAAGATCCAAGCCAGTACAGGTCTTAAATGGCCTGACGCCCTACCCTTTAGCACTCCTGTCTACCAGAATAACTGTCCATTCTAGATTAGGACTTAGCCCTCACGAGATTGTGTTTGGCCGCCCAGCCAACATCTGGGGCATGCCAAGGCCCAAGAAACTAAGTGAGATAGAGCACCCTGTACTGCTTGACTATTTGCACGAATTGACAACTAAATTGTGTGTTTTACACCAACAGGTCCACAGCTCCTCTCCGCCAGCATCTGATGATCCAGGCTTCGCCATTGAACCCGGCTCCTGGGTCCTAGTGCGGAATTTCCAGCGGACCAAGAACGAGGAGCCTCGCTGGACCGGACCCTTTCAAGTCCTACTGACTACCCGCTCCGCCGTACGTGTCCACGGCAAGAGGAATTGGGTGCACGACGCCCATTGCAAACGGGTCCCGCTGCCCCTTCCATATGACTGGTGGATCCAGGAGGGAATTGCTGACTCTGAAACAGAGTCCGTACCACGCTTTGCACCCTTCAGCGATGCACAATTGAAAGGAACTGGTACCGATAAAGAGAGTGATCGTATTCTGCAAGGATTTGTGCCACCGTCAATGAAGTTGGACACTACCGAACCTGAAATATTGTTTGAAGATCACACCATACCTGGGAAACAACGGTATAACCTGAGGCCAAGAAAAACGAACTAATAAAAATAAACTAATAAGGGTTTTTTTTCCTTTCCCCCAAGAACTATTTTTGATTATACAGCTCTCTCGCCCAGGGAACTTGCTCATTTTTGATTTTCGAACCGCCATCCGGTTCTGCTGCTAGGGTCGCGGTTGCCAGTCTTGGGAAGTGCAGCTGGAGACGTTTAGGTCAACGGTTCTGGTTGGTCTAAGGGAATTACCCTGGACTGAACGGAAGCACCCCTGAGCAGAATCAACCTCCCACCGCGGGCAGCAACTAGAGGATGGAGTTTTCGAGAGACCTGCTAGATCTACGAACTTTGAAAAGAAAATATGCACTGTAATGGCAAGAAAACGGTTTCTAGTAATATGCATTTTAATGTTGTGTAGCATAATAATGTTTTTAATTGGCTATGCTCTGTTCATTTTTCGAGTTCCATTCATACACAACACTCAGCCCACACCTCCTCCTACTATTTCCCTGCATTCCTTTCACCCCCTACCTGAACACGAGTCTGCCAGAAGGTTAGAATTTGTAAATAATTCATTCGTCCAACTCCTACACCAGCACCAATCTGTAATGAACACTACGAACTGTTGGATATGTGGACTTATGCCACACACCACAGATAAGGGTATTCCGTATTTTGTCCTGCCATTTAGTTATTTTGGTTCTCTGTGGGTTTTCCAGACCATGTTCCTGTTTTCCCTTGAACCATATGTTCCAGGGAAAAATTCAAACAACAAGGCACTAGTGGCAGGAATCAGAAATATGAGTAGAGATATCGACACGTTAGAACGACTCCAAAAGATGAGCTTATACCATACAGTCGATGGAATATAACTAAGTATGGAATTTCCTTGGCTGAAAGTCAGAAGGCGAAGAAATCCTCCCCAATCTGGATAGTACCCCACCTAGGTCATCTATGTCTGCATGGAAATGGCAACAACCCTCAAGCCCAGTTAGGGAAGAGTGTCTGTACTGAGACCTATGTTCTCTCATTTCAGACCTCCCCTTCATTCCTAGCAGCTAAGGGTACCTACTTCGTCTGCCACGACAGAGCATATACATGGTTGCCCCCTGACTTCTCGGGCACATGTTTTCTCTCGTTTCTGCTGCCACCCACCTACACGGCCGAGGCAGATTACCATCGGACAAGGACAGTTAGGGGTGTAGTGAGTCAAGACGACACTGGGGGTCAAGAGTTTGGAGACTTCGCAAAGGGTTTTCTGCCATTTTGGGGGCCTATGGTGAACAGCAGGAACATTCGCCAATTGACGAGGATAGTTGAGTCTGCCGTGATTGAAACGGCCGGTGCCCTTAGTAACTTGACTGCTGAGCTCCAGTCGGACCGACTTATGACTCTTCAAAATAGGGTTGCCCTAGATGTCATACTTGCAGACCGTGGTGGGGTATGCAGAGTGATCCAATCCAGTTGCTGCATTTTCATCCCTGATAATGCTCCGACAGTGTACCAGGCCATCTCCAAACTGCACAAGATCTCTGATTCCCTTCACATGGATAAAGGGGACTGGTCCTTGCTAGGGTGGTTCTGGGAACTGTTATCTGCCTGGGGATGGAAAATTCTGATATTTATTGGGATGATCTTAGCTATTCTGTTCCTGTTCTGCCTGTTTGTGCAGTGCGCTCCTGCAATATGTGGCCTCTGTGCTACATCATGTGTAAGGAAGCCTGTGTCAAGGGACGAATTGAGCAACAGGATGATGCTACAGCAGCATCTCCATGACTTCATGAATACAGATGTGGACTCAGACTAGCATGAGTTATTGCCTAATATGAGGGCAAAAGGAGTGTCTGTGGTTCTGAAAATCTGGACCCTGCCATAATAGGGTACCATGGTCCAACACTCGTGTCACAAAATATCATTGTACCATGACGAATTTGGTATCGGCAGACCGGTAATGATTAGGACATCATCCCTATGCATTTGCGTCGTGATTGAGTCATGCTATCACACCTAAATCATGGTTTCCGTCTCGAACCCTCAGACTCCATTTTGTGAACGGCATCCATCTTGTAGCTTGCCCTCATAAAGTCAATTGATTAAGGCCGAGTTTGATCTGAAAGGACACGTCCACCTTAGCTGACTCCCCCATGACCTGGCCGAGCTGACTCCACTGTCTCCAGCCAAACCTGTTCGGGCAGTCCCTCGCACAGTGGCCGAGTAAGATAGTATCAAGGCACAACATGCCATAAACTATTCACTACATACAAACCATGTTATCCACACACATACACCTGTCCATGTTTCTTGTTTATGGCCGGTTTTACGATGAGGAGGTGCCCGATTTTATTGGGGTTTCGTCGATATCTGATGGTAGTTCTGGACCGAGCTGCGTCATCTATCACAAACTGGACATCTAAAATATGGGTTGGCCGTCATGACTTTGCTTTTTGCTTTATTGTGGAAATATGTATATGACCGTATCATAAACTGAGGAATTCTTGCCTGCAGCTGTTATTTTTGTATAAAAAGAGAAGGCTGGTTCTGTAAAAACGAACAGTCTCCTGAGAATCTACATCCCGTGCTGTTGTACTTCTAGGACACCTGTTACTTGGTTGCAGCCAATAAAACCAGATCTCTGACTTCACCTAGAAGACTCTGTGTTTCTGTGGTCCGGAACAGTGAGAACTCAGAGGTCTTCGGGTGTTATCCCCTGGCACCACCGGGTTCCTAAAAACCCGGCACCTCACCGAACATCTTGAATACTATTACTTGAGGCGTCTCAGCCTTCCTCACTGCTCTGCAAGGTTATTTGGGTTTAGATGTAGGCTGCACGTGCTGCCAGTGAAAAAGGGAAGGCTAGGAGGCATCAAAGTAAATTCACTTTAAACTTCTCCAGTGAAGTTTTTGGAAAGTGTCATGGAGATTCATCACCCACAGCCAACGTTACAAGTGATCCAGTGCACGCTTCTCATGACTGCAATACTAAATGGATGTGGATGGAATACATAGCATGTTGGGCCATGTGCTGTGCAAGTTAGTACCAGCTCACATTGAGTTTAGCAGAAAAAGATTGGAACAATCAATCAATCAATCAATCAAACAATTTATATGGCGCGCTACTCACCCGGGAGGGTCTCAAGGCACTGGGAGGGGGGGGGGGGGGTTCGTTACTGCTTGAAAAGCCAGGTCTTGAGTTGCTTCTTGAAGGAGAGATGGTCGTGGGTCATCCGTAGGTGGATGGGGAGGGAGTTCCATGTCTTGGCCGCCAGGTAGGAGAAGAATCTTCCTCCGACGGTGGCTCTGCAAATGCGTGGTACTGTGGCGAGGGCGAGGCTGGTTGATCTCAGCTGGCGGGTGGGCGTGTAGAAAGTGAGGCGGTTGTTGAGGTACTTGGGACCCAGGTTGTGGAGAGCCTTGTGTGTGTGGGTGAGGAGTCTGAACGTGATTTTCTTGCTGACGGGAAGCCAGTGCAGGTCTCGCAGGTGGACGGAGATGTGGTTGTGGCGGGAGATGTCCAGGATGAGTCGTGCGGAGGCGTTCTGTATGCGCTGGAGTCTTTTCTGTTGTTTGGCTGTGGTTCCTGCGTAGAGGGTGTTCCCGTAGTCCAGACGGCTGGTGACGAGGGCCTGGGTGACCGTCTTCCTGGTTTCGGTGGGGATCCATCGGAAGATCTTTCAGAGCATGCGCAAGGTGTTGAAGCAGGATGACGAGACGGCGTTGACTTGTCTGGTCATCGAGAGGGAGGAGTCCAGGATGAAGCCCAGGTTCTGTGTGTGGTCCGTTGGCGGATGTATGATGTTAAAACGCATACTTTTACAACGCAGGATCCTTTACAACGCATGCCTTTACAACGCATGTCATTACATAGCAGATGCTATTACAACGTATGCCATTACAACCTAAGTATAGGTAAGTATATCTTTTTTTTAAATTGTAATAAATAAATATTTATTTAATATAATTAATTTAATTTATTTTAAGTAGTTTTTTAAAAACACTTAACCCTTAAAATACCCCTGTACCCCTATACCCAAAACCTATCCCTAATCCCTAAAGCTACTCCTGTACCCCAAAACCCAAACCTAGCCCTGAACCCTAAAAATACCCCTGTACCCCAAAACCCAAACCTAGCCCTGAAACCTAAAAATACCCCTGTTCCCCATGACCCAAACCTAGCCCTGAAACCTAAAAATACCCCTGTACCCAATAACCCAAACCTAGCCCTGAAACCTAAAAATTCCCCTGTACCCCAAAACCCAAACCTAGCCCTAAAACCTAAAAATACCACTGTACCCCAAAACCCAAACCTAGCCCTGAAACCTAAAAATACCCCTGTACCCCATAACCCAAACCTAGCCCTGAAACCTAAAAATACCCCTGTACCCCATAACCCAAACCTAGCCCTGAAACCTAAAAATACCCCTGTACCCATAACCCAAACCTAGCCCTGAAACCTAAAAATACCCCTGTACCCCATAACCCAAACCTAGCCCTGAAACCTAAAAATACCCCTGTACCCCATAACCCAAACCTAGCCCTGAAACCTAAAAATACCCCTGTACCCCATAACCCAAACCTAGCCCGGAAACCTAAAAATACCCCTCAACCCATAACCCAAACCTAGCCCTGAACCCTAAAAATACCCCTGTTTCCCAAAACCCAAATTAAATTCACGTTTTAAAAAAGATAAACTTACCAATACTTACATTGTAATGGCATGCGTTGTAATAGCATCTGCTATGTAATGTCATGCGTTGTAAAGGCATGCGTTGTAAAGGATCCTGCGTTGTAGTAGTTGCGTTGTAATAGTAGTCCGTTGTAACAGTTGCTTTGTAACTGTTGTTTCCCCCGTTGGCTTAGGGGTGGTGCCCAGGGCAGGGGGCCACCAGGAGTCGTCCCAGGCAGAGGTGGATGATCCCAGGATGAGGACGTCCGTCTTGTCTGAGTTCAGTTTCAGGCGGCTGTTCTTCACAGATCAGAAGGGGGGGTGGGGGTGGAGGGAAGAGAGAGAATTTTTTTTCGTGTATTGGATCTTTCATAGATTCACATGCTTGAATCATTCCCCTTCATCGAAGTGGGAGTCCGACAGTACCATACTAAAGCAGTATGTATCACTGTCATGGCTTATAATGGCAATGAAAAAGTCAGTTTAATAGCCTATCTATGTCTTTTTAAAACTGGAACAAACTTGAACTATATCCAATCAGGCGACAGCACCCTCTAGAACACTCCGAACAGAAGCCGAGTCCCTAAGATTTTCTATTGCACATTGTGTGAATGACGTCTCCCTGAGCTCTGCTCACTTTCTTCAGCTATTACTTCTTTTTGGATCATCCAAGATTATATTTCACATTTCATTTCTCTGATCCTGGCACTAATATTTCAGAATAGCAGAAAACAAGCTAATGGACTACAAAATATGTCTAACCTTGCCTCAAAAGCACAAGTTAATACTTGTGTAACGATATATCTGTAAGAGACATTAGTTAGTGATCGATTCCTTACCTTAGAATATCCCCAGGCATCAGACTGGATCCGGAAAGTTTTTTCATCAGCAGTACCCTTGCCCATCGGTAGGCGTCGTCGTACAGCTCCGCGTACGTTGCTGGCATCGTAGTCGCCGAGATGACATCGCTGGAGCTACTCAGACGTGCCCATGCACGCTGTCAGTTCTGTGCACGACTTTCCACGCCAGGGATGCAGAACAATGCAAGATACTGGCCACTGGTGCACTGAAACTAGGGCCCTGAAAAGGTATGAGCGAAATCCTAGAAATCAGTTCGCAGAACGAGGAGGATGGGTGGGGCGATAAGGAATCTAAAAGTCACGTAGAACAGAACGGCGAAAGAAGCCATCTCTCCGGACTTGACTGTCAAGGCAATAATGCTTAGTAAAAGTGTGCAGCGAGGCCCACGTGGCTGCATGACAGATGTCTAGCAGGGGGACACCACGTCCCAATGCAGTGGTAGCTGCTGTCGCCCTGGTAGAATGGGCGCGCAACCCCGCCAGAGGTTCCTTTAGCCAGAGAATAACAGGCTTTGATACACAAGACGATCCAGCTGGAGATAGTCCTATTGCATGGGTACTCACAAACTTTCGGGGGCCAAATTTACAGTTTGGTTTGTGTCCGAGGGCCGCATCAGTGGGGGGCGGGGTCAGTGAGGGAGAGGCGGGGCTAGAGCAACAACATAAAACTGACCATGAGGTTGATCACAGGTCCCTGCAGCGGACGCCTTCGCCCACTGATCCGTCCCGGCATACACACATCTCTCTCGCTCTTTCTCTCTCCGTCTCCCTCCCTCTCTCTAGCTCTCTCTCCCTCTCTCCCTCCCTCTCTCCTATCTTCCTCTGTCTCACTCTGACTGTCTCACTCCCTCTCTCTCACTCCCACTCTCTCTCCCTCCCTCTCTCACTCCCTCTCACTCCCTCTCACTCCCTTTCACTCCTTTTCCCTCCCTTTCCCTCCCCCTCCGTCTCCCTCCCTTTCCCTCCCTCTCCCTCCATTTCCCTCCTTTTCCCTCCCTCTCCCTCCATTTCCCTCCCTTTCCCTCCATCTCACTCCCCATCAGTCTCCCTCCCTTTCCCTCCATCTCACTCCCCATCAGTCTCCCTCGGGTTCCCTTCATGTCATTCCCCATCAGTCTCCCTCCCTTTTCCTCCATCTCACTCCCTATCAGTCTCCCTCCCTTCCCCTCCCTCTCACTCCCTCTCCATCCCTTTCTGTCTCCCTCCCTTTCAGTCTCCCTCCCTTTCCCTCCCTCTCCCTCTCCCTCTCCCTCCCTATCCCCACCTCCCTCCCTGTCCGTCTCCCTCCCTGTCTGTCTCTCTCACTCCCTCCCTCCCACTCCCTCCCTCCCACTCACTCCCTCCCTCCCACTCCCTCCCTCTCACTTCCTTCCTCTCACTCCCTTCCTCTCACTCCCTTCCTCCCTCCTACTCCCTCCCTCCTACTCCCGCCCTCCCACTCACGCCCTCCCTACCACTCCCTCCCTCCCTCCTACTCCCTCCCACTCCCTCCCTCCCTCTCACTCCCTCCCTCTCTCTCACTCCCTCCCTCCCTCCCACTCCCTCCATCCCTCCCTCCCACTTCCTCCCTCCCTCTCCCTCCCACTCACTACCTCCCTCCCACTCACTCACTCTCTCCCTCCCACTCCCTCCCACTCACTCCCTCCCACTCACTCACTCTCTCCCTCCCACTCCCTCCCACTCACTCCCTCCCACTCACTTCCTCTCACCCCCTCCCTCCCTCTCACTCCCTCCCCCTCCCTCCCACTCACTCACTCCCACTCACTCCTTCTCACCCCCTCCCTCTCACTCCCTCCCCCTCCCTCCCACTCACTCCTTCCCACTCTCCCACTCACTCCCTCCCTCTCCCTCCCTCCTACTCCCTCCCACTCACTCCCTCTCCCTCCCACTCACACCCTCCCTCTCACTCCCTCCCTCCCTTCCACTCACTCACTCCCACTCACTCCCTCCCACTCACTCCTTCCCACTCACTCCTTCCCACTCACTCCCTCCCTCTCACTCCCTCCCTCTCAATCACTCCCTCCCTCTCAATCACTCCATCCCTCACTCATTCCATCCCTCTCACTCATTCCAACCCTCTCACTCCCTCCCTCCCTCTCCCACTCACTCCCTCCCTCCCACTCACTCCCACTCCCTCCCTCCCTCCCTCCCACTCACTCACTCCCACTCACTCACTCCCTCCCACTCACTCCCACTCACTCACTTCCTCCCTCCCACTCCCTCCCTCCCTCCCTGTCACTCCCTCCCACTCCCTCCCTCCCACTCCCTCCCTCCCTCCCACTCACTCACTCCCTCCCTCTGCCTCACTCCCTCCCTCCCTACCACTCCCTCCCTCCCACTCACTCACTCCCTCCCACTCACTCACTCACTCCCTCCCACTCACTCACTCCCTCCCACTCACTCACTCCCTCCCACTCACTCACTCACTCCCACTCACTCCTTCCCACTCTCCCACTCACTCCCTCCCTCCCTCCCTCCCTCTCAATCACTCCCTCCCTCTCAATCACTCCATCCCTCTCAATCACTCCATCCCTCTCACTCACTCCATCCCTCTCACTCATTCCAACCCTCTCACGCCCTCCCTCCCTCCCTCTCCCACTCACTCCCTCCCCCCCACTCCCTCCCACTCACTCCCTCCCTCCCACTCACTCCCTCCCACTCCCTCCCTCCTCCCTCCCACTCACTCCCTCCCTCCCTCTCACTCCCTCCCACTCACTCCTTCCCACTCACTCCTTCCCTCTCACTCACTCACTCCTTCCCTCTCACTCACTCCTTCCCTCTCACTCACTCCCTCTCATTCACTCCCTCCCTCTCTTACTCCCTCCCTCTCACTCCCTCCCTCCCACTCCCTCCCACTCACTTCCTCCCGCTCACTCCTTCCCTCTCACTCACTCACTCACTCCCTCTCACTCACTCCCTCTCACTCACTCACTCCCTCTCTCCCTCTCCCTCACTCCCTCCTTCTCACTCCCTCCCTCACTTCCTCCCTCTCACTGCCTCCCTCTCACTCCCTCACTCCCTCCCTCCCTCTCACTGCCTGCCTCCCTCTCACTCACTCCCTCACTCCCTCCCACTCACTCAATCCTCCCTCTCTCTCACTCCCTTCCTCCCACTCACTCACTCACTCCCTCTCACTCACTCACTCACTCCCACTCACTCACTCACTCCCTCCCACTCCCTCCCTCCCACTCCTTCTCACTCCCTCCCTCCCTCTCCCTCCCTCCCTCTCACTCCCTCCCTCTCCCTCCCTCCCTCTCCCTCTCACTCACTCACTCCCTCCCTCTCCCCTCTCACTCACTCACTCCCTCACTCACTCCCTCTCACTCACTCCCTCACTCACTCCCTCTCACTCCCTCATTTACTCCCTCTCACTCACTCACTCCCTCTCACTCTCACACTCACTCCCTCTCTCTCACTCCCTCTCCGTCCCCCTCCCCCTCCCTTTCCCTCCCCCTCCCTCTGTCACCCTCTGTCATCTCACCCTGCCTGTGTGTCAGCCGGGGCGCACACACACTCACAGCCACACCCGAGCACTTAACAGATCTTTAAAAGACCATTTGCATGTTAATGTGGCCTTTGTATTTCACCACTTCTTAGGCCCCCGACCTTTACTCTGGCCATTGCTAGGATCGCGGCCTGCAGCTCCCACAGAGCAGCAGAGTCTCTGCGCTGCTGCAGACACTTAAAAAAAAAAGTCAAACACAGAGTCTCGGGGAGCCGCGGGCCGCCAGGAAAGGCTTGCCGGGCCGCCCCAGGCCCGCGGGCCGTACTATGAGTACCCCTGTCCTATTGTGTACAGCCTGGTCTTTCTTGGTGCCCCCTTAGCCAACAAAGAACTGGTCATCTACCCAGAACTGTTGTGTGCGGTTCAGATAAAAGGAGAGTGCACGTTTTGGGTCCAGATGGTGGAGTCTCTCTTCCTCTCTGGAAGGGTGCGGAGACAGAAAGAAAGTGGGCAAGGTGATAGTCTGCCCAATGTGAAAAGCAGTGACAACTTTTGGCAAGAAGGAAGGACGAGTGCAAAGCAAAACCTTGTCGGGATGGACTGACAGAAAAGGAGGCTTACAAGAAAGAGCCTGGAGCTCACTCACAAGCCTAGTGGTGGTAATAGCAACCAGGATAGCAGTCTTCAAAGTCAAAAAACGAAGAGGACAGTTGTGGAGCGGCTCAAAGGGAGCACACATTAAAAAACGTAAGTACCAGATTAAAGTCCCACTGTGGCATCACAAACGGAATAGGAGGGAAAAGGTGAGTAATGCCTTTGAGAAATCTATTAACAACAGGGGGCTTGAAAAGAGTAGGCTGATCAGGGAGCCCGAGAAAGGTGAGATAGCAGAAAGGTAGCCTTTGATAGTGCCCAGAGCACTCTGAAAGAGGGACAGAAAGGGGATCCATAGCCTTTGCTGTGCACCATGCCACAAATGTGTTCCACCTGCAGGCGTAGACCGATTTAGTGGAGGGACGCCTGACTGCCAGAATGACATCACAGACTTCAGGAGGCAAGTCAAACGTAATCAACTGTCACCGCTCAATCTCCACGCATGTAGGTGGAGGCTGGACAGGTTCGGGTGGAGAACTGTCCCCTGCTGCAGGCAGTCGGATCGGGGGATCTACGCTCCTACTGAGTAGCTCAGGATACCAAAGTCTTCGAGCCCAGTCTGGTGCCACAAAAATGACTTGGGCCTGGTCGCGCCTGATCTTCAGCACTCTGGGCAGAAGTGGTATAGGCGGAAAGGTGTACAATAGACAGACCTTCGCTTCACTCGCGACGAAAAGCATCGCAGAGCAAGTGCCGCCTTGGAATTTCCAACACGCAGAACAGCTGATATTGTGCGTTCTCTTCGGTGGCGAATAGATCTAACCAAGGCTCTCCCCACTGTCAAAAGAGACCTTGCAACACCTCCGAGTGAAGACGCAACTCGTGATCCATCAGGCACCGGCGGCTGAGTTTGTCCGCCCTGGCGTTCAAAGAACCTGACAGGTGTGGAACCATCAATGAAAAACCTTGACGTTCCAGCCATGTCCAGAAGCGCAGAGCCTCCTGATGTAGGGTCCGAGACCCCACCCCACCCTTTGTTGCAATACCACATGGCGGTGGTGTTGTCTGTGAACACCTGCACCACATTCCCCTTGACAGAGGGAAGGAATGCCTTCAGTGCAAGAAGGATCGCCCGAAGCTCCAGAAAGTTGATATCGAGCCTGGACACCGCCGGAGTCCAGAGGCTTCTGATCTCCGCCTCTCCCACGTGGCCACCCCATCCCAGGAGGGATGCATCCGTCACCACTAGGTGCTCCGATTGGGGAAGGGAGAGGGATCTGCCGTTGACCCAACGCTGATCCGTGAGCCACCACTGCAATTGTTGTGCAGTGCCCTCCGAGATCTAGACATAGTCAGACAGGTTCCCCTGATGCTGCGCCCACTGGAACTTCAGGTCCCACTGCAGAACCCGCATACGCCATCTGGCATGGTTGGTGAGCAGGATGCAGAAGGCCATGAGGCCCAGCAGATTCAAGGTCGTCCTGACCGAAACCCGGGACAATGGCCGAAAGATCGGAATCATAGCCCGAATGTTTCGGACTCGCTGTTTGGGAGGATAGACCCAAAACTGCGCTGTGTACAGAACCGCTCCAATGAGGAGAAGCTTCTGAGAGGGAATCGGGTGCGACTACGGCACAATGATGGAGAACCCCAGCAAATGCAGGAGGTCGGCCGTAGTCTGGAGGTGGGAGACAACTGCCTGGGGCGAGCCCGCCTTCAACAGCCAGTCGTCGAGATAGGGGAAGACTGAAACACCTGATCTGCGCAGATGAGCTGCGACCACCGCCATCACTTTCGTGAACACCCGAGGGGCGCTGGTAAGGCCGGAGGGGAGCACAGTGAACTGAAAATGCCCCTGCCCTACCATGAATCACAGGTAATGCCAGTGGGCCGTCAGGACGGGGATATGAAAATAAGCGTCCTGCAGGTCCAACGCTACCAGTCAGTCTTGCGGGTCTAGGGCAGACAAGACCTGAGCAAGTGTGAGCATCTTGAACTTCTCCTTCCGGAGGAAGCGATTGATGTTCCAAAGGTCTAAGATAGGACGCAGGCCCTTGTCCTTCTTTGGAACCAAATAGTAGCGGGAATAACATACAACGACCTACTTCTGGCGTCGAACGCGCTCAATGGACCCCTTGGCCAAGAGGGCTGCAACTTCCTGCTGAAGAAGTGTCAAGTGATCCCCCGACATGCAGTTGTACTGTGGTGGCATGGCTCGAGGGTTAGTCTCAAAGGGGAGGGAGTAGCCCCTTCGGACCAGGTGCAGAACCCACCTGTCCGATGTGATGGTGCGCAAGCATTGGAGGCGATGGCGAATCCTGCCACCCACTTGCATCTGGTGGGCCTGAAACACCGGACTAGGAAGGTTTAGAGGCAACGACTGCAGAGGGGGTGGTGGACTGACCCGCACGCTCGCCCTGTGACCTGCCTCGGGGGGGGAGGGCTGCGTTGAGACTATTGCTGCACAGGCCTGTGGCTTCGAAACAAACTTGCTTGGCCGCCCCTTCCTTGGCCAACGTGTAGTCTGCTTTATCGCCGAACAGGTGAGTGCCATCAAAGGGCATGTCCATCTACATGTTCTGGACATCCCCAGAAAAGCCAGTGGTCCTCAGCCAGGCGTGATGGCGTAGCATCACTGTCGTTGAAATCACCCTGCCCAGTCAGCATTGTCAAGACCACAACGGATGGTGAACTTGGCTGGACTCTCCCCTCAGCAATAGCTTAGGAAAGAATTCTCCGAGCCTCCACCAGACACTGAGGCAGCACTTGTGCAACGGTATCCCACACAGAATAGGAGTAAGGGTCCAAGAGACATGCGGTGTTCACAGACTGCAGGCCTGAACTGGTGGAAGAGAAAAACTTCTTCCTAAATTGCTCCAGTTTCTTGGATTCCCTGTCCGGAGGTGCGGAAGGGAATGCGCGTGGGGACGCAGAGGCTTGGAAAACCAAGCTCTTGGGGGTGGGGTGTTAGGAGAGGAAATTGGGTCACCCAGGGTCAGTCGATGGCATCGAGCCACGGTCTTGTCCACAGGAGCCCCTGTGTTGGGCCTGGACCAGGTGCCCAAAAGAACGTCTGAGACTGCGTTGTTAAAGGGCAGCAGCGGCTCAGTAGTAGCAGAAGCTGGCCGAAGCACCTCTGTCAGGAGATTAGTCCTGACGGCCACAGTAGGGAGTTCGAGGTAGAGAGCCTCGGCTGCCCTACGCAACACCATAGAATATGATCCACCCTTCTCAGCAGCCACAGTAGAAGGAAACAGTGCGCCAGGATCTGCAGCATAATCCTGGTCACCTGCATCCCCCGGATCCTTAACCCAGTCCGGGTCTATCTCGCATTGGACTGCGAGAGGGTCCTTAGACCCCTCCCAGTCCTCCCCATCCTCCATAGCCTGTGGAACAGGTGGAACATACAGACGCAACCTGTCCCTCCCCGCTGGGGCTGGGGACGGTGTCGGCCGTGTTTGCGGGCCGGGTTTGCGGCCGGCGACATAGATGCCGGTGGAGGTCGCACAGGGCCAACTGGCGTGGGTGGGGATCCAGGCCTGTATCCATGGGGGTCCCTCGATGTCAAACTCGACTACGTCAGAGCCGGCGACGTCGAAGAACGAGGACCCCAGCTGGGCCCTCGAGGCCCGAAGGCACACCGGCGGGGCCGGACAGTCCAAAGACACGTGCCAAGGCTGACACGAACTCCTGCAGCAGGGCCGGAGTCGCCGATGGACCAGGAAAGGGTGGGTAGGCCATGGGCAACTGCGTAGGCTCCGCCGAGGCCGCAGGGGCGGTGCCACTTGCACCCTTAGCCGTTTTGTGCGACCGGCTAGGGGAAGGCAGTGAGCGACGGCGCTTCTTCGACTACTTATGCTTTGCCTTACCTGACCCCGGGTGCGAAGACTTCGAGTGATGGTGATGGCTCCGCGGCCTGTCCTCAACCTCCCTGTGGACCAGGACCATGAACGGCGCGGAACCAACTCCCGGGCCTCCAGCCACTTTCGGGACCGCTCCTGCAAAGTTTTCAGAGCCATGGCCCGGCAGTGGGGTCACGACTCGAAGTTGTGGTCGCGCCCAGGCAGTAGAGACACTCACGGTGTGGGTCAGTCACCGACATTGTGCGGGACCAGGCTACCCAGGACTTAAAATCGTGCATCCCTATGCACCTGTAGATTAATATATACTTGAAAACAGAGACAGAAGTCCTAAATAACTCAGTAAAAAAATGACTAGGGGTACCGCTCTTCCCGGATCTGCGCTTGCTGGCGCGGAAAAAGAAAGAACAGACGTGGGCGCGTCCAAGTAGCTCCAGCGACATCATCTCTGCGATTACATTGCCAGCAACGTACGCAGAGCTGAACGACGACGCCCTACTGACGTGCAGGGGTACTGCTGACGAAAAAACTTTCCTGATCCAGTCTGACGCCTGGGGATATTCTAAGGTAAGGAATCTATCACTAACATATTTCTTTCAGATACTCTCACATTCAGAGAGATTAGGCTATTATTGGGACTACAGAAACTTAAATCTGTCACTTCTGAGGAGGACAGTGAAGATTCCTTCACCTAATAGGAGAGGTCGAAGGGGGAAATTGAGCCAAGAGTCTCCAGAGGGCGCGCAGAAGAGCCATAAATAAGACTGAATATGGGTCTTGATAAAATAGAGCAAGAAACAATAGATAGAAGGTTATACGCTTGTGCTCTATTGTCAGCAGTAATTTCAATGGAACTTATTAGGGCTGCTACTAGGGATAAAGATGATGTCTATCTATCGTCACCAGATAATGCAGAAAAACCACATAAACAAAGATAAACACGATATATCCCGAGCAGAATTGAACAGTTAAGTTGTACAAATCATGATTTAGAAGTAAAACAGCATATTCCAAATTAAGTGACAGTCTTCGTCTTTATTGTTCACAACAGCATCCCTTTGATTATGCCAACACGTGTTTTGTCTAATAAGCAGTATGTGCATTAGTCTTCATCAGGGCTGGATATTGCAACAAAGACAACAGTTACAAACTGATTTTGTCAGTGCAAAACATATTCAAAGCACATGTAATTACGAAGCTGGTGACGCCACCAATTATCAGTTCCAAGTGGCACGAAAAGGGAGCTAGAAGAATATATCTTTTAAAATGTGAGCAATTAATTTCTCCTATTATTATCATTATTTTTTATTTAAGTTATTCACTTGGGTTTTTTTTTACACTCTTATATAATTTTTAAATATATCTTTGACTGTTAATTTTTCCTACAACAGAGTTAGGTAGTAGCGTTCCCATAGGGAAACGTCCGCACAAATCTTCAGAGGACAATATTGTTAAATATGCAAATTATACATGCTATATATAGAGAAGAGAATCACAAGAAAATTATAGAATGGGTGCTAAAGAAACTCAAGGCACCTACTACCTCAAGGTGCTATTGGCATACACAGGCAGTGTGTGTCACATAAACTGTAGAAAGTTGAGATTCTGATTACAGCACTCCTAATAATTACAAATATGACAGTCTGGGCATAAATATAGAGCCCTCAGCACAGAAAAACTCTAATTGTCATAGAGAATAAGGCAAGGAACAAAACCAAAATTCTAATCGATAGGGGGGGTCCAAGCAAGCCAGAAAAATTCAGATAAAGTCCACTTTAAATTTCTTCAGTCTCTTCTCTGAAGCACTGCTGCTGCGGGTGACGGATTCGTGTGGAAGCGCGATGATTAATTTTGCTGAGAGCAACTTATCATGGTTGCGAAAATTAAAACCTCATAAGTATCGGTTGATCGTCTACCTAGAACCTAGACTTCTATGTAACATGGGGTTTACTATTACAAGACCGGTTTATACCTGCTGAGTACAGTCACTCCGTCGTATTTGATTGATGTTGCGACTTGTTGACACACTTGGAACAACTTTTTGCCCTGTACTGCAGATCTCTACTCATCCTCCAACCTTAATGGTGCTCCGCTTCACATATACTGCAGTTTGCGTCCTCTATTCTGATGAACAGATAAGACACCTCTCTACCATATTTATGCCTTGATGAAGTCCCTGTGTGGGACAAAACACGTGTTGGCGATTTACGTGCTGGGAGAATCTGTTTTATGAAATTTGAACATTAATAAAGAAAAGACTGAAGAAATTTAAAGTGGACTTTATCTGAATTTTTTCTGGCTTGCTTGGACCCCCCCCTATCGATTAGAACTTTGGTTTTGTTCCTTGCTTCATTCTCTATGACAATTAGAGTTTTTCTGTGCTGAGGGCTCTATATTTATGCCCAGACTGTCATATTTGTAATGATTAGGAGTGCTGTAATCAGAATCTCAACTTTCTATTGTTAATTTTTCCTGTTCGTTGTTTACTTTGTGATCTTGGTTCCCTTATAAGCCTTTTGCACTTATTATTCATGAACACTTTTTGGTCACTTTTTTCTATATATTTTTAGAGAGCACTTTATCTTCACATAGGGTTTTTTGTGGATTTACTATCTGGTTAAGAATTTTGCACTGTCATTTTAGGCGTTCCTGTCTTCTGTTGAGCTATGGATAACACTGGGTTGAGCCAAATCTTGTCTTGTTTGTATAGTTTTGAATATGTTTTGCACTGACAAAATCAGTTTGTAACTATTGTCTTTGTTGCAATTTCCAGCCCTGATGAAGTCTAATGCACATACTGCTTATTAGACGAAACACGTTTTGGCATAATCAAAGGGATGCAGTTGTGAACAATAAAGAAGAAGACTGTCACTTATTTTGGAATATGCTGTTTTACTTCTAAATCATGATTTGTACAACTTAACTGTTCAATTCTGCTCGGGATATATTGTGTTTATCTATGGGTCTTGATAAGGCACTTCTCAAAGAGAGAGGGAGACAATTGGAAAAAACTTCCTCAGAGGAAGACCCTACATCTCCCTCTTCAGCCCTTACACTACAGCAGGGAAATCCTCATCACCTGACAATGAGGCGTTCATCGCAAAACTGCCATGAAATTTATTGTTAACTACCATGTCGACTATTACTGCCTCACCCATAATAGCTTCATCTACAATGGCATCGTCTATGGCGGTCATCTTTGATGGACTCATCTATCATGGCCTCATCTATGACTTTCGTCTACGACGGTCTCATCTACAATGGTAGTCTAAGACGCCCTCATCTATGACGCCTCATCTACAATGGTCATCTAAGACAGCCTCGTCTTCAACGGTCGTCTATGATGGGAGTCTACAATGGTTGTCTAAGACAGTCGTCGTCGAGACCCTCATCTATGACGATAGTCTACTATTGTTGAAATTTAAAATCCGATTCTCTTGTTTTTTGATTGAGCTATGCATCATCCATTTTCACCACTGCCCTACTTTCAGCCCCGGCTCTATCCTTAACACAGCACTTGCATAAACATTAGTAAAGAATCTAGATTAGGGTATTGTAGACTATGTATACATGCGGAGTCAGCGCAAAAGAACAGCTGGTGTCTGCTGGGTGTTTTTCAAACCATGCTAAAGCCTCAAGTAAAGTTCCCAATTGTCCAAATACCCAGATAGCATATCATGTTGGGCAGCCTTAGGATGCGACGATTGCACACAGCACCAAGGCTGTCGATTCTTACAGTTACCTCATTTGTATGTTTTTCCCAAAGCCCTGTTTACCTCTGGACGTCCCTTGTTTGTGATCTTTTGCTATAAAAACATGTGTAACCATCATTCAGTGTGCTTCCTCCTTCAGTATCTCTATGGAGCTTACCGGATGAGGCCCCATTCCCCCATTCATGAATGCTAATAAATAATCTTTGGTGGTACTTCACTCCAGTGTCAATTCCTCCTTACTTGTTTAAAACCCGTGGACGACGGGTGACCCTGCACCAGTGGGTTTTGAATAATCCGCTTCCACAAATTGGCGACCAAACGTGGGGCCCCATCGAAGGCCTGCAGTCGGACCGGGGAAGGAAATCGTGTCAGGAAGACGAACTTCACTGAGGAGTGCACCACCTGAAGAGACTAGTTCTTGTGTCCAAAGTGATTTTTCAGCTCTCCGACTCTGATCTTCCTGGCAGCTGCTAGCCTCGTCTGGGGTCCTCGGACGGTCATTCTTTTGGATCAGGGAGGATAGACAGGTGGGAGTTGAAAACTACGAATAAGGTAGATATGTTGTCTGGAACTTGTTTGGCATTTGTTTGGAACTTGTTTAGAACCTTTTTGGAACTTTCTATTTGTATTGATTAACATTTTTTCTTACAGGTAACGTGAAGTTTTTTTATTTCTCTCTGTTTATAATTTTTTATATCTTATATAACATGCCTGTAATGAGTACACTTTGGAAGTTTTGTTGCTGCTGCTGTGATAAGCAGAGCATTTTGGAAGCAAGTCAGCCGGTGCCACCAGAAGGTACACCGAATTTTGAGATGTACATCAAATATGGTATTTGTCCCATTATGTATATTGCATTATGAAACAAATATACAAAAGGGGATGCCCCAGTTGCAATGGCCATTAGAGGGAACAATGGACCCTCACAAACTCGAGTATTTAGAAAAACGATTGTTCATAAAGAAAGTTAGGCCAGCTATGTTTGACAGTTTGAGTATGTGGAGGAAAGAAGTGATGGCGCAGCAGCTCAAGGCAGAGAAGGTACAAAGAAACCGGAAAGGAAGACAGAGTATCAGAAGTATAGGTAATTGAAGGATAAAGAAGTCCAGGAGAAAAAGGAATGTTTAGATCAAGAGCATAGATTGCTAGTATCTAAAGAATATATAGCCAGACTGACAGTAGCAGCTCAGATTCACCAAGACGATGTGGATTCAGATATTGATGGATTATTGATCAAACGACCCCCACCCCATATGTACCTTTGTTTTTTTTGTTTCATTTTATCGAAGGCATGACTACGATGCCTCGAGGTTAACTCTGCTGCTCTTAACCTGCTGTGCATTTAAAATTGCGCGATTCTGCGCTCGGGCATACTGCTCTGTTGTTTTAATGCATCGAGGCATGACTGCGATGCCTCGATGTTAACTTTGTTGTTTTAAACTTAGCTTTCTATTTTAATCTGTGGCATTTCGCGCTTTTGCACATCTTTTTGTGGCTCCTTACCTGTCTGACGCTCTCCCTGCCAGCGCCCCGGTCCACCACGGGTTTTGCCGAATTTTGTGGAGGGCGCCGGCAAACAGTTGCTGTCCCTGCCCTCATTGGGTCACGTGGGGGGCAACACTCAGGACCAATACCTATTTCAGGCATTATGGCTTTCTCCACGCTCAGCAGACGCGCGCCAAAGTCTAGCCTGTCTGCGCCCGTCCGCGCTGAGTTCGCGCCAGAGGCCAGGTGGGCTGGCACCCCCAAGTAAGCACTTTCTATTCTGTACACACCCTTCTGTCCCTTAAACCCCCTAGGAGACCTTGTCACCATACTTTTTCCCCTGAAGCCCTCCCTTATTCGCTCTGCTGTGCTAGTCATCCGGACCACCGTATTAATCTGAATGTCACAAGGGTACACTTGGAAACTGGGGCATGTAAGTCTATCCCCCTCGAAAATGACCTAGGATTTCTCGTAAATGCGAGATCCCGGATTAAAAATAACATCGCTTTCAGGGATCTCGTATCTTTGAGAAAGCCATCTTGGCAATTCATCACCGAGACATGGATTTCGGAATTCTCCGGCCCTGACCTCGTAGAGGCTATCCCTGCGGGTTACGCCTTGACCAGAATGGATAGAACAGGACGTAGAGGAGGTGGACTGGGAATATTGCACAAGAGTTCTGCCATATGTCGGACTGAACATCTATCTACCCCCTCAGACTCCTTCGAGGCTATATATTTCTCTATCAACTCAACCCCTACAGTCTCATTTTCGGGTGTTCTAATTTATAGGCCTCCTGGCCCTAGAACTTCCTTTATTCAGGATCTCATGAGGCTGTTAGAACCTCTGATTGACAGACCTAATATCACCCTGCTAGGGGACCTTAACTTTCATCTAGAGAACCTGACTTCCATTGATTCTCTGTCCCTGGTAGAAACCCTAAGGTCCCCACCTGCGGCCCTAGGGATAGGGCGGAGTCAATGGTGACCCCCAGGCTCTTCACCGAAGCTACGGGAGTGGGAGAGGGGCCCAGTTCCGCCGGCCAGAATTGAGGCCCCCAGAAGGTGGCGCTCCTACCGGAAGGAGGAGCTCCGTCTTACCGGGGTTCAGCTTTAACTGGTTATGGCCCATCCACTGGAGAATGTGGGACATGACTGCCTGAAAGTTGGGAATAGCAGAGGGGGAATTGAGAGAAAAGATGAGTTGCAGGTCGTCCGCGTAATTAAATACGGTAACGTCCCACTGCCTCAAAGAAAAAAGAAGGGGGCGAAGATAGAGTTTGAAAAGAAGAGGGGACAAGGAGGAACCCTGGGGGACCCCGCAGAGCGAGTGCTCTATAGGAGCCCTGAAGGCGCCCAGGCTAAGGGTCTGAGACCTGCCAGTCAGGAAGGATCTGACCCAGGCCAACGCCAGGCCCTGGATGCCAGCCTGCTCGACACGGCGGAGAAGGATGTTATGATCCACCGTGTCGAAGGCGGCTGACAGATCTAATAATACCAAGGCCTGGGGGGTACCCTTGTCAACACCGTCTCTTAGGGCATTCAGCACGGCCAAGATCACTGTCTCCGTGGAGTGGCCGGGTCTGAAGCCCGCCTGGTTGACCTCGAGAAAGTTGGAACTCTCGATAAACTGTGAGAGACAGGTGGTGACGTGGGCTTCCAGGATTTTTGAGAAGAAAGGTAAGAGAGAGATAGGACGATAGTTTGTCGGGACGGCGGGGTCAGCCCCCGGCTTCTTCAGGAGGGGTACCAGCACGGCCTCCTTGAAGGAGCCCGGCACCGTCCCGGAAGAGAGAGAAGAGTTTAGCAGGGGAAGAATGCAATCGGGTAGAGAGTGGCAGATGTCCCGGAGTATGGAGGGGGGCAGCAGTCATCTGGAGATCCCGACTTGATGCGTGTAGCAAGAGTGGCCAGAGAAGTAGAGTCTAGAAGAGGAAATTGTGTGAGAGAAAAAGTGTTGTGAGGGGGGGAGATAGATCCAGCGCCAGGAGACGTGACAGGGATGGTGTCCTTAATCAATACGATTTTTTCAACGAAGAAAGTGCTAAGGGCATTGCATGCTTCCTGTGTGGGGGCCTGAGTAGGGAGCGTCCTAGGGTCGGAGGTAAATTCGTTAAGGACCTTGAAAATTTCCTTAGACTGGCAGGGGGCAGAAAGAATTTTATCTGAGGCATACGTTTTTTTGCAGCCAGGATGGCGAGTTTATACCTATTGCGGGCAGCCGCATAGGCGTCTCTGCTTGAAGGGCAGTAGTCCCTCCTCCACTTGCGCTCAAGCTGGCGGAGTTCCAAGTGTAGAGCTTTTAAGTGGGGGGTATACCATTTGTGGGAATTGCTGTGCCGGGATTGGGGGAACTTAGTGAGGGGGGCAAAAATGTCACTGGCTGTGGTGAGCCAGTCTGCCACAAGGCCATGGAGCTCGTCGGTACCAGTGTCCTTGGGTGACAGGGGATAAGTTTGGGACAAGTGAGCCAATAGTTTAGGGGGATCGACAGCCTTCCACTTGCGAGCCATGCCACCCTTCCGTGGGGGGACCTTGATCTGGCCAACCGCCAAGAATGTGGTGTTGATCAGACAGTGGTCCGACCACACACAAGGTGTTATTAGTGGGCGGGAGGACGTGACTCCATGGGTCCAAATATGATCGAGGATGTGGCCACCCTTATGGGTGGCAGACCTGACAAGTTGGATGAAATTCAGGCTCGTGAGACCCTCGAACAGTTCGGAAGCATGTGGGCCAGCGTCCTTGTGCTGAAACCAGTAATTAAAGTCACCGATGATGACAATGCGGGGGGAGCAGGTAGCAATGTTGGTCAGCTGATCGAGAAAGGAAGAGGGGAAAGACGGCATAGAGTGGGGGGGACGGTATAGTAACACAAGAGTGACTGCACCTACCTCGGTCCCCAGGCTAAAGACCAGAGTATCTACTTCCGGTAGGGTCATGGCCGCAGAGGCGATGATCTTGAGATCCTTGCGGATTACCGCCGCCACCCCTCCCCCGGTGCGACCCCCTGATCGATTGGAGTTCAGCAGAAAGTAGTCGGGGGTAGCGTGGCCAGGATGTCTGGGAGAGAGTCGTCAGTAAGCCAAGTCTCTGATAACAATAAGACGTCTGGACTTTCGGACATGAGTAAGTGCAGGATGTCAACTTGGTGCTTGACCATTGAACGGGTGTTTAGGTATAGGGCCCGAATTGACGACTCGATAGGAGCCGGAGCGATAAGTGATGGTGTCGGCGCAAGATTAGGGCTTGGAATGCCTGCAATGCCGAGTGATGTAATGCGAGTCCAGGTGTCGAGGGAGAGAGGGCTAGCCGAGGCATGGAGGCACTTAAGGGCGGAGGGCGAGTAGAATATGGAAGTAGCAACATCCCTGGCCCCTGGGCCCGTCCGGCCGCGGACGGGCGCAGACGGGCTGGACTTAGGCGCGACTTCGGCGCGCTGACGGCGTGCCCGCTGCGCCCGTCCGCTGCGCTCCCTGTAGGGGGGCGCCATTTTATAGGGCAGTTGCGGTGCTGGTCCGAGCGCTGCACCGCTCACCCACACACCCTCCTCACCCAAGATGGCGGCCACCAGCGCGTCCCGGCAGGAATTGATCTCCTGCGTGGGCGCCCGTGGAAATGAGGCGGCGAGCTGCAAGAGCGAGAGAGAGAGACTGCTGAGCGCGCAGTCAAGGTGAGCCCTGGATAACAAAAGGGGGGTTAGACAAGCGCAAGCATGCACAATAAGTGAAATAAAAATGCTTTAAAAAGCCTTTAAAAGATGCGTGGCAAGCGCGTTACACAGCGCGAGTCTGGCGAGTTCCTGGAGTCCGACTGACTCCTTACGTCCAATCAATTGGGCTTCCCCACACAATAGTTTTTATAGGGCAGTTGCGGTGCTGGTCCGAGCGCTGCACCGCTCACCCACACACCCTCCTCACCCAAGATGGCGGCCACCAGCGCGTCCCGGCAGGAATTGATCTCCTGCGTGGGCGCCCGTGGAAATGAGGCGGCGAGCTGCAAGAGCGAGAGAGACTGCTGAGCGCGCAGTCAAGGTGAGCCCTGGATAACAAAAGGGGGGTTAGACAAGCGCAAGCATGCACAATAAGTGAAATAAAAATGCTTTAAAAAGCCTTTAAAAGATGCGTGGCAAGCGTGTTACACAGCGCGAGTCTGGCGAGTTCCTGGAGTCCGACTGACTCCTTACGTCCAATCAATTGGGCTTCCCCACACAATAGTTTTTATAGGGCAGTTGCGGTGCTGGTCCGAGCGCTGCACCGCTCACCCACACACCCTCCTCACCCAAGATGGCGGCCACCAGCGCGTCCCGGCAGGAATTGATCTCCTGCGTGGGCGCCCGTGGAAATGAAGCGGCGAGCTGCAAGAGCGAGAGAGAGACTGCTGAGCGCGCAGTCAAGGTGAGCCCTGGATAACAAAAGGGGGGTTAGACAAGCGCAAGCATGCACAATAAGTGAAATAAAAATGCTTTAAAAAGCCTTTAAAAGATGCGTGGCAAGCGCGTTACACAGCGCGAGTCTGGCGAGTTCCTGGAGTCCGACTGACTCCTTACGTCCAATCAATTGGGCTTCCCCACACAAGAGTTTTTATAGGGCAGTTGCGGTGCTGGTCCGAGCGCTGCACCGCTCACCCACACACCCTCCTCACCCAAGATGGCGGCCACCAGCGCGTCCCGGCAGGAATTGATCTCCTGCGTGGGCGCCCGTGGAAATGAGGCGGCGAGCTGCAAGAGCGAGAGAGAGACTGCTGAGCGCGCAGTCAAGGTGAGCCCTGGATAACAAAAGGGGGGTTAGACAAGCGCAAGCATGCACAATAGGTGAAATAAAAATGCTTTAAAAAGCCTTTAAAAGATGCGTGGCAAGCGCGTTACACAGCGCGAGTCTGGCGAGTTCCTGGAGTCCGACTGACTCCTTACGTCCAATCAATTGGGCTTCCCCACACAATAGTTTTTATAGGGGAGTTGCGGTGCTGGTCCGAGCGCTGCACCGCTCACCCACACACCCTCCTCACCCAAGATGGCGGCCACCAGCGCGTCCCGGCAGGAATTGATCTCCTGCGTGGGCGCCCGTGGAAATGAGGCGGCGAGCTGCAAGAGCGAGAGAGAGACTGCTGAGCGCGCAGTCAAGGTGAGCCCTGGATAACAAAAGGGGGGTTAGACAAGCGCAAGCATGCACAATAAGTGAAATAAAAATGCTTTAAAAAGCCTTTAAAAGATGCGTGGCAAGCGCATTACACAGCGCGAGTCTGGCGAGTTCCTGGAGTCCTGGGAACTCAGAAGAAATTTGAGGGATATTAAGAATGAAACACCTGCTCAATTTATGAATAGACTAAGCCGGTCTAAGAAGGATCCCAATGCTGCGGCAGTGGATCTCTTCAATACCATTACAGAGGCGGTAGACATACTAGCTCCTGCTAAGCAATACTATTCTGTCAGAAAGAGTCCCTTTGCACCTTGGTTCTCTGATACTTAGACGGCTGAGGCAGGGATGTAGCAAGCAGGAGAGGCGCTGTCGCGCCGACCTGGAGTCTACTGAAAAGAAACAACATAAATATCTGTTAAAAGAATATAAATTAGCGATTATTGAAGAAAAAAGGGCTTACTACGTTGATTTGACTATCTCCGTGAATTCTTCTAGAGATCTTTTTAAGATCATTGATTCCCTCTCTGCTCCCCCGATGGTGGATTCCATAGTGGAAACTCAGGAGCTCTGTAATGAGATCTCAAATTTCTTCCACTCTAAAATTGTGGACATTTATAGTTCCTTGGAAATACGTAATCGGGACTTAGATCCTTCTCCTTTTCCTTCCCCGGCCGCATCAGGTAGTTGATCCCGGGCCTATCTTTTGTGACTTCCCTCCTCTCTCCCTGGACGATACGTACCGGCTCCTTGAGAACATCAAGTCTGGTTCCCCGCTAGACCCCTGTCCGCTGAAAATTCTGAAGGCTTGTAAGGAGGTGGTCCTGCCTCCTCTTCTAGAGGTGATGAACCTGGCAATTACAGAGGGGATTTTTCCCATCTCATGGAAATTGGCGGTTGTCAAACCTCTTCTGAAGAAAGCCTCCCTGGACCCGGGGGTCCTGAAAAACTTTCAACCAATTTCCTTACTACCTGTTCCCGCCAAAATACTGGAAACCCACCTCAACCATCATCTTTCCACCTTTCTGGATGACTCGCACTTGTTGGATGTCTCGCAACATGGTTTTCGAAAAGCTCATAGCACTGAATCTGCCCTTACTGTGGTGACAAATAACATCCGCCTGAAGGTCGACAAGGGCCATACCACTCTCTTGGTTCTACTCGATCTCACGGCAGCCTTCAACACCTTGTCGCCCTCGGTCCTGGTTTCTAGGCTCAGCGAGATAGGTGTTGGAGGCACAGCCCTGAATCTCTTAGCCTCCTTTATCCATCACAGGGAGCAGAGAGTGAAGTTGGGTGACTTTTTGTCCCCTTCTAAGCCAGTGCAGTGTGGCGTTCCACAGGGATCCTCCCTGAGCCCCACCCTTTTTAATATCTATGTGGCTCCTCTTGCCAGGGTAGTGAGATCCTATGGGTTTGAGGTGTCGTATGCTGACGACACACAAATGATGGTCTCCCTCGCACAGTCTGTGAATGATTCTGTGTGCAACTTCAGACCTTGCATGGAGGCAATATCCCGCTGGATGATTCAGAATTTCCTAAAACTTAATGGAGAGAAGACAGAGGTCCTGATCTTCAGGGGTAGTCATGACATCTGGTCAAAGGATTGGTGGCCGGACTCCCTTGGGGATTGTCCTCCCCCTTCCTACTCGGCCAGGAACCTGGGGTCCTGATAGATGCCTCTCTTGCCTTTGACCGGCAGGTCAGCAGGATGGTGTCCACCTGCTGTGGCATTATCAGGATCCTCCGAAAGATCAGATCCTATCACTCCCTGATGCTAGGAAACAGGCCACAGTGGCTCGTCTCCTCGAGACTGGTCTATTGTAATGCACTGTATGTGGGCATGAACAAAAGCCTGGTTCATCGACTGCAGATGGTCCAGAACGCCGCAGCCAGGCTTGTCCTTAACCTCCCTATGCGTTCGTCAGTCTCCTCGGCCAGGAGAGAGCTTCACTGGCTACCCGTTCAGTCCAGGATCTCCTTCAAGCTCCTTTGCCTCGCCCATGGGGCTGTCTATGGCTATGGATCAGAAGGCATTAGGTCTCTCCTAGTTCCCTACCTGCCTAGCAGAGCTCTTCGGTCCTCATCCAATAATCTCCTCGTGGTCCCCAGATTTGTAAGAGCAAGATAGGGAGGCAGGGCTTTTTTCACTTTAGTTCCTAAGCTTTGGAACTCTCTCCCCCCGTCCTGGTGGGACAGCCCTCTTTGGCATGCTTTTGAAAAGAACCCAAAACCTGGTTTTTCGAGAGGCATATCCATAGTTATGGGTTCGGTGATTTCAGACCTGTTTAGCCTGATTGTTGTTTTTATCTGGCGCCTTGATGCCCTTGGGCTAAGTTGCGCGGTACTAAGTCTCCCTTCATTCTTTCATTCATTCAACACCTCTTCTCCCTGGACCACCAAATATCGTCCCCCCTGTACCTCCGGTTCCACCTCCTTTACCTGCAGTTGTCCAACTCCCTATTTTGTTATTGTTATTGTTATTTACCTGTAGTTGTCCAACTCCCTATTTTTCGACCAGTACAGGTATATCCTTTACCCTCTCCATCCCAGGCCACTGAACCTGAAATGGTTGATGATTCCGCACCTCCTGTACCTGGTCCGACCCCCTCAAATCCTTCGTACTACTGTACCTCAGTCACGTCAGGACGCAATAAGGCGGATAGTATTAAATTGGTTGAGTAATCAAGAAATGGAAGTAGAAGAAATTATAGATCAGATACAGGATTTTTCTGAGGGCAAGCTTCTTTGTCTAGTGAATAAGCTTTCTCATCAACTCATAGTCCAATGGGAAATGACTACAGGACAGAATGGTTCCGATGATGTTAGAGCCATTAATCGACAGTGTCAGATAGGAGCTTTCCCTACAAGTAGAATTAACACCACCATTACAACAATAATTGGATATCGTAAGGAACCTTTTTCCTTCCTGTGAATAAGACCAGTGAGGGAAGCCACGCCGGAGTTTATTCCTGCAAGAGGGAATGCAGATAATGATGACCCTAATAGTCCAAATGCTAGAGCCCACTTTATGTACAATTGGATACATACTCGTTGGAAAAGGACGGATGTACTCACTTTAAAAGCCTCCTTACCGGACATACGGAAAACCCTAGAGGATTTTATGATGACGTACAGGCAGATATTGATTCCTGCCTCATGACCTTAGCTGATATTGATTTTTTTTTTTGGTATGATCCTACCACCGGATATGTGGCGACTTACTCAGAAACAGGATCATGCTGTTGACTTGCCTGCTGTTGAAATGGACTATTTGAGACGTATGGAGGCGAGACTGCTCCTATATATTTTTTCAGCATTTCTTTGATGTCTCGGAGTGCATGACGCCAGAGGTGGTGTGACAACACACTGTGCCCGCCCCCTGATTTGCATTTATGAGCTAATCATTAACTCTATGAGGAAGTCATTAAATAGCCCTCTAATCATCTGATTGGATTCCATTTGGGACGATATTCATAAGGCCATACACAGACTACCTTTTCTTGTCCTGAGGAAGACCCTAGTTTGATGCTCTCATATGGCACAATAATTTAAGGGTCAAAACGTTGACGCATAACTAGAAGCACTATAATCCAACCTGACCATCACAAATAGAACTAATATAATTCCAGGTCATCTTGACATTATCACTATGTTTCCACGCTGTGCTTAAATGTAGTTGTTTTCATGTATTTATTATACTACTTTGTGACATATGTATAATTCTCCTCACTTCCCTGGTTTCACTTTCATATTTATGTGTATATGTCCTGTGCCACACAGATACATGTTTTTTCATATAAAGTGTAAATATGCTTCTAAACAGTACAATTAGTTTGTATCTTTCTCAATAATATGTGTTTAGAGAGATATGTTAAAAACATTAAATGTAATCCCACGGTAGAAGGGGATAAAAAAGTTTAAAAGTTGAATTTTAGCAAGTGTGATCTGGATAAGTTCATCTGGCTTAGAAGGCAGTACTGGTAGTGACTTGGCCATTACACCAGCTCTGGAAGCAACATTAAGGATGGCAAAGGGTCAACAAGGGATGGGCCCACAGTCCATGACTTCTTAGGTGCTAAAGCCAAAGCCTGAGGAGGTGCAGATTCAGGAGTTAAGATGGAGCAACCAGAGTTTTAAAGCCCAAAGTAGCGGGTTTGTCCTTGGGGAATGGCTCAGAGGGTATTGGAACCATCCACAAGCTGTCCAGCATGGCCTGATGGAAGACTTCAACCTGCGGGGGCTCAGAAGATGCAGTTGAAATTCCATCTGAATCCTCTGCAGGTTCAGAATTGGCTCCAGTGACATCCCTAGAATCTAGGAAAGGCACTCAAGACTGAATCTTCCTGGGAATGGGAATGCAAGGAAGAAGAGGATTTCGCCTTCCTATGGGACTGTTTTGGTTTTTTTTATGGGAAAAACTTTCAGGAAATAATTCTCTCACAGAACACTTACATCTAGGAGAGGGTTTATGCTTTGGCATGTCCTTGCGGTTCTCAGCCAAGAATAGCTTGGCTTCCTGCTGGCTGACGGCTTTCAGGAGTATCAAGGGACACAAATCTCAGGCCTCTGCTTCGTTGTTGGATCCAAGACACCAAATGCAGTTTAATGAGGTTGTGATAGAGACATGTGATTGCAGCAGTTACAACAGGGCTTGAACCTGAAACCTCAGAGAGGCATCTGACCTAGCTGCTGTTGAAAAAGCATTGGTGAATATCGTATCTTAATTAGGCAACAATCTTGCAGTTGAATACGATATCCACGTCTTGGCACTGGATATTTTCCACTTTGAGAATCCCTGTAATTTAATCTGACATTCCACCCCTTCCTACTTCTGTTCCTAGAGGCAGGGGCATTGCAGGCAGAGTAGCACATTATATTCCAGCCTCAACCCAGCACATCACACAGAAAGGGCCAGATTGTGATAATGCTGTGCTGGTCTGCTAAGTCTTCAAGCATAAAGGTTTATGTGGAATGTATATAGTTGAATGCCTTCTGGGGTATGGCAGTTTATTCTGGATGCTTCCTGTGTTCCTTTAAAATGTTTGTCCTCCAGACCATCTACCGCAGCAATAGTACTGCGACATGATTGCTTTTCTAACAACACTCACTGTGTCAGAGGCACTCACCGCACTCCTGCATTGCGCCTTACAACCATTAGCTCTACCTTAATCTGTCCTGTAACATTCTTCCTGTTTTAGTAGTCAGGTTATGACTTGGGGTCCTCCTCCTTTTCTTTACAGTAAACTACAACGCAGAAAGTGAACCTCCTGGTCTATGGTAATTGGCTGATATTGTCTCAGACTTTTACAGGCCAATCAACTCTACCCTCAGAAGGTTTGAGGTCTTCCATGTCTTTACTTCTTTTTTCATCCTAAATAGGGATGACTATCCCTGATGGTACTTTCTTCACATTACAGATGCCAACCCTCCACTCTCAACTAAGGGGAGCCTACGGGCCCCTTTCCTTTTCGAAACGTCGACTGTGTTGTTGTTCTATGCCAACCATTATCAACAGTGATTTGTAACTGTGATACTTTCCTTGTTATGGCAATGTTAAACAGACTATTACTCTTTGTGGCTTACACATGCCACTTTTATTGCAATTAAATTCGTAATTATGACAATGTCACCATCCTTTTCTTTCACCTTTATGACACTCACTTGATGCACTTTTAACTCCCCTTTCCTTTCTCCCATTGCTGTGGGGCACTTGTGCGAAATGTTTGGAATTATACACTGACTTACCAATACTTATCACTGTTCAATGTGATTAAATAACATTGATCCAATTTCTTTCTAAAGCACCAGTGTGATTTAGTTTAAATAGGTTTCAATGTGTACTTGTTCCTGGTTTGTTTTCACTGGGACCGCTCACTATTGTACTGTTTGATACCCAGGTCCAAGTGACTGTTTTGGGTCTACCCTTTGGTGATAACAGCTTCCTGTGCTCGTTGCTGAAGTTTCTTCATTGAGAATAAAACTTAGTTTTCAAGAGTACTACACCTTCTGGATTTATGAGTGTATCAACTTCACATTGGCGACGATTATCTCTTCATATCCACGTCAGCTGATCGAGAAAGGAAGAGGGGAAAGACGGCATAGAGTGGGGGGGACGGTATAGTAACACAAGAGTGACTGCACCTACCTCGGTCCCCAGGCTAAAGACCAGAGTATCTACTTCCGGTAGGGTCATGGCCGCAGAGGCGATGATCTTGAGATCCTTGCGGATTACCGCCGCCACCCCTCCCCCGGTGCGACCCCCTGATCGATTGGAGTTCAGCAGAAAGTAGTCGGGGGTAGCGTGGCCAGGATGTCTGGGAGAGAGTCGTCAGTAAGCCAAGTCTCTGATAACAATAAGACGTCTGGACTTTCGGACATGAGTAAGTGCAGGATGTCAACTTGGTGCTTGACCATTGAACGGGTGTTTAGGTATAGGGCCCGAATTGACGACTCGATAGGAGCCGGAGCGATAAGTGATGGTGTCGGCGCAAGATTAGGGCTTGGAATGCCTGCAATGCCGAGTGATGTAATGCGAGTCCAGGTGTCGAGGGAGAGAGGGCTAGCCGAGGCATGGAGGCACTTAAGGGCGGAGGGCGAGTAGAATATGGAAGTAGCAACATCCCTGGCCCCTGGGCCCGTCCGGCCGCGGACGGGCGCAGACGGGCTGGACTTAGGCGCGACTTCGGCGCGCTGACGGCGTGCCCGCTGCGCCCGTCCGCTGCGCTCCCTGTAGGGGGGCGCCATTTTATAGGGCAGTTGCGGTGCTGGTCCGAGCGCTGCACCGCTCACCCACACACCCTCCTCACCCAAGATGGCGGCCACCAGCGCGTCCCGGCAGGAATTGATCTCCTGCGTGGGCGCCCGTGGAAATGAGGCGGCGAGCTGCAAGAGCGAGAGAGAGAGACTGCTGAGCGCGCAGTCAAGGTGAGCCCTGGATAACAAAAGGGGGGTTAGACAAGCGCAAGCATGCACAATAAGTGAAATAAAAATGCTTTAAAAAGCCTTTAAAAGATGCGTGGCAAGCGCGTTACACAGCGCGAGTCTGGCGAGTTCCTGGAGTCCGACTGACTCCTTACGTCCAATCAATTGGGCTTCCCCACACAATAGTTTTTATAGGGCAGTTGCGGTGCTGGTCCGAGCGCTGCACCGCTCACCCACACACCCTCCTCACCCAAGATGGCGGCCACCAGCGCGTCCCGGCAGGAATTGATCTCCTGCGTGGGCGCCCGTGGAAATGAGGCGGCGAGCTGCAAGAGCGAGAGAGACTGCTGAGCGCGCAGTCAAGGTGAGCCCTGGATAACAAAAGGGGGGTTAGACAAGCGCAAGCATGCACAATAAGTGAAATAAAAATGCTTTAAAAAGCCTTTAAAAGATGCGTGGCAAGCGTGTTACACAGCGCGAGTCTGGCGAGTTCCTGGAGTCCGACTGACTCCTTACGTCCAATCAATTGGGCTTCCCCACACAATAGTTTTTATAGGGCAGTTGCGGTGCTGGTCCGAGCGCTGCACCGCTCACCCACACACCCTCCTCACCCAAGATGGCGGCCACCAGCGCGTCCCGGCAGGAATTGATCTCCTGCGTGGGCGCCCGTGGAAATGAAGCGGCGAGCTGCAAGAGCGAGAGAGAGA
The DNA here is from genome assembly GCF_964263255.1 of Lissotriton vulgaris. Taxonomy (NCBI): domain Eukaryota; kingdom Metazoa; phylum Chordata; class Amphibia; order Caudata; family Salamandridae; genus Lissotriton; species Lissotriton vulgaris. The sequence goes on from NC_141697.1 coordinate 81,241,538, forward strand.
CTGCTGAGCGCGCAGTCAAGGTGAGCCCTGGATAACAAAAGGGGGGTTAGACAAGCGCAAGCATGCACAATAAGTGAAATAAAAATGCTTTAAAAAGCCTTTAAAAGATGCGTGGCAAGCGCGTTACACAGCGCGAGTCTGGCGAGTTCCTGGAGTCCGACTGACTCCTTACGTCCAATCAATTGGGCTTCCCCACACAAGAGTTTTTATAGGGCAGTTGCGGTGCTGGTCCGAGCGCTGCACCGCTCACCCACACACCCTCCTCACCCAAGATGGCGGCCACCAGCGCGTCCCGGCAGGAATTGATCTCCTGCGTGGGCGCCCGTGGAAATGAGGCGGCGAGCTGCAAGAGCGAGAGAGAGACTGCTGAGCGCGCAGTCAAGGTGAGCCCTGGATAACAAAAGGGGGGTTAGACAAGCGCAAGCATGCACAATAGGTGAAATAAAAATGCTTTAAAAAGCCTTTAAAAGATGCGTGGCAAGCGCGTTACACAGCGCGAGTCTGGCGAGTTCCTGGAGTCCGACTGACTCCTTACGTCCAATCAATTGGGCTTCCCCACACAATAGTTTTTATAGGGGAGTTGCGGTGCTGGTCCGAGCGCTGCACCGCTCACCCACACACCCTCCTCACCCAAGATGGCGGCCACCAGCGCGTCCCGGCAGGAATTGATCTCCTGCGTGGGCGCCCGTGGAAATGAGGCGGCGAGCTGCAAGAGCGAGAGAGAGACTGCTGAGCGCGCAGTCAAGGTGAGCCCTGGATAACAAAAGGGGGGTTAGACAAGCGCAAGCATGCACAATAAGTGAAATAAAAATGCTTTAAAAAGCCTTTAAAAGATGCGTGGCAAGCGCATTACACAGCGCGAGTCTGGCGAGTTCCTGGAGTCCTGGGAACTCAGAAGAAATTTGAGGGATATTAAGAATGAAACACCTGCTCAATTTATGAATAGACTAAGCCGGTCTAAGAAGGATCCCAATGCTGCGGCAGTGGATCTCTTCAATACCATTACAGAGGCGGTAGACATACTAGCTCCTGCTAAGCAATACTATTCTGTCAGAAAGAGTCCCTTTGCACCTTGGTTCTCTGATACTTAGACGGCTGAGGCAGGGATGTAGCAAGCAGGAGAGGCGCTGTCGCGCCGACCTGGAGTCTACTGAAAAGAAACAACATAAATATCTGTTAAAAGAATATAAATTAGCGATTATTGAAGAAAAAAGGGCTTACTACGTTGATTTGACTATCTCCGTGAATTCTTCTAGAGATCTTTTTAAGATCATTGATTCCCTCTCTGCTCCCCCGATGGTGGATTCCATAGTGGAAACTCAGGAGCTCTGTAATGAGATCTCAAATTTCTTCCACTCTAAAATTGTGGACATTTATAGTTCCTTGGAAATACGTAATCGGGACTTAGATCCTTCTCCTTTTCCTTCCCCGGCCGCATCAGGTAGTTGATCCCGGGCCTATCTTTTGTGACTTCCCTCCTCTCTCCCTGGACGATACGTACCGGCTCCTTGAGAACATCAAGTCTGGTTCCCCGCTAGACCCCTGTCCGCTGAAAATTCTGAAGGCTTGTAAGGAGGTGGTCCTGCCTCCTCTTCTAGAGGTGATGAACCTGGCAATTACAGAGGGGATTTTTCCCATCTCATGGAAATTGGCGGTTGTCAAACCTCTTCTGAAGAAAGCCTCCCTGGACCCGGGGGTCCTGAAAAACTTTCAACCAATTTCCTTACTACCTGTTCCCGCCAAAATACTGGAAACCCACCTCAACCATCATCTTTCCACCTTTCTGGATGACTCGCACTTGTTGGATGTCTCGCAACATGGTTTTCGAAAAGCTCATAGCACTGAATCTGCCCTTACTGTGGTGACAAATAACATCCGCCTGAAGGTCGACAAGGGCCATACCACTCTCTTGGTTCTACTCGATCTCACGGCAGCCTTCAACACCTTGTCGCCCTCGGTCCTGGTTTCTAGGCTCAGCGAGATAGGTGTTGGAGGCACAGCCCTGAATCTCTTAGCCTCCTTTATCCATCACAGGGAGCAGAGAGTGAAGTTGGGTGACTTTTTGTCCCCTTCTAAGCCAGTGCAGTGTGGCGTTCCACAGGGATCCTCCCTGAGCCCCACCCTTTTTAATATCTATGTGGCTCCTCTTGCCAGGGTAGTGAGATCCTATGGGTTTGAGGTGTCGTATGCTGACGACACACAAATGATGGTCTCCCTCGCACAGTCTGTGAATGATTCTGTGTGCAACTTCAGACCTTGCATGGAGGCAATATCCCGCTGGATGATTCAGAATTTCCTAAAACTTAATGGAGAGAAGACAGAGGTCCTGATCTTCAGGGGTAGTCATGACATCTGGTCAAAGGATTGGTGGCCGGACTCCCTTGGGGATTGTCCTCCCCCTTCCTACTCGGCCAGGAACCTGGGGTCCTGATAGATGCCTCTCTTGCCTTTGACCGGCAGGTCAGCAGGATGGTGTCCACCTGCTGTGGCATTATCAGGATCCTCCGAAAGATCAGATCCTATCACTCCCTGATGCTAGGAAACAGGCCACAGTGGCTCGTCTCCTCGAGACTGGTCTATTGTAATGCACTGTATGTGGGCATGAACAAAAGCCTGGTTCATCGACTGCAGATGGTCCAGAACGCCGCAGCCAGGCTTGTCCTTAACCTCCCTATGCGTTCGTCAGTCTCCTCGGCCAGGAGAGAGCTTCACTGGCTACCCGTTCAGTCCAGGATCTCCTTCAAGCTCCTTTGCCTCGCCCATGGGGCTGTCTATGGCTATGGATCAGAAGGCATTAGGTCTCTCCTAGTTCCCTACCTGCCTAGCAGAGCTCTTCGGTCCTCATCCAATAATCTCCTCGTGGTCCCCAGATTTGTAAGAGCAAGATAGGGAGGCAGGGCTTTTTTCACTTTAGTTCCTAAGCTTTGGAACTCTCTCCCCCCGTCCTGGTGGGACAGCCCTCTTTGGCATGCTTTTGAAAAGAACCCAAAACCTGGTTTTTCGAGAGGCATATCCATAGTTATGGGTTCGGTGATTTCAGACCTGTTTAGCCTGATTGTTGTTTTTATCTGGCGCCTTGATGCCCTTGGGCTAAGTTGCGCGGTACTAAGTCTCCCTTCATTCTTTCATTCATTCAACACCTCTTCTCCCTGGACCACCAAATATCGTCCCCCCTGTACCTCCGGTTCCACCTCCTTTACCTGCAGTTGTCCAACTCCCTATTTTGTTATTGTTATTGTTATTTACCTGTAGTTGTCCAACTCCCTATTTTTCGACCAGTACAGGTATATCCTTTACCCTCTCCATCCCAGGCCACTGAACCTGAAATGGTTGATGATTCCGCACCTCCTGTACCTGGTCCGACCCCCTCAAATCCTTCGTACTACTGTACCTCAGTCACGTCAGGACGCAATAAGGCGGATAGTATTAAATTGGTTGAGTAATCAAGAAATGGAAGTAGAAGAAATTATAGATCAGATACAGGATTTTTCTGAGGGCAAGCTTCTTTGTCTAGTGAATAAGCTTTCTCATCAACTCATAGTCCAATGGGAAATGACTACAGGACAGAATGGTTCCGATGATGTTAGAGCCATTAATCGACAGTGTCAGATAGGAGCTTTCCCTACAAGTAGAATTAACACCACCATTACAACAATAATTGGATATCGTAAGGAACCTTTTTCCTTCCTGTGAATAAGACCAGTGAGGGAAGCCACGCCGGAGTTTATTCCTGCAAGAGGGAATGCAGATAATGATGACCCTAATAGTCCAAATGCTAGAGCCCACTTTATGTACAATTGGATACATACTCGTTGGAAAAGGACGGATGTACTCACTTTAAAAGCCTCCTTACCGGACATACGGAAAACCCTAGAGGATTTTATGATGACGTACAGGCAGATATTGATTCCTGCCTCATGACCTTAGCTGATATTGATTTTTTTTTTTGGTATGATCCTACCACCGGATATGTGGCGACTTACTCAGAAACAGGATCATGCTGTTGACTTGCCTGCTGTTGAAATGGACTATTTGAGACGTATGGAGGCGAGACTGCTCCTATATATTTTTTCAGCATTTCTTTGATGTCTCGGAGTGCATGACGCCAGAGGTGGTGTGACAACACACTGTGCCCGCCCCCTGATTTGCATTTATGAGCTAATCATTAACTCTATGAGGAAGTCATTAAATAGCCCTCTAATCATCTGATTGGATTCCATTTGGGACGATATTCATAAGGCCATACACAGACTACCTTTTCTTGTCCTGAGGAAGACCCTAGTTTGATGCTCTCATATGGCACAATAATTTAAGGGTCAAAACGTTGACGCATAACTAGAAGCACTATAATCCAACCTGACCATCACAAATAGAACTAATATAATTCCAGGTCATCTTGACATTATCACTATGTTTCCACGCTGTGCTTAAATGTAGTTGTTTTCATGTATTTATTATACTACTTTGTGACATATGTATAATTCTCCTCACTTCCCTGGTTTCACTTTCATATTTATGTGTATATGTCCTGTGCCACACAGATACATGTTTTTTCATATAAAGTGTAAATATGCTTCTAAACAGTACAATTAGTTTGTATCTTTCTCAATAATATGTGTTTAGAGAGATATGTTAAAAACATTAAATGTAATCCCACGGTAGAAGGGGATAAAAAAGTTTAAAAGTTGAATTTTAGCAAGTGTGATCTGGATAAGTTCATCTGGCTTAGAAGGCAGTACTGGTAGTGACTTGGCCATTACACCAGCTCTGGAAGCAACATTAAGGATGGCAAAGGGTCAACAAGGGATGGGCCCACAGTCCATGACTTCTTAGGTGCTAAAGCCAAAGCCTGAGGAGGTGCAGATTCAGGAGTTAAGATGGAGCAACCAGAGTTTTAAAGCCCAAAGTAGCGGGTTTGTCCTTGGGGAATGGCTCAGAGGGTATTGGAACCATCCACAAGCTGTCCAGCATGGCCTGATGGAAGACTTCAACCTGCGGGGGCTCAGAAGATGCAGTTGAAATTCCATCTGAATCCTCTGCAGGTTCAGAATTGGCTCCAGTGACATCCCTAGAATCTAGGAAAGGCACTCAAGACTGAATCTTCCTGGGAATGGGAATGCAAGGAAGAAGAGGATTTCGCCTTCCTATGGGACTGTTTTGGTTTTTTTTATGGGAAAAACTTTCAGGAAATAATTCTCTCACAGAACACTTACATCTAGGAGAGGGTTTATGCTTTGGCATGTCCTTGCGGTTCTCAGCCAAGAATAGCTTGGCTTCCTGCTGGCTGACGGCTTTCAGGAGTATCAAGGGACACAAATCTCAGGCCTCTGCTTCGTTGTTGGATCCAAGACACCAAATGCAGTTTAATGAGGTTGTGATAGAGACATGTGATTGCAGCAGTTACAACAGGGCTTGAACCTGAAACCTCAGAGAGGCATCTGACCTAGCTGCTGTTGAAAAAGCATTGGTGAATATCGTATCTTAATTAGGCAACAATCTTGCAGTTGAATACGATATCCACGTCTTGGCACTGGATATTTTCCACTTTGAGAATCCCTGTAATTTAATCTGACATTCCACCCCTTCCTACTTCTGTTCCTAGAGGCAGGGGCATTGCAGGCAGAGTAGCACATTATATTCCAGCCTCAACCCAGCACATCACACAGAAAGGGCCAGATTGTGATAATGCTGTGCTGGTCTGCTAAGTCTTCAAGCATAAAGGTTTATGTGGAATGTATATAGTTGAATGCCTTCTGGGGTATGGCAGTTTATTCTGGATGCTTCCTGTGTTCCTTTAAAATGTTTGTCCTCCAGACCATCTACCGCAGCAATAGTACTGCGACATGATTGCTTTTCTAACAACACTCACTGTGTCAGAGGCACTCACCGCACTCCTGCATTGCGCCTTACAACCATTAGCTCTACCTTAATCTGTCCTGTAACATTCTTCCTGTTTTAGTAGTCAGGTTATGACTTGGGGTCCTCCTCCTTTTCTTTACAGTAAACTACAACGCAGAAAGTGAACCTCCTGGTCTATGGTAATTGGCTGATATTGTCTCAGACTTTTACAGGCCAATCAACTCTACCCTCAGAAGGTTTGAGGTCTTCCATGTCTTTACTTCTTTTTTCATCCTAAATAGGGATGACTATCCCTGATGGTACTTTCTTCACATTACAGATGCCAACCCTCCACTCTCAACTAAGGGGAGCCTACGGGCCCCTTTCCTTTTCGAAACGTCGACTGTGTTGTTGTTCTATGCCAACCATTATCAACAGTGATTTGTAACTGTGATACTTTCCTTGTTATGGCAATGTTAAACAGACTATTACTCTTTGTGGCTTACACATGCCACTTTTATTGCAATTAAATTCGTAATTATGACAATGTCACCATCCTTTTCTTTCACCTTTATGACACTCACTTGATGCACTTTTAACTCCCCTTTCCTTTCTCCCATTGCTGTGGGGCACTTGTGCGAAATGTTTGGAATTATACACTGACTTACCAATACTTATCACTGTTCAATGTGATTAAATAACATTGATCCAATTTCTTTCTAAAGCACCAGTGTGATTTAGTTTAAATAGGTTTCAATGTGTACTTGTTCCTGGTTTGTTTTCACTGGGACCGCTCACTATTGTACTGTTTGATACCCAGGTCCAAGTGACTGTTTTGGGTCTACCCTTTGGTGATAACAGCTTCCTGTGCTCGTTGCTGAAGTTTCTTCATTGAGAATAAAACTTAGTTTTCAAGAGTACTACACCTTCTGGATTTATGAGTGTATCAACTTCACATTGGCGACGATTATCTCTTCATATCCACGTGTTCCAGAAGAAACTTCAACACTTGATTGCTGGTTAGTGAGTAAACTTAACCTCACTATTGACTTTCTACCGGGGTATCCGGCTTATTGGGCGTCTTTTACACTTTTGGCCCCTTCCCCCTACATCATTGACATTTGCAAGCTCTGGCTACCCTTGTGCCCTACATGTTTTGGCGAGAACTCTACTCTGTTGATTGCCATATTTACCGCTTTGCCCTCCTCTGCTCGCCTTGGGACATTGTTTTTTTCCTCGTTTAGTTTTAACCTTATTGGGCGATTATTATTTTTTTTCTTCTTCTATAATTGGTGCCATTATGGGTGTGTACTTCAATTGAGCATGAGGTTCTCTCTCGAGATTTTCCTCGAGTCTCGAGCCCCACAAGCGATCTCAACATTGGTTGGCTTAAGCCTCTCTTTGCTCGCATCTTCTATTGCCAGCGTGCCCGAGTCTCTCGCAAGCTCATGACAGCTGAGATGCGCATTTCCCTTCACCTGTTTCTGCTGATTCGCCCGAGTCACTGAGCCACTAGCATAGCAGTGCTCATTTACGGGCTTACCTTTATTCTGGTTTTGCCTGCCTTCTGGTTCGCTTCTTCACTTATCACTGGCACATTTTCTACCGGATTCTTCTTCCACATCGGCATGTCTGCCTCCAAGCTACTCCAACCTACTGTTGGAAGCGTTGAAGGACTGGTTTACACATCACAGAAATTGAAAGGAGACTTGGACTACAACTGCTTTTCACTTTGTGGAAATTAAAAAAGGACTACAAGAATCTTCAATGCCCAGGATCCTTTAACCCTTTCGATGCTCATGACGAGCTCAGCTCGTCATGAGGCACAGTTGAGCTGTGCTTATGACGACCTCAGCTCGTCATGAAACTATAGTATTCAAGCAATTTCTGCACAGGAGGGGAAAAGTCACAGCAGCCAAGGTGTTAAGAAAGGAAATAAAGAAGAAAAAAAACTTTGATTTTCACTTAAATTTAATACTGTTTCTTTCTTATCTTTCTCTTTTTTTTACTCTTACTTATTTCTCCTTGCTATCTACCCTTTCTTCTTTTTGTGCTTTTCTCTCTTTCTATTTTATCTTACAGGAGGATTCGGGTATCACTTCGGATACCGGTGTGATTCAGTTATTTGTACGTTTAGACACCATTAGTTACATTTGCTATTTAGTTATACATTTTCTATTAAGTGTGTCACTATGGAACATATTCGCCTCCTCCTTTCTTTTTTTTCTTCTCCTAGCAACCTGCCTTTGATATGGTCCAAGTGGAAAAAAGTATTTGTAAACTATGTAAAAGCAAATGGACCAAATGTGTCGTATGAAAGGAAAACTTTTTTTTTGGCCCACTGTTTAGGAGCTGAAGGTCAAGAGGTTTATGAGAACCTACCGGAGTTAGTTGGAGAGGGGGATGGTAATGGTCTGAGTGAATTTGACAGTGCTGTAAAGAAATTGAACAAACACTACCTGACAAAGGTTTCTATAATATTACAAAAAAAAACAAAATGGGGGGGGGGGTCTGCTGAAGTTTTATTTGCAGCTCTTCGAAAATGTGCTGCTCTTTGCAATTTTGGGGAGAATACTGATGAGAGAATTCATGGTTAATTCATGTTGGAATGCAGGAGTGATAAAGTCCAGGAAGAATTATGGGGTAAGAATGATGCCAATCTTATAGAAGTACAAGTTGAGCATTCTATGGAGTGTATACATGAGCTGCAAAAGTCCAAAAATGAGTGTAAGAGTGAGGCTAACGGTGAAACGTCCGTTGTTATTGTTGTCACACCCTCCAAGAATACATTCAATGTATCTTCCAGGCCCACGAGGTGTTGTTACAGGTGCAGCAATCCCAATCATATGGCAAATTCCAAGGGCTGTCCTCCTGTGTGTGGTGTGCCGGTTGTGTGGGAAGAAGGGACATTTTGCGAACAGTTGCAAGCCTCCTAACACCAGTAAAGAGACGGTTAATGTCGTTGGAGAACTTGAACCTGACATTTTGTTGCAGATTTTATTGATTTGAACGAAGTGGCTTGCTTGCATCCTTCTGACGTGGATGGTGTGAATGGTTTGTTGTAATGATGATGGACTCGGACCAGGCTGTCTCTAATTTCTGATAGAGATTTTGATAGAATTTTCAGGTGAAAGGTTTCTCTTGTGGCACCTGACGTCACTCCGTACAGCTATGGTGGAAAACCTATAGAGTTACATGGGTATTTTGAGGCTGATTTTGAATTTCGAGGCAACAATGCTACGGGAAAGTTATATGTACCTGTGAGGGGATACTCCACCTTGAGCTGGCAGCAACAGAAAATGTTGGGAATCTATTTAGATCCGAACCTAGATCCCATTGTACAGGTCATGAAAGTAAATACTATGGCTGAACAGTTACAGAGTGAATTTCCTAATGTGTTTACGGACAAAGTGGGTTGTGTGAAGGGGTATGTACATCGTATTAGGATCAAGGATGGTACTACACCAGTTGTGTGCAAGGGTAGGAATATGCCAGAGTCTTCATGGCGCTGTGCAGGAAGAGTGTAAAAAGACTTGCGAATGAAGGAATCATTGAACCTGTGGAGGCCTCAGAATGGTTCAGAATACAACTTAGTTTTCAAGAGCACCACGCCTTATCAATTTGAGTGTACCAACTTCACAACAGGTCCTTAGCATATTTAGACATAAATAAATGTTTATTTCAGACAAAAGGTCGAGCTACAGTCAAAGGGGTGGGCTGGATTAAAATAATATTTCTACTGTGTGACTTATTATTATTTTTGAATTTAGCGTATCTAATGTGGCCCATTTTGCCTGACTGCTCGGACTAGGAATATGTGCTATAGAGTTGTGACAGGTAATATTGGGTGCTTTCAACGAATGAAAATTTAACGTTATTTTGATAGTTTATTTTTAATGGACAATTTGCAGAACACCCAATTGCTCATTTTGGAGTAATGTTTCCAATAACTAATGTCTAATCTGCTCCAACCCCCTTGGAGGCAGGCAGGTTTAAAAACAAGACCTGTCCCCACATACCGTTAAGAGTGCCCAACAGACCTGCATGTATCTCAAAGGTGCACGCCGCAGGATGACTTACAGGAATTTACTGTCACCACCTGCCACAATATCAAAGGATAAGAGGTTCTAAGAAGGAAAACTTTGAATTCACCCCTTCGATCTCACGTAAGACTGTATATTTTTGTCAGTCTTTGCGATCCCAGGTGGCATGTGTGACCTGCCGTGGATTTTAGTTTATAGTGTACAACACAAACATGTAAAATGAAATTAAATGAATGCATTTAATATAGCCCACAACTACTCGAACTAGAATGTCCTGGTGCAAGTAAGCGGGAAAAGTGGCAGAATACTGAGGAAGGGCTAGTTTTAAAAAAAGCCAGGTTTAAGATACTTCCTGACAGTTAACAGGTCTGTAGTTAATCTCAGAGGTTCCGGAAGACTGTTCTACATCTGTGCGCCAAGGAATCCAAAGATCTCCCCCCACACGAGCAAGGCGTGTTTTGGGAATGAGGGCAAGGTTTGCATTTGAAGATCTATGGGGTCTAGTTGGAATATAGCGGTTTATGTGTTTGTTTAAATAGCAGGCTCCTATGCCATAAAAAGCTTTAAAGAAGATCACCATAGCTTTGAAATTGACCCTTTCCGTCATGCGCAGCCAGTGCAAGGTCCTTAAGATGGGGGTCATATTAGATCTCGGTTTGGGTCTCACAATAGCTCTGGCAGCCGCATTTTGCACCACTTGCAGGCGCTGAACAAGACAATTGGGCAATCCGAGGTACAAACTGCTGACATAGTCTAGTTTTGATGTCACCAATGCTTGCACCACAATCTTTCTACTGTCTTGTGATAATAGAGGCAGGAATTTGTTTAGTATGCGTAGTATGCCAAAACAGGCGCCTGTTAAAGTTTGGATCTGTGAATGCATGGAGAGAGTATGGTCGAAGACAATACCTAGGCTTTTTACTTTCTCCTTGGCTGAAGGCGGAGGTGACGAGTCTTTTGGCCACCAAGTGCTCCAGTTAAACGTTTCAAGTTGTCCAAAAAATACAACTTCTGTTTAATCTGGGTTATACTTCAAATGATTTATCTTGAGCCAATTGAATATCTTTGTGAGGCAGGACCTAATATTTGCTCCGTCAAAGTCAGTTCCTTTGTCACAGGTAAAAATCAGTTTTGTGTCATCCGCATGTGAGAACATTTTAGCGCCCTCTTCTTCTACCAAAGGTGCAAGGGGTGAAATATATTGACTAGGGTGGGACTGAGGATAGAGCCCTGGGGAACTCCCACATTCATAGCAGATATGGGAGATGAAAAAGGGGGTGTGATCTATTTTCCAGGAAGGAGGACATCCAGGTTAGGGTGGTCCCGCCCAATCCGATGTTCAGTAGTCTACCAAGAAGCCTCTCATGTGTTCATGTATTGCAGTGAACTAATGCAACTACACCAGAAAAATAACCATTAACCATTGAGGACTTGAAGGAACTCATCAGTCATACAATGAAAAACCCATAACCACAGCCAATTTTCCTTTTCTTTATTAGTACACATTTTCAAAAACAAAGTAGGTACCTGAATTGATGGCACTCTTTGCATCTGCATAAAGCGAGTGCCCAAATGTAAACACGCATTTGTGCGTGCCATTCACACGCCCAACCACACAGTAGCTGGAGGACCTAACTTTGTAAAAAGAAGCGGGCCAGATGGGAACAGGGCGTTACTGGAATCACATTAATGTGGCTGCCGGTGTTTTCATCATTCTGAACTTTAGACAACAGGGTGGAAAGAGAATACAGACTACAATAATGGCACAAGTAAATGCTCATGCGTAAAAGAAAGTTATTTTTTTCAGCTATAGAAAAACTCAGGCCCATGAAAACTTAAGAAAGGCCTTCAAATGGGGCAAAACAACTTAAAATACTGCAAAATATTTGTCCTTTGATGTAGAAAATAAACTACTGAAGACAGAACTGTGCTGGTATACCAACAGTGGAGAGGGTAGCACAAACAATGGACTTCACAGTGGCACTGGCCACTCATTTGCGGCAGGATACACCTGCAGGGAGTACGAAAGGGGCAAGAGAACAATGAATAAAAAAACATTTATAAAACTCATAGTCAATTTGTTTGGTTTCTGGGTCTGCTCAGCAACATTCATGAACACAGATGCAGCTTTTCAAGTCACAATCAGATTTTGACAACACTAGAACAATCACGATCAAAGGTGCAAGCTTTATTTTTTAAAGGCTGTTCCCTTTGACCAGATTTCAACTTGCCACAAAAAAGAAAACACAATAAATATTATTAAATTAAAAAGGTCCATACAAAAATAAGATACTATAAATAAAAAGCTGGCTTGATGAGAAATGACCAGCCCTTCATCTGGTCGATCTGCAACGCTGAAGACAGTTCCATCTTCTCATGAGGCATGACGGACGGACAGTTCGGTTGACATGCCAGGAAAATACTTTAAGGAAATGAAGATGCAAGGCCAAGAGTATTTCAGGCACACAACAGAAGTAATTCCATAGTCCTCAATCCATAAATTCAATGCAGAATGAGAAATCGTATGTGAATTCATATATGCATATGTATATATATATTTATAAATATTTATACTTTATAATTTACCATCACATGCATTTATTGGATAGCACCTATTTTACAATATAATACAGAGGAAGATAAGTTTCCAATGCTACAGTTTCTGAATGATCAGTTAACAAGGGTGCCTGATTGCATCCTTCTGTAGAGCTTAAGTAGCCCAGATTCAACAAAAGACAACAATTCACCTTTGCATATGGGATGTAGTATTCACGCGAACGGGTAGCCCAGAGTGACTGAGGAAACAGGTACAGATATGGGCAAATTCCCCGTGTTTCCATGGGTCGAAGGGGTGCGGGCGTGTCCTTTGAAACCCAAAGGAACTGCTTTGGCAGCAAACAGAAAAGCTTAACAAAACGCACAGGCAACACTGGCCAGAGAGGCAACTGACTGCAGCAAGCAGATCAAATCTTCCCACCGACCCAGCCTACTTGTAGGTGTGGGAGATGGAATTCAATTCATGGGTCTGATGTTCGGATATTTCTACTGGCCCTGCTCTTGACCACACACGGTAAATATATGTGCAACACTTCCCACAGGTGGCAGTACTTTACAGCCAACTGGGATGTAGGTAAGACGGGTGCCTTTTTCAGAGGTGCACTGTTTTTTCCTTCTGTACTGGCATTATCATAAAATGAGATGGACTTTCCCTTCTCTTTATAGACACTGTTGGCAGTGAGTGTGGGGCCAGATTTTTTTTTTTTTAAACTACTACTGTGTTTTAGTAGTTAGTCAAACCGGCCATTCACACATCTGGATAGTCCTGAATTCCAGTTAGTGCCTTAATGCCAAAGCATGCTGGTCAGCTCTATATTTTAATGGCAGTTCCGGGATTGTGGCCACCTAAAAATTTAAATTGTACAACTATAAATAACCAAATAGAGGGCCAGCCAGGCTGCTTTTCAATTGTTAATTTACCTGCTGCGTAGCTTTCTTATATCCTAAAGGCATTTAACAGAATGGAGCAGATCTAACAACCGCAGCGAGGTATAGGGTGCACAAGCGGAGTGAGCTGAACATTAGAGATTGAAGGAAAACCACAAAGGGTAGCTTGCCAAAGATGAGCCAAGAAAGCGTAAACAGCACCTTTAAGAGCTGAATACATTTCAAAGAGAAAAACCAGGACTAGACCAACTGCCCTCAAAGATCTCACACAGACACCCACATGTTAAAACACACACTCTCCCTATCTACTATCCTCTGTATCAGAGACCACCACTGAAACACAACGTGTTGTGCAAAGAATGCAACTGGGACAGCAAAGGTCATAATCACTATTACACTTTTTTAAGGACTACTGGATGCAAAAGGGGAATTAGAACAGCAATTAGGTTTATGTACTTTGGGTGTGCAGCAAGGAACTGTAAATATTCTTAATTATGATACAAATACTTACTCGGTATAATAACATATAAAGGGGTGTGTCTGTCCAAGTGGGGGAGTCTCCCGTACAAAACGCTCCGAAGAGTAATAAGAGAACCTTAACCACATAGGAAGAAGACCTAAATTCTTCCAAGATTCACACCACTTCTCATAGCCAACAATTTCCAAGTCATCAAGGGTACAACTTCTGAGGCAGTGAGTAGTTTGTAACAAAAACAAAAATACTCATGTCCTGGTTTCCTTTCTTTACAGCGGCCTTCAATAAGTGGCCGGTATTAACATACCAACAAGCAACAGAATTCTGTAAAATTATTATTGGGATGAAAATATTGTGCATTATTTGTACTTTTGGTGAATCACCACGCTATATACTCTTGTACAAAACTGTAGTGATCTGCTTGCTGCTTTCTTCTAGGCAATTCTTGGCCACTGGTTTACAAGTTTTAACAAAAACAAAAGGTTAGTGTAAGCGTACTTTCTTTTGATTGTGAAGACCAACACTGATTTTTTTTCCAGGAATACAGTATAAAGACACAACATGCTTCAGGGTAGGTGGCTTGAACGCCCCATGGTATATGAATCAGTGCCTGGCTACTATCTGCTGAGTTTACTGGACACTTTAGTCTCCCTTAAGGAGGACTTCCCACGTGTGGCTTTACTACTTGTTGAATGGTGAGGGCTGCCAGTCCCCTTCAAGCCATTTTTGTTCTGTTTGCTGCAATAGTGGTCTTGTTGACAGGACCGTCTGGAGGAAGATGATCCAGAAAAGCTGGGAGGTGATTTACTCCGTCCAAGATGAGGGGACGAACTCCTCTGATCATGATGAGGCCGCCCAGCTCGCGATGGAGATGAGCTGGCAGTGCGTGGCAGAGAATTGCTTCTTGGAGAGGCACTGGGGCTGCGTCGCGGGATAACTGGACTTTTGGGTGGTGTTTTGGGGCTGTGAGATCCTGGACTTTTTGACTGGGAAGAGCTCCTAGTCTTTTGCGATCCATTCTGAAGGATTTGAGCAAGGCGAGAGAAAAGATCTGAGTCCGAATTGCCACTTCCCAGAACTTTGTATCTACGTAACCTTAAGAAAAGAAAACATAGTCAATTTTTCCCATAAAGATACAATGGAGCCAATAACAACATTCAAATAGATACATTTAGGCAAGACATATATTTTTTTTAATTAATTAAACGCAGTCCTACAATCTCCTACTAGAATTTGATGTTAAGAAAATTCTTTCAGGATAACAATAAATACCTATTTGGCAAACATAGTCCTACCCTAATGTGACCATAACTGATCATGAGCGTAACGCTGAAAATAACCTATCAAATGTTTAAATCAACATATTGTGAGCACTCTCATGCAATACAAATCTAGATTCCCTTTCAAAAGAAATACAAAAAAGTGTTTTATGTTGTAGGTGCCTTTAATATTAACTATTGGTAATGGTGCATGCTTTGTCGGATACCTCAATCCGTCTATAAGGGCATCTGTATACTAAGCGGTTAATCAACAAGCGCTATATAAACACTCCTCTATCCTTCTGCTATCATTCCAAATCCAAATAACTGACTAACCTATCCACCACTTAAAATGTACTTGCATGTTTCACTATACTAATTCAACACTAATCCCCTATGGGTCCTGGAGTAGCGTGCTACTCGCAGAAAAAGCACTTCGACGCCTCGTATGGGGTAGTAAGCGCTATATCCATACAATACAATACAATACAATACTAAGAAGGCAAGAAAAAAAACAAGTGTGGTCATCTTATAATATCTAGAGGTGACCAAACCAGATCACCAGAGGAAAAAGAAAAAAGGAGTTATCGACCTATCTCCCTCCTTCCATGGGTGACAAAGATCACAGAGGCTCATGTAAATAACATCCTATCGAAACATCTGACCTCTGCACACCTACTGGATCCTACACAGAATGGTTTTAGATCTGGGCACAGTACAGAGACGGCACTCCAGTATATGGTTGAACATCTCCGCTCTGTACTAGATGCAGGTCAAACGGCGGCACTGGTCTTATTAGACCTCAGTGCCGCATTTGACACTGTATCCCATACCATTCTTATCCGCAGGCTTGGTGAGGCTGGCAAGGCGTTGGATTGGTTCCAATCGTTTCTCTCGGAACGATCTTTCCAGGTAGTAGTGCCACCGTTTAGATCTAAGCCTCATGCCATCACGCAAGGTGTCCTGCAGGGATCGGCGTTGAGCCCCACTCTCTTCAACTTATACGTCCAACTTTTGGCGGCGGTTGCGAAGAGTTGGGGGCTCACAATGGTATCATACGCCGATGATACCCAGTTGGCGGTGGTTCTCAATGGGGACTCTGGCCAATTGGCATCAAACTTTGCGGATGGTTTGAGGGCTGTTGCTGGCTGGCTTACCACCAACAGTTTACAGCTCGAAACCCTCAAAACCGAGGTGATGGTGTTAGGGAAACAACCTAATCTGTGGGGTGCGAGCTGGTGGCCTAACGAGTTGGCCCCCCCCACCCTAAACCGGTAGCTGAACTTAAAAATCTTGGCGTGTGGCTGGACTCCAAACTTACCTTCTCATGTCACACTAAGAAGGTGGCATCTACATGCTTCGGCATCCTTCGTGGCTTGAGGCACGTCCTTAAATTTTTCGATGCCTCCACTCGCCAGCTGGTGATTCAAGCTAGCGTTTCATCAAGGCTTGACTACGCGAGTTCACTGTTTTTGGGTGCCAATCAGGCAGAGATCCTGCGACTCCAGCGGGTGCAGAACGCGGCTGCCAGGGCTCTGGTTGGCCCGCCACGGTTCTGTTCAGCCCGCAGCACAATTTCTAAATTACATTGGCTACCTGTAATCAGGCGCATAGAGTTCAAGACTCTGTGTTTCACATTCAAAATTCTCAAAACCGACACCCCTATCATCCTCCAGCATCTCTTGTCCCTGTACACTCCTTCACGTAGCCTTCGCTCTGCAGGTCAAAATCTAGCACTCGTTCCACGCTTCCAAAAATGCAGCCTAGGCGGCCGTTCTTTTACTGTGTTGGCTTCCAAGCTTTGGAACGCGCTCCCTGTGAATATTCGATCTTTAGAAAATCTGTTTGCTTTCAGGAAAGCTATTAAAACATATCTTTTCCCCCTGCCTTATTAAATTTCCCTACTTTGTCTATTCTGTTAGTTATGCTACCTTTTCAGATATAGCGCCGGGACGCCCCTTTGCTGGGGCAGCTGTGCGCTCAAAAATCAATTAACAAACATAACATAACATAACAACAGTAAGTCTTCCTCACAGATCATTCACTATTCATTCTGTGGTCCATGACGAAACTGTTATGGAGATACAAGAAAAGATGAAACAGCGATTGATAATAGTAAGACAAAAGCCTAGATACTG
Organism: Lissotriton vulgaris; assembly: GCF_964263255.1. Lineage (NCBI taxonomy): Eukaryota > Metazoa > Chordata > Amphibia > Caudata > Salamandridae > Lissotriton > Lissotriton vulgaris. The sequence continues at coordinate 81,258,735 of NC_141697.1, forward strand.
TGGTGAACCAGTATCACAGGCAAATGAAGATAGTTAAAAGGATCGCAATAAACATAAATGGCAATCTGGTGTGTAAAAGAAGCCTGAAAAAGAGAGAATATGGAAAGCTGTTTATTACTACAGTTGTGGGTTGCTAACTCCTTAGAAATTTGCAAATTCAAATAATTTGATTGCAAATTCTTCTAGTGATAATATGCTTCCCTTACTGAACTTGCAGATGAGATAAGTAGCAAAATGCTGAGGGAAGCTCATGAGGACAGACATAACGTGACAAGATTCTTCTGGGATTCTGCTGAGGATAGAGCTGTGTGTGATATCTGAAGGTTTATGCGTTAAAAGATGGATAATCTGGAAGTGGGAACAAAGGTTCATGTGCAAATCATGATGTAGATTGTAACCACTTTTTTCTTTTCCACCTAAGATTTTCTAGTAGGGAATTCTACCCTAACCTATTATAGAAAATCATAGGAAAGTTCAGCTATTTAAATCATAGCGTTTCAGAAGTTCCTACAACCAAAAATATTAGCTACGAACATAAAAGTCTGCTTATTAATACTGGAAGAAAATCATAACATACTAGACGGAGAACATCTGGTCATAGTCAACAGCTTTCAGGATCACATGGGAAGGCTGTCACTGACCTTCCTGACCACCATGGTTATCATGGGCAAAGGTAAGCAGGGGTATTGTAACTGTAGGCGGCAGCAGAGAGTTCAGACCTCTCCTCATCTGCGAACAGCGCAGATGCTCCTTGGCATCTGCCATCCAACTAGTCTTTGCTGGGATGCTCAAGCTTGAAGTTCCACTTGTAGGAGTTCTTTACCTTGACTCTGAGAACCCAACTGTAATTTGTTAATATCTATCAGATGAACAATACGAAGGGTACAATAATGTTCCACAGCTTAACTACACCTGAAAAATCAACACCATACACAGAATCTGGGTCTTGACCCCCACTCTTTAACAAAAACCATACGACTGATTGATATCAAGACATGTTTTTTTCAGCCAAAAAAGTAAAAGGCTGATGGGAGAATAACCGAGCGCCAAAAACCATACAACAATACAATTGTGAGGTTCCCCTGATGAATTTGGGCAGCCTTAAAATAATGTTTCCCCAGACTTTCGGGCCACCACATACACAGTAGGATCCTTCGCTACGAAGATTCTTAGCTCCTCACATGTAAAATGTTCATGTTGTCTAAAGTGCTGAGCAATTCATCATCTATCCACAATCGAAGAAGTGTTTTACTGTAAACTCACTTACAAAAGAAACCACTGCAATAGATCAGATGGCAGTAACACATAATATATCTGTACCAATGGGTGGGCGGGGGAGTGAATGTGAGAACATGATGATCTGTATATTAATCAGTTTATTCAAAGTATTCTATAAACCAACTGCATTCCAACGAAAATCAGTTTATATTAAACGATTTATGGAAAAAAGAGACGTATGGCATTTAATTGCCCATTATATATTTGAAAGAGCGCTGACTAACGTACTGCTGTTGCGTGATTGTGTATTTAAACTGTGTACGGGGTGGCCTAACAAAGTGGATGATGAAACTGATCCAAAAGGGACTGATATCTAATACAATAGTTCTCCTGTCGGGTGCCAATTCATATATGTTGAGCAAATCCCTGTAGCGAGACTAGTCCCAGGAAGCTTTTTTTATTAAAAAATGTTTTACCCTAATTTTATTTTAATCAACTCAAAGAAAGAATGGGAAAACTCACATTTAGGAGTCTTCAGAAAAATAGGACTCAGTCACTTTCAATTTCAGAGTACCGCTGGCTACCAAGAAAGCTCATGTTCAGTTTGTTTTTAATTTACGTCTGTTGTACCACCAAGACACCAAAGGATAGGATGTAGAAAGGGTCATGTATTATCTGAGGATGAAACCATCAATGGTGAAACTATTGTTATAAGTAAATGTTTCTTTCTCCAGCAATGGGATCTCCGCAGGTTACCCATTCCATTCCATTCCATTTTCATTTTATTGTTTCTAGAGCACAAACATTCACTCTAAGAAGCTTTTTGGCACTGAAGAGGGCTGCTGCAGGGCCACGACTAAGCACCGGGCACAGCGATTAGCAGAATAAATAAGTCCATAGGGCTTTACAAAAGACATTACGGTTCTTGAATTTGGAGCAGGAAGAAAGATCCACAGTTTGGGCCCTAGATGGGAGGCCGGATTGGCCAGTTATTCTATCCGCATTACCTCTGGGGGATCTATTGAATGCAGTTTTTTTTTTGGAAGGTCGATGTCCAAAGCCTCTATCTGTAGCTACCCGGGTTTATGGCAGCATGCACAAAGAGATTGGAAAGAAACAGTCTGGAAGGGAATGTGGGCTAGTTTGAACAATTTAGTGGTGGCTGGTTTGAACTTTTTGTTCAAGTCTGCTTTTGATTCCTAGACCGGCCATGCTTACATAGGTCATCCGTCAACCATATTGGTTAAGCTTGTATGACGAACATACACAAAGCAGAAGGACACAGACTATAAAACTCTCACAGGAATATTTAGAAAATATTAGCTCAAGGCAGGAATCCTCTGGCTGGTAGAAACCGTTACGCGTAAGGCATGCAACTTTGAAAGCTATTCTTGGTTTCACAGGACACCAGTGGAGAGCCAGCATGGTCTGCGTCACATGATTGCATTTTCTCAACCCAACTGCTCCTCTGACCATGACATTTTATACGTGCTGAAAATTAAATAGTGCGGATTCTGGAACATGCAAGTAGACGTGGTAAAATAATTAATTTTGGTGAGCACAGACGCTGATACAGTTTTGTAGTAGAGGAGCTTAAGGAGAAATGGTAGAATCTTCCCTAGAAGGTGCATAGTGTGAACTCTGATGAAATGAATGGCAGTAATCTGGGACATAACTGATAAATCTTAGTTCCTACTCCCACAAATATAACCTTAGGAGATGGAGTGGGTGAATAACTCAGACAAGTGGGCCAGAGAGCCTCGTGCCAACATTTTTTGTTTTTCCCGTATAGTCCTGAGGTTGTAGAATTAGCAGCATTTAGAAGACTGTATCTAAAACAGGAGACTTTCTTCTGTGAATGGTCAAATGTTCTATTTCACTAGTCCAGGCCAATTTATCATTCCATTTTCATGTAATGTTAAACTCTGTTGTGGGATAGAACCTTAAATAATTAACCACGCAATAGCAATCCACCCAATCGTCATTTTGATGCATGGTATATTTGTAAGAAACAGCATCTTCATCATCCTCCTCCTCTTGGGACTCAGTACTACCTTCATCTAATCATCCCTCTCCAGCTGCGTCTTACTGCTCCTCATTTTTCAGAAATGTTGTGCATAATCTAGGAGCCAGACAAGAAAAAGCTTGCTTAGATGTTTTGACTTTTCTAGCTTCAGGAATTTCCACTATTAGACTGCTAGGTTGGAGTCTGTCATTCAGGTGAGTGATAGGCCAGTGTGGACTGCTTAATGAGTTATACAAGCCGTCCTGAAATCAATTCTTACATCTAGCAGGAGCCAATGAAGCTGTCATAAGATGGGAGTGCTATGGCTGGATACTTTGCTCAAGTAACCTGATGTGTGGCAGCATGGATACTGGCTTTTAGGGGTACCATCACAGACTTGAGAAGACCTACCACTGTTGCACTTCCTTCATCAGGATGGGTTAGGACAAGGGCATGTACTGCTGATCTGTAGTTGAGTAATGGATGTATGGTTTCAGCCTTCTATGTAGATGAAGCTGACAGGTGCAATATTTTCTCAGTTTGGCCTGATGATCAGTTAGACTCAGGTTTTGTCAATGATAAAGCCAAGTGACTTGGTATGTGGACCAGTGTTTTTCTTACTCTGCTTTATTAGTGTGAGATGGAATAGGACAGCAGAGGCATGCTGACCAAACATTTACCAATGAGTTGCTTTGGGTGCTAAAATGAAGATTCCATCTCAAATGCTCTGAATTCGCGAACTCACTTGTCCTAGGTAAGTGCGCCTCTTTTCGCTATCATACAATGTCACCCTGCCGCAGGGCCTCTAATCCCTTAACTGTAGGCTCAAGACACTTTCTTGGATATAACAGGTGTATTGGGGCGAAGGGGGGAGGGAGGAGGGTGGCGCACAAGTTACCACTTGTGTAACGATATATCTGTAAGAGACATTAGTTAGTGATAGATTCCTTACCTTAGAATATCCCCAGGCGTCAGACTGGATCCGGAAATGTTTGCGTAGCAATACCCCTGCGCATCGGTAGGCATCGTCCGCGGCTTCGCGTCCGTCGTCGGCGCCGTTAGCGCCGGAATGACGTCATCGGAGTACTTAGACGCCGCCCATGCGCGCTGACGTCAGTTCTGATACACAGCTTTTCCGCGCCAGATACGCAGAGCCATGATAGAACCAACACTGGTGTCAAGAAATTAGGGCCCTGAAAGGGGATGACCTTAACCCTAGATATCGGTTCGCAGAACGGGGAGGATGGGTGGGTCGGTAAGGAATCTATTGAGGAAATATAAATTTTATGGTCAAGTTGTGTTCCCTAGCGTGTACCCCACCGTCTCCATGTACCAGCTTAAAGTGCATGTAACTTCCCTCCTGTGCCAGCTATGAAGACGCAAATACATTTGCGTCCAACGTTAACATGTCCTCTTTCAGACCCACCCTGAATGGGTTGAATAGTCCGTTTCTAAGTATGCCATGCCAACGTCTTTTTGTGGTGTACTTTACACATTTTTCAGCTCTGGCAAAGTAGGCCCTGAATTCTGCCACTGAACCTTTTTTCCTGCCTTCTGACTCTGAAAGCCTCAGCCCAGGCTGTCTCTGTACCCGTGACCTCTGACTTACTTTCTGTGCGGCTCCCGGCGCTTAGCACAGCCTGCTGCCTGCCAAGACTGACTTCAACCTTCGAATTATTTGTTCCGCTCCTCGAAAATACATTCCTGCCTACTAGTTTAAGTAAACATCCTCCCAGCTGCAGAGCGAAGGGCCCGGCCTCACTGACTCCATGCAAGTAATTCATAGCCTCTGTTACCATGCTCCCATGGAAGGCCCATGCCCCCACGCTTCTCATGCAGACACTTAGGCGCTTATACACGCACTCACAGTCAGTATAGAATAGCTTCTGCCCCAGAGACCTTTTCCGTTTAGATAATATGGTTCCCAAACATCAGATATCAGATATGATAAAAGTACGAGTTGATCTGACATGCCAGACTTCTGTCTCTTTCCGCCAGTGTAAATGTCAAGTCCCCCTGCACCCTCTGGTTTCACGTCAATCACACGTCATGCAGCTGCGCGCGCATCCAAGCCTCAGATTTCTGCTGACATTGCAACATTTCTGCTTTTGTGCCACCCACTTGTGACACCTACCTATGACGTTTCTAGCACACACCTCTAGTTCACGCCTAGTTCACGCCTTCTGATTAAGTATTACTAACACGTGGATGCTGTTATCTTGTCTTCTCTCAGCTGTTACGCCTACTATATTGGTTTCTATGATGTGATTTAAGTATATAAGCTATGTATTGTCAATAAAATATTGCTCTATCCCTTCCTGAACCCCTGTGGTTGCAGGAACATGATATCCAGGTCATGACCATCCCTTTTTGAGGAATAAAACCCCTAAGAACTCTAACACCACGGACTCTGCCTTTTTCTTTCCGATTGAGTTATTATTGATTAAGTACTTACCTGCATAGAAATTAAGACGGTAAATCAAATATTTACGACATTTTGGCGCCCGAACAGGGACCCCTCCCCCACCCCACGCGCCGGTTGGTGCGTTGCAAGCTCTGTCCCCTGCCATCAGTTAGACGGAAACTACGCGTACTGGCAGGATTTCCTGTATCTCCCTCTGGCCCACGGAGGTGACGAAGACTGCGATCAGCACCCAGACGAGGCGGTGAGGAGTGCGGAGGATCCCGACCAGAGCCTAGCCGAAAGAAGCAAGGTCCGAGGTGTCAAGAGGCCCACCAGTTTCCGAAGTATCCACGTGTCGAGTCGAGTCGAGTCCGGTCCAGTCCAATCGAGTTTTCCGAGGCCTTCTGTTTCCGTGCTTCCCGGTGAGTACCATTGCTGGGACGTATCAAGACGGGTTTGGGTACACAAATTCGGTCTGCACTGTTTTAGACAGTGTATCTGTGCTGTTTAGCAGTACATCAGTTATTCAAGTTTTTGCATTGTCTCTGACAGTGTATCTGTGCTGTTTAGCAGTACATCCGGTATAGGGGGTAGTCATATATGTCTCAAATGTCTTTTCATGTGATTAATGTCGTGGTATGAGTGTGAATGTTTTTAATGTGCATTATTGTGTTCTTGTGTAACTAGCTGTATTCAGTATTAAGTAGCAAGGATTGAGAATTCAGTATTAAGTAAACAAGATGCCGTTTTTCAACAAGTTAAAGCAGATAGGAACTAGGAAAGGGATACTAGAGGAAGAAATTCCTATCCCCCCTAGGGACACTCCTGGAAATTTTATGTACCACAAGCATGGCTTACATGCCATATTGTATCTAGATTTATGGGCCGATTATACTAAGCATCTAGACGAAAGACACAGATGGCCTGTCACCGGAACATGGGATGCCGAGTGCATCATGAAGGTAGAGGAAGCACTATGGAAAAAGAAAGCCAGACAATCTCAGAAGGACGCCATAGAATTTTGCCGTAAGGAATCACATAAGCGTGCTGAAAAAGCACTCCGTAGAGAAGACAGACTTAAAGAATCAGATAAAGCCCAAGAAAACGAATTAGTTACTGAAGGGATCCGAGTAAAATCAGAACAAATAGACCGCGCACGAAACAATCTCGTAAATGGTATGTATCTCGTGGCCGAGGGTTCGCCTGAGACCACTTCAGAAATACCGAAAAATCTGCCGCCACCATTGGTTCCAACTAAAGTAAATCACAGGACGACTAAAGACATATTTCTGAATTCCTATCTAGAGGATGTAGCACCCGCTTACACTAATCTGCCTGTCCGCGTCCCGCCTACTGACGGTGACGGAGGTGGCAACCCGCCTCCAGACCATATTCCGCCACAACTGCAACCAGGTTTCCCCGTTCGACAGCCCATCGTTCCTCCACCTCCACCACTTCCCGCACTTAAAATTGATCTACCAAAACCGCTTCTACCTGATCCTACTAAAAGACAAGTTCAAGTACAGATACAGACTCCACAGAGAGATAATGTCCAAACTTCCGCCTCAGGAGGTGCGACCGGGGTTACCGGACCCCGCCACCAACACACAGATTACACCTTAGGGATATGCAGAACCCTTTTATGCTCCAATCACCCCGTCTCGACATACTCAAAGAACCGCTCCAAGTTTGCAGATACGATCCAGTACCCGGTAAAGACGATAGGATGTTTTTAGCATCACTACGCTTACGACATGCTGCAGATTATCTACTGTTATTCTCAGGAATGAAAGAGCACCTAGATAGAATATATCACTTTGCTCAGACTGGGAAAGACCCTGAAAGTATTAAGGATGCCATGGCGCATCAGAAAGTTGACACTCAAGCATATATACTACGCTTTTTTATAAATTGCCTAATAAGAGAACGAGACAGGCCTGAGACAGAACAGGATGAAATGGAGGCACTCAACAAGTGGGGCCAAAATATATCTGAAGGAAAACATGATAAAGGGGGTTGCATAGCCAGTATGTATAAGAGAATAAGAAAAGCAGTGACAGAAATACACGAAAAAGAGAAAGAAAAAGCTTCCTCTGAGGAGGAGGAAGAACCTGAAGAACCAGAAAAGACTACAGATACGATAGCGTATGTAGGTAAGGGAACTTACCTTAGGAAAGGCATTCGTCCGGAAAGCAAGAGAGTTTTTCTCTCTGGCATAACAAAACCGAATTCTCCTGAACAGCAGTTCCAGGAGACTGATAAAAGGCTTCGAGACCGAATAGGGTACCACGTACTCAATTCTATGGATGAACAAGAACTAGCCCGGTCAGCAGTATTATGGGCTGACAATCCGAACATATACAATGATGACACAGTAGCGCAGACATTTCTGAACCTTTCCCCAGACGAGCAGAAATTAGCAGGTGTATACATGATTCAGCACCTCCTCACGTTATACAGAAACCAACATTCTGATCCAGGTCCCTTACACGATACATTAGAAGCACTACTCATGGATAGATGGAGAGGTCTAAGTACCAAGTTAATACAAATAATTCTAGAACAACGACATAGATACAACACTTTCTTAAGTGCCGAATATGTACCCGCTCCGCCCCCAGAAAGGAAAATGTATCATATGGAGCGTCTGCATGGCATTGAAAGTCAGAACCCCTTACGAGAAGTGCATCCAGTTATGGGTGCCGATCAGACCTTGAAACGTGTGTATGTACACACGCCTCTGACTAAGTTAGAACTGTTAGAAATGAAGAAACTAGTACCCTGTCATGATAAAGACCCTGCAGGTTTTCATAGAGAACTTAAAGACATGTTACTGATGGGGGATTACACATATGAAGATATCATGAAAATGTTAAAGGTATTGTTGCCTACCGGCATCTACGAGAAACTCAAGGAAAAAGAATGGGAGGTGGGAGAGAAAAAGATTGTATGGGCAGAAATAGAAGACGAGGAGGAAAAAAGTACCCCATGGCTAGGCCTTGGGGAGAAAACTAAAGCATTACCAGGTTTGATAGTACAGGTTCTGCCAAGATTACTGACAACTAGAAAGGAAGATTGGGACGCAATTTCGGCCTGTAAACAGAAACCAGATGAAGATACTAGTGACTTCTATTCAAGATTCGAGAAATGTTTCATTATTAATAGTGGTCTTAAACCAAGTAGCGAGTCGTACCCGCATCTTTTTGTATCGAAGTTAGTGGAGAATTCCCTGTTAGCAGTTAAAAACCGTGTATACAAGGTTGAGAGTACATGGCAAGCAAATACGCCATCACAGATGTTACAGATGTTACAATACCATCAGAACAGAATTAGAGAAGAACAGGATCATGAACAGAAACGCATGAAAGACACGAAAATGAAAATGTTAGTGGCCCAATCAGTTCCAGCCGACGGCCAGAGAAAGGGTACGACCCAGACAGGTCACGCCGCAGCTCCCGTTAAAGGGACATGCAACTATTGCAAGCAGCCAGGTCACTACGTACATGAATGTCCAGTTCTGAAACATAACATAGCAACAGGTAAAACTAAGGAAAGACCGCATCCACCAAGACAAGATCAGGCCCAGCAACAGACTTCACAGAATGTACAGCCCATGCAGAATACACAGCCTATGCATGCTTCACCCCATGCAGCACAGACAGTAGCGGTATCACAGCCACAGCCCATTGCCGCGACTCAGCAAGTTTCACAACAGATGTACCAGTATGCCCAATCTGCTTACCCCGATTACCAGCGATACACATGAAACAGCCTAGAGAGGGAGTTGGGCTTGCCTCTTATTGAAATTCCTGTAGATCAAGAGGGTCCTTATGTACACAGTCAAGTATTGGGAAAAGACAGAAAGTTTTTAATTGATACAGGGGCAAGCCGCACAACAATCAGCCATGACGAAGTCCCAGGGGCACCCCTCTCAGGCTCACAGAATGTTTCCCTTGGTTTTTCAGGACAGCCTATTGTAAATGAGGTATCAGAACCCGTTCCCCTGGCTGTGGGTCCGTTATCACGTGTTACAGACCTGTTACTTACGAAATCATGTCCAGAAAATCTGTTAGGTATCAAAACATTGAAGGCTCTAGGAGCAGTGATATGTTGTTCCCCGGAGGGAGTTAGACTTTTTCTGCGGGATTTCAAGGGTCATTATGTATTACGAGAGTTTGATGTCAGATTGAAAAATGTACCAGATCACTTGTGGGCACAATGCCCGACTGATGTAGGCTGTATGCATATCACACCATACCGTGTTACACTCAAACCAGGTGTTGTTCTACCCAGAATCAGACAATACAAGTTACCACCCGATGCTGTAGTGGCTTTACTGGAAATCATTGAAGAGCTCACTGCCCAAGGAGTGGTCGTTGAGACCGACTCCAATATCTGTAATTCCCCTATCATTCCAATTCTTAAACGTACTGATCCCAATGCACCGCCAGTATATCGGCTGGTGATTGATTTACGAGAACTGAATAAATGCATTGTACCACAGTACCCTGTGGTCCCCGACATCTCTTCCCTATTGACTGCTATTGATTCAGAAGCAACGTTCTTTACTGTAATTGACCTCAAGAACGCCTTCTTTAGTGTACCTATTGACCCAGAGAGCCAATACCTCTTCGGATTCAGTTTAAATGGACGAAGTTTCAAATTTTCCCGCGCACCTCAAGGATTCACAGAAAGCCCCAGCATCTATAGCCAAGCACTGAAAAGACAACTTGATTGTATCATAATGCCAGTTAACACCGCTTTACTGCAATACGTCGATGATCTGCTGATCACCGCACGAAGTGAGCCCGAATGTGAACAAGCATCACTGACAGTTTTACATTTTTTGGCCGACAAGGGACACAAGGTGTCTCCTTCGAAGCTACAATTCTGTGTTCAGCAAGTTGTGTACTTGGGTCACTTGCTGTCCAAAGTGGGGAGACAGCTCACTCCCGATCGCATTCAGTTAATTGTAAATATGTCACAACCCCAGACACAAAGGGAAGTGCGGGCCTTTATAGGCCTCACCTCGTACTGCAGACAATGGATTCCTCAGTATGCATTTCTAGCTAAACCACTCATTCAGTTAACAACACAGGAGGCAGCGACTTCGACTGTCCTCCCTTGGACTCAGGAACACACACAAGCCTTTGAAGAATTAAAGAAAGCCTTATGCCAAGCACCAGTTTTAGCGACACCATGTTACAGCAAACCTTTTACACTTTTTGTTACAGAACGTGATGGTACAGCATTGTCTGTCCTCACTCAAGACCAAGCCGATTCACATAAGCCTTGCGCTTATTTTTCAAGTACATTGGATTCAGTAGCCCAGGCACTCCCTGCGTGCTTGAAGTCAGTAGCAGCAACAGCTTTAGCAATCAGACAGAGCGACTCAATTGTTTTAGGACATCAGTTAACAGTACAAGTTCCACATTCTGTAGAGGTTCTTTTAAACAGAACCCAGACTCAGCACTTGACTATAGCACGACTGACAGGTTATGAATTAACGCTATTCCAGCCACACATAGAAATCAGACGCTGTAGCATTCTGAACCCCACAACATTGTTACCTACAATTATGACAGATCCAGCCCCGCATGATTGTATAGAGATCATTAATGCAGTGACAAAGTCTCGACGAGACTTAACAGATGTCCCACTGACAAATCCAGACCTGACACTTTACGTGGATGGTTCATGTATGAGAACAAGTACAGGAGAATTAGTGGCCGCGTATGCAGTGACCACTGAAACCGAAGTTAAAGAAACATATCGTATTGATACACTGTCCGCTCAAGCGGCAGAGCTTATTGCTCTGACCCGAGCCTGTATACTAGCCAAGAACAGAAATGTCAACATATACACTGATTCCCGTTATGCCTTCGGAGTTGTACACGACTTCGGAATGTTATGGCAAGAACGAGGTTTTTTGACCTCTCACGGTGCCAAGATTCAACACGGTCCCCTCATTCAAGCACTGTTAGAAGCAATACATCTGCCTTCAGGCATTTCCGTCATGAAGTGTAAAGCACATACTAAAGTTACAGATTCTGTTTCCCAGGGTAACGACCTGGCAGACCAGACAGCAAAACATACAGCACTGACTCACACCCAGACAACTGACGTGACAAAGACAATAGTACCGACACATTGTATGACAGTCAGGGATCCCGCACTAGATGTAATCGATATTCAGACACATGCTACTACAGATGAAATAAAGAAATGGACTGAACTAGGAGGGATCCAGACAGATCAAGGTTGGATGACGAAGGGAAAATCTACATGGTTTCTCCCTGACTCTATGGTTCAAGTCATAATCAATACAGCACATAGTCCAGCACATCTAGGAGAGAAAGCGATGTTAGACAGTTTACAGAATCTCTGGTGCAATAAACACTTACGAGCAGCAGCAAAACAGAAAGTGCGTACTTGCATGATCTGTTGTCAGTTCAATCCAGGAAAAAGTGTCCCCGTAGAGCAAGGTGGATTTCATCCTCCCGATCACCCTTTTGAAGTCCTCCAGATGGATTATATCCAGATGGACCGTTGTCGAGGATTCAAATATGTCCTCGTAATTGTTTGTGCACTTTCCCGTTGGACCGAAGCATATCCAGTCCCAGATTACACTGCTCTGACCACTGCCAGGCAGCTGGTTCGAGAATTCTTCCCACGGTACGGCTTGCCTCGTGTTGTGTACTCAGATAACGGACAGCCATTCTCATCCGAATTAATGAAACAAGTTTCCTTGCTGCTAGGATATCAGTGGAGATTCCATTGTGTCCGACATCCCGAAGCCGCAGGCCTTGTAGAAAGACATAACCAGACACTAAAGACCCGCCTTGCTAAAATATGTAAAGAGAAAGGGGTCGACTGGATAGTCGCCCTGCCAGTTGCATTGTTCTATATGAGGATGGTCGCCCACTCGAGATCAGGACTATCCCCGTATGAAGTGGTCTTTGGCAGACCACCGAATATGTGGGGGACGCCCATTCCTAAGAAAATTACCGATGTCGATTGTAATATGCTGACAGATTACCTTGCCTCCTTGATGTCTGCACTCCAATCATGTCGTTCACAGGTTGCCGCAGCCTTCCCTGACAACACTGATGTAAAGCCGCATGATGTCCGTCCAGGAGATCTGGTCCTGATTAGGAACTTCGACAGGAAAAGTCCGCTGGAGCCCCGCTGGAAAGAGCCGAAGACCGTCCTTCTTACTACGAGGACAGCAGTAAAGGTGGAAGGCAGAAAGGGGTGGATACATACGAGTCATATTAAAAAGTTCAACGAACTGAAACCAGACCCAGACTCGTCCACCCCCTCCAAAGACTGTATTGAGCCAAGTGACTTTAAAGTTCCCGAACGAGAGAAAACTCCCCAAGAGGAGTATAGACTGAAACTTCGATCTAGCAAGTCAGACAGTTTAATTGTTTAAGTCCTCCCCTAGGTGAATCGGTTAAATAGTTTCTGACATGTATCCCCTAGATCGAGATAGAGAGAGAGAGAGACAACTCAAGAAACGTACATATTGCAAATCACTCCGCAGTCACTGTATAGTGACATTATTGATTATGTTTTTTCTAAGTCTTCTGATTATTGTTGCAAGTATACTGCTTCCTATCTACTACCCTATTTTCAAGCGTGAACAATCTGCTTACAATGTCACTGCTGAACATTCTTTTAGTGAATTACCTCCACACGAACTTTCTTACAGACTCGCGCTGCGCAACAACACATTCATTAGTATGTTACATCACTCCCATCAGACCAACAACGCTACAAACTGCTGGATATGTGGCCGACTCCCTCCCTACCAGAAATACAAGGGAGTTCTGCCCCTCTTTCCGTACCCGTTCACTCACAATGGCTCCTGTGGTGCATGGTTTAGAATAATTAATTCTTTAGATCCTGATATCGCTGTTTTCAAAGGGAGCTGGGTTTGGGGAAACTTGAACTTAGTTCTGCTTAATGTCTGTTACCCTGACAAGAAGGGACTTCCCACTAGAATAGGAACTGATCTAGAAAATGAAGTATATGGATTAGGTAATTACACAATTAACCTTATGATTCTTACTGTTGAATCCGAAGCTGCACCAGTTCTCCCTGCTATGTCAGTATTACCAGTCACTGGTGAATTATGTGTCAGTAAGAAAGGTTCAGTACACTTAGGTCATAGTAAATGTACTACTGTGGTCGAATTCAGTGATCAAGGTAAATCGTCCTTTAGAGCTACCCGTCATTCCTATTTTGTTTGTGGTCATACCGCATACATACGCTTACCTCCAGATTGGGATGGTACCTGTTATATTGCATTCCTTCTGCCACCTGTTTTTCTAGCCCCTCCTGATTATCACAGAAATACAAATCTAGTAAAGAATAGACTCCGAAGAGATCTCCCGATTGTCGACTACACAGAAACGGCATGGGAGCAATACACAGATTTCAATAAAGGATTCTTTTTCTTCACAGGCCCCGTCCAAAATAGTAAACTAATACGCAGATTAACTAGAACACTTGAAGCAGTAGTAAATGAAACTGCCTCCGCCCTAGGTAACTTAACAGAAGAGCAGTCCGCCATGCGGGTTGTTGTTCTTCAGAATCGTCTTGTTATTGACGTCATCTTGGCAGATAGAGGCGGAGCTTGTAAGGTCATCGGGTCAAGTTGCTGTGTTTTCATTCCAGAAAACGCGCCATCTGTATACAAAGCTATTACACGTCTTCATAAGATTGCAAATCTGATACATCAGAATCCAGGCACCTGGACTTGGTCCGGTTGGTTCTGGACAACGTTAACTGCTTGGGGATGGAAGATCCTATCCTTCCTAGGCGTTGGCCTAGTCATAGTATTCAGTTGTTGCCTGTGCCTACAGTGTGGGCCAGCGATTTGTGGACTGTGTGCCACATCATGCATTGAACATTCCAGTTTTCTCTCAAAACGTGAAAGAAAGAAAGAAGAACAAATGATGTTACAAGAACAAACTGATCGATTCATGAGGATCGATATATCATGAAGGGTCCGTAGGGAACAAGGAGGGAATGAGGAAATATAAATTTTATGGTCAAGTTGTGTTCCCTAGCGTGTACCCCACCGTCTCCATGTACCAGCTTAAAGTGCATGTAACTTCCCTCCTGTGCCAGCTATGAAGACGCAAATACATTTGCGTCCAACGTTAACATGTCCTCTTTCAGACCCACCCTGAATGGGTTGAATAGTCCGTTTCTAAGTATGCCATGCCAATGTCTTTTTGTGGTGTACTTTACACGTTTTTCAGCTCTGGCAAAGTAGGCCCTGAATTCTGCCATTGAACCTTTTTTCCTGCCTTCTGACTCTGAAAGCCTCAGCCCAGGCTGTCTCTGTACCCGTGACCTCTGACTTACTTTCTGTGCGGCTCCCGGCGCTTAGCACAGCCTGCTGCCTGCCAAGACTGACTTCAACCTTCGAATTATCTGTTCCGCTCCTCGAAAATACATTCCTGCCTACTAGTTTAAGTAAACA
Source organism: Lissotriton vulgaris (assembly GCF_964263255.1). Lineage (NCBI taxonomy): Eukaryota > Metazoa > Chordata > Amphibia > Caudata > Salamandridae > Lissotriton > Lissotriton vulgaris. Next base: position 81,273,858 of record NC_141697.1, read on the forward strand.
TCCTCCCAGCTGCAGAGCGAAGGGCCCGGCCTCACTGACTCCATGCAAGTAATTCATAGCATCTGTTACCATGCTCCCATGGAAGGCCCATGCCCCCACGCTTCTCATGCAGACACGTAGGCGCTTATACACGCACTCACAGTCAGTATAGAATAGCTTCTGCCCCAGAGACCTTTTCCGTTTAGATAATATGGTTCCCAAACATCAGATATCAGATATGATTAAAGTACGAGTTGATCTGACATGCCAGACTTCTGTCTCTTTCCGCCAGTGTAAATGTCAAGTCCCCCTGCACCCTCTGGTTTCACGTCAATCACACGTCATGCAGCTGCGCGCGCATCCAAGCCTCAGATTTCTGCTGACATTGCAACATTTCTGCTTTTGTGCCACCCACTTGTGACACCTACCTATGACGTTTCTAGCACACACCTCTAGTTCACGCCTAGTTCACGCCTTCTGATTACGTATTACTAACACGTGGATGCTGTTATCTTGTCTTCTCTCAGCTGTTACGCCTACTATATTGGTTTCTATGATGTGATTTAAGTATATAAGCTATGTATTGTCAATAAAATATTGCTCTATCCCTTCCTGAACCCCTGTGGTTGCAGGAACATGATATCCAGGTCATGACCATTCCTTTTTGAGGAATAAAACCCCTAAGAACTCTAACACCACGGACTCTGCCTTTTTCTTTCCGATTGAGTTATTATTGATTAAGTACTTACCTGCATAGAAATTAAGACGGTAAATCAAATATTTACGACACTATCACTAACTAATGTCTCTTACAGATATATCGTTAAACAAGTAGAAACTTGTGCATCTGAAAGAGACACGTTAGTGATAGATTCCTTACCTTAGAATAGATACCCCAGCAATACCTACCCCGGTGATGGGTCTGCGAACCAATAATCACACCAGAAAGTCCTGGAGGACAGAACGGCCAAAGAAGCCATCCCTCCGGACTGGGCTGTCCAGGCAGTAGTGTCTTGCAAACATGTGCAGCGAGGCCCACGTAGCTGCCTGGCAAATGTCCTGCAAGGGCACTCCTCGGCCCAGGGCAGTTGTAGTCGCCGTGGCCCTAGTAGAATGAGCCCGCAATCCAGCAGGGGGCTCTTTTTTGGCCATGGAGTAACATGCCTGGGTACATAAGATGATCCACCGCGAGATGGTCCTCTTGTGCACCGCCTTTCCCTTCTTAGCGCCCACGTAACCAACAAAGAGTTGGTCATCCACCCGGAACTGGCGTGTGCGATCCAGATAATAAGAGAGCGCACATTTTGGGTCCAGACGGTGGAGCCTCTCTTCCTCTTTCGAGGGATGCGTAGGCGGAAAGAAGGTGGGCAAAGTAATGGACTGCACGATGTGGAAGGCCGTGCCAACCTTGGGCAGAAAGGAAGGTCTTGTTCGCAACACAACCTTGTCCGGATGAACCGAGAGGAAAGGAGGTGTAGAAGAAAGAGCCTGGAGCTCACTCACTCTCCTGGCAGAGGTGATGGCAACCAGGAAAGCAGTCTTCAAAGTAAGAAGACGGAGAGGACAGTTATGGAGCGGCTCAAAGGGAGCACACATTAGGTAAGTAAGCAAAAGATTGAAGTCCCACTGGGGGATCACGAAGGGAACAGGAGGGAACATGTGTGTGATGCCCTTCAGAAACCTATTTACAATGGGGGACTTGAATAAGGAAGGCTGATCAGGTAGCCGTAAGAAGGCGGAAAGAGCAGAAAGGTACCCCTTGAAAGTGCCCAGAGCATAGCCCTGCTGGGCAAGAGAAAGAAGAAAGAGTAGAACTTCAGAAAGGGGTGCAGAGAGTGGGTCCACAGCCTTTGCTGTGCACCATGCCACAAATCTGTTCCACCTGCAGGCGTCTACCGACTTTGTGGAGGGACGCCTGGCTGCCAGAATGATATCACAGACTTCGGGAGGCAAGTCAAATGGCCTCAACTGCCGCCGCTCAATCTCCAAGCTTGTAGGTGTAGACTGGACAGGTTCGGGGGCAGAACCGTCCCCTGCTGCTGCGACAGAAGGTCCTCCCGAAGAGGCAGACGAATCGGGGGATCGACTGAAATGCTGAGTAGCTCGGGATACCAGTATCTTCGTGCCCAGTCCGGAGCCACAAGGATAACCTGGGCCCGGTCGCGCCTGATCTTCTTCAGCACTCTGGGCAGAAGTGGTATAGGCGGAAAGGCGTACAATAGACCGAAACTCCACTCGCGACGAAACGCGTCTCCGAGAGAGTGCCGCCTTGGAAATTCCAACGCGCAGAACTGATGACATTGCGCGTTCTCTTCTGTGGCGAATAGATCTAACCAAGGCTCTCCCCATTGCTGAAAGAGGCCTTGTGCCACGTCCGAGTTCAGACGCCATTCGTGATCCATCATGCACCGTCGGCTGAGTTCGTCCGCCCTGGCATTCAAAGAGCCTGCCAGGTGTTGAACCACCAGGGTCACGCCCTGATGTTCCAGCCACTGCCAGAGGCGCAGAGCCTCCTGGCACAGGGTCCACGACCCCACCCCATCCTGTTTGTTGCAGTACCACATGGCGGTGGTGTTGTCTGTGAACACTTGCACTACACTCCCCCGGACAGAGGGGAGGAATGCCTTCAGTGCTAGACGAATCGCCTGCAGTTCCAAAAGGTTGATATGGAGCCGGGACTCCGCCGGAGACCAGAGGCCTCTGATCTCCGCCTCTCCCATGTGGCCTCCCCAGCCCTGGAGGGACGCGTCCGTCACAACCATGTGCTCCGGGTGGGGTAGGGAGAGGGATCTGCCACTGACCCAATCGCGGTCCGTGAGCCACCACTGCAGTTGTCTCGCAGTGCCCTCCGAGATCAAGACATGATCGGACAAGTTGCCCTGATGCTGGGCCCACTGAAACTTCAGGTCCCACTGCAGAGCCCGCATCCGCCACCGGGCGTGATGCACCAGAAGGATGCAGGAGGCCATCAGCCCCAGAAGTCGCAGCGTCAACCTGACCGAGACTCGGGATAAAGGCTGAAAGATTGGAATCAGAGCCTGTATATCCCGAACCTGCTGTTCGGGTGGGTAAACCCGAAACTGCGCCCAGTCGAGAACCGCTCCGATGAAGAGGAGCTTCTGAGAGGGACACAGGTGCGACTTTGGCACGTTGATGGAGAACCCCAGCAAGTGCAGGAGGTCGGCTGTAGTCTGGAGGTGGTTGATGACTGTCTGGGGCGAGCCCGCCTTCAACAACCAGTCGTCAAGGTAGGGGAAGACTGACACCCCTAACCTGCGCAGATGAGCTGCGACCACCGCCATCACCTTTGTGAACACCCGTGGGGCGCTGGTAAGGCCGAAGGGGAGCACGGTAAACTGAAAGTGCTCATGGCCTACCGTGAACCGCAGGTAACGCCGGTGGGCCGGCAGGACGGGGATGTGAAAATAAGCGTCCTGCAATTCCAACGCTACCAGCCAGTCTCCAGGGTCTAGGGCAGCTAAGACCTGAGCCAAAGTCAGCATCTTGAACTTCTCCTTCCGGAGGAAGCCGTTGACGTTCCGTAGGTCCAAGATAGGGTGTAGGCCCCCTTTGCCCTTCTTGGGTACCAGAAAGTAGTGGGAGTAACAACCAAACCCTACTTCTGGCCAAGGAACGCGCTCGATGGCCCCCTTGGCCAAGAGGGCCGTGACTTCCTCTTGCAGAAGTTGCAAGTGATCCCCCGACACCCGGTGGAATTGCGGTGGCATGGCTGGAGGGGTTGCCTCGAAAGGGAGGGAGTAGCCCCTTCGGACGATCTGCAGCACCCACCTGTCCGACGTGACAGTGCGCCTGTCGGAGAGGTGATAGCGAACCCTGCTTCCCACAGGCGTCACATGGGCCTGAAAACTCGGACTAGGAAGGTCCGAGGAGGGGGGTGTGGACTGGCCTCGCCGTTGTCCCCGACCGCCGCCAGAGCGGTTTCCACGGCCGCCACTGCGCTGTTAAACATCCTGCGGTGCGTGGCTGGCAGCACGTGTGGGGGCGCCCCTTCCGTGGCCACGAAAGGAGCGAAAGGTACCCGATTGCTGGCGTGTGGCCGAGAGGCCCAAGGACTTGGCCGTAGCGCTGGAGTCCTTAAAACGCTCAAGCGCATGGTCTGCCCTGTCATCAAAGAGGCGACGGCCATCGAACGGCATGTCCAGAAGTGTGGCCTGGACATCGGCCGAAAAGTTGGCGGACCTCAACCAGGCATGGCGTCGAACCGCCACCGTCGTTGCCATTGCCCTGCCCAGTGAGTCCGTGGTATCCAGCCCACACCGGATGGAATATCGCGCTGCATCTCGTCCCTCCACAAGGCTTTGGGCGAGTTTAGCCCGGACCTCCTCCGGACATTGTGGCAGCACGACCACGACCGCGTCCCACAATGTGTGGGTGTAGCGGCCCAAGAGACAGGCGGTATTGACAGACCACAGCCCTAAGCTTAGAGACGAGAACACTTTCTTCTCAAACTGTTCATATCTCTTGGATTCCCGATCGGGCGGAGCTGAAGGGAATGCCGTCTGGGAAGTAGAGGCTTGGATAACCAGGCTCTCGGGGTGGGATGGGTGGACAAAAAGCAAGGGTCGCCCGGGGCTGGGCGGTAGCGTCTGGCCATGTTCCTATCCACAGGCGGACCTGTGGCGGGCTTGGACCAAGTGCCCACAAGAACGTCACACAAGGCCTCATTGAATGGCAGCAGGGGCTCACTGGAGCTTGTCTGCGGTTTGAGGACCACAGTGAGGAGGTTAGTCCTCACGGCTGCTTTAAGGTTTAAGGCCTTGGGCGCCCTCGTCAACACTACACTATAAGTAGACCCCCTCCTCCGAAGCCACGGTCGGAGGGGAGACAAATCCAGTGTCTGGCGAAGTGTCAATATCACTGGCCTCCCCAAGCTCATATGTCCAGTCCTGTTGAGACTGGCACTCCAGTGCTAGAGGGTCCTCAGACCCCTCCCAATATCCCTCGTCATCCGTCTCCTGTAACACAGGATTAACAGACGGGGCCTCCTCATGGAAATAAAAATCTCCAAAGGCCGTCGGAAGCGACGCCCAGCGGCGCCATTCCGGCGCCAGAGTCGGACCGAAGGGAACATTGGGGACGGCATCCACAGTGGGCGCCGGGGGCGACACCCGTGGGGCCGGCGCCAACCCGGATCCGGAAGCGGATCCGGTGAGGTCCTGCGCCGCCGGGACCTAAGTCGCCGGCGGCGTCAGGGCCGAAGCACCCGACTGCGTCGGGGCTGAAGCACCCGACCCGCTAGGGCCTCCAGCCGGGACTGTTGGGCCCAGAGGCGCCACAGAACCCGACTGAGGAGGGAGAGACCTCATGGCCATGAGGTACCGCTCGATCTCCACTGCACTATGTAGCTTTTCATTGAGTATGGCCCACAAGTCGGGCTCTTTACCAAAAGCATTTTGTTCTGTCCTGTCTATTGAACTAATAAAAAGATTTACACCTAAAATGAAGATTCCAGTCCTCTTGGGCACATTAGGAGGTAGACAGGGCACCCTGGGACTAATATTTGGTTGGAATATGGAGAGGCTGCACCAGACTTAAGAGGCAATTCATTATCCAATTTTGCAAAAGTACTTTATTGCCGAACATGATCCCCCCCTTCGGGCTGCGTAATTCAGAAATCAGACTGAAAGTAGAAGGAGTAAAGGAGCGGCTGAAAACTAAAAAGAACTGAAAAACACAGAAACAGCAAACCTGCAATATGCAGGGGTAAACATGTGAGGGCAACTTTTCATAGAAGCTGCTCTGATAGAGTGGAGATGGCTTTCTATGCGCCAAGCCTTCTTCGGAGCCTCGGACATAGACCCTCAAACTTAAAGCAGCAAAGTCGTCTCCTCACTCCTTTTTTGATCGGATTAATAACAATTAATTTAGTTTTTTGTTTTAAAGTAAGTGTTTTAGTAAATGCGGGTTAAGTGGAATTACTCACCACTGATGAATTTTGGGAAGCTGCGTAAAGGGAGAATTAAGTTTGGAAAAGCATGCAATTAAATTGTAGAAACATTACTTACCTTTGGTAATTGTAGTTCTGGCAGATACATAATAATCATGTAGATTCCTCACCTTATGAGCAATCCTTCCAAGCTTCAGAAAGATCTGGAAATGCTTTCGCTAGCAATATCTAGTGCTGTCAGGCAGAGCAATACAGCATCAATCATACCTTCACCTCTGAACAGGAAAATGCCAAAGTATATTAAGTGGCAACCGCTTTTGTGATGTCAGTTCCAAACCTTTTTCCATGCAGAGAGGGACCGAGAGAGCAGCGACAGTGAAAAATACAGCAAGTAACATGTCTGCAGACTTTGAATCTTAATTGTCACTGCACTGGCTCATCAGGGTAGATGAAGAAGGGGTGGTGAAGAATCTGCTGGATGATTATGTATCTACCAGAAATATTGCTCCAGAAGAGAAGTAAAATTTCCTTCTTATGGATACATGATCCTGCAGATTCCTCACCTCATTGATGAGTCTCAAAGTAATACCTCCCAGGGAGGTGGGACGAAGTAATAATGGTTAACCAAAGTTGTATGACAACTCACGCATAGAGCCCATCAATGAGTCTATGAGATATGAGGCAGTAGTGTTTGGCAAAGTATGCAAATAAGACCAAATGTCTACACTGGGAACACCTCTGGGGAGAATAACAGAGGCAGCAATGGCTCCAGCAGATTAAGTACAAATGTTCTATTGAGGATCTTTTTTTGGCTAAAGCACAGTATATTTTGATAAAGAGGATCACCCAACCTGAAATAGTACGATGCATAGTATATTTTAGATAAAGAGGATCACCCAACCTAAAATAGTGTGAAGCATACTATATTTAGATAAAGAGGATCACCCAACCTGAAATCGTATGAAGCATAATATATCTATATCTATATACTATTATAAAGAGAGAAGTGTGTCCTTTGAGCCAGGTAAACTTGAAAACTACACCACTAATCCAAACACCCAATACATCTTTGAAAACGTCAGGGAAAGCCGATGGACATAGGCTATATTAAAAAAACAAATATCCGTTCTTTAAAAAAAATTATATAAAAAAAAGTAGTCCCTTGGAAGAAGCGCCGGCCGCCACGTGCGTGCTGACATCAGGAGCGCGGGGAGGAGCGGCGTACAGGAGCAAGAGGAAGAGCGGGGGACGTGAGCGCGGGGTGGAGCGGCGGACAGGCGGGGAGGAGCGGTGAGGAGTGGCGGACAAGCGGGGAGGAGCGGTGACGACCGGCGAGGAGCGGCAGAACGGTGAACTCAGGAGCAGGTAAGAAAGACTCCCACTGCTCATGCCTCTTTGCGGGTACCGCAGCAGTGAAAGCCTTGCATGCTATGTTGGGTACATCCGGCTACCGAGTGATGCAATTCAGAGGTCTGACTTCCACCCACATCCTGAGGATACGCTACACTTTCTGTTGCCAAACCAGCTCAGAGGCCGTGTCTAAGCTGCCGACAGTGCACCAGGAGGAAGCGAGCACCCGCGGGTGCGCTCCGGGGGACACAATGACAACGTCGGGGCGGGCAGGGACACTGAAGCAGCCTTTACGTCGGGGCGGGCGGGGGCCCTGAAGCAGCCTTAACGTCAGGGCGGGGGCCCTTAAGCAGCCTTAACATCGGGGCGGGCGGGGGCCCTGAAGCAGCCTTTTGCTCCCGGACAACGTCGGGACGGGCTGCTAGTTTTAGATAAAGAGGATCACCCAACCTGAAATAGTTTGAAGCAGAGTATATTTTGATAAAGAGGACTACCCAACCTAAAATAGTGTGAAGCATAGTATATTTTGATAAAGAGGATAACCCAACCTGAAATAGTGTGAAGCATAGTATATTTTGATAAAGAGGATCACCCAACCTGAAATAGTGTGAATCATAGTATATTTTGATAAAGAGGATCACCCAACCTGAAATAGTGTGAAGCATAGTATATTTTGATTAAGAGAATCACCCAACCTGAAATAGTGTGAAGCATAGTATATTTTAGATAAAGAGGATCACCCAAGCTGGAATAGTGTGAAGCATAGTATATTTCGATTAAGAGGATCACCCAACCTGAAATAGTGTGAAGCATAGTATATTTTAGATAAAGAGGATCACCCAAGCTGGAATAGTGTGAAGCATAGTATATTTCGATAAAGAGAATCACCCAACCAGAAATAGTGTGAAGCATACTATATTTTGATAAAGAGGATCATCCAACCTGAAATAGTGTGAAGCATAGTATATTTTGATAAAGAGGATCACCCAACCTGAAATAGTGTGAAGCATACTATATTTTGATAAAGAGGATCATCCAACCTGAAATAGTGTGAAGCATAGTATATTTTGATTAAGAGAATCACCCAACCTGAAATAGTGTGAAGAATAGTATATTTTAGATAAAGAGGATCACCCAAGCTGGAATAGTGTGAAGCATAGTATATTTCGATTAAGAGGATCACCCAACCTGAAATAGTGTGAAGCATAGTATATTTTAGATAAAGAGGATCACCCAAGCTGGAATAGTGTGAAGCATAGTATATTTCGATAAAGAGAATCACCCAACCAGAAATAGTGTGAAGCATACTATATTTTGATAAAGAGGATCATCCAACCTGAAATAGTGTGAAGCATAGTATATTTTGATAAAGAGGATCACCCAACCTGAAATAGTGTGAAGCACAGTATATTTTGATAAAGAGGATCACCCAACCTGAAATAGTGTGAAGCATAGTATATTTTGATAAAGAGGATCACCCAACCTGAAATAGTGTGAAGCATACTATATTTTGATAAAGAGGATCATCCAACCTGAAATAGTGTGAAGCACAGTATATTTTGATAAAGAGGATCACCCAACCTGAAATAGTGTGAAGCATAGTATATTTTGATAAAGAGGATCACCCAACCTGAAATAGTGTGAAGCATAGTATATTTTGATAAAGAGGATCACCCAACCCGAAATAGTGTGAAGCATAGTATATTTTGATAAAGAGAATCACCCAACCTGAAATAGTGTGAAGCATAGTATATTTTAGATAAAGAGGATCACCCAAGCTGGAATAGTGTGAAGCATAGTATATTTCGATTAAGAGGATCACCCAACCTGAAATAGTGTGAAGCATAGTATATTTTAGATAAAGAGGATCACCCAAGCTGGAATAGTGTGAAGCATAGTATATTTCGATAAAGAGAATCACCCAACCTGAAATAGTGTGAAGCATACTATATTTTGATAAAGAGGATCATCCAACCTGAAATAGTGTGAAGCATAGTATATTTTGATAAAGAGGATCACCCAACCTGAAATAGTGTGAAGCATAGTATATTTTGATAAAGAGGATCATCCAACCTGAAATAGTGTGAAGCACAGTATATTTTGATGAAGATGATCACCCAACCTGAAATAGTGTGAAGCATAGTATATTTAGATAAAGAGGATCACCCAACCTGAAATCGTTGTAAGCATAGTACATTTTAGATAAAGAGGATCACCCAACCTGAAACAGTATGAATCATAGTATATTTTAGATAAAGAGGATCACCCAATCTGAAATAGTGTGAAGCATAGTATATTTTGATAAAGAGAATCACCCAACCTGAAATACTGTGAAGCATAGTATATTTTGATAATGCGGACCACCCAACCTGAAATAGTGTGTTAGGTCACCACCTTGCCCATCTTGGCTCTGTCAAAACCCGCACACAGTTAATCATACCCTCTATTCTGTTGAATACAGTAGATTTAGTATGGCACACCACCTTAAGGAAGAAAGATGGGCAGGCGAGGACTAACTTATCTTGGGGGAAAACCGGTCAAAGGAAGTCTAGCCGAGAGGGGCCTGAATTTGTTGTGAAGTCATTGCTAGAATCAAAACTGTTTCCTGAGATAGAATACTCAAGCAGCCGTGTTTTGGCTCGAATCATTACCAACAAACAAGTAAATACAAGATTCAGATACCCCTGAGGCAGAAGAAAAAACCTTTTAAAAAAAAAGCACCACTAATGGCGATCTAAACTGGGAAGATTGGCGAGAAGACACATGAATGCAGACAGGACCGCCAGACATCCTTAGACTGTAACCATTGCCTGACCCCACATGTGCTAAGGACAACATGAAATTGCCAAAAATTGAGAAAGTACCTTTTAAAGAGGCCCAGGCCTTCCGACTCGCACCCCTGAATTAACTTGTTCCAACAGCCTGTGCAGATGGATTCGGTAACAGGATTCCTGGCTGCCGAGATGATGTGTACAACTTAGCCTGTAAGACATGACTAACCGGTATGGCTCACTCTCCACACCTGTAGCTGCAGCTTTTATGCTTTGTTATGCAGCTCCTCTGTGACCCGAATGCAGAGTGAAAAACTATGAGTGCGCCATACCCACAGTGACAAGTCAGGCCCAATTAGGATCAGCTGTGCTGGACTCTCCTGTGCCTCCTGCAGGACTTTTGACAAAAGTGGAAATGGCAGAAACGTGTATAGCAGGGCTCACGACCAGTTGAATCCAAATGCATCCTCAAGGGAACCATTCAGAGTGAAGTGTATGGCAGAAAGTGAGGGACCTTCCTGTTCTGGGCCATGGTGAGGAGATCCATAAATGGAAACATATTCTGGAGAAGATCACATCTGTCACTTCTAGTTCATCTCCTAATGGCGGTCCTCAACTGACTGTGGTGCACGACTTGGAATGCACGAAGTGTGACCAACCCCCGAAAGGGACGACAGACATTGTCTTACCTGACCAGATAAGTCACACAGATAGTTTTTCTACAATTAACTCACTGTGCTCCTAACTGCCCCAATCGTTATGATTCTAACTGGTGGGGGAGGAGGGGGAGGGAAGGGGGGATTGGGGGGGGACAGTCGCTTCATTTCTAACTATAGCACATATTCCAGAGTCTGCATCCCAGTTCACAGGCTGCCCTTATGAAGGTGCAGGAGATAATCGCTGACGGAAGGGCATAACATGTCTTATATGGACAGATTCATTCTATATTGACTATATAACACCGTTTGTACTACTCTCCCGGCCTTTCAGTCGCAGCCTTTTCAACTTTCCACCACTTTTCATGGTCATTATGACCCCAGATAATGCCCTTTTGATCTCTCGATTATATCATGTCTCTCTTGCTGGGAGAGAGACTTGGGGAGCCATACAAGACACGACATGGTACTACTGCTTTGAACAGAGCGGTTTAATATCCAATAATCATCGGCATAAATTACTACACTTCAAATACCTGCACCCAAGATGCGCTACGGAACATGATAATATATATATATATTTCAGCGCAATCCAGTTGAACGAGAAATAAAACTCACCGGTGCCGTGGCCTCGATGCAAAATAGACGTATTTATTTAAAGCAAACGGATGCCCTTATGCGTTTCGGAGTTCACCTCACTCCTTGTTCACGGGTAAGGTTTACAAGTGCAGTGAATACATTTAAAGGTACAGCGTTCATTTCCTGTTAGTTGTGATGGACATAGTAAACATACTATACAACGCATTCAGTTGTAGCATTAAGCTCATTCATAATTTTATAATTAGATCGCAATTCTATGTATGAGGTCTGTAAAAATAAAATGCATGATAAACAATCTTAAGAATCAAATTGTATTAAATTCCACCTAAGTGGGGTAACAATGCATTTGGGCCAATGAGTCTATAAATAACAATGTTGCATGTACTGGCGATGAAGCTCAAGTGAGCTCAATATTCCTCAACCTCAAAAAGGAATAAACAGCGACCTCAGTTTAAATGCTTTTCTCCTGCAACAAAACCAGATAGTTTCATATTAACAAACTTGGAGCTACTGTGTGTCAAACAAAAAAAAAACGTGTTAAAAACCTTATTTAAAAACCAAATGCTGACGGGTGCAATTCAGGACTATTCATTTCATCTTAAATGTATCAATATTTCCGCGTCAAGATTCAAACCAGAGGGACACATCGTGTTGTTCTGGATAATCATTTTCGATTCCAATGTGCGGTTTCCACCCCTTTTTACTTTGCAGAATGGAGTCCAACACACAGAATTTGAGAAGATTCGCATTTTGATTGTGTTTTGCACTAAAGTGGCGAGCTACCGGATACTGCTTATCATTCTTGGTAATAGCTCATAGATATTCTAGGATTATCTTTTTAGATCTATGAATAATGCTGCTGATGTAAAAATGATTGCAGGGGCATTTTAATGCGTAAACCGCATAGTCATTGTCACAGGTCAGATGCTTTAAAATCTTAAAATCTGGTTTCTCACTACATAATTTGACTGACTTGCAATTATGACTCTTTTTGCAAGCTTTGCACTTATTGCAAGTGAAAAATCCTTGTATGGGATTGGACCTTTTAGCCTCTTTGATAGTACTAGTCATTAGGGTAACTTTCAGAGATTTGGCTTTTCTAAATGTTATTGAAGGATAATTACCAATATTTTCTTTCAAATCCTCATCTGTTCTCAAGATCTCCCAAAATTTGTTCAGACTCTTCCGTACCTCCCATGCCTGATTGTGATATGTTGTTATAAACCTTATTTGATTATCAGTTTAATTTCGTTCTTTTCTATTGCTGTCAAACAACTCGTCTCTTTGCACTTTTGATACCTTCTCAATAGCTGAAGTAATGGTGGCCTTGCAATAACCCCGATCAATAAATCTCTGGGTCATGACTCGTTCTTTGAGATAGTCTTCTTCTGTGCTACAATTTCGTTTGGCACGCAACAGCTCGCCAAACGGGTTGCTGTTTATAAGGTTTCTAGGGTGGCAACTCTGGGCTTGTAGCAGGCTGTTACCAGCCCTTGCCTTCCTGTATAACTTTCTGCAAATCTTATTGTTCACAATCTCCAATTTAAGATCTAAAACCTCAATCTTGTCCTTACTGGTCTCACTGGTGAATTGCAAGTTAAAGGAATTTCCATTCAATTTGCACATAAACTCTTCTGCCTGGACAGCATTTCCGTCCCATAATCAGAAAATGTCATCAATGTACCTTGCCCAGAGGACGACGTGGTCATGGTACTGTCTGACGTTTCTGACAACCTGCTCCTCCCACCAGCCGAGGTATAAACCTGTAAAGCTAGGGGCGAAGCAGGTTCCCATCGCCGTGCCCTGGGTCTGTCTGTACAAAACTTTATTGAATAGGAAAAAATGGTTTCTCAAACAAATTGAAATCATTTCAAGAATCATTTCTGTGTGCAGTAGCAATGATAGTGACCTTCCTTTTAGGAAATACCTACATGCATCTACTCCTTCATTTTGTGGAATGCTAGTATAGAGGCTACATACATCCATACTCATGAGTAGGTATCACTCCTTCTAAGTGACATCTCTAATAGTTTTCAAAAAATCACTGGTGTCCTTAATATACGAAGCCCTGCACTAGGGGCTGCAAAAATGGTCTACATATTTTGACAGGTTTTCAAGGGAGCTCCCTCTTGAGGACACCATTGGTCTCCTTGGTGGGGTAGTGGCATTTTTATGTATTTTTGGCAAAAAATACAAAATTGGAATTTTTGAGTCTTTGTATAATAAGAACATGTACTCATTCCACTCAAGTATGCCTTGATCACGCCACTCAATTAATTTGTCAAACACTTCTTTGTTAGCAATCTCATAGCTGTTCCTAGACAATACACAATATTTTGTTTGGTCTGTCAATTGATTTCGTCCTTCATCTAGGTACATATGAAGTGGCCAAATTACCACGTTCCCCCCCTTGTCCGCTTTTTTGATCACAATGTCTCTACGTTCCTCCAGACTCTTAAGAGCATCTCTATGGGTTTTCATCAAATTTTGCTTTCCTCCAAATCCATTTTTTTCAATGTCTTTCAAAGCAATTAATTGCGTCATTGTTAATTTGGGGAGTAAAAACAGATTTTGGCTTAAATATGCTGCCACTGCTCATCCCAATGTCAATGTCAGTATTTATTAAATTTAAAAATGGGTAATCTATGAATGACTCTGAATTTCCTAATTCCTGAACCACATGTAATGTGTCAATGTCATGTATTGTTAAGGCTATGGATTTACTAGAGACATTTTGCGTCCTTGGTCCTTTATTGGATGCAAACCATTTTTTCAGTTTTAACTTTCTAGTAAAATTTAAAAGATCAATTCTTTTCTCCGTATAGTTAAAACGCGCTGAAGGACAAAAAGACAATCCCTTAGATAAAACCTCCATTTCAGTTTTAGTGAAAGATTAATTAGAAAGATTTACCACTGTCATCTGGTTTTTCATTTCTTGGCTTGTCTTCCCCTTGTTGGAATTCCCACTGGGTTTTCTTGCACATTGTTGGAAGCAATTTTTTTTGCTTTTCCTCCTCTCCCTCCACCTCTGCCCGGGCTGTCGCTGCTGGCCTGTATATTCTGTGCTCTTCCTTTTTCCATTAGCATAATCTCCTTTACAAATCGGCCGTTTACCGCATTCATGTCGGGGGGATTATTGCTTTCATTTTCACTGTTGTCGCTATCTGCATTCATTTCCTTGTCTTGATCTTCAAATGTGGTTGCATTAGAGGTAGATGCTTTGTCCTGGTCAGTTATTTCGACAGTATCTTTTCTTACGTGATCACATTTTTTACTGAATGTGGGGATTTGGCCTTTATTATAGTCCATTTAATCTCTTTCAAATTTAATCAATTTCTTGGTTTTAATTTCCTCCTCTATTTTTTCCAACCTTTTGTTCATTTTGGTCATCTCTTGTTCAAATTCCTCTGTGTAGTACAACTCCTTCAATTTATTAACAATCACCTCAATTTCTTCATTTAGCTTACTGCATTCCTTTTCTGCATACTTAATCAAAATTCTAAGCATGTTCATCGAGCATTCTTGATTGTTGCTCATCCACTCATTAATAATTTCCGGGTCAGGATTTTGAAATGTAGGAATGATGTAAATACGGAGACCACGCAGTATTCTCCCGACATCCACATATTGCTGCACAGCCATGGCCTCCCACCGCTTAGATAGTTCCTTTTTCAACACTTTCCATAGTGTGTCCCAAAGCTTGAATTTATCATCTACCACTTTATTGGTGGTTTGAATACTTGAAACTCCTGTCCCTAAACCTGCCGTTCTCGTAAACAGCTTGTTCGCTGCTTCCCTCTGTTTATTGTTTCTTTCCATTGCCATAATTGAAATCCAGTGTTGTGCCGGATTTCAGCGTTAAAGTTGTGCCGCTTACGTCTTTCACTCAGCAAATACACAGTACACGTATTCACTGATCTCCGTATCCCCCTCTTTTACAATAATGCCTCTGTAGATATTTGGGTGCTCACCATTTGCTGCAGTTCCCCTTCCAGATCAAAAGAGTCCTCCGGCCCTCCAATCCCTCCCGCGATGCGTTGGTGTCCACGGTGGCTGCCGCTCCGAATCTCCACTTCTCGAGTGGCACAATTGTCCGGGGTGGGATGGATTATATTTTTTCAAAATCTAACATATACTTTTGGCAAATCCCAAGCCACTTGTGACGGCGGGCAACACGGCCGGGACGCCACTCCCAAGTATTTCAGCGCAATCCAGTTGAACGAGAAATACAGCTCACTGGTCCTGTGGCCTTGATGCAAAATAGACGTATTTATTTAAAGCAAACGGATGCCCCTAAGCGTTTTGGAGTTCACCTCACTCCTTGTTCACGGGTAAGGTTTACAAGTGCAGTGAATACATTTAAAGGTACAGCGTTCATTTCCTGTTAGTTGTGATGGGTGGAATTGAGTACAATTTGATTCTTAAGATTGTTTATCATGCATTTTTTTTTGCAGACCTCAAACATAAAATTGCGATCTAATTATAAAATTATGAATGAGCTTAATGCTGCAACAGAACGCGTTGTATAGTATGTTTACTATGTCCATCACAACTAACAGGAAATGAACGCTGTACCTTTAAATGTATCACTGCACTTGTAAACCTTACCCGTAACAGTAAAAATCCATTATTCCCTTTAAAATCATAAATTTGTTTTAAAAAGTCTGTTGTGTCTCGCACATATGATGGAAGTTGTGTTACATGTTCCTGTAAAAAGGAATCTATGTAGACTGAAATATTCTCCAATAACCCATATTTAGCTGTTATCATTGGTCTCCCTGGTGGACAGGTAATGTTCTTGTGTACCTTAGGTAATAGATACATTATAGGTAAAACAGGGTAATCATTCTTAAGGTATTTAAATTTATCTTGATTCAAAAGACCCATGCTTTTCCAGGCTAGCAGTTTAGTAAATAATACATTCTGTACTTCCTTTGTTGCTTGGCGATTACTGTTTTTATAACAGTCCCGGTCCATTAGCTGGCGTGAAGCTTCTTCCTGATACAACTTAAGGTGCCATATGACTATTTTGCCTCCCTTGTTCGAGCCATGGACTACTATAGAATCATTGTCCTTCAATTCCGTTCCCTTTAAATAAATATGTCTATTTTGCATCGAGGCCACGGCACCAGTGAGTTTTATTTCTCATTCAACTGGATTGCGCTGAAATACTTGGGAGCGGCGTCCCGGCCGTGTTGCCCGCCGTCGCAAGTGGCTTGGGTTCTGCCAAAAGTATACGTTGGATATATATAATATGATATATATATATATAGGTGACCAAGAGGAACACTTCCTCGAAATGTGTCGAGTGGAGCTATTCATTAAAGCTCGTTAAAACTGCATGAAGCTGGCCTGGACATTCCTTCTTGATTGTGTTGGAAATCACTTTTGGATTACTGGGGAGTCGCTACCCCGTCCGGGCCCTCCGCTGCAAGGGGCAGGGGTTCAGAGCGCAACCTCAGTTTTGGATATATATATATGTATATCATAACGATCCTTTCAAGCGGCACGATGTCCTTGCATTGAAAAAGCTCGCCTAAATGTGTTTGCATCCTACTGAAGGACTGGTAAAATGTCTATAATTTATACAAAGTCAAGGAACCTACTGAAGCATAATACTAATTCTCACCTTGTTGGACTATCTTTACCATCATGCTACTCGGAGCAGGATAAGCCACGCCCACTGGGGGCGGTGAAATTCAACAAAGAAAGCAATAAAGATGCGTTGAATTCATTGGTGAGCCCATCCTTGGCCCTGCAAGACAGCCCATGATTAAGAGGCGGTTTGACCTCGAAATGCGTCGGGCATGGCACAATCAATACGCAAATCATTGAGGTGACAACAGCGAGGCCAGCAGGCCAGAGCTCAGGACAGAGTTGTGTGCTCTCTGAATCCGGAGGGGCGTTTGGTGAACAATTTTTAGAGTGGCAGCCTGGCCACGCATAGAGGCACCATTTCCGTATGAAGGTAAGGCTGCGGAGGGAACGATCCTTTCAAGCGGCACGATGTCCTTGCATTGAAAAAGCTCGCCTAAATGTGTTTGCATCCTACTGAAGGACTGGTAAAATGTCTATAATTTATACAGAGTCAAGGAACCTACTGAAGCATAATACTAATATTCACCTTGTTGGACTATCTTTACCATCATGCTCCTCGGAGCAGGATAAGCCACGCCCACTGGGGGCGGCGAAATTCAACAAAGAAAGTAATAAAAATGCGTTGAATTCATTGGTGAGCCCATCCTTGGCCCTGCAAGACAGCCCATGATTAAGAGGCGGTTTGGCCTCGAAACGCATCGGGCATGGCACAATCAATACGCAAAGCATTGAGGTGACAACAGCGAGGCCAGCAGACCAGAGGTCAGGACAGCGTTGTGTGCTCTCTGAATCCAGAGGGGCATTTGGTGAACAATATATATATATATATATATATATATATATATATATATATATATATATATATATATATATATATATATGTATATATATATATATATATATATATATATATGGTTTTCCCAATTCATCCTCCACTTTCAGGGCTATAAACATATTCAAAAGACAATGTGATGTGGATCCTATGTATAGGAGTGACTACATGTACCCTATTGTGAATGCTTTGGATATCTGTTCCACCACATCACATTGTCTTTTGAATAGATTTCTCACATCTGGCATGGAACTGCACACCGATACTCGCATACTGGGAGGAGGTTTTCCTCATTCTATCACAGATGAGAGTCTAAACTCACTCCAACCCAAATATTGGCGTTATTAGGCTATGTTAAAACACTGCCCGCAGGAATTTGACGCTATGTAGTTATTGTATTGTATTGTATTGTTCTTAGATTTATATAGCGCAAACCGTCACCCTACGGGTATCCTGGTGCTGCGACTTGCCCAGATGACATTGTGTGTGAAGATAGCCTGTTTATCAATATTGCACTCTTATTGGCTAAACATCAGGTGTCCTTGCAGCATTGAGGCAGCACATCAGTCCCAACAGTGAAGGGGTGAATCTGGGATTTGATGTACTACGACAGTACTAATGACACGTATGCTACATTACAACCACCCACTTCCAGACCCAAAAATAATGTCACTATTCTTTACAGCACCAGAGTCGCTATCATATATGTCCTTGCGGCTGGAGTCACAGGCTTGCAGCTTGCTCTTCTTCCTGCTACGCCTCATGTTTGCTTTATACTCTCTTCTCACTGGTGTCATGTATTTCATTTCCATGTTCATTAACGACTTATTACCAGAAGTGTTCATGCTGATCACAAATTATTTGTTTTTCTTTTTATCCCCTGTGCATTTAAATCTATTTATATTTTCTTCTGTGTTATTTTCTTATAATAAAATCTAATAAATAAAGTAAAAAAGAAACCTCAGATTATCTCCTGAATACCTGCGGTCCACTGAGGAGGGTGGTGGGGTTAGGGGGAGGGCGACCTTCATGCAGGTCCTGTCTAGTACGGTCCCCTATGAAGATCAGCCTCTGTATTGATAGGAGAGGCGGGACTTTGGGGTGTTGATGCTAAAACCTAGTTTGAGAAGGCGAGACATTGTCTTCTAGAAGCGTTTCCACTTTCAGTAACCAGTCATCTAAGTATGGAAATACATGGTCTCCTGACCATTGCAGTGAAGCAGCTACAACCACAACCACCCACAAGCTTTTCAAAAAGCTGTGTGGAGAGGTCGGTCATCAGTCAAAACTGTAGAATGGTGAACTGTTGGTGCTGGGATCCCACTGTATGCTCAGATTTCAGTGAGCGGGGTAACTGGAAGATGTAAATAGGTGACCTGAATGTCCATGGATGCCAACCAGTCTTCTGCCTTCAAGACCAGTAAGACTTGGCAAAAGGACAGCATCTTGAACTCGTTCTCCTGAACAACAGTTTTAAAAGGAGAAGATCCAGGACAGGTCTAAGACCTTCATCCTGTTTAGTGAGCACAAAGTAAAGGAAACAAATCATGTGCCCCTTTCTTCAAGAGGCATCATCTCTCTGGCCTCCTTGAGCAAGGGTAAGGACTTCAAAATGGAGTCATGTGCTAGAGAGCATGTCCTGGTGAGCTGTCCAGAAAGAGGGTTATGAAGGTCAGGGTGCAGATTTTCTAGATGACCCAGTCGTTGGGTATGATCACCTCCCAATTTGTGGAAGACTGGAATAAACTCCCCTGTAGCGGAAAAGGATGATTTGATGGGGAGGAATGGAGTCAGATATTTTGAGGCAGCAGGCATGGCAGTGGATGGCAGAGACAGCAGCAATCCGCAGAGCTTAGGCTGCTCTTCAATATCTGTTTCAACGCATCCAAACTGTCACTGACCAAGTCTGTAAATGGCTTTTTTATGTGGTATGGTAAACTGATCACTGAAAGTTTCACCAGTTTCCACAAGGCATAAACATATCGGCCCATGAGGCAGGTGGACTTAGCCGTATGGCAGGCGAAGCTGATAGAAGCAATTATTTTTCGGCCTATAGAGTCCAGTTTCTTCGACTATCTGGAGGTGCAACAGGGAAGGCATTCAGTTTCACTTTGAGACAGACATTTAGATAACCAGAACTTATGGTGACAGGCAAGAGGACAAAAAGTAGGTGTCATCTAGAGTAGCCGTCCTATAGCATCTGCCTATCCGCCTGTGGACTGCAGGGCGTAAAGAGTTTTTACCATGCAGCCTTGACCAAGAGAGTCTCATTGAATGGAAACAAAGGATCTGCCATGGAGGAGGGTTGCAAGACCTCAGTCAAAATATGCTTTTTGCTTTTCATACAATAGTTGTAACTTAGTAAACTTCCACTGAAGTAAGGCAGAGGGGTGTAAAATGTACCCTTCCAATGAAGAGTCAGGCCCCTCGCATTGTATACGGCCAGATGCAAGCACACATCAGTATTATACTGGATCTTCATCCTTTGCTCAGTCATAGTCCTTATAAAGTACTTCTGTGAGGGCATCCGACTGAGCCGAACTACTCCTTCAACTGGGTGAATCATTGGCATTTGTATTAACCTTCACTCTTGCCACATGAATAATGTTATCAGAAGTCAAAAACTTCAAGAGTGGCGTCATAGTCAGCTATGTGTATGGGGTCTGTGCTGCAATGTAGGAGACCCCAGCCAGACAAGGACACACACTTGAGAGGATTCAACTTCTTCATCACCGTCCCCACCCCTAGAGGCAATGCATGGGGATCAGAGCCCTCATGCATGCAGTAATATGGCTCCCTTTGGGTGGCCGTCCAGAGGCTATAGCCGTCGTCTTGAATAGATCCGGCTTACCCAGCTGCCAGTCCTTGACCTGCGCAGGGTCATCCAATGGTCCCAAAAACTCCACTCTAATGTTTGTGAGAGTCTGGATCTTATTTGACGACGAGGGTTGTTGGTGTTAGGGATCAGCACCAAGTTGGAACGGTGCCGGGAGCAAGCATGAACAACACTTCTTCCTATGGGTCTTTATTTGTGCTCTGTATGCAAAGATCTCTTTGGGAATCATTCCCTGGCAGGTGACTTAGCTCTGGGGAAGGAACTTTGTTGGGCATCTATCTGCAGACCTTACCCAAAAACAGCTTGGCGCCCAACTCCCTGATTGCCTATGGGTGCATGGAGGCACAAGAATTTGCTGGCTGGGGTGTTGTGCTCCAATCCGAGTCACAATACGCAGATGTTGTGTGGTTCTAGAAGGGACATCTTTTTGTGGCATATGCAACAAAGCTTGAATCTGGATTCTTCTGCGGGAGACTGACCTAGTTACTGCTAAAATGTTGAGGACATTTATTGGTGCACACAAAGATGGCGTGAGAGAGAGAGCGCTCTGGATCCACGTCGATGGGGTGAGGAAAAACAGGAACGGATGCCACGCACCCATTACCACCCTAGCATACTCCAGTGACATCCTGTTGCGGCTTGAGAGAGATTGCTGGGGAAAAGCTTTTCCAGACCAGTCTAAAGCTTGGAAGGATGATTCATAAGATGAGGAATGTGCTGGAAAATATATCCACAATAAACACTGCCTCCTTGCCACTAATGATCCAACTTGCTGAAGTGGTATGGTTATTCCACATATACACATTTTGCAAATTTCTATTTTTACATGAAATCTCTATTTGTTCTCTTTTTCCAAGAACTCCAATCTATGCAGTGAAATAGAAACATTAAAACATGGCATGTTATCAAACAACAAACATATGGCAAAACTGTAGAGGGGAGCAATACATTTCTGGATGCATGGCAGGATGTGAAACACAGCAAAGCAAAGCAAGACTTAATATGGTATCTACGCAGAAGATGAATGGTGCAAAAGTAGAATAGCAATTTGTCTAGTGTGGTGCAATATCACAGTAAGCAAATATGTTACACTCACAGTTACTTTGTGCTTTTTAGTCAACAAAATGTATTACTCCGTTTTTGGGTAGCCCTCTGCAATGCGCAAGTGGTGCGGAAGCCTGCTGATACAGACAAATACTCTTTGGATGCAATGCCTGGCCCTCGGTCCTTCCCAAAATCTACCTGCATTTAATTGCCTCAGTTTGGACCGCTTCCTATCTTACGAGGTTTTCCAAAACAGTGCATTTTCTACATGTTACATATTGTAGTGATGCTAAATCATATAAGCACCAAGTTCTTGGTCAACTATAGTATTTTAATTCTGTTTTTATATATGCATGATGTATATCATTTTGATCAAGTACAACTATTTACAACAAAACCGAGAAATGTGGCCTGCCTTAATCTACAGGCCAAAATAAGGTGAGAGAAGATGTGTGGGTAATCCCATTTTGTGCAGGCTGTGTCATTAAGACATCACGCATTCATTATAGATACAACTGTGACCAACGATGATGTGCAAAGTGTTTTAGGTAGTAAGGTTTGGTTCCCTAAAGCCGGAAAGTTTGAATTATTAACCTGGACTAGTAGGTTGCGTACAGTCATTACCACCAATTAATACTAATCTAGTTTTTATCCTTCAGATTTCACCTTAAAGTCAGGATGTATACACTGAATCACCATGACATACACAATGCATGTTTATCTAGTAACAGGATATCAATGTTCCAAAGGACACAGATGGCATCCAAGGATATGTGGTGCTGAAAAGAGATTGATGCTGCCATTCTAAAATTAAGGAGATCATCAAATGAATAATTAATATTCTGGAGGAGTGATGCCCAGAAGACAAACCGCCTGCTGGATAGTCTAATGCTCTTACTTCTGCTCTGGTTGAATGTAAGGCAATGTTTAACATCCAGAGCACAAACAGTCCTCGGCGTACCAGAGGATGAATTGGGGAACAATAAAGGAAAAATAGAAACCTGATTGTCCTGAACATCTGAGAGGACATTTGGGTGGGATACGGGGTTAGAGGAAACAACACATTTATCCTTATTAAAACACCATAAGGCTCAGGACCAGAAAAAGGGAGTAGGTCACCGACTCTCAAAGGAGTACCAAAAAACAAAAATGTCATGTTCATCAGCTGGGTCTCACTGATGGCCAGTGGTTTGAAGGGCTTATAAGCTTTTTGTAAAAAGCAAATTAGTATGTATGACACTATATCAATGTGATTAATATCACTATACAATAATATAGCATCTACTACGTCAACCTACTACTCCAATGGAAGGTAATATATTTACTGTAACTCCATCTATCCTTACCTTACAATAGGTTGACATAAGCATGCAATATAGTGACCCACATCTGCAATTAAGGGCCAATATTAATGATGTCAAGTCACCTTGATGACATCCCAGGCCCCATATCACTAGTTTTAGAAATGGCAGATATTAAATGTGACTACAGAAGCCTAATCTATAGCAGACATGTTTACTTTCAATAGTTTCAACTGCCTTCATAACCCCAGAATCAGGGGTAGTAAGTACAGTGCAAGGTGTGCCAAAGGGCAAGACAGAAAAGTATCAGCTGCTGTGGCCTTTGAACTGCAGGAAACAAATTAAACAGTGCTTAAAACATTGATTTACTGGGCTGTGCTACCTTTACATCGCAGTCAGTGCATCACAGGTTTTATCAAGGTTGAAGATTGTTTTTTAAACCTTTTCATCACGGTACTGTACATCGCAGGTAAGTAATGTTTGTTATGTTTTTTAAGTGACAATGTTATATATTTAAAAATATATATCACCCAGTGGCAGTCGCCACTGGGTAATTTTACTTAGGTCAGCTGTTCTATTGGAAAAGCTTTTTATGTGTTGCTAATAACTTTCGCCGTGTTTGACGAACCTCCACAAAACTTTCCAAAAAGGTGCTACGTTTTTACTAGTATGTGAATGGAAAGTTGCTTAATGTTTCGTTAAGCTGGGGCCAAGAAAAAAGGGGGGGTCCCAAATCGCAAAAACCACATGCATATTTCATAAGGCATCTTTAAGGAGGGCTAAGGCAAAAACTGCTAAATGGAATAATACCAACTTTGGCAGAAAGCTAGACCTTGGTCCACAGATTGTGCTTGTTATGATTTGGTGTAAATCAGTGCAATCGTTTTTTAATAGAAACTAAGGGTAAAAAATATTTGTATTTCTAGACGTCTGGGTCAGCTCGAAAATCTTTTGTGGGAGCACCAATTAGAAAATGGAGCATTCTGATTGATCCATGGACCTTTTTCCTTTGGGCCATTTCGCTCCTGTGGGAGTGCGTGCTCTGATTGGCTGCCAGCAACATAAGAAAAATGTTGCTGGCAGCAATTACAAGACTTGAGGAGCCGAGTCCTGATGTAATAAATAAAAAAGATATATAAGAGGTTAGGGATACCCTGCCCCTCTAGGCTCCGGGAGGAGGGGGGGAGGGGGGGACGACGACCCTGATGGACCCTCACCTCAGCCCCAGGGTCCAAAATCCTCCCAAACAATTGCCAGTTTCTGCCATGATCCCACAGAAGTCCCTTTTAAAATACAAAGGGCCCCGCAGATGAAAAAGGCTCGGGAGGAGGACCGTGTGCCCCGATCTCCATATTAATTTAACTGGGTCCCGGGAGAGGGGATCCTCAGAACCAAAAACAGCTTGGGGAGGAGACGGCCCTCCCAGTAGTTGAACCTGCCTTGGAGGTGGGCTTCCGGGGCCTATAATAGCTCAAGGAGGCTGACACGCGTCTCCCCCTTCCCTTATAAAATGCAGCTCCTAGGTGGGCTCCCTGGGGTTTATGATGGTTTGGAAAGACTTTTAATTTATGTAGAGGCCCTGGGTCATGGAGTCCCCAGGGCCATTTCAAGGGTCGTGGAGGGGGGCTGCAAGGTACTCCTTCCCCTAAGCAATGTTTTTGTCCCTAGGGGATAGGGTGCCCAGGGCTCAATACAGGTCGGGGAGGGGAAAGAGGGGGGGTACGTGCTTCCAGGTGGGTGGACCACAGGCAAGGCACTGTAGCCAAACCCCTGCTTTGCACAGCTGAAAGACGTGCGCACCTAGGGGTTGGTTTATGTATGGAAATAAAATACTACTTTATGTGAAAAGAAAACTAGAAATGCACTGAAAAAAAACAAAGGTTAAAGTAACGTTATAGTTAAGTGAATATGTCAGTGATACCGAACAAGTTACTTACCTTCGGTAACAACTTAATTGGTTGAGCCTATCTAGCCGCAGATTTTTTATTTTAGAATTATCCCCAGGCATCAGACTGGATCCGGATTTTTTTTCAGGAGCAGTATTCTTGCGCGCTAGTAGGTGGCATTGATCAGCTCCGCGTGGCGTCATCCATGCCGGAAGTGACATGTGCGGTGCCTATATTGGTGGAACCTCAGCATACTGACATCAGTTCTTTTCTCTCCGCGCCAGTCAGCGCAGATTCGGAGAGAGCTTCCCTTCAGTCACTTTTT
This sequence comes from Lissotriton vulgaris, assembly GCF_964263255.1. Taxonomy (NCBI): domain Eukaryota; kingdom Metazoa; phylum Chordata; class Amphibia; order Caudata; family Salamandridae; genus Lissotriton; species Lissotriton vulgaris. Next base: position 81,298,944 of record NC_141697.1, read on the forward strand.
GACTGTACTTGTGCAACACTTTGTCAAAGCTATTTTGAGAATACTTCTCTTGGTGTGGCAGGGATATCCACTAGCAAGACCGGCTTCAAGCTCCATGGCGCAGGTTATCAACAGATGTCGGTGACGGACCTGCACCTTGTATTCTTCTGGTACTTAGGAGGTGACCACGACACGAAGACCTGCACCGATTGCTCTGCCATGAACCCCAAGGCCTTGAGGGAGAGGTCCCTCAAGTTCTTTGCCGCCCGACAAGCGAAGCCGCAATGCTCTCAATATAGCTGGAAAGAAAGGTCCCAGGATCGGTCGTGGAGTCCACGATCCTTGTTGCACTTCAAGTCTTCGAGTCACTCGGGTAAGTCCCACAAAAAAAAAAAAAATGAAGTCGAAGAGGTCTTCAACATCACTGTGTATGTTGGCCGACAAAAAGAGGGAGCATAGACACTCGAAGCCTGCCTTCATGGTTAAGCCAGTGCCTGCGTCGGCTCCGCGTTTTCCCAGAGCGACTCTTGCTCAACTCCATGAGCTTTTTAAGGCCATGCGCCTCAAATTTGAATGGCTGCTCTCGCCAGACCACCTTTGGGCCCCATGGGCTAATACATTTTTTTTGAGTTTGCTATGCTACTAAAGCTCTATCTCCACCATGTTTCCAACCCATTTTTCTCATTGTTTTGTTTCCAATCGGTAGAAAATGCTCCCTTGTCCCGGTCGGATGGTCAGACTGACCATTCTGATGGTAGACTGACTTGCCCCTGTAGAGCTGCTTTGCCAGTAGTCTTCTGGTCTATTTGCATTATCACTCACTGGCCTACAGTATTCCCTTCGTTGCCTGGCATTCGCTCATATTTGCCTCCAACTTGCAGATTCTTGCTCAATTCTATCAGTAGTTGGGCCTCTTGTCTCTGAAGCTAACTCACCTCAACTGAATACTTCGTCTGCTGCTCAAAAATCCTTTTTTACATTGATTTTTCCACCACTGAGTAGATCTAAAATCTGTTAGTTTGCTCTCTATGTCGGGGTCTTTTTTTGTAAAATTTTAGGACTGGACATCTAAGTATTTCACCTACTCAATTTTAGGGAATACATGCACTTCAGTGTCATCGGAGCAACCTGCACATTATTAAAGTCACCTATGGGCCACCATATAACAACTGTTTGTTGTTTACAAAATCATAATGAAAAGTCAAAGAAAAATTGTTTTCAATTTTAATACATGGTAATCAATGGTATAAGGAGCTAGGCTGTTTGTGTTTCACAAGGTTAGAAGTGGTCTGCAAAGGCAACCCTTCAGGAAAAGCTGTTAAGAGGTGGAGGCAGGGAAGAGCCTCATGTTATGTCATCATCCACCTGATCAAGTAGATCAAGAGTGCAAATAAAAAAAATTAGAGGAAAAACTGAGTTAAACCAACAATACAGCAGTATGAGTTTAATAGAGGCTGGGCAGAGGTGCTGACATTACTCCTCCAAAAAGTAAAGCTATATAGGCAGGCTTTGGAGTGGTCTGGTCTGACCGGAAATATCCCAGGAAGATCAGAATGTGATTATGTAACACAATAGGAGAAATACTATGTACAAAGTCTGGATGATTGAAAAAACATGCAAAGCTTGATGGCAAAGAACTGCTCATGCATGGTCAAATGGCATGCTAAGCAGCGCAAACAGGATCTAATGACAGAGAGGTGGTACATACATGGCCCGATGACAGAGAGAGGCAGCACATACATGGACTGATGATATAGAAAGACGGCACATACAAGGCCTGATGATATAAAGACAGTGTATATTGTTTAAAACATCACGGTTAGATTCCCTCACCCTAACAATAACATTTTAATAAGTAAGACATTTAGGTTCCCCAGGTCAGGTGTGGCTTGGCAACTTAGACAGGCTATATTTTGAAGATACATATCGTATTATCTTATTTTACTAATTAATTGTGATTTGTGTGAAACTGTCTGCTTGACACAAGCAGGGAAATATTCACCATATGAGGTGTGCACTTGTGCTGATGACAAGAAGAGCAAATGCAATGGTTTGTGCAATTACTGTTCAGGACCTTTTCTAAAAGCCAAATAATAGACACATGGCACAGCTGCCCCACAGTACAGTAGACGAACCCAATTGCTACTTCAAACATTTATAAAACGTAATGAGCTAACAAAAAGAGGACATAGAACCATGTAAAAGTGCTCTAGACACACAATTAGTTATAATGCTCACTAATGGAAGAATTTTAAAACCAATGTTTATACAGATCTACATTTTGTTGACTTTTGTTCAGTGATGAAAGGGAAATGAAAGGGAACAGCTGCATTGTTGAGAACTGTTACAGTTGTGCAAAAGGACAGGAACAGTGAAAAGAGAAAGTTGCCCAATTTTAGGTTCTAAATATTAGGCTGGGGGGCGTGGCCAAGATGGCGGCGGAGTAGGACGTGCTTCCCTGTCCCTCCAGCGCCTCCTGCACAAAGCTTTGTCTATTGCCCCTTCTGATGCCCATCTGCGCTGGCCACGGGGGTCTGCTGTCTCCCCTCACACTTCGAAACTTGTAGGGGTCCTAATTTTGGAACTCCAAGGCGGCTCTCCGCCCTTTCAAGGCGGCCCGGCCCCGATTCCGCAGAGGCCCAGCGGATTTGGCTGACTGGGGCTGCGGGGACCTTCTATTGCCCTGTGGTCCCCCTGAGGTGCCTCGGTTGATTGGTGGGGCGTCTGCCACCAGGAGCTGCTGGGTGCTGGATTGAGCGGCAGGCCCGGGAGTGGAGCTATGGCACGGTGAGAGCGGCAACGGGCCCGGGCAGCGGCTGCCATTTTGCCGCTCCGAAGCCCTGGGCTGCGTGAAGAGGTGAGCGGGCCCGGGAGCAGCCGCGTTCTGGAGCAGACGCGATCTGGTGCAGTGTGGCCTGGCAATCCCGCTAGTGCTACAGCGGCTGGTGGACCCCCTGGCGACTGACCAAGTGCTCCTGGGACGCTGCGGAGCGAGCCGAGGAGCGGGGACCAGTGACCCACGAGGGGAGGAGAGAAGAGGCGGCTGGTATGGGGCGTGATCTTGGTCCGCGGGTCGGCGGACGTGGGAGGCTAGCAGACAGTGGGTGAGCGGCGCCTCGCTCCATTCAATGCAGCTCTAGTACTGCGCTGGTGAATGGGTCGCCCTGTGGGCCCTCCTTGACTGCTTGAGAGAGGGGCCCTGCTCTCTGTGTGTGGAAGCAATGTGGGGCTTCCGTTCTGAGTGACTGTATCTGCGAGGCCTGTGGCGGGGGCGGGCGCCCCTTTTCCAGAGTGCACAGTGGGTGAGCCTTGCGGCATTGCTGGGGCCTGAGAGCCTGTGGGAAGTGGGAGGCCTACCATCGGTCCGTGGGTCGGCGCCTCCGCATCAGCGTTTGAGCCCCGCTCTGGAGGAGAACTGCGGGCGAAGTGGGTCAGCTACCATGAGTAGGGCCTAGAGTTCTGCCTTTGTTTGGGACGGGATGGGAGCATGAGGAAGGCCTCGGCCGCCTACTCGGTTCGTACATCGGCGGGCGGCGGCGGTGTTGTTAGAGGCTCTGCTACGGGTGGTGTGGAATGCCCCCCTTCTCGCATTCTGCTGTGCCTGCTGTCAGGATTCCCAGTTGCGCCCTCCCCTACTTGCTGAGCCGCCACTATTGCATTGGACTATGTGGAGCCTCTAAAGAACTGGGTGGGGCCCCGACCACGCTGTGGCTTTCTTTCTTCCAAACGGCCACGAGGTCCGCATAGTGTTGTGGCGCGAGGAGCTACATCCTGGGCTGGCGTTTGTGCCCTGCCGTGATGGGGCTCCAGCTGTGCCCCCAAGGGACTGATTGCACCTTTGTCCTGTCTGTGCGCTGCTGTGCATGGGTCCTTGCCTGAGGTACGATCTTGTCCGCAAGGAACCAGAGGGATAAATCCCTAAAAGGCCTGCTTCAGAAGGCAACGGGTCAAGCTGCCTCTCAGCCAGATGACAAAGCCCTGCGACCCGAAGACAACGAGCTCCCGGCAACCAAAGCTTTCATGATAGAGCTGTTTTCTGCCATAAAGGAAGACATTTTGGAGTTTCGCTTGCAGCTCTCCTCAGACTTGCGCGAGATGCGGCGCAATGTAGATGCCATTGGGGAGCGGGTGGCGATACTAGAGGAGCATGACCTGGGAGCAGCGGATGAAATCCACGAACTCCAGCAGGATGTCCTACGCCTAACGGAACAAAAACTAGATCTCCAGGCCCACACTGAAGATTTGGAGAACCGGTCCCGGCGGAACAATATTAGAATCCGGGCGGTTATGTGGAAGGGGGAGGGGGATAGCCTACGTGAGTATGTCGGTGCGCTTTTCCGACTGATCCTCGGTGACGAGGCGGATCAAGAAATCCAGATGGACCGTGTCCACCGTGTTGGCTTGCCACACGGTGCTAGGGCCCCTCCCCCGGACTAATTGGTGTGTGTCCACGACTTTCAGATCAAAGAGAAGATTCTCCGGAAGGCCCAAGAACTTCGCCCCGTACAATTCCGAGGCCATCAACCGGCGCTTTTCCAGGACTTGGCGGCCTCCACCCCTGTCAAGCGTAGGGAATTTAAACCTATCACTAATCACCTTCGTGAGCAAGCTTCCCCTACTCGTGGGGCCATACATTTCGGCTTATTTTCAAATATAATGGCAAGCTTATACAGGTTCGTTCACTGGATACTGCTTTTGAGATCTTGGGGCTGGAGCCGACCGCCCCAACGCCTGGGGGCATCGGATGTCCTGCTAGGCGGCGCAGGCGCTCCACCGACTGGCAACGCGTTGAAAAGTCCCTGATGTGTCTGCAAGTCTGCTGGAGAGGGAGGCTGCTGTTACCTCTGTGGCGCTGGTGACCGACAACTCTGGGGCCTCTTTAGGTCCACAAGGCTGGCAATAGTTTGGTCTTTATCTGGTGCTGGAGGCAGGCTGCTCTCTGATGAGGATTCGCTGACTATCTCAGTCCTTGTGAGTGAAGGTGTCTTGTATCAGGAACGAGAAGTGTTAAACGATGTCTCCATGTTTCCCTGCTGGTTGGGCCTGTATGACGGACTCTAGTCACTCTGGGCGACATCCGAGTCTCCTTTCCTTCTGTGTTTTCTTGTATTGGGGTATGGTGTTTTGTTAGGGTTTTGGGGTTGTTTTTGGTGCTCCGCATCAGCTCTCCGAAAGTCCAGGCAAGGACATGGACCGCAGTTAGTGCGTCCTTGCCCACTTAGAATTGTTGGCATGGAATACCACATTAGCTCTTCCCTCTCCTTTGGGTGTTATGGGTAGGGACTTAAAGATTGTGAGCCTGAATGTTAGGAGCTTAAATAGCCCTGTTAAGCGCTCGGCCATCCTTTCCCTATTGGAGAATGCGGAGGGTGATGTCTGCCTGCTCCAGGAGACTGATCTTCTCTCTAAGTATACTAAGCGGGTGACAGGTAAGCGCTTCCCCCTACAACTTTGGTCCTCAGGCCCAGCCAAGATACATGGGGTGGCGATCCTTTGAAGCGCGCCCGCGCACACTGCAAAGTCCTTTCTCAGGTCGCTGACATTAAGGGTAGGTTTTTAGCTGTCCGCGTCCAATGGGGGGAGACACAGCTAACAATAGGGTCACTGTATGCCCTGAACAAACAACAAGAGCCCTTTTTGAGGGTGGCCCTTGCTGAGGTTTTAGCGTCTCCAGATGCATCGATCCTAGTGGGTGGGGATTTGAATATTGTGATGGACCCGGGGACGGACAGGTCTGAGCAGAGGTCCTATCAGTCGGGAGCAATGTCGCAGGGGGGAGACTGTGGCTTCTTGAGGGAGGGTTGCATAATGTATGGCGCATCCAGCACCCCATAGTGCGCGATTACACCTACTATTCTGCAGCGCACAAGACGTACGCACGCTTAGATCACTTCTTGGCCACATCCTCTCTCCTTCCTCATTTATCAGCAGCGGACATTACTCCACGCTCGCTTTCAGATCATGACCTCATCTTGATTCTTCTCACCTCCCATGGCCAGAGTCTGCCGCCATCCGGCTGGCGCCTCCGTGACTCCCTGCTCCATTCGGACTCAGTGGTCACACGAATACGGGATACTATCACCCATTATCTTGCAGATAATGATCTGGAAGGCACATCCCTAGCGTCGGTATGGGAGGCACTGAAGCTAGTGGTACGTGGGGAGTTTATTGCGCTTGCGGCAAGATATGCACTTTTACGCAAAGAGAAGTGCGCTGAGTTAGAGAGGGAAGTAGGGGCCTTAGAAGCGATACATAAGAGGACGTGGGCCCGAAAGTTTGGAGGGAGTTAGAGACAAAACAACGCCTGTTGAAGCACCTCGACTTAGAGCAGCACACGCGCTACTCCGCTTGAGACACAAATTTTACCTCAGCGGGGATAAAGGGGGGAGGATGTTGGCGCATAGATTGCGGGCACAAGCTCAGTTGACGGCCATACAATACATTTGAGACCCTCAGGCAGTTGAACATACCACTGATGCCCTTATTGTAGAATCCTTTCGACAGTTCCATCAGGGCCTGTACAGGGAGGAGGCAGCGGACTCTGGAGGAATGGCGGACTATTTGGCGTCTTGCGACATTACGCCTCTTGTCCAGACGTCGGCGGACGCTTTAGATTCCGTGATCCGCATGGAGGAGGTCATATCTGCGATTGCTCGGTTGAAAGTAGCTAAATCCCCAGGGCCGGATGGCTTCTCTGCCATATTTTATAAAACCTACTGTGTGGCGCTGGCTCCTCTTTTAACCCGTCTCTTCAACTCCTTTCTCGATACGGGAGAGGTAACCCCCTCCATGTCAGAGGCAGCGATTACAGTCATTCTTAAGCCGGGAAAGGGCCCTAAAGACTGCGGCTCGTATACTCAACATCGATGAAAAACTCTTTGCGAGTATTCTAGCGGCAAGACTCAACCCATTGATGGATGGAATCCTAGATCCAGACCAAGCAGACTTTATCCAGACGCTGCAAGGGGGGGGGGGATAACACCCAACGGCTTCTTCACCTCAGATTTGGTCCACCGGTCTCGGGCTCAGGCCTTTTTTCTTTCCATTGATGCAGAGAAGGCCTTTGATCGGGTGGACTGGGAAAACCTGTTTTCAGTTCTGAAGGCTTCGGGATGGGTGACAACTTTGTGCGTTGGGTTCCGTGCCTCTATGCGGCCCCCAAGGCGGCGGTGCGAGTGAATTGGTGCAAACCAGCCTTTTTCCCCATCACTAGAGGGACACGACAGGGGTGTCCCTTATCCCCGTTGCTTTTTGCACTCTATATGGAGCCTTTTGCCCAACGTGACGTAAATAATTAATTTACTCTCTTAATTTCTATGCAGGTAAGTACTTAATCAATAATAACTCAATCAGAAGGAAAGAAAACAGAGTCCGTGGTGTTAGAGTTTCTAAGGGTTTTATTCCTCATAAAGGAATCAGGATATCATGTTCTGACCACCACAGGGGTGTCAGAAGGGATAGATGAGCGCGCTCTCGTTTATTGACATTACATAGCTTATATACTTGATTTACATCATAAGTTTCAATGTGAGAGGCGTAACAGCTGAGAGAAGACAAGATAACAGTATACACGTGGTACCAATACATCATCAAGAGGCATAAACTAGGCGTGAACTAGAGGTGTGTGCTAGAAACGTCACTGATAGGTGACGCAAGTGGGTGGCACCAAAGGGGTGGTGCTAACAGAATGTTGCAATGTCAGCAGAAATCGGAAGCTTGGATGCGCGCGCAGCTGCATGACGTGTGATTTGACGGGGTGCAGGGGTCTTGACATTTACACTGACGGAGAGAGACAGAAGTCTGGCATGTCAGATCAACTTGTACTTCTATCATATCTGATATCTGATGTTTAGGAACTATACTATCTGGGCGGAAAGGTCTCTAGGGTAGAGGCTATTCTATGCTAACTGTGGATGCGTGTATAAGCGCCTGAGTGTCTACATGTGAAGCGTGGGGGCACGGGGCCTTCCATGGAAGCATGGCAACGGAGGCTATGAATTACTTGTATTAAGACAGGTCGGCCTTTTGGCTCTGCAGCCGGAGAGGATGTTTACAGGATCTAGTAGGCAGGAATGTATTCTCGGGGAACGGAACAGATAACTCGAAGGTTATAGTCAGTCTTGGCAGAAAGCAGGCTTGAGCTGAGCGCGAGGGGCCGCGCTGAATATAGGGCATAGTTCATGAGTACAAGGGTAGCCTGGGCAGAGCCAGGAGCCACAAAAGAGGTTCAGATGGCAGGAATTCAGGGCCTACTCTGGCTAGAGCAGGAAAAAGCGAAAAGTGTACTACAAAAAGACGTTGGCATAGCATACTTAGGAACGGACTATATAATCCATTCATGGTGCATCTGAAAGAGGACAAGTTGACGGTGGACGCAAATGTATTTGCGTCTTCATAGCTGGCACAGGAGGGAAGTTACATGCACTTTAAGCTGGTACATGGAGTCGGTGGGGTACGCGCTAGGGAACACAACATGGCCAAAATTTAATTTTCCTCATTCCCTCCTTGTTCCCTACGGACCCTTCATGAAATATCGATCCTCATGAATCGATCAGTCTGTTCTTGTAACATCATTTGTTCTTCTTTCTTTTGGTTACGTTTTGAGTGGAAACTGGAATGTTCAATGCAAGAAGTGGCACATAGTCCACAGATCGCTGGCCCACACTGTAGGCACAGGCAGCAACTGAATACTAGGACTAGGCCAATGCCTAGGAAGGATAGGATCTTCCATCCCCAAGCTGTTAACGTTGTCCAGAACCAACCGGACCAAGTCCAGGTGCCTGGATTCTGATGTATCTGATTTGCAATTTTATGAAGACGGGTGATAGCTTGATATACAGAGGGTGCATTTTGTGGAATGAAAACACAGCAGCTTGACCCGATGACCTTACAGGCTCCACCTCTATCTGCCAAGATGACGTCAATTACAAGACGATTCTGAAGGACAACAACCCGCATAGCGGACTGCTCTTCTGTTAAGTTACCTAGGGCTGAGGTAGTTTCATTTACTACGGCTTCAAGTGTTCTAGTTAATCTGCGTATTAATTTACTATTCTGGACAGGGCCTAAAAAGAAAAAGAATCCTTTATTAAAATCAGTATACTGTTCCCATGCCGTTTCTGTGTAGTCGACAAGGGGGGCATCTCTTCTGGGTCTATTCTTTACTAGATTGCTATTTCTATGGTAATCAGAAGGAGCTAGGAAAACGGGTGGCAGAAGGAATGCAATGTAGCAGGTACCATCCCAATCTGGAGGTAGACGAATGTATGCGGTATGACCACAAACAAAGTAAGAATGACTGATAGCTTTGAAAGATGACTTTCCATCATCACTGAATTCGACCACAGTAGTGCATTTACTATGACCTAAGTGTACTGAACCTTTCTTCTTGATACATAATTCACCAGTGACTGGCAGTACTGACATAATAGGTAGAACTGGTGCAGCTTCGGATTCGACAGTAAGAATCATAAGGCTAATTGTGTAATTACCTAATCCATATACTTCATTTTCTAGATCAGTTCCTATTCTAATGGGGAGTCCCTCCTTATCCGGGTAACAGACGTCTAGTAGGACCAAGTTCAGGTTTCCCCAAACCCAACCCCCATCGAAAACAGCAATATCGGGATCTAAAGAATTAATTATCTTAAACCAGGCTCCGCAGGAGCCATTGTGAGAGAACGGGTACGGAAAGAGAGGCAGGGCTCCCTTGTAGTTCTGGTAGGGAGGGAGTCGGCCACATATCCAGCAGTTTGTAGCATTGTTAGTTTGATGAGAATGATGTAACATACTAATGAATGTATTGTTGCGCAGCGCAAGTCTGTAGGAAAGCTCGTGAGGAGGCAACTCACTAAAAGTGTGTTCAGCAGAGACATTGTAAGCAGATTGTTCACGCTTGAAAATAGGATAGTATATGGGTAATAAGATGCTAGCAACAATTATTAATATACTTAGAATAAACATAATTATTAGTGTCACTATGCAGTGACTACGAAGTGATTTGCAATATGTTCTTTTCTTTTCCTCTCTCTCTCTAACTCGATCTAGGGGATACATGTCAGAAACTATTTAACCGATTCACCTAGGGGAGGACTTAAACAATTAAACTGTCTGACTTGCTAGATCGCAATTTCATACGATATTGTTCTTGAGGAGTTTTTTCTCGTTTGGGTTCGGAAAAGTCTTTGGGATCACAGTCTTTGGCGGGGGTGGGTGTGTCTTGTTCCGGTTTCAGTCCTGGGAATGTTTTGATATGGCTTAGGTGGACCCACCCCTTTCTTCCTTCCAACTTGACGGCGGTCCTTGTTGTTAGTAGAACGGTCTTCGGAGACTTCCAGCGGGGCTCCAACGGACTTTTCCTGTCGAAGTTACGGACTAAAACAACGTCACCGGGGCGGACATCATGCTCCTTCACATCGGTGTTGTCAGGGAAGGCTGCGGCAACCTGTGAACGACATGATTGGAGTGCAGACATCAAGGAGGCAAGGTAATCTGTCAACATATTAGAATCAACATCAGTTATCTTTTTAGGAATGGGCGTCCCCCACATATTCGGTGGTCTGCCAAAGACCACTTCGTACGGAGATAGCCCTGATCTCGAATGGGCGACCATTCTCATATAGAATAGTGCCACCGGCAGGGCGACTATCCAGTCGACCCCCTTTTCCTGACATATTTTGGCAAGGCGAATCTTTAATGTCTGATTATGCCTCTCAACAAGACCTGCGGCTTCTGGATGTCGGACACAATGGAACTTCCACTGGTATCCCAATAACAAGGAAACTTCTTTCATTAGGGCAGACGAGAATGGCTGACCGTTATCTGAGTACACAACACGAGGCAAGCCGTACCGTGGGAAAAATTCACGAACCAACTGTTTGGCAGTGGTCGGAGCAGTGTAATCTGAGACTGGGTATGCTTCGGTCCAGCGGGACAGAGCACAGACAACTACGAGAACATATTTAAATCCTCGACAACGGTCCATCTGGATATAATCCATCTGGAGGACTTCAAAAGGATGATCGGGAGGATGAAATCCACCTTGCTCTACAGGGACGCTTTTACCTGGATTGAACTGACAACAGATCATGCAAGTACGCACTTTCTGTTTTGCGGCTGCTCGTAAGTGTTTATTGTTCCAGAGATTTTGCAAACTGTCTAGCATGGCTTTCTCTCCCAGGTGGGCAGGACTATGTGCTGTATTTATCATGACTTGAACCATAGAGTCAGGGAGAAACCATGTAGATTTCCCCTTCGTCATCCAACCTTGATCTGTCTGGATCCCTCCTAGTTCGATCCATTTCTTTATTTCGTCTGCAGTAGCATGTGTCTGAATGTCAATAACATCTAGTGTGGGATCTCTGACTGTCATGCAATTTGTCGGATCTGTTATCTTTGTCGTGTCAGTTGTCTGAGTGTGAGTCAGTGCTGTATGTTTTGCTGTCTGATCTGCCAGGTCGTTACCCTGGGAAACAGAATCTGTGGCTTTAGTATGGGCTTTACACTTCATGACTGATATGGCTGAAGGCAGATGTATTGCTTCTAACAGTGCTTGAATGAGAGGACCGTGCTGAATCTTGGTACCATGAGAGGTCAGGAAACCTCGTTCCTGCCAGAGCATGCCGAAGTCGTGTACGACTCCGAACGCATAACGGGAATCTGTGTATATGTTAACATTTCTGTTCTTTGCTAGAATACAGGCTTGGGTCAGAGCGATGAGCTCTGCCGCTTGAGCAGACAGTGTATCAATACGATGTGTTTCTTTAACTTCGGTTTCAGTGGTCACGGCATATGCGGCCACTAACTCTCCTGTACTTGTTCTCATGCATGAACCATCCACATAAAGTGTCAGGTCTGGATTTGTCAGTGGAACATCTGTTAAATCTCGTCTGGGCTTTGTTACTGCATTAATAATCTCTATACAATCATGTGGAGCTGGATCTGTCATAACTGTAGGTAACAATGTTGCTGGGTTCAAGATACTGCAGCGTCTGATTTCTATGTGTGGCTGGAATAATGTCAATTCGTAACCTGTCAGTCGTGCTATAGTTAAGTGTTGAGTCTGGGTTCTGTTTAACAGAACCTCTACAGAATGTGGAACTTGTACTGTTAACTGATGACCTAAAACAATTGAATCGCTTTGTCTGATTGCTAACGCTGTTGCTGCTACTGACTTTAAGCATGCAGGGAGTGCCTGTGCTACTGAATCCAATGTACTTGAAAAATAAGCGCAAGGCTTATGTGAACCTGCTTGATCTTGAGTGAGGACAGACAACGCTGTACCATCACGTTCTGTAACAAAAAGTGTAAACGGTTTGCTGTAACATGGTGTCGCTAAAACTGGTGCTTGGCATAAAGCTTTCTTTAATTCCTCAAAGGCTTGTGTGTGTTCCTGAGTCCAAGGGAGGACAGTCGAAGTCGCTGCCTCCTGTGTCGTTAACTGGATGAGTGGTTTAGCTAGAAATGCATATTGAGGAATCCATTGTCTGCAGTACGAGGTGAGGCCTATGAAGGCCCGCACTTCTTTTTGTGACTGGGGTCGGGGCATGTTTACAATTAACTGAATGCGATCGGGAGTGAGCTGTCTCCCCACTTTGGACAGCAAGTGACCCAAGTACACAACTTGCTGAACACAGAATTGTAGCTTCGAAGGAGACACCTTGTGTCCCTTGTCGGCCAGAAAATGCAAAACTATCAGAGATGCTTGTTCACATTCGGGCTCACTTCGTGCGGTGATCAGTAGATCATCGACGTACTGTAGTAAAGCGGTATTAACTGGCATTTGGATACAATCTAGTTGTCTTTTCAATGCTTGACTATAGATGCTGGGGCTTTCTGTAAATCCTTGAGGTGCGCGTGAAAATTTGAAACTTCGTCCATTTAAACTGAATCCGAAGAGATATTGGCTCTCCGGGTCAATGGGTACACTGAAGAAAGCGTTCTTGAGATCGATTACAGTAAAGAACGTTGCTTCTGAATCAATGGCAGTCAACAGGGAGGAGATATCGGGGACCACAGGATACTGTGGTACAATGCATTTGTTCAGTTCTCGAAGATCAATCACCAACCGGTATACTGGCGGTGCATTACGGTCTGTACGTTTAAGAATTGGAATGATAGGCGAATTACAGATATTGGAGTCGGTCTCTACGACCACTCCTTGGACAATAAGCTCTTCAATGATTTTCAGTAAAGCCACTACAGCATCGGGTGGTAACTTGTATTGTCTGATTCTGGGTAAAACAACCCCTGTCTTGAGTGTAACACGATATGGGGTGATATGCATACAACCTACATCAGCTGGGCCTTTTGCCCACAAGTGATCTGGTACATTTTTCAATCTGACATCAAAGTCACGTAGAACATAATGACCTTTGAAATCTCGTAGAAAGAGTCTGACTCCCTCCGGGGAACAGCAAATTATAGCTCCTAGAGCCTTCAGTGTTTTAATTCCTAACAGATTTTCGGGACATGATTTCGTAAGTAACAAGTCTGTAACTCGAGATAATGGACCCACAGCTAGTGGTACTGGTTCTGATACTTCATTTACAATAGGCTGTCCTGAAAAACCAAGGGAAACATTCTGTGAGCCTGAGAGGGGTGCCCCTGGAACTTCATTATGACTTATAGTAGTGCGACTTGCCCCTGTGTCAATTAAAAACTTTCTGTCTTTTCCTAATACGTGACTATGTACATAAGGACCTTCTTGATCTACAGGAATTTCAATAAGAGGCAAATCACTTTCCCTCCCTAGGCTGTTTCATGTATAACGCTGATAGTCCGGATATGCCGACTGGGCATACTGGTACATCTGTTGTGAGACTTCTCTAGTTGCAGCAGCGGGCTGTGTCTGAGCATGCTGTGGCTGCGGTACTGCTACTGTCTGTACTGTATGGGACTGATCATGCATAGGCTGTGTATTCTGCATTGGCTGTTCGTTCTGTGAGGTCTGTTGATGACCCTGTTCATGTCTAGGCGGACGCGGTCTTTCTTTAGTTTTACCTGTCTCGATGTTATGTTTCAGGACTGGACATTCATGTACGTAGTGACCTGGCTGTTTGCAATAATTACATGTCCCTTTAACGGGAGCAGCAGAATGATTTGTCTGAGCCCCACCTTTTCTATGACCCTCGGCTGGAATTGTCTGGGCTACTAACATTTTCATTTTCGTGTCTTTCATACGTTTCTGTTCCTGCTCTTGTTCTTCCCTAATTCTATTCTGGAGTAGTTTTATGCATTACTTTAGTTGGAACTAATGGTGTCGGTAAGTTTTTCGGTATTTCTGATTCAGTTTCGGATGGGCCATCTGCTGCGAGGTACATACCGTTTACAAGATTATTTCGGGCACGGTCTATTTGTTCTGTTTTTACTCGGATCCCTTCAGTAACTAATTCGTTTTCTCGCTCTTTATCTGATTCTTTAAGTCTGTCTTCTCTACGGAGTGCTTTGTCAGCACGCTTACGTGATTCCTTACGCCAAAACTCTATGGCGTCCTTCTGAGATTGCCTAGCTTTCTTTTTCCATAATGCTTCTTCTACCCTCATGATGCACTCGGCATCCCACGTTCCGGTAACAGGCCATCTGTGTCTCTCGTCTAGGTGTTTGGTGTAATCGGCCCATAAATCTAGATATAATATGGCATCTATGCCGTGTTTCTGGTACATAAAATTACCTGGAGTGTCCCTAGGGGGGATAGGAATTTCTTCCTCTAGTAACCCTTTCCTAGTTCCTATCTGTTTTAACTTGCTGAGGAACGGCATCTTGTTTACTTATTACTGGAACGCTAGATCTTTATTCCTTGATACGAGTTGCTAGTTGATACAAGAAATACAATAATACACAGTAAAACAGTCACATTCATACCACAACATTAATCACATAAAAACATTAAAGACATAGCTAACTACCCCCTACACTGAATGTACCGCTCAACGGTACGGATACACTGGTGTAACAGTGCAAAAATTCGGAATACTTTATATACTGCTAAACAGTACAGATACACTGCCTAAAAACAGTGCAGACCGGACTTGCGTACCCAAACCCGTCTAGATACGACCCAGCAATGGTACTCACCGGGAAGCACGGAAACAGAAGGCCTCGGAAAACTCGACTGGACTCGACTCGGAACTTCGGAAAACTTCGGAAAACTTCGGAAAACTTCGGAAAACTGGTGGGCCTCTTCACACCTCGGACCTTGCTTCTTTCGGCTGGGCTCTGGTCGGGATCCTCCGCACTCCTCACCGCCTCGTCTGGGCACTGATCGCAGTCTTCGTCACCTCCGTGTGTCAGAGGGGGATGCAGGAAATCCTGCCAGTACACGTGTTGTCCGTCTAACTGATGGCAGGGGACACGGATTGCAACGCACCTTCCGGCGCGTGAGGTGGGGGAGGGGTCCCTATTCGGGCGCCAAAATGACGTAAATAATTAATTTACTCTCTTAATTTCTATGCAGGTAAGTACTTAATCAATAATAACTCAATCAGAAGGAAAGAAAACAGAGTCCGTGGTGTTAGAGTTTCTAAGGGTTTTATTCCTCATAAAGGAATCAGGATATCATGTTCTGACCACCACAGGGGTGTCAGAAGGGATAGATGAGCGCGCTCTCGTTTATTGACATTACATAGCTTATATACTTGATTTACATCATAAGTTTCAATGTGAGAGGCGTAACAGCTGAGAGAAGACAAGATAACAGTATACACGTGGTACCAATACATCATCAAGAGGCATAAACTAGGCGTGAACTAGAGGTGTGTGCTAGAAACGTCACTGATAGGTGACGCAAGTGGGTGGCACCAAAGGGGTGGTGCTAACAGAATGTTGCAATGTCAGCAGAAATCGGAAGCTTGGATGCGCGCGCAGCTGCATGACGTGTGATTTGACGGGGTGCAGGGGTCTTGACATTTACACTGACGGAGAGAGACAGAAGTCTGGCATGTCAGATCAACTTGTACTTCTATCATATCTGATATCTGATGTTTAGGAACTATACTATCTGGGCGGAAAGGTCTCTAGGGTAGAGGCTATTCTATGCTAACTGTGGATGCGTGTATAAGCGCCTGAGTGTCTACATGTGAAGCGTGGGGGCACGGGGCCTTCCATGGAAGCATGGCAACGGAGGCTATGAATTACTTGTATTAAGACAGGTCGGCCTTTTGGCTCTGCAGCCGGAGAGGATGTTTACAGGATCTAGTAGGCAGGAATGTATTCTCGGGGAACGGAACAGATAACTCGAAGGTTATAGTCAGTCTTGGCAGAAAGCAGGCTTGAGCTGAGCGCGAGGGGCCGCGCTGAATATAGGGCATAGTTCATGAGTACAAGGGTAGCCTGGGCAGAGCCAGGAGCCACAAAAGAGGTTCAGATGGCAGGAATTCAGGGCCTACTCTGGCTAGAGCAGGAAAAAGCGAAAAGTGTACTACAAAAAGACGTTGGCATAGCATACTTAGGAACGGACTATATAATCCATTCATGGTGCATCTGAAAGAGGACAAGTTGACGGTGGACGCAAATGTATTTGCGTCTTCATAGCTGGCACAGGAGGGAAGTTACATGCACTTTAAGCTGGTACATGGAGTCGGTGGGGTACGCGCTAGGGAACACAACATGGCCAAAATTTAATTTTCCTCAAACGCATGGGGTCAAATGTGGGTATTGCGGGGATTAAGTTTGGTGCCGATACACACAAAATTCGTTTATATGCTGATGGTGTTTTTCGGTCGCTTACCCAGCCTCACTCCTCCCTGTGGTACCCATCGGCGGAACCCCTCGAATTTGGAAAGGTTGTGGGCTTCAAAGTTAATTTCTCAAAATCGCAAATCCTTAACATCTATATACCGATAAAGATGTGCAAGATTTACAGCGGGACATCACTTTTCAGTGGGTACACTCTGATATTCAATATTTGGGTATCCGTCTCCCTTAACTATAAGCTACTGGTAGATCAAACAACCAAGACACTCTCGGACTGATCCCGCCTCAACCTGGCTTGGTATGGGCGGTTGGCTGCAGTGAAAATGACAGTCCTCCTTTGTGTCCTCTACCTTTTCCAAATGCTACCTCTGAGTCCCCCACCGGGCACTCTTCGGAAACTGCAGGGGCTCCTTAATAAATTCTTATGGAGCAACAAGCGGCAGAGGCTTGCATTGTCCCTCGTCACCACACCAAAAGCTGCAGGCGGGCTGGGCTTTCCCTTACTGGCGGCTTACTACTAGGCGTCCTGTCTCCGATATGTCACGGAGTGGAATAGACCCTTGTCCAGCAAACAATGGAACTTTATGGACCAGACAGTAGCAGTCTGTAAAATCTGGCGAGAGTTGTGGCTGCTGGGGAAACACAGGGCGTGGGGCCTCTACTCTTACCCGGTGACCTCCCTGACTTTAAAAGCCTGGGATCAATTAGTGCAGCGCAAGGGCTGGACTACATTTCCCTCCCAGAGGACTCCCATTGTTGATAACCCCGATTTTCCGCCGGGTGTGCGTCTCCGGTCTTCCACTGCTGGGGGAGGAAGGCTGTAAGAGTGTGGGCTCCCTCTTTGACCATGAAGGCCTGATCCCTTTCCCCCAATTGTGTTGGGAATACTTCCACCTACCAGAGTCCGACGCTTTTCATTATTCACAATTGGCGCATTGGTTAACCCACCATCTAACTTTGCATCCATGTCCCGCCCCTTGACTATCTTTGAACGATGGTTAGTCTGCAAAAAGGATGACCGTAAGCTCATATCGAAATTATATGCGATGATTCTGTTGCACCCCAAGAAGCAGCGTACAAAGGCGCAGGTTCGCTGGGAGACGGAGTTGGGGCGCCCTTTGACACGTAAAGATTGGGAGCACATCTTTTACCGCGTACACCACACAGCCTCTAACACTGCGGGTACCGAGTCTGCCTATAAGGTGCCACTTATTGGTACTATAGCCTGACGCGCATCAAGGCATGGGCTGTAGCGAAGTCAGGCCTCTGCTGGCGGGGGTGTGGCCTTCTGGGTATTTTGGTGCATCTGTTGTGGCATTGCCCGAAGTTGGTGCGGTATTGGAAAGTGGTTCTCGATGACCTTGACTATGCCTTCCAGATTACATTCCCTCTTGCACCTGAGCATACACTGTTGGGACTCCCCCATCCTAAGTCTTTTCCGCTGCGCTCGCTGAGGGGTAGACAAATTGCATTCGCTCCGCTTACGGCAGGGTAGGTCCTTTTGGCGCAATGGGGCTCCTTGACTACACCTGACCCGCGGGATTGGATCCAAAGGCTTTGGCATCTCTTGGCTATGGAACGCCTTTCTCTGGGCATTGACGGAAAGGGTGCTGATTATGCGAAGTTATGGGGTCCATTCCTACAACTCCTTTCTAAGGATCTGAGGGAGGTCACGTGCCCGAAGTACCT
The DNA here is from genome assembly GCF_964263255.1 of Lissotriton vulgaris. NCBI lineage: Eukaryota > Metazoa > Chordata > Amphibia > Caudata > Salamandridae > Lissotriton > Lissotriton vulgaris. The sequence continues at coordinate 81,317,304 of NC_141697.1, forward strand.
ACAAATACTGCATCTCATTCCTTTAGAGCCTAGGGGGGCCGCTGATGTTGACTGAGGAATGGTGAGATGAGTCTGAGGGTCTTGGAGGGTGGTCGGTGGAGTTAGAGACTGATGCAGAGCTGGGTGGGAGGGTATAGGGGTGGAGGGGTTGAGTGTTTGTCTCTTTTCTTTGTTTCCTTCTGTTAAAAGTGGTTTCTGTGCAATTGTCTTGGCAGATGTTAAGGCTCGAAATCTCTTTCGCGGGGTCGCACTCCGGGTTGTAGACCCTTATGCTGTGTAGATGTCCAGAGATTGAGCTCTGCCGGCAATTTGATGTAACGCACGCACAAGGGATATAAAATTCAGCATATCTTCGTCCAGAGAAAAAATAGCTTTTTTGGACGTTGAGGTCTTTCCCAATGAAGGAAAATTATCCACATCGCTCTTTGTGAAGCCAACAGATAGGAATAAAGCCCTCCTGTTTTCGAGCAATCACCCAAGGAGTCTACGGGAGAACCTACCCCTGGGGCAGTTCCTTCGGATCCGAAGGAACTGTGCCCGCAATGAGGATTACAAACACCATGCAAGCAACCTAGTGACCAAGCTATGTGATCGTGGCTATCCCAGAAAACTGGTTTCAAACTGTATGAAAAGAGCTAGGTGGACTCCGAGGGAGACCCTATTGGAGAGACGCATTAAGCCTAAACTTAAACGCCAAGTGTGTGTGACCACGTTCTGTCCCAACGCCAACCAGTTAAAGAAGGTGATAAATCAGAACTGGCACCTCGTAAAAAACCTTGAGGAATGCCTAAGGGAGCCCCCCCTTTTTGCGTTTAAAAAAGATAAAAGCATTGCTAATTTTGTGGTAAGAGCAGCCATCCCCAAACAAACCCCCCCCACCATCAGACAAATGATGGGACTCAATCCGATCACAGGGCACCACAAATGTGGCACCTGTGTATGCTGCGAATCCACGATAGAGGGATCTCTGTTCCAGCACAGAGGCATTTCATGGAAACACGAAACCCACAGCAATTGTAAATCTAAATACGTAGTCTATGGAATCCTGTGCCCCTGTGGACTCCTGTACATCGGGAAAACCAATCAAGAGGCAAGACAAAGGATTTCCCAGCACAAATCCAGATTAAAAAATCGGGTCGAAACAGCTCCATTGGTTAATCACTGGAACAGACTGGGTCACCAGATCAAGGACTTGCAATGGACAATAATTTCCAAGGTTGAGCGCGACCCCAGAGGAGGTGACTGGGATGCCAGACTCTCCAAAAGGGAAGCACTCTTAATTGTGAAGTTCAACACGGCCGTGACTGGCCTTAATGAACTATCAGAACTATATAAACTCTGATGTCCCTGGCTACCCGCTGTCCTCCACAGGCCCCCCTGTCCGCCTGATTCGATGTCACCGTTCTCTAAAAGAAGTAAGCTGTCCTCAGAAACTGGGTTGCACACGTCGTAGCTCCGACTCCGCCTTCGTATCTTCCCTTCAATTGCCCTTCCCAGCGCACCTGCGCCAGAGAGTAGCGTTCCGTGTACTCTTGCCAGCATTGCGCGCATGCGCCATAGAGTAGCGCCCCTCCCGGACCTCGCTACATTAACGGCCCCTCCTTTGGATCCGCCATCCACTGCGCATACGCGAAGGATCAGCGCTCCGGAGACGCCGACCGATACGAGGATACCAATCCCCTCAGGTTTGCCTAGTTTTTTCCCCCGCCAGGAGTAGCTTTCTACTTGTTACACCCCCATGCTCAAGCACCTTGGTGAATTACATTTTCTCAACTCTTTCCCAGGAGTTCATAGAAAACTTTCCAGCATCCGTCCTAATTCAAGTGGGACGCCGTGCTGACTGAGCACCAAGCCCCACCGATAGAGGTAGGAGTTTTACATTTACCTAGATAGTCACTCCAAACCTCCTAGGCGGCGTTCAATTCCTCATGCTCCGCCCTTTTACCTCCCCCAGGTACTTCTCACCCCGTCGGGTTCCACCTAGGGTTCTCCATTCTTGAAAATATCTACCCGGTCCGTTGGAATAAACAAGGTAAGAACCTGCCCAGCCGAGAGCATTTTCAAGCCACTTGCTCTGCATCTAGGCTAACCGTTGCCCTTCACCCCCCAGTGTAACTTCGCCACCCCCCAGTGAGCGCGACTGCCTGCATCCCAGCGTTCTACACCTGTGAAGTGGCCTTGCAGACCAGTAGGGTAAGCTGAGTGAGAGAATGGGTTCCATTGCTTATAATTTCCCGCTAGTGGTCTTGTCATTTAAGATATTCCATTTTTCTTTTTAGATAACTCCCCGGCCCTGATGAGAGTCCCTTCATTGTATAGGACTCGAAACGCGTAGGCCCCTTGCAGAGTGCTGCTCTCTCTAAACTGAAAATTCAAACAACTGTGAATTCCGATACCCTGAACATGTGTATATACAATGTGTGACATCATCTAAGTTGTTTATGATTAATCTCCAATTTTTGTATATATGTATAGATATATGGTATATCACAGATGAATATTGTATGAGCAGCCTTTGTTTCTTTGTCTTTCCTTTTCTAATTTTTGTGTCGTTATTTTTCTTTGTAATCATTCTGAAATTCTGTGTACATATGGATGCCTGATTTTGTATGCTTGTGATATGGATGACTAGGTGAATGAGTGCTGTATAAATATTGGTGTAGTGTTGTAAAAAATGTATTAAATTGTTTAAAAATTCCCTTTTGAAAATAATTGAATAAATTGCTATTAACTAGCAACAGCGTAGGTTGGAATCTGTTTTTCTAACTTATGAACAAAACCTTCAGGTTAAATCAATATCTCAGTTCTGGCATATCTTTTGGTTTATTATAGGCAATTTGATGTAGGCTGCTGAGCTGTGTATTACGATGAAAACGATTGATTCTAAATAATAGGCTCTTTTAGATAAGGCAAACAGGGATCCTCTGTTGTGATCAAGAAACTTGGCTCCATCTAAGCCATATGCTGTGCATGCATCAACTGTTAAACAATGAAGGCGTTTTTATCCAGATGACTTGAAGCACCATGTCCTCGGGACTCTACTTGAACCCTGCCCACGCGAGAGGTAAGGGGTAAGAGGGAAGACACTGAAACACAAAGATGCTGAATGTGTTGCAGAAGACCCATGATCCAGGGCACAGCCCAGCGGTCCAGGCCAAGTTAGGAAAGAGGAGAATGCACACAGCGACACTCCCTTCCTGAAGACAGGTAGGTAGAGAAGCAATCCCACAAAAAGTGCAAATACTGCAAGACTACAGCACTGTAGGATACTTTAGGATGCTGAACTGTCCGAATATATCGAACAAAACAACCTGCTCGATGACTCACAGTTTGGGTTTCACAAAGTTCACGGTGCGGAGACAGCCCTTATTAAAGCCGCTGATGATATCAGAATCATCAGAGACCAGGGGGGACACCAGTGCTTATACTGCTGGACTTATCTGCGGCTTTCGACACGGTCAATCATTCCATTTTGATTGACCGTGTCAGAAATTTGGGCATCCAGTCCAGAGCAAAGGACCTGCTTGCTTCCTTTCTAGCTGGCAGAACACAGGCTGTAACGCTAGGACCATTTAAGTCAGCTGAACTGGCTTTACCCTGTGGGGTCCCCCAAGGCTCATCCCTAAGTCCGACACTTTTTAACATCTATGTGTCGGACTTAGCAAGAGCCTTACCACCTATGCCGATGACACCCAGCTGGAGCTCGCCATCAACAATGATGAAGAAGATGTAGCTGCACGCTTCCAAGAAGGCATGTTAGCGATCAAAGATTGGATGGCCTGTAATTGTCGTAGGCTCATTTTCGAGACGACGGAGGTGGTCATTTTCGGGAAAATTTCCCCGACATGGTCGTCAGTCTGGTGGCCTCCATCACTAGGAGCGCTACCAAGTCCCATCCCAAGGGTCAGGTACTTGGGAGTCATCTTTGATGAAAAGCTGAATTTTGTCACCCATGTAAACCAAACAGCGTCCACTGCATTTCATAAGCTTAGGCTTATAAGAAAAATAATCCCGTTCCTTCCTGAAAGTGCTGGAAAATCTATGGTGAGTTCACTGGTACTCTCCTCATTGGATTATTGTAATGGCTTATTTGCCAATGCCCAAGCCCGGTGGTCGCAAAATTGCAAACGATTCAGAATGCGGCGGCAAGATTGCTTTCCAGGACCCCCAAATTCAAACCGATTAGGCAAACAATCAGGAACTACTACTGGTTGACGATTAAAAATCAGATTAAATTTAAAACTCTATGGCTTACATTCAAAGCGCTTCACAAACAAGGGCCGGAGTTTCTTAAAGAGCAGCTCCTTGTTTACCGTCCCACTAGACAACTAAGATCCACGAGACAGCATCAACTAGTGGTACAGCGTACAAGGACTATCAATTGGGGAGATAGACGTTTTACGGTTACAGCAGCCAGACTCTGGAACTCCCTTCCACTAACTATTAGATCAACCCACTCTCTTCTCCAATTCAGGAAATTGCTGAAGACTTGGTTGTTCGACCAGTAACTCGTCCGCTCCTTAGCCCCCACTGACAGAATTTTTTCATCTTTTCTAAAGAGACACTAACTGAATTTATAGCGCCAAGACGCCCAAGGGCAATCATTGCGCTTTATAAATCGCAATAATAAATAAGTAAATAAATAAATAAATTCATTGACTGGCCATTCAATATGACCCAGGGACAGACCTAAAGAATTTCAATGCACATCATCAGGTCATTCTGGTTCTCTGCAACACGGTTGCTAACTGGGTTTTCAGTACAGTAGGATACTGAATTTAATGGTGAGATCCAAGGTTTCTTTTCCAAAGAAAAGACCCAAGGACTAAACACTTGCTGAATTTTTGAAGCCCCACAAGTTAGAATGGATTTTTCAGGGCTAAAACACGTGATCCTTCACTGCCTCATCTGCATCTGAAAATTTATTTATGGAAATATTTTTAAAAAATTGTAAGAACTGCAATTACAATTGATGGTATGACAAGGTCTGACATATCGCCTCTCCTGAGCTTTAAACACCAGAGAGTGCCAAAACCAAAAAAGGATAGGACTAAGCAATAAAGTGAGGCATTTATGGACCAAATGGAAGGAGGTAAGACAACAAATTAAGACTATCATTTATACAAAGGAAAGCAAACACAAGGAGATGGCTGGATGTGAACTGGGGTGGCAAAGTGAGCTAAAGAATGATGATGGATTCAACCCAGATCTGTGACTGGAGGGGAGTGTCTGTAAAGTTTCAGCACTCTGGCCATCATCTCCTTGTGTTTGCTTTGATCATCCCAAGTTGTCAGAGTATGCCAAGACGTGGTCCCTTGCTCCCTTTGCCACTGGATTCAAGCTAGCCTGGCTGATGTGTTACCCCGAAACCATCCCAGGATGCTTGTTTCCAGTCCAGGGAAGACCTAGCTTGGCAGTTCAGGCTGGCCTGTTTCCATGATGAACAGGGTCAAGGCTGATTTGGATTTGACTGGGTCAGAACTGGGGTGGCTAAGTGACCTAAAGAACGATGATGGATTCAACCCAGATCTGTGACTGGGGGCGAGCATCTGAAAAGCTCCAATAGAAGCACAAACGGGGAATCACCACCGTCCACAGCTCCACTCAGGACCTGCCTCCGCCGTCGTGTTGATCTTGGTCCAAGATCCGGTTACCCCGCACGCCACTGCTAACCCAGTCTGCAATGGTGCTCTTGACTACTCCATAGGCGCATCAAAGCCCCCGATCTCTCAGGCCCCCCTGCAATCAGTCCTGCCCGGGAGGCAATCCACTCTCTTCTCTCCTCCCCAGGTCCTGCAGTGTCTCACCGCGCCTCCGGGATCCCGCCACATTGAGGCTTCTCAGGCTACTGACAGTTTGAACACTAAACGGGCAGTCCTAAAGTAAGATATTATGTTGGTTTGCTTACCCCATGCAAAAACTATAAACCTCTTCCAGCAGCTGTAGAAATCCACTTTTGCAAATAGCCTGCTTTTTGGACAAGTCACTTTTCTGTTATATCATCCATTCAACAGCTAGATCAAGTTGGACAATCTATGCTTCTGTCTTAATTTTTTGAATGCATATGATGGTTTCTCCAAAATCGCTAAGATGATAATATTAGCAAGTACACCGTCTGACGGGGGTCTGGACAGCTACGGATAGCTCAACAACTGTCAATAAGTCAGGATCCTACAGACTGCCCACATTGTTTCACTTCACTTGAGTGCGGATCTAGAGGAGAAAAATATCCTCTAATTCCACTTTAGGCGGGTAAGAGAGATGATACTGAAACACAAAGATGCTGAATGTGTTGCAGAAGACCCATGTTTCATGGCAAATTCCAGCAGTCAAGGCCAAGATAGGAAAGAGGAGAATGCACACAGCGACATTGGGTTTTTGAAGTCAAGTGGGTGGAGCATCAATCCCAAAAATTGTAAATACTAGCACTGATGAAATGGCAAAATCAGATAAACATAGTTAAGTACTAATGCAGCCCTATTTCCATTGGCAAGACTACAGCACTGAAGAATACAGTGCACTGACTGGCTGTTCAATATGCCCGAGGGACAGACCTAAAGAATAAGTTATTTCCGGTTGTGTGCAACTCAGTTGCTAACTGGGTTTTCAGAATGGTAAGATACTTAATTTAATGGTGAGATTCAAGGTTCCTTTTCCAAAGAAAGGACCACAGATCCCAGTACAGAGCATGATTCAGAGGGTCTGGAAATTAGTAATGCTGCCTCATGCGTATGGAAGGAGATAGAACTAATGTGCTACAGACTCTGATAGTGATAGTTAGCCAAACCAATGGCAAAGCCACATGCTTAACCCCTTCCATGCTCATGACGGAACGGTTCCGCCATGAGCATCGGTCGAACTGTGCTCATGACGGAACCGTTCCGTCATGACCACACCCATTTTCATTAGAGGCCAGCACCGGCGGTAAATCTGCACCGCACGGATGAGGTTAAACATGTATACAGGGTGAGTGACTAAGGGCTACTAAGCTGACCTGCGTTGCTAGCCACACTTTATGTGTGAGCACAATGCTGGGAAGAAGAGCAAAGTAATAGAAGTGCAGGACTGTAGACGCCTGAGTGAGCTTAACGAAAAGCCCAATCTAAAGACCTTGTCTCAGTTGATATTACTCTAACAGCCATTATATTTGTTAGTAGTTCAGGATAAAGTTAATTGATCAGAAGTAGCTCTCACTACAGCAGAGGATGGAGGACCCTTCTTTATGACCTTATTCCATGTGACCCCCCCCTCCCACTTTCTGGTGGGTAAATTAAATGGCCATTCACCAATGTATTCATGCTGTGAAAGTTTTCCATTGCTGTATGCTAATTCTGATTTGCTTGCATACACTGTAAATATGATAGAAATGTACTACATAAATAATTTATCATACATTTGCCTCCACTCAGCTATATGTAAACTCCTGCTAATCAATTTATCACGTGTAAGAACTGTATCATATTGTTCTTTTACATTCAGTCATTTTCGAAATACTACATGACTGAACTCCGAACAATGGAATGACATAGGGTACACTCAGCAATGCTCACATACAGAGAGGTATGAAACGGTGTACATTTCCACTAAATAGGCAGATATTTAAAAGCAGGCTCATTGGCTCTAAATAGAAATGTTAGGTATTATCTATTTGCAGGGCTGGCCTTAGGCATGTGCAAGCTGTGCACCTGCACAAGGCCGCCAAACCCCAGGGGCCGCCACGCCAATATATATCCTTTTACATTTTTAATTTTTGCTGGTGCTAACTTGGTTCTAATATTTACTATAGCATTGTCTAGGATAGCGTGAAATAAATTATGTAAAATATTATTACAATTGTGGTTGCCTTCCAATTCTCAGAGAAAAGTGTGAACTCCACATTTCTTACATTTACCCGGCAGAGTTTCTGCCAGGTCTGAGGAAGTGTCAGCTCTCATCTATCCCTGTGACCTGTGCCCACAGCAGGGTATTTTCCTCACTCTGGATTCACAGTCTTGTTGCAATGTTCTGAGGGCTAAGGCAAATCTAACCAGGTGGACTAAGAGCTCCTATGGCGCGCATCAGTGGGCTCGAGTAAGGCTTTTCTGAAGGATACCAGGAGAGTGCATTCAAAAAATGATTCAAGAATGAGCTTGTACTGCTGTTTATCTATAGTTGATACTGAAACCGTAAGGGTGTTTTTAGCCATTCCCAAGAATACATGACATGGTGCTAAAGTCATCTTCTGGTACCTGAACGGTGAAACCTAAACCAAAACCCACACAATTACAAATACTGGCTTTAAACAAAAAAAGCCACTTCCAATCAGTGGTAAAGGTGTTTCCTGCAAATGGGTGTAGAGTTTAGGTGGTTGTTATAGTGTAAAAGTATACCTTTGAAATCTCTGTATGTGGTAGAGTCAATTTGTTTACATAATTTCTTAAGTTCTTTAGACCACACATTTTTGGAGCACATACAACATCATGGAACCAGTGAACAACTAAAACCTACACAAAATTAAATATTTGTACACATAGATCTTTCCTTCCCACTTAAGCATAAACATCTCACTAAATTAACTTTTTTTCAGCAAACATGGATGAATTATGTACTCCTTTTGAAATCAAGAAATAGCAAGCATTTCTCCACATATCTTACCTGGCTTCTACCCCAGGACGAGTCGGTGGTTTGCCTGGAGGGGGACGAGGGAAAAACTGCGCTCCAGCAGAGTTGCCCACTTGGTCACTGCTAGTCCACGACACCGGTCTTGGAATTTTACTCTTTCTGGACTGAGGGCTGCCCGGTGACAAAGACACATCCTCAGCCTGCCTGCCAGAGAGTTCTGCTGACAATCTTGAACATGAATGCATCTCCTCTTCAGACAATGGTACACCGGCTGGAGGCGTCTTTTCTTGCAGTGACTTGTCCGAGGCACTTGGGAGGTCACCAAGGAAAGATTTTAACTGTCTTTTTTCACCAAGTAACCTAGCTAAGTCTGTCTGGTGAGCCTTTTTCTGAAGAAGTTTCTCTTTTGCAGAAACAGGAGAGGATGACTCAGATGCTGAATCGATCTCTTGTGCTAAAACTGGAATACGACTGTGTCTTACTGAATAGGGTGACCGTATAGAGTCCTTCTTCAGCTGTAGCGAACTATCATTCTCAGTAGTGCAGTGAAAGAAATCTCCATTTTGCTGAACATGCTGCTGGTGCTCTCCTCTGCCTTGCAGTGGAGTACCCTGGTCCTTATGCTCGACTGGAAACTTATCATCAAATGTCTCACTACTGTCATGGAAGCCATTCTCGTGCACTGCCACTACTTCTCCTTCTGATAAAACAGCATGACAGCTAAGGACTCCTGTTTCAGATGCTTCAACATTCATTTGCTTCTGGGCTTCATGATCAGACCTAATATTTGGCACCAAATAGGATGTCCTTGGCAGGGAATCTTCACCCAATCTGCTGGCAGCTGTGGGCTCCACCTCTATACATTTGAAGTGTTCTAGAGAAGCTGAACTCTCTATTAAATATTGGCTTTCATTTGGATTCTCAATGGCACTCTCCGACCCTGGGTTGTTCATTTCAGGTTCCAATGGAGTTTTCTGATGTTCTTTCTCCAGCGCCGGCTCATTGCTCAGATCAAGTAACACTTTTTGGCCACCATTTTCGTTTTTGACACATTCGACTGCCTGAGCTTCCTTTTGCAGCATCTCCGGGTTGAGTCTGTTAAACTGAAGCACCAAGCTTGACTTTCTGGCACTGCTTGCCAGTGCGGCCTCAGATGACACAAAGCCTGCCAGTTGTTCCTGAGGAGATGTAAGCTCAACAGTAAGCTCCATGGGCTGAAACTCACGGTCTTTCTTCTCCATATGCAAGCCATAATGAAAGCTTTCAGAGGCAGACTGTGTAGATGTTATCGAAGGTCTTGGTATGGTCACCTGCAATGATAAAAGAGGAATGCACATTAGTTTGTGAAGGAATATACAGAAGTACAGTATCACATCTTCCACGCATGCAGTACCTGCGCCAATTGAAAAATTGGCGCCAATTGAAAAATTGGCACGGTTCACCGAAACACTCAAGACTTATTAAGTATCTGAGTAACTGATCCATTTATGAACTGTAGGTTCTTGAAACTGGACACAGAACATGATAATAAATATAAATTGCTTTCGGACACTGAAAAACATAATGACAACCACCTAAAATGATTTACTATTTCAAGCTAACGCTATCCAGATGTTATCTTATGAACGTATGTTTGAAGGAACAGTTTCAGGGATAATCAAGTAGCAATCCGGATACAAGGAATATATTATTCAATAAATATCACCCATTCATCGAGATTTTTTTACTGAAGGTATTTATAAAGTGAGGCCGTAGCCACTGCGGCGTTTCGACATACACCATTATAGAGACATAATACATCAGACCACAACAGAGGAGTAGAGGTACCAAAATAAACAGGAAGGACTCAGGAAAGCTACGGAAGCTGGAGTTTAAAGAAGGGCATTTTGATCTTGTTGTGGAAAGTAAGTAGTTCAAGGGTGGTTCTTATGCATTTAGTCTCAACGTTTACGTGCTATGCATGAGAAGGAATGTCTAACAGGTTTGCTTTTATTGTGTTTAGCAGCAGGAAGCTCTAAGATATGTCGTTCTGTCCCCCTTGTTTCTTTCTTAGGGCTCCAGGTGTGTCCAGGTTGTAATTTAGGTATGACAGAACCGCTGTGTGAACAACGTAGTAAGATATAGAGAGTTTTGAAGGTTACACATGCTTCTAAAGGGGACAAGGAGAGTTGTTCAAGAGACAGCATAACATGGTTCATGTTTATGGAATTTGCTACCAACTAAGCTGTGGAATGAAGGGTGGCTGTGAGAGAGTGAGGTAGATGATTTAAGAAGACCATGTAGGATAGTGTTCCTCTGTCAATAAGTGAGAGAACTATTCCTTCGACTGCATATCTTCTGGCAATATGGAGTTTTTCATTTTAAGAAGGTAAATTGCCTCTTTTGTAAGATTTATGATGTGAAATATTAAGATTAAATAAACAGATTTATTTCTTCAGTGTTAATATGAATTTTTTAAACATCAATTATAAAGGTAAATTGATATTAGAGGTAACCCACGTGAAAGGCTGTTTAGGTGGCAGAAATGTTAAGTGTTAAGGGAATGAGTTAATGCTTCAATGCCAAACTTAAAAGAAGAACTGTGCTCCATTGAGCACAGTGTATACATAGAATACTATGCATATGACAGTCGTCTGTGGATCCTTCCTCTATGAATAGCTTAATCCGTAGGACTAACGGGGAGAAGCAGATGTTACAAGTAACACTACTAGTCCAGGCCTACGGTGTACCACTAAAAAGTCAAAGATAAGGACACTTGTCCTACCAGCATGTTTTCTTAGTGGCAAAGCGTTACATTTATTTAGCTCAGCCACATTGATCAGCACTTTCTTGATTATGATGCAATACATACACAACACTTTTACAAGATGTATACATGTAAACAATGTGAAACTCACTGATGTGAGCTAGACTCCTGTGTTATGTGCATTAATTGTCTCTTAGCTTGAGAGTCAGTCCTGAGGGCTCAATGACTCCAGTTTCAGTTCGGCTTCAAAAGACTTGAACATTGTCTACGTGAATTCCCACTTGACACTCAGCCCATGGAGGGAGTAATTCTCAATAAAATGTCATAGGAAGCTATCTGCAAGTGGTGCTTTACTACTAAAGCGGAGGTCAGTTTAATAAATATGAGGTTTGTAGATGGCAGCCCTATGTCGCTTTTGGATCAGAACGAGTGTATGATTACAGCAAACCTTCTTAAGGCATATAAACTGAAATGGACAACACATCATCCGAAGTCTTGTCAAAACATCCATATGCAATAGCCCAGTTCTGTGCAGTCTAAATAATTTGTGAATTATTACAAACATCAGACACTGATGTTTCCAATTGACTGACCATCATGGCAATTGGTTAAACAGTAAGAAATGCCTTGATTGACACTGCTCCTGGACTGGCTTAGCTGTTTATTAGATAGTGGATTTCCTTTGGTAGCCCTTGGATACGGATTACTAGATTTGTCTTCCCTGACCTTTGGACTGTGCATATGTCTTATATGGCATAGGTGTACTAAACTGCTTAGACAGCCTTGAAATATGGATGGTTTATATGGTACTAGGAAGTTGAATTTGACTTAGAAGGTCCTAAGATATTAGATGGGTTAAGATAGTGAGCAGTGCGTAAAATGCAGACAAATGCTAAGGACCAGAACAATGGACCCAATTACTAAACGTTTCTAAATGAAAACACCGACTTGAAGGCACACATGGCAGGGTGAGAAGTATTGATGTCTCTGTGCCTGACCTCATTTCAATAAAGACTTTATGGTCCGGTTCAAATTTATTTGGTACATCCTCCATCTATTCAAGGGTTTGTGGCACCTCCTGCATTCAGTGTCATAATGTATATACCTAGCAAATCACAACTCACATATACAAAAGGGATATTGTAAGAGTTAGTAGAGTTGGAAATAAAGCTCATAGTATAAATATCAAAACTGCAGAAAGCACTTTCATTGCTATTACATTTCTGGTGGGTGCAGAAAAGACAAACTGAAAGGGCTACATGAGGACAAGGATACCAACCTTGTGCCTTAATGACTATCACTATGTATGTATGTATAGGCATTTATATAGCGCACTACTTACCCAGAGGGTCCCAAGGCGCTTCAACCGCTGCGAAACCCTTCCTGGCTTCCCTGAGAGATGGTCCCTTAATGGGTATCTCCAGGGTGAGACCAGGCATCCCCGGCGGTCTGGTGGGGCCGTTAGTGAAGAGGAGGCAAGCTAATGCCCAGAGTTGCCGAGTGTGATCGCTGATCAGAGTGGGCACCGAGGCGAGAGAATTATCGAGTCCGCTGACCCTGGTCCAGAAACCTGCGCGCCGGGAATCGAACCCTGGTCCCGGGCCGTCCTCTGCTCTCGGGTCTGCCGCCTCTAACCAGTGAGCCACACTACTTCACTAATTAGGCTAGGTACTGGAACTGGTATCACTGGTATCTGAACTATTTAAATAACCTATGCAAAGCTCTGCATGCTGTCAGTGATAAGTCAGTAAGTATATACCATTGCACTCTGGGGTCTTTGTGAATTTAGAAATTGAAGATCTTTGTTAGTATTGCTCACTAGTTAAAATATGGGTACTTTTTAACATTCTTGCAACAAATGGTAACCAGGGGTGAAGTTTAAAACAGTTTGCATTTATCGTAACAGCTGTTGGTGTTTTAGGGATGAGACCACATCACCTCTTTGCAAAAAAGACATTGATGATGCAGGAAATATATTTTCAGTGCCACTACATTCGTCTTGACCACAGGCAAGAGGCCACAGGCTGGAGAGGTGTGGCTCAAGGGTTACAGCAGCAGACCCTAATTCAGAGGTCTAGCCCGGGACCAGGGTTCAATTCCCCGCCTCGGCGGGACTTGGGCTCAAAATTCCACGGACCTGATAATTCTCGCCTCGGTGCCTATTCCAATCATAGAGTCCCACTCTGCAACTCTGGGCAATAGCTTGCTTAATCCCCACAACGGCCCCCACAACGCTACGGATGCCTGGCCTTCACCCTGGGGGTGCCCAGGAGTGGACGCCTCACAGGGAAAGCCAGGACGGGTTCCACAGCTGTATTCGTACAAGCGCCTTGAGACCCTTGTTGGTGAGTAGTGCGCTATAAAAGTATCAATTTACAATTTACATTTACAGGCGCCTGCCATGCACCTCGATGGGTGCATTACACCGGCTACATCCACCCCAACTTGTTCTCACACAAAAGCAAATTTGCTGAATTAATGTTCTTGTAATAGTTATTTATAGAAAATCTATCAAATGGAGTTCTCCATTCTCAGCAATTTTCTGATATATGCCTATGTTTAGGGTATATTTTCAAATACAGACCCATTTATCATCATCTCGTTCAATAATTCTCATCAATACTCTCATAAAAAAGATGTGTTTGTTGCTAATTTATGCCCTCTAATATGCTTTGCATTCAACTGTATATGTTTTCTCCAAATATACACTCACATTACAATCAGGTGTATGTGTAGTCACCATCAGAGGAAGCAACAGAACACAAACTTGGAAAGATGGAGAGAATGGAATAACCAGCACCAGGCGCTGTCTAGTTATTCCATCAAATGCTAAAATATAGTCCAGTTTCATGATATTTACAATGCACATTACCCAACATAGATATAATGAAAGAAAATTGCAAATATGTAGGCTATTCCAGCAAACCCACAGCAGGTATAGATCTCAAATGGTGGTTTTGGTTGGTTTCCATTCCAAAGTACTTAATAAACATTTGGATGACCTGGATGTCACAGCAGAACTATATGTAATCGCAAAAATCTTGCCAGGTAACAATAAAGACACACTGTGGCCAGATGCTTGTCTAGGCACGTTTTTTAAATATGAAAGTCTAGTTACTCATATCATACATATGTAGGCCACTTGCACACAGCAATCTACAGTATGTATCCTTTGGAAAGTGTAGGTTTGAGTTTATTTACAGAAATTGCTTATTCATAGAAATTAATCACAATACAAAACAAATAACGTACTTACCTTTGGTAATGCTCTTTCAGATGGATACTCTATCTAATTACAAATTCCTCATCTTAGAATAATCTTCAGGCACCAGATTGAATCTGTAAATTTTTCTCCAGCAATGCTACTGTTCGCCACTACTAGTCGCTGTGCAGCTCTGCGCTGGCTTCACACTGCCGCGGAAGTGGCAGAGACGCACAAGCACCACCTCTTCACGCAGACGTTAGTTTCTTGTCTTTTCCATTTCCATGCTCTAAGATGCAGAGCATGAACAGTTGCTGGTACCAGTTTGCTAATTCCTAATTTGGGACTTTTCTAGAAGGTAAAAAGAGACCACTCTACACAACATCAAGATTAGAGGCCACTGAGGAATCTGCAGTCAGACATAAAGAGCATTATTGAAGGTAAGTAACTTGTTCTTCCAATGGATACTTCTAACCGAAGATTGCCAAAGCAGTACCTAACCATGTGGAGGGTCTATAGAGTTAAGGAAGTAAAGCTTTGTGAATGTACGCATTGACAACCACTTTGCAGCCAGGCGCTATGTGTGTCAACACAGTGACAGTAGTCTTAGAGATGGGAGATGGGCTCTCAGACCTTCAAGAGGCTGCTTCTTGGCCAGTGTGTAGCACACAGCTTTCCAAACTTTTCATGTTGGTGACATACCTTTTTGTGGAAAAAATTTCAGGGACACGGTAACGCGAGCCCGAACCCACCTGTGATGTCACAAGCTGTGCTGTTACTTCATGTGATGCCATGCACCATGATGTCACTTGTATCCTGCCACACACACAACCCCACCCACACACACAACCCCACACCCACACAACCCCACCCACACACAACCCCCCACACACACAACCCACCCACAACCCACACACAACCCACACACACAACCCACACCCCCACACACCACCCCCACACCCACACACAACCCCACACCCACACACAACCCCACCCACAAACAATCCCACCCACACACAACACAACCCCACACACACACACATAACCCCACACACACACACAACCCCCCACACAAGCACACACAACCCCACAAACACACACAACCCCCCCCACACACACACACACTCACACAACCCCACCCACACACAGCCCCACACCCCCACACATACACACTCCACACACCAACACACACAGCCCCACACACACAGCCCCACATACACACAACCCAACACACTCAACTCACACACGCTAAGTTGTGTACCCGGTACTACGGTCAGCCTGTGTCACTCTACCTGTTTTCTATGAAATAAGAGCTGGTCTGTTCATCAGAGCGCTTATATAGCACCAGTTAAGTTACATGAGGACACACATTCATTTTTGTTAGGAACAGGGAGGTAAGTGATTTTCCCAGAATCACAGGATGTTTGGCGTCGTTACCGAGACTCGAACCCAGATCCCCAGGCCCAAGGTCGGGAGCCCTCCACTTAGCCACGGATCTAGGTATCCTGAGAGCCGTATCAAAAAAGCATAATGAAAACCACATGCTAATGATCCGAGAGGCTACGACGACTAACACTTGCTGTGAAGATATTAACTAGGAGCATTAGACATTATACTTAGTATAAACAACCTACACGTGAGTGCTTTGCAGGTGTCCAAAGTGCAGTTAACGGTTTAAAATCGTTTAGCAGACCCAGTCCTTTGGTCCAAGCGTCTGTCACGCCAACCGTCAATGGGGTGATTGGATTGTATATCAAGTTTACAGATGGCATTCTGGTATTAAACGCATACATCAGCCAGATTGTGACTGCTTCAAAGTGGCCTTCATATAAAGTCGATTAGTGTAGGCAGGAGCCAGGCGTGCAACACCCTTTGGGCTCATGGGGCTTCATCTCCCCCCCTCTCCACCCTCCATGTATGTGTCAGCCCAGGGGGAGACAGCTTTGCAGGCTGGCGAGCATCAAATTACAGCCTCACCCAAGTACTTAACAGGTCTTTTAAAGACCATTTAATTGTAAATGAGGCTTTTGTTGTTTGTTCACCCCTTCTTACAGCCACTCTGTCCGTGGTTGGAAGAATTAGTCCAATCCCCCCCCCCACCCCCCCCCCCCGAAATATTTTCCAGCCACCCCCAAAATGTGTCTCTAGTTGCCCGCCTGGCAGGAGCAAAATTAACTCAGCTCAACGAGATCGCTCAACACAGGTGTGGAGCAAAGTGTAACAGCGTACACGAAAATCACCCCCATTGTCTGGCTACAGCAGACTGCACGTTTAAGCTTTGATTCAGTATGCAGGTAATCACCTGTTCCGAGATGGATTCTCAATGACGTGCTTTAAACGAATACGGTATGACTTATGGCACTGGCTGGATTGTCGAGTCACATTACCCTAATTTCGGCCGACCGGCAGAAGTCATCCCGTCTCATCGCACGACACACCTACGTGTGGGTCGCAACACAGTAACGTGTCTCGCCACACAGTTTGGAAAGCTGTGGTGTAGCAGATCTTAATGCAGAGGACTATCCACCTTGACAAGGCCTCCTTCTGCACAGTCTTCCCACTGTTTACACCAGAGAACTCCACAAAAAGCTGATCATCCACAAGGTCATGCTTGGTACAATGTTATGTTAAATATATTTCTATAGTGCAACTGTGACCTAAAAGGTATCATGGCACAGAGGTAAGAGACTAATGGCACCACCATAATAGCAGTAGGCAGCTATCGCGAATAGAGCCAGGTTTTTATGGCTTTTCTAAAAGAAAACAAATCATGGATAGGGGATCAAATTTGCGCGGGAAGCCACTCCAAGGCAGCCTGGCTGTAAGATGGCTGTAGTGAGGCTCTGCGGGCTGGAACAGTTATTTTTCATTTATCTGCGGCCATCGGAGAGGTTGGAGGTGGCCGAGCTGCGGAGAGGCTTCCGCTGTTAGAGTGCAATATCATCGCTGGAGCATGAGAGGTTGTACAATGGCGCCATTGCTGCCTGTGAGTTGGATGCTGGGCCACCTGCAAGTCCTACAGTGCACTGGGCGAGTGCGGCTTCACCGGCCAAGAGTGAGGCGGGCGAGGTGGATGGCGTAGAACGACTGAGGAGTTGCGGTCCGCTGAGACGGCAGGTGACAGGCTGGACGTTACCTGTGAGTGAGAACGAAACTCTCCAGGACAGATTGTTGCTGGTGCTGAGACTGGGTGCTGTGGCTGCCGGCAGACCTGGGCCCAAAACAGGTGGAAGATGAGACTGGATGATGGCGATGTGCTACTGGGCCCTGCGGGGGCTCTCTTGCATGAGGCGGTGACCCTGGAGGCCAGTAGAGGTGCCCTGCAGTGCTGACTGTAGCGTTAGCACGCCCTTGATCCTGTCTGGGCCCCCTCTGCATTAAGGAAAGGGGTAGATGGGCCTGTGGAGGCCAGGGAGCCAAAAAACTGGCTGGAGATGCTGCTACATCAGGAAACTGAATGCCGGCCCACCTGAAGATAAGAATCCATTATTCATGCATGGTGCGTGGAGCTGCCCTACCTTGCTCCACCGTGTGTTTAGGCCTAGTGAGGAACTCCAGTGGGAGCACTGTCTAAGACACAGTGGAGGGGAAAAGTAGCGGGGGCCGAAAAGGCTGCATTTCCTGGGATTCTGATATTGAGTGGCAGAAGGAGGCAACCCTGAGCCCCCGCTATCTGGAGTGGGGTCAGCGGGGATTGTGGACTTCCCCCAGGGCTGGGCCTCAGCGCACACCATGCCCTACCATGGGAACAATGTATCCTTTATCCAGATTTTACACTTACTCTTCAGGCTGCACAGCGCTCATTCATACCTGTGAAACGTGTCCTTCAAAAAACAGAAACCAGGTACTCCCTGCTCTATACCGCGAAGTTGCACATCTTTCATGCTGGTAAGACTATATTTTATGGATCCGAAGGCGGCTTCAAAATTTGTGAAGGGCTTACCCCCGGCCAGGACTGAAAACTCTCATACCCAGGCTGATGAGGAAATAGGACGTACCAGTGATAATCAGCACAAACAAATTCCCTTTTCACTTATGTTTACTAACCATAAGAGATGTTGTTTACAAAACTGTAGTAAAAAGGACCAGCTGATTATCTAGAAGACACATTTATGTGAATTCTAAATAAAAAACAATTCTATAAGTTACAATAAAAACAATAAACACAAGGGGACATTAAATTAAATTACAGAAATTCTAAATAATAACAATGAAAAGCCAGTTTTCACATGAGAAAGTTGTTTATGTAAATGTATATGCATATATTTTATTATTTAACAATTAAAATCCCATTGATACACTGAAGAAATGTGTACAACATCTCAATTACATTCTATCAATGTGAGGTAGATTGCAAAAAGTGCATGTGCATGTATTTAAAATCTTGTACATAAACTATTGCAAAGAACTCTATATATTTGATCTCATGTCATTCATATTGCAATAAAACAATAGCAATCAATTATCACAAATTGTTTAGAAGAAACATAACATATTAATCAAAATGGTTGTTCAAAACCAAACTCCTTAAGAGCTAGCTGCATCAGGACTGTTGACGCAGCGTTTCAGTGAAAAGTAAAACTCTCATCACTTCAGGACAAATTTTAAGTGTTCAATAATTATGAATGTTTTGGACAGGATAAATCCTTCTTGGACGGAGCAAAAGCCTAAATGGCATCGGTTTTATTTTCAAGCCAGTAAAAATCTTGGTTGGAGCAGTGGCCTATCCAAAGATGTTATAAATTTACAAACCAACTGGTCAATGCTTAGTGGTTTAGAATTTGGAGGTCTGCTAGCGGATTCATGGCAATCTTCCATCTCCATGGTATCTTAGTAACATAGACCAGGCTATAATAAAACTCAGAACTCTATTCCTAAATAAAGATGATAACTGAACCATGCGAGTACCCTCAAGTTGCCTTTAGCAATATATTTAATTGACTTGATATTACGTGGTATCAAATTGGGACTCTTACGTATTAGGGGCCTCCACATACAATCCGAGGTCATGGAGGTACCAGTGATAATGACTAAGTATATAGGTGGCGCTTGGGATACTAAGGCACTGTTTTGCAAGCGCCGAAGCTATCCATATTGCCCCCTTGAAAGTTATCACTTGAAACACACATGGCTAAAATGACAAGCATAATGCGAGGCTGGCGCAGATATATGCTTTCTCCAGGAACTAAGGGAGAAAATTACAAAAAATCAATTTGATGGACAGAATGTAGATCAATGTCTTACATTCACCCCAGTACAAGGATCTGGGCCTAAATACATCGTTTTTTGCACTCCACACCATCCTGGGTTAGATAATGGCTTTATGCAAATCAGCTCTGACCCTGTGCCCCATGGGAACAGTCCAGTCCGAACTACAACAGCCATATCTTTCCCAGACCGCAATCAAGCATCCGAGGACCAGACCGGTTTCGAGGTAACACCTCTCATCAGCCCGGCTAGCTTGACTCCAGTGGTGTGGAGGCTCTGGGACCCACGTCTGAGCTACCCCAGTACACTCAGGGAGAAAATTACAAAAAATACTGGGGTGAATGTACGACATTGATCTACATTCTGTCCATCAAATTGTTTTTTGTAAATTTCTCCCTGAGTGTACTGGGGTAGCTCAGACGTGGGTCCCAGAGCCTCCACACCACTGGAGTCAAGCTAGCCGGGCTGATGAGGTGTTACCTCGAAACCCGTCCGGTCCTCGGATGCTTGATTCCGGTCTGGGAAAGATATGGCTGTGTAGTTCGGACTGGACTGTTCCCATGGGGCACAGGGTCAGAGCTGATTTGCATAAAGCCATTATCTAACCCAGGGTGGTGTGGAGTGCAAAAAACGATGGATTTAGGCCCAGATCATTGTACTGGGGTGAATGTAAGACATTGATCTACATTCTGTCCATCAAATTGTTTTTTGTAATTTTCTCCCTGAGTGTACTGGGGTAGCTCAGACGTGGGTCCCAGAGCCTCCACACCACTGGAGTCAAGCTAGCCGGGCTGATGAGGTGTTACCTCGAAACCGGTCCGGTCATCGGATGCTTGATTCCGGTCTGGGAAAGATATGGCTGTGTAGTTCGGACTGGACTGTTCCCATGGGGCACAGGGTCAGAGCTGATTTGCATAAAGCCATTATCTAACCCAGGGTGGTGTGGAGTGCAAAAAACGATGGATTTAGGCCCAGATCATTGTACTGGGGTGAATGTAAGACATTGATCTACATTCTGTCCATCAAATTGTTTTTTGTAATTTTCTCCCTGAGTGTACTGGGGTAGCTCAGACGTGGGTCCCAGAGCCTCCACACCACTGGAGTCAAGCTAGCCGGGCTGATGAGAGGTGTTACCTCGAAACCGGTCCGGTCCTCGGATGCTTGATTCCGGTCTGGGAAAGATATGGCTGTGTAGTTCGGACTGGACTGTTCCCATGGGGCACAGGGTCAGAGCTGATTTGCACAAAGCCATTATCTAACCCAGGGTGGTGTGGAGTGCAAAAAACTATGGATTTAGGCCCAGATCATTGTACTGGGTTGAATGTATGACATTGATATACATTCTGTCCATCAAATTGTTTTTTGTAATTTTCTCCCTGAGTGTACTGGGGTAGCTCAGACGTGGGTCCCAGAGCCTCCACACCACTGGAGTCAAGCTAGCCGGGCTGATGAGAGGTGTTACCTCGAAACCGGTCCGGTCCTCGGATGCTTGATTCCGGTCTGGGAAAGATATGGCTGTGTAGTTCGGACTGGACTGTTCCCCTGGGGCACAGGGTCAGAGCTGATTTGCATAAAGCCATTATCTAACCCAGGGTGGTGTGGAGTGCAAAAAACGATGGATTTAGGCCCAGATCATTGTACTGGGGTGAATGTAAGACATTGATCTACATTCTGTCCATCAAATTGTTTTTTGTAATTTTCTCCAGGAACTACACTTAACCAAGCAGACTATTGCGTGTGATTGGAGAGGAGTATGTAACATGTTACTCTAATTATGCAAGTGGGGTTGCTATTCTTATCAGAAAGGGACTGCACTGGCGTACAAGGATTGCTAAGTGTGACCAACAGGGGAGATTTGTGATGGTGGCGGGTTCACTGGAGGAGCGCCCATTTAGACTTGTGTCTATGTATGGTCCAAATATTGATGATCTAGACTTCTTCCTTGAGGTCTGGAGGCTTGTGGATGCACTGGGGGCTGGACCGGTGGGGGCAGGGGAGGGAAGGGGGAGGAGAGGAGACCACAGTGTTCTTTTGGACCCACAACTTGACAGGTTAGGAGATTTCCCCCAGTCCCACCCCGGGGCAGTTCCCAGCTTTTGTCCCTTATCACAAATTGGAGACGTGTTGAGGGCTAGGAATGGGAATAAGCGAGAAGGAACTTGTGTGAACCCGGCGACTTCCTCCTGGTCGGGCATTGACTATTAACTTGTGTCCAGGGATGTTGATGCGTGGGTGTCTGCTGTGTCTCACCTTTCTCAGATCACTCCCCAGTCTTATTTGAGCTTGTTATCCCAGAATGCCCGAACAGAGCTTTTACTGGCGACTTCCCCCTGGAACTTTGTAGGACCAGGCTATTCCATGAGGCTATTTGTGCTGACTTCTTCAGCCATTATGTGGGCACCTTGGAGTCTCCTTTGGGAACCTTGTAAGTCACTTATACAGGGAGAATGCATAGCTAAGCAGGCTGGTATGTTACTGGACCTTCGAAGGGACTTGAAATGCTTGAGGGTGAAATTCAAGTCTATGAAACTGAATATTTCGCTACACGAGGTGCGCAGGTGTGGGTGGAATACATAATAAAATGTATTATTTTGAGGAGGCCGCGCTGTGCAAGACACATTATCTGGGCAGGGATGTGCAGGCGAGGAGATATTTGGAGGGAGATAGAGCCGGGAAGACACTTGCTGGCCTACTACTGAAGCCCTGGGCTACTAATTATATGGCTGAACTGCATACTAGTGGGAATGAGTTCATTATTAGGCAAGAGACGGTAAAGAAAGAACTGATGGCATTTTACACCGCTCTGTATAGCACTATGAAGACTCAAACTCCCTCTAATCTTGCAGCATTTTTTGAGTCGATTCAGCTGCTGTGACTCGAAGAGGGGCACCGTCTTTTTCTTGACAAACATTTCACAGAGGAGGTCATTTGTGTGCTCCCACTGGTTAAAGCCCCAGGCCTAGATGGGCTGTATTTTATAAAGAGTATGTTTCCTTTCTGGCTCCGCATCTTCTAGATATGTTCAATAAGTCTTTGGAGAGGGGTGAATTACCCCCATCGCTTAGAGAGGTATTAATTGTCACTTGAAGACGGGTAAGGACACGCAGTATTGCAATTCGTATAAGCTTTTATCCATGATAAATGTGGGCAAATTAATTGAATGAAGGCTCCTCCCAATGCTTCCTCTTATTGTGCGTACGGATCAATCAGGCTTTGTTTCGGGCAGAGCCACCACACATAATTTGAGCACCTTTTTTGCCATCCTCCAGGAGATAGAGCCCTCGATTGAAGCAGCAGTAATTTTTCTCAACGCCACCAAGACTTTGGATTTTCTCGAGTGTACGTACCTGCTTGCCTAGCTGCAGTGATTGGGACTCAGCCCTAGGTTCCTCCAATTGATTGGCTTCTCTATGCGAACCCTTTGGCGAGACTACAAATTAATTGAGTGGTTTCCCCTTCATTCCGAATTTCCCGAGCAATGCGGTAGGGATGCCAACTCTCCCCTAGACTCTTTGTCATTGCCATGGATACTTTGGCTGCGCAGTTCAGGCAGCATCATGCACTATGTGGCCGCGCCTTCAGCCGCATGGGTTACTGGTTTCTGTGTATGCTGATGACATCACCCTGTATGTTAAGCAGCCAGCTAGATCCTCTGATTAAGGAGCTCAAGTTCAGAAATTTGTATAGCGCACTACTCACCCAGAGGGTCTCAAGGCGCTTGAGGGAGGGTGGGTGCATTACATATCGAATAGCCAGGTTTTTAGCTGCTTTCTGAAGGAGAGGTGGTTCTGTGTGAGGCGGAGGTGAGTGGGGAGAGAATTCCAGGTTTTGGCCGCTAAGTAGGAGAAGGATCTTCCTCCCATGGTGGATCTGTGGATGCGCGGAATTGCGGCGAGGGCTTGATTGGATGATCGTAGTTGGCGGGTGGGTGTGTAGAAGGACAGCCACGTGTTGAGGCATTCGGGTCCTAGGTCGTAGAGGGCCTTGTGTGCGTGGGTGAGGAGACGGAATGTTATTCTCTTGTTGACGGGGAGCCAGTGGAGTTCCTTCAGGTGACCGGAAATGTGAGCTTGACGGGGGATGTCCAGTATGAGTCTGGCTGAGGCGTTTTGGATGCGTTGGAGTTTTTTCTGTAGTTTGGCTGTGGTTCCGGCGTAAAGGGTATTTCCATAATCAAGTCGGCTAGTGACCAGTGCGTGGGTGACTGTCTTTCTTGTTTCGGTGGGGACCCAACAGAAGATTTTTTTGAGCATGCGTAGGATGATGAAGCATGAAGATGAGACGGCGTTGACTTGTCTGGTCATCGAGAGGGAGGAGTCTAGGATGAAGCCCAGGTTACGTGCGTGATCTGTAGGTATGGGTGCTGTACCCAGGGCCGGTGGCCACCATGAGTCGTCCCAGGCAGAGGGGGATGATCCTAAGATGAGGACTTCCGTTTTGTCCGAGTTTAGTTTTAAACAGCTGTTCTTCATCCATTCGGCTACTTCTTTCATTCCTTCGTGTAGATTGGTTTTGGCGGTGTTTGGGTCTTTGGTGAGGGAGAGGATCAGCTGGGTGTCGTCTGCGTAGGAGATGATGTTGAGGTTGTGTTGTCGCGCAATGGATGCGAGGGGACTCATGTAAACGTTGAAGAGGGTGGGACTGAGTGATGATCCTTGTGGTACGCCGCATATGACTTCGGTGGCCTCTGATTTGAATGGGGGGAGGCGGACTCTCTGGGTTCTTCCGGCGAGGAACGAGATGATCCAGTCCAAAGCTTTTCCTTGTATTCCGACGTTGCTGAGGCGTTGTATGAGGGTGCTATGACAGACTGTGTCGAAGGCGGCGGAGAGGTCAAGTAGGATGAGGGCTACTGTTTCTCCGTTGTCCAGTAGCGTTCGAATGTCGTCTGTAGCTGTGATGAGGGCGGTTTCGGTGCTGTGTTTGGATCGAAAGCCGGACTGTGAGGGGTCGAGGGAATTGTTGGATTCAAGGAATGCGGCGAGCTGACTATTGACGGCTTTCTCAATGACTTTGGCAGGGAATGGGAGGAGTTAGATGGGGCGGTAGTTCTTAAGTTCAGAAGGGCGCTGAGTTCGGCATGTTTCCAGCTTTCCGGGAAGGTAGCGGAGTTGAAGGAACAGTTGATGACATCGCGGAGATGGGGTGCGAGGATGGAGTCTGCTTTGTTGAAGATGTGGTGGGGACATGGGTCGGTTGGTGAACCTGAGTGGATGGAGTTCATCAGGCGGATGGTGTCTTCAGTAGTGATTGGGTTCCAGGCGCAAAGGTTGTGAGAGTGCTGTTTTGGTTCGGAGGTGGGTGGAGTGGACTGTTCTTCGGGCTGGTTTTCAAAGCTGTTATGTATGTCGGCGATTTTGTTGTGGAAGAAAGAGGATAAAAAGTCGCAGAGGTCTTGGGAGGGAGTGATGTCGTTGGTGCCGGCGGTGGGGTTGGTAAATTCTTTGACGATGTTGAATAGTTCCTTGCTGTTGTGGGCGTTGTTGTCGAGTCGATCCTTGAATGCTGATTTCTTGGTGGATCGGATTAATTGGTGGTGTTTGCGGGTGGCGTCCTTGAAGATGGTCAGGTTGTCAGTGGTTGGGTTTTTTCTCCAGGTTTTCTCGAGGGTACGACATAACTTCTTGGATTTCTTGAGGTCATCGTTGAACCAGGGGGCCTTTTTGCTACCTTGTTTGATCTGGTGGTTTTTCAAGGGTGCTAATTCGTCAGCGCTGTGGGTGATCCATTGTGTGAGTTTGGTGGCAGCTTGGTTTGGGTCCGATGATATGGCAGGAGGGTTTTGGTTAAGCGATGTGAAGAGTTGGTCGGTGGTGATTTTGTTCCAGTTTCTTCGAGGAATAGGTTGTGGGGGGTTGTGGGTCGTGTTTTTTTAGTAGCTGAAGGGAACGCAGCTGTGGTCCGTCCAATGGAGAGCTGTGGTGTGATCGAAGGAGATGTGTTTGCTGGAGGTGAAGATAGGGTCGAGCGTGTGTCCGGAAAGGTGGGTGGGGGTCTCAACAAGTTGTTTGAGTCCGAGATTGGCCAGGTTGTCCAGAAGGGTGGTGGTGTTGCTGTTGTTTTTCTTTTCCAGGTGGAAGTTGAGGTGGAGTGGATGGAGAGTAAGGTGGTTGCTTAGTAGCGCCTCCCTCTGTCTATGGCAGGGTGGCTGGCGATTGCCAAAATGATTATCTTGCCTACATTTCCTTACTTGTTTCACAATCTCCCCCTGCAGCTCACGAGCAGCTTGATGAGGTCGTTTCTGCGTCCTTAGCATGGGCTGGCAGGCAGCCCAGAATAGCATTGGAGATCCTTACCTTACCATTTGAGCAGGGTGGATTGGGCACACCAGACTTCGATCTATATTACAGTTGCGCACAGGCACAGTTTGCATTCTATTGGCTGTACCCCACACAGTTCATGGTGCACACTGAGCCGGAGTATGATCATGCAATGCCTCATCTACTGCATATGGTACTATACAGACCACAGACATGGCCGAGAGCGACCCTTGACACGATTCCTTGTACTGTATGGCCTTGGTATGAGCTGTGCAGATGCGCTCGATTGGAAGTCATGTATGCCCCCTCGGTGCCATTGGCCAGACATCCAGCCCTTCTTTTCACCCAGGATGAGCGTACGTGTGACCCTCTGCGGAAACTTCAGCTAGCTACAATGGGGGCAGCGTTTCCAGATGGGTTCTTCATAGACCCACAACAGGCTTTGGAGGAGAGGGAACAACATTGCTTGACCAGCTCACATACTATCAACTTGGGGCTTCCCTTCGCACCCATTACTCCTCATTTACAGTCGCGTGCCCCACACTGCAGGCGCTTGAGACCTTTATTGGAAACCCTTCCTACGTAAGTTGATCACTAGAATGTACTCTGAGATGCAGCGCATGGCCCCTGTGCGGGTTCCTACTGCCCGACTGGATTAAGAGGCCACACTTGAAGGAGTCTATTCCTGAGGATAGGTGGAATTTCTGCTGCGCACAGACAAGGGCGACATCACCCAATTACAGGCTGAGATTGATTCATTTTCAATTTGTGCATATATTGTATCGTACACCAGAGGCTGTGCAGGAGGGGGGCTTGCGGAGGAGGGGCGTTGTGTCTGAAGCTCGGCCCCCTGCACACATTTTCTCCATCTAGCATGGGAATGTCCGAGCGTTAAACGATATTGGGAGGACATTATAGATGCTATAAAAGAGATGCTGGAGCTGCATCTAGGGCGAAGCCCGCTCCCGGCCCTATTGGGGTGTGTTCGAGATGTCCTAACCGAGTCGCAAACTAGGTGCACTACTATTGCTGTTAGGAAAGCAATGAGTTGTGATGTGCTGGGGCCGCCTTCCAAGTCCACGCATGGATGATTGGCTAAATGATTCTGCGTATTGTCAGTCAGCTGGCAGGTTACTTGGATTTAAAGGCCCCGGGTCTCGCCCCTGAGATGTTGGGGCAGGATGGCTGGTGAATTTCGATTACGGTTTTGGAATTTGAGACAACCCTTCTGGTAGCTGTTGCCAAGTTGAACTACTGCTGCCTGACTCTCCCAGGCTGATATTTGCGGATGCTTGTAGGTTCTCATCTAAGTCTTTTCCTTCTTTCTTACTTCCTTTTATGCTCAGCTATCTTTGTTTTTCATAATTTGTGTTGCCTATGCTTTAGATGGTATGTGCAGTCATCAGTAAGATGTACTTGATTTGCATCAATACAGGGTTGTCAAGTTGCACAATCTGAGCCAATGTCGATGTATACCAATGTCGATGTATACCAATCTGTATGGACCTTGTATTTCTGTGCAATATACCTTAAACACAGATTTTTTTTAAAGAGCAAGAAAGAAACTAAGAGTGACCTACCCCCTAGTCTGACCCTCTGAAAGATGGGAACTGCAGCTACATAGGCCTCCGATGAATGCAGCTCATGTGGCAGAGCCCTGCCAGCAGACAGAGGAATAGAGAATTGCAATAATTTAAAGAGCTTAAAATTGTGGCCTCCGCCACAAAAGGAGGTGAATGTTATAGCTTGAAGCTCTTTTGGGGGTTTCGATGGAACCTCTTCTCTTCTTTCGAGAGAAGGATGGGGGGCAAAGAACGCTGGTAGGGTGATCGTCTTTAGAAAAGAAGGTTGCCCATGTATTCATCATCAGTTTGACTGAGAACAAGATGGTGTAGGGTGGTTGCAACAACAGTGCCTGAAGTTCACTCACACGACAAGCTGATGTAATTACAATGAGGAAGATGATCTTTAAAGTCAGGATATGCTGCAAGCAGCTATACTTCGGTTTGAAGGGTGTATACATGTGAGACATCAAGACCAAGGTACGGTCCTACCGTGGCATTACAAATAGGTTACAAACAAAAATGCATGTCAAACATTTTATAACTCTCATCACAACAGGTGAGTTAAACAAGGGCGTTTGGACCAGCAAATGTAGAAAGGCCCAAGGGCTGACAAAGTGCCAACAAATAACCTTGTCCACTGCAAAGCTTTGCCTACCAAAAATAAAACCAAAAAAGAACATCCAACCACTTTGGTTGTAATGGGTAAGTCTTCTGGATACAACACCAGGCCACATATTTTTCCCAGAGCCCGGCAACTGGGAGTTTGTGGAAGGGAGTGTGGCAGCAAGGATGACATCCACTGTAGAAGAGTATGATCTGCTTACTATTGTTACCCCCACTTTTTGCTGTTTTTTCACTGTTTTTCGACTTTAGTCTAGCTGGGGCCCTGCTATTCAGGACCCCAGCCTAGCTGCTTCCTCTCTAAATTGATTGCATGTACTTTAGGTACACTCCAGATTGGTTACTGGGTTAACATTGTGAGTCCCTAGTATATGGTACCTTAGGTACTAAGGGCATAGGTACCTCAGAGGCCTACCAGGGGCTGAAGCATGTATTATGCCACCCCTGGGAAGCCTTCCAAAATGGCACCACAGGTCTGCTACTGCAGCCTGGGTAAGATGGTGTTAGCACCCCTTGCTAAGATATGGGTTACCTATATCTACCTTTAATCACAGACACATATAAACCTATAAGTCACTCCTATGGCAGGCCTTATCTATCCTGAAGGCAGAGTGTTTGGTTTTGTGTGAGAGGGTTTCAGAGCCTATTCTCTGAGGCTGTTCTGTGATGCAGTAAACCAAAGGAGAGCACACAGTTCCCCAATAGGAAAAGAGGGGATGAACCAACGTGAGTGGTGGCACAAAGGAGGGGAATCCTCCTTGTCGGAACTAGAGTCCTCATACACCCAGCAAGCTAGGTGTCATGCTTCATCATATGGGCTCGCTCCTCGCCGAGTCCAAGGTGCAATACCCGACGGGCATCCATAAAGAGGCTCTTTAGCAGAGATCTTCTGTTCCTGCCGTATGGTGCCTTGAGTGTGAGGGCCCTAGGGGAGGGAGTGTGTAGATGTATGTGGGTGGTTTAAAAAAAGGTTGGGTAGTCCACAGGGTAACTTTAATAGAGTAGTAACCCACCTTGTTAAAAAACAAAAGAGAGGCTGCTCTCTGGCCCAAGGGTCCAGGGGAGCAAGGCTCTACTCTACTTCAATGGTCGACATGTTTCACGCAGTATGTTCAAAGTGATACAGTGCATTTCATCAGGACAAAGAACTATCTACACTGAGTGGTCTGGAGGAAACGTTCCTACCTCCCATTATTCTAGTGTGCGAGCACGTAGTCCCGCCAAATCTAGTGGGACTCTTGCTTACACTGATGAATACATTCTAAAAATTGCATCTGGCCCTTCCCTATTAGGGAATAAAGGCCCAGTCACCAATTTACCTTATGAGTCAGATCTAAACCAACTTGAAAGGCTCAAAAAGAAACTTGAACGCACGGAATTGCATGCAAAATTTCTAACAGATTATCTAAATGCCAATATCATTCCGGCAGGTCTACAAATACGCAACATCCCAATTATCTTTGTAGACGACGAAGAATTTAAAATTGGATTTAGCTTCTCCGCCAACAGGTGCTCACGCACCTGGATGGTGTTGAGTATAGAAACAGCACTTTGCCAAATTCAAATTTTGACAAAAGAAATTGAATCTTTAGAAAAAAAGATCTCTGGTGACAGCACCATCACCAATAGCAAACTTTTATTGGACAAAATACAACAAACTATAAAAGAGTTTGAGGAGTTTAACTCACACAAGAAAACTGAGAAACTCCAAAACGACATTAAAAGATATAATAAGGAGAATACCTACCCTTATTTGAGGAAAGACTTTTATACAGCCCAAGGTCCAAACAACCAACCATCTAAACGGGTGACCTTCTCTGAAACTAGCTCTGAGTCTGGCAGCGATAGATCATTCAATTCTAACTATCGCCAAAACGATCAACAACCATCCACATCTCACCAATCTTTTTTAGGCCACGACCAACGAGGCTCCAGACCACCAGGGAGGTCTCAACAACCAAAGAGGGGATGGTACCGGAAACAGTACACACCGGGCTTCCGCCAAACCCGGAACCGGTATTACGAATGGTAAATGAAGATTTAACTATACCTATCTTCAACCTTTCTACATATAAACTCTCTGAACAAGAGATGGCAGTTTTATCCAATGGCCTTAGCTTTGTGCCAACCTACAAGAATGATCTTTTTCAAACAAAATTGGAACTGTATCGTTTCTTTCGCACAGTTAGATTAAAAAATTTCTTTGCCAATAACATCTCTGATCCTAAATTAGGCTTCACTGGACTCAGAAATCCATCTACTTTCTACCCTCCTAATGCAATGGTAAATAAAGACATAATTACCTTTGAAAATGCAACACTTTTAGAGATAGAAAATCTCTTTAAGAATCCATGTAAATTTAAGCCCAACTTACCCAGAGAACAACAAGTAGCTTTACAAAACTTCCAGAAGCTACCAGATGCTATACTCTAACCAGCTGATAAGGGTGGTGGGATAGTGCTATGCCAAAAATCTAAATAAATGATGAAATGATGAGACAATTATCTGTCCCCACTCACTACAAAAAGCTGACCTGTAATCCAACTAAAAGACTGACCACAGAAATTACAACTTTAAGCAAAATAGGTCTAGAGGGAGGTTGGCTGAATGAGAAAGAGGCTTCTTTCTTAATCAATAAAACCCCTACAGTACCTGTAATCTATATGCTCCCGAAGGTGCATAAAGATTTAAATAATCCACCAGGTCGCCCGATTGTGTTGGGGTGTAATTCAATCCTAAAACCCCTGGCACAGTATGCAGATTTCTTTATCAGACCATTCGCTGTTGAACGCTCTACCTATATCAGAGATACCACAGCGGTAATAAATGAGGTTGAAAAATTTCAATTTGATCCAACAACTAACATACTGGTTTCTATGGACATAGAAAGCCTGTATACTAACATCCCTCAAACTGAAGTTTTGGATATACTCAACATACTTTTAGAATCTAGACCAAGACCGCACTCCTTCCCTACTGCTTTCATCTTAGAATGTACAAGATTGCCTCTATGTGAGAACTTTTTCTTATATCAGAACTCCTTCTACCAACAACAGAAAGGAGTGCCTACGGGTGCTGTTTTTGCCCCAGATATAGCAAATATTTATGTTACACAGTTTGAAGATGAACACATTTGGCATTCTTCCAATCCATTTTCCTCAAACATCTTGAAATGGCTAAGTTATATAGATGACGTTTTTCTAGTCTGGGAGGGTACTGTTAACCAACTGAATGATTTCCATCTATGGTTAAACTCCAGGAACACCAATCTTCAGTTTACTCTTGAACATAACACTACTGAAATGCCATTCCTTGATATAAACATTAAGGTTGACATTAATAATCAACTCTACACCACCCTGTTCACCAAAAAAAACTGCGAGAAACACACTTTTGAAATATACTAGTCATCACCCTCGAGCATTGAAAGATGGATTACCATTTGGACAATTTCTTCGTCTCCGACGAAATTGTACATTCAAAGATGACTACTTTAATGAAGCTAACAAACTAAAAGACAAACTACACTCACGCGGTTACCCCTGTAGACTACTGAGGAAATCAATGAAAAGGGCCTGGTATTATGACCGTGATATCCTATTTATTTATTTATTGTGACTTGTATAGCGCACTATAACCCAGGGGTCTCTAAGCGCTTTGTTAGGATCAGCTAGACAATAAAAAGATGCATCAGATTACAATTGGCGGCCACCCCACGCTTGCTGGAAAAGCACAGTTTTTAATTTCTTGCGAAAGGGCATTAGTTTCTTTTCATTGCGGAGTTCCAACGGTAGTTTATTCCACATAGCTGGCAAAGTATGTGAGAAAGCACACCCACCCACAGTGGTCAGTCTACAGCGTGGCTGAACCAGATAGATGGAATCAGCAGATCTAAGCACCCTCCCTGGTTTGTAAAGGGACAGGCGAGATTTCAGATAGGTGGGTGCTCTGCCATGAAACGCTTTGTGTACAATGCAGAGCCCCTTGAACATTAGCCTCTGCCTAACTGGCAACCAATGGAGTTCCCGCAGGAGGGGGGATGCCTGGGTACTCCTTGGTTTCTTAAAAATGAGCCTAGCAGCACCATTCATGACCGTCTGCATTCTGTTTAAGAGGCCCTGTGAAAGTCCTATATACAATGAATTGCCATAGTCCAGCCTGGCCAAAATCATTGCAGAAACCGCGCTCCTTAGAGTGGAAAAAGAGAGCAGCGGGGAAACTTTCCTGAGTTGGCGAAGGAGGCCGACACGGCAGCCCACCACAGCTGTGACTTGCTTTTTCATGGACAGCTTACTGTCCACCTGGATGCCTAGGCTCTTAACCACCTCCGCCGGTTCTGGAGGCGTGCCCAGCTCCCCAGGCCAGAAACGATCACACCAAGGGTTGCCAGCGATGGTAATCGGCAACACCTCGGTTTTGTCCGGGTTGATTTTTAGGGAGTTGCCGGACATCCAGTTAGCTGTGCTTCTCAGAATGTTTTGCAGTCTGGTAAAGGCATTCTGGCTATCCTCCAGCTGGATGATAATCTGGGTGTCGTCTGCGTAGTTATATACCTGACAGTCCATTTGATTAAGCATTCGAATCAAAGGCTGTAGGTATATGTTGAACAATAGGGGTGACAGAGCAGACCCTTGTGGGACTCCGCAAGTGATCGAAGTTGCGGTAGAAAGCATGTCACCTAGTTGCACTTTCTGCGTCCTCCCTTATCCCTATTAACCGTCAAAGATCGAACAAACAAAACTAATATTGTATGTGTATCTACCTTTGGTACACATTCAAACGCAATTGAGAAAATTGTATCAAGACAATGGAACTTACTTCATTCATTTCCCGAATTCATGCAGAAACCCCTTTTTGCGTTTAAAAGAGGCACTAACTTACAGGACAGGTTAATTCATGCCCATGATAACACTCCTTTTGAAAACACTGTGGATAATATGAGGCAACTAAGTCCAGTAGTTGATCACTTTAAATGTAATAACTGCGCAGCATGTGCCACCACCACGACGGTAAAAACCTGCAAAATCAACAATATTCAATTCACAAATAAAAATTTCTCCGATTGCAATACCACAAATGTGGTTTATTGCATTCAATGCCCCTGCCAGCTACACTATTTGGGAAAAACTATTCAACCAATAAAAAAGCGCATCCTACAACATCAATCACGAATACTTTGCAGAAAAGAAACTGCTCCTTTGGCTGAGCATTATTTGCAGCTAGGTCACAAAGAAACAGACATGATGTGGTGGGTCCTTGAAGTGATAAAACCAAATAAGAGACAAAACAACATCGACAAGATCCTTACACTACGAGAAGGTAAACTCATCTGCCTTACCGACACTGTGAAAAGGGGCCTTAATTCTGCAACTGAATGGCATGCTCTAGCATGCCTTCCGTGAATATTCTACCATGTCCCCAGGCCTGTTTGAATTATATTGATTGGTCCATGTTTTATACGAACTGACTGACTATGAGCTTTACTGAAAACAATACATGCAGGTTTGATTGTCTTTGTACATCTCAAGAAATATACAGGACGTTTGATATCAACTTGTACCATGTTGGATTACTTATGATGTCAGTCAAGTATTCACAACAAACATGTAAAGTTGCGGATGTTCTGTGAGTAAATACCAAATTATAGACTACCCATTTTTCCGTGATTTCCCAAATTTTGTAAAATACAGATGTGAGAATCTCCCCTGGCCCTCAGTTGGCCACAATATTTGTATCTATGTCGCTTGTTGATCAAAAGACTCTGATTGGCACATATACCCATTACGATCGATTGCACTCAGAACTGTTTGACTAGTCCAATATGGCCGTTAAAGCGCAGTCCTATTTCGAGCTCCAAACGCCGTCTTTATATCGCCGAGCGCGGAGCAGCAATTACTCGTCTTGAACTGATTACACGCTGCGCTGCATTCTATGCTCATTAGGTAAGATCGAAACTACGAACCCTCATGCAGACAAAATTTCACTTGGTATTTCACTTGGTATACTGCGGCACTGACGCTCTGATACCTTTCATTATCTCCTAGATTATCGCCCCATGACTTGTTGAATATCTGCCTTGAAATTAATTTTCTACATGTGGCAAGATTAATTCCGACTTTGCTTTGTATCCACCCTATTTCCAAAGGAGAGTGCACTGCATTCTGCCATTGCTGTTGTAATTAGGTAAGCTTGCAACTACGAATTACGATGCAGATAAAATCTCCCTGGTATACTGAGGCACTGACGCTCTGATACCATTCATTATCTTCTAGATTATCGCCCCATGGCTGTTTAAATATCTGCCCTGAAACTAACTCTCCACGTGTGGCAAGACCTGATACGACTTCACTCTGTATCCACAGTAGATTGTTTTCTGACTTGGAGTCGCTATTTAATTCATCATATTAATGATTCACAGGTATGTTATCTGCTCGCTATCTCAGTCATAGTATGTGTAATTGGGCCAGCCTTGTAAATCGGCAGGTTCTATATTTTTTGATCTTTTATGTTTCAGTCTATCAGGCGAGTTCACACTTCAAAAAGCTACCATTAACACAGTGAAGCCCACTATTCGCTTTTAACGTTAAGAAGGTGCAGAATACATCGAATAG
Source organism: Lissotriton vulgaris (assembly GCF_964263255.1). Taxonomy (NCBI): domain Eukaryota; kingdom Metazoa; phylum Chordata; class Amphibia; order Caudata; family Salamandridae; genus Lissotriton; species Lissotriton vulgaris. The sequence continues at coordinate 81,352,118 of NC_141697.1, forward strand.
GTAAACAACTGTCAGTTTGTTTCATTATTTTATCTTTGAATTAAAAATTGGGTTATTCAATATAGTAACCTTGATACCTATATTCAGGAGCGGTTCCATTGTGATACTACACCTTGGCCCACTAAAAGCCATCACAGTCCGGCAGCGTTAGGAAGTGAGGTAACTGTTAATTGATATCCATTCTATGTGGTTTCATATAACATCCGCATGATATCCAAAGGAAAGTGTCTATTTAAAACATTTCTATTTTTTGCCCCTGCCCTTGCTCCAAACTATCATGTTTAGATTGTAAATGAGATATGAATGACTATAATTCTCTAATTGTCACATTCAGGTGTTTATAGACTTTAATGAATTATAGGATCATGACAATACAAAAATGCCAAAGTCATCTCTTTTGATTAAATAAAAGCATCAATGTTACAGTATCATGGAATCTGTCGCAGGTGAATTACATGACTCACTGCTCAATGTTCCAGTGTAGAAATAACTTTTTTTGCACAAAGCTATGCTTGAGCCAAACAATATGTACATATGTTACTAGTGAAATGACTTTTTAAATGAACTCCAGGATCACAATGTCTTCCATGTTTTATGTATCACCATGTCACTGTTTCTTAAATGTCTTTAGTGTTCCATAAATGTTTTTTGTTATGTCACCGAGGTGTAATGAATATATATGGTTAGTGTAGACTTGTAATTGTAAATATTTTTATTTCAGATTACAATATCTCTATACAGATTCCAATTGACAGCAGTCCTGAAGATGGTTTCTACAATTAATTCTTAGGAAACCGAAACGTCGACCTTACATCTTATCCCTGTCTTGTTTTATTCAATGTGATTGGGGATAGGTGTTTTTTTAGGTTCTGTTGAGTCATGTATTAATTTACTTATGTGTGTACCCACAGGCCTAATCCTTGTTTGTTCACTTATCTGTATATGAAGTGTTTCATCCAAATGATCTTCTGATAAAACTATATTTTTCTAATACACCTTGTGTTTTTGTTTGTATGTTGTGTCTTGATAAAATAGAGTTTCTATATTGAATTAGAATTCTATAGTATTTGATTGGTTCCCAATAAGGATTATTAATTCATCCTTCTAAAGTCACTTCAAATCCCCTTGAAGGCATCCTTGCCTTTTCACTTTAATCACCCAAGCCCTCAAGGGTATTTTTGGGTCGCTCACTTCCTGTAAATCAACTAGATGGAAGCGCTTGCTTCAGCGGTCTTCCTGGCAAAAGGAACCTTCAATTCGGTAGCCCTGTCCAGATTCGGACAAACGCCGATAATCTACCACTGTGCTGGAGCCGGGAAGCTGGAGCGGTGTCTGGTCGGAATTGCAGTGAATAAAAACAAGGTAGTATCCATGCGCTATCAAGTGGAATGATGCCTGTGTGGTCTGACGTAGGACACGTGATTCCCAGTGCAAGGACGCCGAGTGCGCTTGGTGGAGGCCCCGCTAGAAAAGTGGCCATCTTAGAGTGTGTTACACTGTCTTAAAAACAATGCCAGAGGATAGGAGAGACGAACACTCCGTCTCTGGGCGGGGGCCGAGGGGTACAGGGGGGGACCGGCAAAGGAAGGGGGGGTTTAATTACCCCGTGAAGAAACAAACTCCATTGGATTGCGCGAACCACTAGGTGTAAATTGAATAATGAACTAGGTGGAGGAGACAAGGGTTGGGTAAGGCCCATGGTGACTTAGTGGCTAACAGCGCTTAGTTAAGATGGTCATGGAACCATTACTGTGAGTTCGGATGGTGGAGTCCGGTACAATCATGGAGGGGCTGGTGTGGTAAAAGCTTCAGGGAGATCTAAAGGTATCGTGAAATCAGGTATATACAGGCTAACAATGGGGTCACTGGCAGGAAGTAAACAGAACCCCTCTGTGTGGCATCAAGGGTAGGAAGATATTTATTAGTCAAAGCAGCCCAGGGTATATTGTCATTGAGACTGCTAATGTCAGTAGTCAGGCGGTGCACCCATCTCTGTTCAATTCTAAACAGTGCTTGGTGTGTGATGCTAAAGTGTGACTCACGAGAAACAACAAAGGGCTGGCTCTAATCAGTAAGGCTGAGCCTAATAATTAACCAACAAAACAAAAGTGCCAGTACTGATATACATAATTCCAAAGAACTAATAACCACCAGAATCCTGAACAATAAATCAGAAATGGAGATTACTAATTAATAGTATTTTATTCAAAGTATTTGCAGCATTTATTTCAACTTTTGATACTTAGTACACAAAATATTTACAAAAACACACGTGGAACATGGGGGTATTGATCAAACATTCAACCATTCATTCAAGATGCAGGCATATCACAGACAACAGAAAACTTGTCTATGGTTGAGAGGGTGTCATCTTCTCACCCATAGACAGTTTATACAGAAGCCCCTAAACACAAGAAAGAGAAGTTATGGGCAGTCTTGTTTGCTTTAGCGCATTGGCACTACACGGGGACGATCACCATAAGGACAGCCGTCCTTTTACTGAGTAAAGGAACTCTTAAGGCCCTGAAGAGAATCCCCTACGAGTTCAGTGGGATTTGAAACGTGTAGGCCCAATTCCACCAGTCTACTGAAGCTTCTGGGCATCAAATTTTGCTGAACCCAGAGCTTATTTGTTGTACATTACCATACAATATTAATCTTAATTAGTTCGAATTGACCCTGTCTAAATATAGGAATGTACGCATAAAACAGCCAGTTCAAATGGTTTTGAAAATAACTGTAGACTATGGTATTTGTTTCACTGCTTTACTTTTAAATCCCCTTTTTTTTCCCCAAGTATGCATGTAAGTTTTTTTGTTGTCTGTGATATGCCTGCATCTTGAATGAATGGTTGAATGTTTGATCAATACCCCCATGTTCCACGTGTGTTTTCGTAAATATTTTGTGTACTAAGTATCAAAGGTTGAAATAAATGCTGCAAATACTTTGAATAAAATACTATTAATTAGTAATCCCCATTTCTGATTTATTGTTCAGGATTCTGGTGGTTATTAGTTCTTTGGAATTATGTATATCGGTACTGGCACTTTTGTTTTGTTGGTTAAAGTGTGACTCAAGCACCATCCATTTGAGGCTTTCTGCTTTGTGGGGAAGGTCCTTGCAGTGTGTGTGTAAAGTTTGATAGTAGTCTTCATCCATCTAACATTGCTCTTATGTTCAGAAATCCTTAACTTGACCGGTCTCATTGTTATTCATATATACTTTTTGTCACAAGGACATGTTAGGAGATAAATACCCCTGGCAGTGCTGCAATTCGTGTGCCTCTTGAGGTGCCAGGTGAAAGTGTCAGAAAGTTGGATCTCCTTAAAGATATTAGTCTGGTTACAGACTGAGCAACCCCCGCAAGGGTAGTGACCGGTGAGAAGTCCCAAAGTGTCCTCTGGACACCTGGTTCCTTGGTCCTAGGTCTGGTGTGTACTAGGGTGTCCTTGAGGTTGGGCGTACGTTTGAAAGCAAACCTGGGATTCGGGATGTTGAGGTCCCCTGTGTTCACTATACCCCAGTGTTTGGTTATCGTTTTCTTAATGAGTGTCGAGTTGCATGTGAAAGAAGTGATACAGGTGAGCGTGTCAGTGGCTTCTTTGACTGTAACCTGTAGTAAAGCCTCTCTCGGGTTGTTCATAGTCCTTTTATAAGAGTGCCTAATCTGTAGATATGGATAACACCTATCACGTAGGTTATGTTGCAAGTGCTGGGCCTCTGATTTGTAGTCAGACAAGGTGGAGCAGTTTCTCCTAATACAGAGAAACTGGCCAAAAGGCAGATTATTCCTGAGTGACTTAGGATGATGACTGTCGTATAGGAGGAGGCTATTCCTGTTGGTCGCCTTCTTGTACAGGGTGGTGTGGAGACCTGGATCTCTAAGCCAAATCCTTAAATCCAAAAAGGGGATATCACTGTTGGATATAGTGCTGGTGAATTTCAAAAATACGTTCTGTGTATTGATCCAGTTACAGAAGGCCTCACAAGTCGTTGTGTCCCCTTCCCACAATATGAGGATGTCGTCTATGTATCTCCTGCATAATGTCAGATTGTCTCTGCATGGATTGTTAGGGTTCATGATCACCTCTTTCTCAAAGGTCGCCATGTAAAGGCAGGCCACATTTGAGGCGAAGGTACTCCCCATGGGTCTGGTGGAATAAATGTGTGTTGTATTCAAAGTAATTCTCAGTGAGGGCCAAACTGGCACAGCTCATGATATAAGAGATCGGTGTAGGTGATGTCCAGTCCTCTCTAAGGAGGCTAGACTCAATAGCCTCCGAGGTGGCACGCTGTGGGATGTTAGTATACAGCGCTTCCACATCCAAGGTCACCAGTAGGTCCACCCCAACCCTCCCTTCGATGTTGTCAATTAGACGTAGGGCATCAGTGGTATCCTGGACACATGATGGTATCTTCCTCACCAAGGGCTGGAGGAAGTGGTCACAAAATTTCGAGAGGGGTTCAAGCAAGGACCCTATCCCTGATACGATGGGTCTCCCTGGGACCAGTGTGGTGTTTTTATGAATTTTAGGGAGGGTATAGAAAAAAGGAATCTTTGGTGAGGAGGAATTCAGCCTCTTTCTTACTGATCCACTCATTGGTCTCAGCTTCAAACACCAGAGTCGCTATTTACAATCATGGAGTAAGGTCCACCGTTAAGGGGGTGTAGTGGTTGGCATTCCCAAGTTGGCGTATACACTCTCTGTCATAATCCTCGGTGGATTGGATTACAATCGCACCCCCCCTTATCTGCCTGCTTAATAGTGATACTCTGGTCATTAGACAATACCCTGACAGCCACCCTCTCAAGGTTGGTAAGGTTATGGAACAGTAGGGGTTTTGGGATATTAGTCAGGTCCTTGTGTACTGCATTCTCAAACGCTAGCACTTCAGGGGGAACCATACTGTTATTTGGAGTAAACATGTTCTGTGATGCAGCAAGACCATATATTCTTAAGTGCATTATAACTTCGCGGTAAATGCTAACTCTGGAATGGCTGCATGGAACCATGTCGTGTTTGGTGTCAAACACTTTGGAATCCTACCACCTCCCCGCCAGTCCTGGCGGCGGGGGTAGAATTTCACCCTTCTAGAGGGAGAAGACATGTACACACTTACCTAACCGGTAATAGTTTAAAAGAGCCCTGGCATTACAAAATGGATGTCACAGACACAGGTCTGACCTCCTGCTGCTGGAGGAAACTTTGGCAGGGGAGGCCTGGACAAAAGGTTTCCTATCACAGGAAGGTGTGACCACCTCCCACACAGGCTTTAGTGTATTGGGGCTGGGTGGGTGCATTCATAGAATGCTTTTCAGACAGTGCTGGGGGCACACTTGTTGTCCCTGTGCATACCCCAGTTCAAGCCGGTTGCAGGGGCACCCAGCCCCTGCTCTGGCGCGAAACTGGACAAAGGGAAAGGGGTGTAACCACCCCTCTACCCAGAGGAAAGGGGTGTAACCACCCCTCTCCCCAGAGGAAAGGGGTGTAACCACCCCTCTCCCCAGACCCTCCCATAGGTGGGTCCCCAGAGTATGTCCAACCCCCTATCTTAGTATAAGTATAGGATCCCAGTCCATAGGACTTCAGATAACACCTGAACGAAACTCTGTAACGTATATCCTGGAACTTCGACATTCTATTTCGACTAGAAGACGGAAGAATCTCCCTTGGGGTCAAGGAGTGACTCCCCTGTTCAAACAGGCACCACGAAGGCACCAAGAGGTCTGCATTTCCAAGGCTCCCGCCGGATCCCGATGGATTTGCGACTCAGGACACGGACTTCCAGACTTCTCAGAGGCCGACACGAGATCCTAGCAAAGCTGAGACCCGTAGCCCTCACGAGTGACGTGGAACCGGAACTCCTGGACACCGTGCACATTTGCAAGTGCATCGACTTCCCAAGCTTTCCCGAAGTTGTGCCTTGGGCTACTTGTAGTCCAAGCCCCGAGCGCCATCGGCACTGAAGATTGTGGACATACACTCCAGAAGTGTCCCGTGGGCCCACTTCTAGCATTTCCGCTCGAGGCTCCTTCGCGATCCCTAGTCCGTCGACTGGTGGGTCCCCACGAAGGTAAATATTCTGTTCCTTGGGCTTTCCTGGTTGCTCCAGACGTGCCCTGACTCCCCAACCAAGTGGTGAGTCCCTCAGACCTTGCTGGTCTGCACTGAAGCCAAACTTTGCTTTCTGCATGGGTTGCTGTTGCCAAGGCTTGTTGGGTCCAATCCGGATACCGACACCGCAGCCCTCGACATCCTTTGTGGGACAGCTCGAATCAAGCTCCTGGTCGTCATCGACGCCTCCTGGTCCTCGTGGCTGAAGAGTCAAGCTTCACCTCCTGCACTTTAAAATCACCCAACATCGGTGGGCATCTTCTGATCGCCTCCCTGGTCACTGGCAAGTGACCCAGAGTCTGTCCCCTCTGCTTTCAGGTTCTTCACATCTCTGATCCACCCTTGGATCTACCCGGACACTTTCCACTTGGACGCCTGCAGCATTCTTCAGCAGCTCGCCACTGAAATCGACGACGAAACTCGACACAAAAAGACACCTATGCACCCGACTTCCCTGGGTGAGGTAACTCGAGTACTCCGGTGCTCCCGTGGGTGTTGACTCTAGAACCTCCTAGCTCTAATGGGGTTTGCTCCAAGTCCTCTTCTAAGTGTCCTTAATCTTTAAAATTCCAACCGCGACTTTCCCCATAGAAGTTAATGGTGATTTCCGGCTGTGTTTAGACACTGTACACGTCACCTGTGGGTCCCCTGTGTCTTTACCTTGGGTGGTTCCTGGTGGCCCAAGCGGTTCTAAAGGCTCTAGGCCTTGTATCTATGTCAGTTGTGGTTCTTATACCACTTTCCTAGTATATGGTTTGGTACGCCCCAAGGGCTCAACATATATTGTGCTAATTTACTGTGTGCCAAATAAGTTTACTGAATGCACTTTTGCCTCTAGCCTCATAAAGAGACTAGAGGGATGTGTTTAGAATAAATACATATATTTTATTCAAATTCAATATATATATTTTATATATATACCTGGTGTGGTTCTCCTTTCATTTGGCCATTCATGAGATTATAGACTGGTAAAACAAGCTGCTTTACATTCCTTCAAGACTTAGCCTGAAGGCTGCTCTCCACAGCTACCACTAGGATAGCTTTCTATATAGGTTGTCCTTAAACCTACCATCAATAAGGGTCGTTTGGACTGGTGCAAGGTGCCCACTAGAATAGTAGACAGCATATGCCAGGCCAACTTCTCACATCCACTTCTTCAGTTGACAGATCAAACAGTCAACTGGCGCTGCTCTTTTGCATGGAGGTATAATTGAGCAGATTCAAGTGGAGGACCCTGCTGTCTTGCTGTGACAGACAATCGACCTGAAGTGGTAGTCTAATTGGAGGACGGATTCTCAGGTTTAGAAGTTCTGGGTACCACACTCTCCTGCTCAAATCAAGAGCTACTAGGATAAATTGAGCTTAGTCCATCCTGATGTTTTTCAGAACACAGGCAGGAGAGGTAGAGGCGGGAAGCATTCATGAGTCTTCCTGCTGGAATGCATCTCTTAAGGAATGTTCTTACAGAATGTTCTTGCAGAAACTTCAACTTCAAATCTAGACTCTGTGTATTCTTTACTGTGGTAAAATGATTTATCCAATGTTCTCTCCACTGCAGGAAGGTGTCCTGTGCCACCTTTGGATGTAGACGCCATTCGAGATCTGCTAGACGCCATCTGCTGAGATCATCAACTCTGGCATTCAAGGACCCTGCCAGATGGTTCCGGATCAGTGATATGCCTTGACACTCCACCAAACTCTAGAGGGGTAGGGACTCCTGGCACAGGACCCAGGACTTCACTCTGCCCTTCTTGTTGCGATAACACACAATGGTAGTCCAATGAAGAGCCTGCACATGCCAACTGCTGCAGATGATAAGGAGAATGCAGGAGGTTAAGAGGCAAAAAAAGTCTTTGAGCTGTTCTCACCATGATCCAGGACTGAGGCTGAAACATGGGGATCATAGCGCAAATGTTCTAGACTCATTAGGGTGAAGGGAAGGCCCTGAACTTCTCTGTCTAGAACAGATCAGAAGAACAGGAGCCTCTGCAAAGTAGTTAGGTGCAACCCCACTGTTGTCGGAGGGTACGACTGAGTGTGGTGAGCCCAATTTCAACAGCCTGTTGGAAAGGTAGGGAAAAAGTGTTATCTCCGATCTCCAAAGGTAACTTTCGTTAACACCTGAAGGGCACCGGTGAGGTAGAAAGAAGTAGTGCAAACTGAAAATGTTTTTGCCCAACCCTGAACTGCAGATGATGTCTCTGGGACAGCAAGATGGGTACATGAAAATACACATTCTGCAGATCCAAGATCACTAATCAGTTGCCCGGGTCCAAAGCAGACAGAAAGTGGGCCACTATGAATATTTTGTACTTGTGCTTCTACAGGAAGGCATTCAGAGGCCCAAAATAGGCCAGAGCCCCTCTTAACTTCTTCAGCTCAAACAACTAGAGAGCAAAGCAACCCGCTCCTCTTTCTGAATCCGGAACCCTCTCAATAGCACCTATGGAGAGTAACACTGGCACCTCTTGTAACAGAAGGAACAGGCGTTCCTCTGAAATTAGCCCCTATGTGTAGGAAGGATTTGGCGGGAAAAAAAGAAAGGGGGCACAGCCATGCCAAATGATTTGCAGGACATATTTGTCCGATGTGATGGATCCCCATGCTGGAACCGAGTACTGAATCCTGTCCCTCATAGGATAGGTGGCAAAGTAAGGTGACTTTTACTTTTACTTTTACTGCAAGCAAAGCGAAATAGGAGGACTGATGGTCCAAGCCAGTTGAACATGTTGGATGCAATGGTGACAAATTTCATCAGCAAAATGTTCAGGGCTGTGTTGTTGCGATTTAAGGAGGCAATGATTGCCTGCCGACATGTGCGAACTCCCAGTTTGTTCACCTCTCTCCATAGTCTGGCCCAGCGTTTGTTCAGCAGTGTTGGGCAGACGCACACGACATGCTTGATTGATTCTTCGCAGCCACCTGCTGACCTGTATGCTACCTGCCAGACCAACATCCAGAGCCTTGACAGGACTGCAGTGACTGGTGTACTGTTTGGGGAGACTATCTTGGCCTAAAGGACAGCCCTCTGAAGTAGGATCACCAGGAGCCAGTCTGTGACCCTTACCATCAGAAGGAACAGGGATTTAACTAAGTCCCCACCAAGGTATAGTGAGTGCCTTGTGAAAGGGGAGCAAGGGCACACACAAGACTGGCCTAGTCAGCACAATTTTGGTACAGATATTTGTTTTGGTGTCGAGGGAATGCATCAGTAAATCTAGGACCTGGGCAGCTCACAGGACCATTACTGGAAATGATGCGCTGTCTGTTGGTGACCCAAGTGGAAACTCAAACCCTACAACAGGGCAAGTACCAAGCCCACAGACCTCTTGTAAATCCATTTAAAAGTTAGTTGTCAGCTGTGTAGTAACGGGTGAGAAAATCATCCCTGTCCTGGGGTGTCCCATATTCAGAATCAAAGGCTATATGGCAATCGTTTGCACGTTTGTAATCTCATAGAGCAAAATCTGTCTAGATCAAGCCAAAGTTAGTTCTGCGTCTCACATCCGAAACATCACCAGATCCTCTTAAGGTGCCAGTGGTGTCAGTACCGGCATTGAAGTGAAAGGGCCCGATACAGGTCTTGGAGCCAGAATACAAGCCTGGACCAGAGTCGGTATGGGGACCAAAGCGCATCCCAAGAGGGTCAAATGGCACCACAGATGGATCTGTCTGTGGCAAACCAACTTATTTGACACAAATGTCAGCACGCAAGTGTATCACTTATATGTGGCTTCACTCCCTCATTTCTAGGGCAGTAAGGAACCAGTGAGGAGCGGCACAGCACGCCCGGAGGCGTGCAAGAGCTTTGCTCTATACAAGTTTCCAGATCCAGTCTGGTGCCTCAGAAGTATTCAAAAGTGATTAATCTGTAGTTAGAGGTACCCATCAGAAATAGAATTTCAGGGTGGAGGTGAAGCAGAGCTGGTTTCAGAAGGTGTGGTGCATGTCGCTTCTACTTATTAATTGTACAGAGACCCACATCCTGCAGAATGTAGGGGTCTGTAAAAGAAGTTACCCAATAACTGCTGAGACTATTGATCAGATGTGGTAAGAGAGACTTCGAGTAAAGTTTTTGCTCAGTCAACTCCAGATTCTAGAGCAAGAAATATAAGGACTGGCAAGCCTAGAGGTCTGGCTTTACTTAAGAATTGCTTCTTTGTTCTTTTGCAATTTTTGTATGTTTGAGAGGATTGGTGAGCAGGAGAACATGGGAATGAGTCCGTGAATATATAACGAATGGATGGATGACTGAACCCATGGAAGAATGAATGGGTAAACTAACTATTTTAACTTAGTCAGCTGCAAATAACCCATTGGTTAAGGCTTAAATTCCTACAATGTGGGATTTAGTGCAGTGTGATACTTTTTTATTAACTGGCTAAAAACACTTGTAGAGAATTATATTTTTACACTTGGATGGGGGTAAAACAACTGCATGGTGCATAAAACGATCTAGCCCTTCAGAGACGATTGTTTGAAAGGCTTTAGCTGCGTTATTAAAGTGAGCGAATATTGCCAGGCATATCTGTATTGCTTACTGCATAGCTACTACTTAGATGCCCTGGCTTGCATATAAGCGTATATCAAAGCTGCCTTTCTTTGGGGCATCAAGTCTCTAAATTGACTGGAACAAAGCGACAGAGTGCATAAAAGCACTAGTTACTTCCCTTCGGTTACGATATATGTGTAAGAAACATTATTAGTAATAGATTCCTTACCTTAGAATTACCCCCAAGGTGTCAGACAGAATCCGGAAAGTTTTCGTCAGCAGTACCCCTGCGGGTCTGTAGGCATAGTTGTGCGGCTCCTCATGCGTCGTTGTTGCCGAAATGATGTCGCTGGAGCTCATTAGACGCGCCCTCGCACGCTGATTTCAGTTCTGTCCACGACTTTCCGTGCCAGGAACGCAGAGCCATGCAAGAAACTGACCACTAGTGCCTTGAAACTAGGGCCCTGAAAGGGATGACCTTAACCCTAGAAATCAGCAGAACGGGAAGGATGGGTGGGGTGGTAAGGAATCAATCACTACTAATGTTTTACAGATATATCATTACCAAAGGTAAGTAACTTGTGCATCTGAAAGAACCACGTAGTGACAGATTCCTTACCTTAGAATAGATACCCCAGCAATACCAACCCCAGAGGTGGGTCTGCGAACCAGGATCACACCAGAAAGACCTGGAGAAAAGAATGGACAATGAAGCCGTCTCTCCGGACTTGGCTGTCCAGGCAGTAATGCTTGGTAAACGTGTGCAGCGAGGCCCACGTAGCTGCCCGACATATGTCATGCAAGGGAACTCCCCGTCCCAAAGCAGTAGCTTTGGCTGCCGTTGCCCTGGTAGAATGGGCGCGCAGCCCCAACGGAGGCTCCTTTTTAGCCAAAGAATAACAAGCCTTTATGCACAGAGGCGCAGAGCCTCCTGACATAGGGTCCACGACCCCACCCACCCTGTTTGTTACAGGACCACATGGCGGTGGTGTTGTCCATGAACACCTGCACTACTCTTCCCTGGACAGAGGGAAGGAATGCCTTCATTGCAAAACGGATCGCCCAAAGCTCCAGAAGGTTGATGTGGAACCCAGACTCCGCCGAAGACCAGAGGCCTCTGATCTCCGCCTCTCCCATGTGGCTGCCCCATCCCAGAAGGGATGGGGATGCATCCGTCACAACTGTTTGTTCCGGTTGGGGAAGGGAGAGGGATCTACCATTAACCCAATCGCGATTCGTGAGCCACCACTGCAATTGTCGTTCAGTGCCCCCGAGATCTGGACGTGATCGGTCAGGTTGCCCTGATGCTGCGCCCACTGGATCTTCAGGTCCCACTGCAGAGGCCGCATATGCCATCTGGCATGATCCACTAGTAGGATGCAGGAGGCCATCAGGAGCCGGAGGGTCATCCTGACCGAAACCTGGGATAGAGGCTGAAAGATCGGAATCATAGCCTGAATATCCCAGATTCGCTGCTCGGGAGGATAAACCCGAAACTGGACCGAGTTCAGAACCGCTCTGATGAGAGGGAATAAGGTGCGACTTCGGCACGTTGATGGAGAACCCCAGCAAATGCAGGAGGTCGGCCGTAGTCTGGAGATGGGAGACTACTGCTTGGGGCGAACCCACCTTCAACAACCAGTCGTCGCGATATGGGAAGACTGGAACCCCTGATCTATGCAGGTGAGCTGCGACCATCGCCATCACTTTCGTGAACACCCGAGGGACGCTGGTAAGGCCAAAGGGGAGCAGGGTAAACTGAAAATGCTTGTGGCCTACCGTGACGGCAGGTAACGCTGGTGGGCTGGCAGGACGGGGATGTGGAAATATGCATCCTGCAAGTCCAGCCCTACCCATCCAGTCTCCAGGGTCGAAGTAAGACCAGACCTGAGCTAGCGTCAACATCTTGAACTTCTCCTTCTGGAGGAAGCATTTGATGTTTCTGATGTCCAAGATCGGACGCAGGCCCTTGTCCTTCTTGGTGACCAGAAAGTAGTGGGAATAACAACCACGACCTACTTCTGGTCAAGGAACGCGCTCGATGGCCCCCTTGGCCAAGAGGGCCGTGACTTTCTGCCGCAGAACCGCAAGATGGTCCCCCGACATGCAGTGGTACTGAGGTCACATGGCTGGAGGGGTAGTCTCGAAGGGGAGGGAGTAGCCCCTTCGGACTATTTCCAGCACCCACCTGTCCGATGTGATGTTGCACCAGTTGATGGGCCCTAAAGTTCGGACCAGGAAGGCTTTGAAGGGGATGCTGCGTGGGTGGAGGTGGACTTACCCGCCCGCTGGCCCTCAGGACCGCCCCAGCGGTTCCCACTTCCGCGCTGAGGTTGTTGCTGCGCAGGCCTGTAATGAACGTGTTGGGCACCCCTTCCGTGGTCACGAAAGGAGAGAAAAGCAGAAGGCGGAGGAGGTCGAGTGGCCGACAGGCCCACGACTTGGCTGAAGCCCGTGAGACCTTAAAGCGCTCCAACGCACTATCCGCTTTGTTGCCAAAAAGGCGAATGCCATCAAAGGGCATGTCCATCAAAGTGTTCTGGACATCCCCGAGAGGCCAGTTGTTCTCAGCGAGACGTGGCGCCTAAGCGCCACCATCGTGGAAATCGCTCTGCCTAGCAAGTCGGCAGTATCAAGCCCACAACGGATGGTGAACTTAGCTGCGTCTCTCCCAGCTACCATAGCCTGGGCGAGTACAGTCTGGGCCTCTTTCCATAGAGTGGGAAGTAATGGCCCAAGAGGCATGCGGTGTTCACTGACCGCAGCCCTAAGCTGGCAGATGAAAACAGCTTCTTGCCAAGCTGCTCCAGCTTCTTGGATTCCCTATCCGGAGGTGCAGAAGGGAATGCGCTCTGGGAAGGGTGTCGCCCGGAGCCGGGCGATGGAGTCGGGCCACGTTCCTGTTCACAGGAGCCCTTGTGTTGGGCATGGACCAAGTGCCCAAAAGAACGTCAGACAGTGCATCATTAAAAGGCAGCAAGGGCCCTGAACAGGTTGCCTCCGGCTGAAGCACTTCAGTCAGGAGGTTAGTTCTAACAAACACTGTAGATAGTTCGAGGTGGAGGGTCTGGGCCGCCCCACACAACACCACTGCATAACTCCCTCCCTCCTCTGTAGCAACAGAAGGAGAAGACAGAATGCCAAGGTCAGGCGAGGTCTTGCGACCCCGGCATCCCCCAAATCCTCTGCCCAGTCCGGGTCGTAATTACACTGTTGTGTGAGAGGGTCCTCAAGCCCCTCCCAGTCCTCCTCTTCCTCTGAAGTCTGTGAAACAGGCTGAAAATAAGGAGGACGGAAATAGGGGTAGAAAGGCCCCATCGGCGTCTGAATTGGCGTCGAGTGACGCCGTTCAGACGCCGCGTTCGGCTCAGGGCTGAAACCGGAGACGAAGTCGGCAGTAGTAACGGACGACGTCGGAAGTGGTGCTGGAGGAGGGGTCGACACCGGTGAAGGTTTTATCAGGTCAACCGGTGTCGCCCGGGACCTGAGCCCGGATCCATGGCGGTCCTGCGGCACTGGGGCTGGAGCCACCGGCGTCTGAAGGGCAGGACCCCCAGTCGGGCCCGCGAGGCCCGAAGACGCACCAGTGGGACCAGATGGCCTAAAGAGTCAGGTCATGGCAGCAAGAAGCTCTTGCACCTGAGCAGGCATCGCTGACGGACCCGGGAAGGGCGGGTAGGCCGGCGGCGACGTCACAGCTCCACCAGAGCCACAGGGCTGGCACCACCCAGACCCTCAGCCGTGACGGGCGATGGGATGTCGAAGAGTGACAACGCTTCTTCGAATTCCTGGAATGCTTCGACTTAGCCGACCCATAGTGCGAAGACTTAGATCCAGATGAATGATGGTGACAGCTACGCGCCGGTCCCTCGACCTACCCCGGGACCGGGACCTTGAGCGGCGCAGAGCCAATTGCTGGAATTTCAGCAACTGTCGGGACTGCTCCCGCAAAGTCTTCAGCGCCATGGCCCGGCAGTCGGGGCACGACTTGGAGTCGTGGTCGCACCCCTGGCAGTAGAGACTCACGCGGTGCGGGTCCGTCGCCGACATCATGCCGTGACAGTCCCCCCAGTTCTTGAAGCCGGGCATCCTTACGACACTAGGAGTCGATCGACTAGGAAGAAATGAGGTAAAAGGCCTCGAAAAAACTCAAGTAAAAAAATGACTGGGGGTAAGTGCTCTTCCTGGATCGGCGCTTGCTGGGGCGGAAAAAGAAAGAACTGACGTCATCTCGCGTGGTCGCATCTAAGTAGCTCCAGCAACGTCACCTCAGTGACAACAACGCCAATGACGCACGCGGAGCCGCACAACGACGTCTACCGACGCGCAGGGGTACTGCTGACGAATACGTTCCGGATCTAGTCTGCCGCCTGGGGGTAATTCTAAGGCAAGGAATCTATAAACTACGTGTTTCTTTCAGATCTCTTCATTTTGGAAGAACTGTTCCCAAGCTATGATAGGAATTCCTTTTTAACTTGAGCTGGCGAGCTGTTCCATCAATCAAGACATCTGCTGGAGGAGCCGTCACAGATCCCAAGAAACTCCTGCTACCTTGGAAGTACTGAGAGAACCACAGGGAGTTTGCACAGGCTTCAGTTAGCCTTCTAAACAGCATAACACTGAGCAACTTAAGAAGTTGTGTTAAGGGGGTAAACCTGGCATCCTGCGTAAGTTCCTTATTCTTTCTTAACAGAAACACAGCCAACACTCCACTGAAATGACTAAACCACTTCAAAAAGAGGTAAACATCAATCTTCCATGTTTAATGCTTTTTATCATCATTAGCAGGCCATACAGATCATCTTCAGACCCAGCACCTCCAAAAATGTTTGAAGATATGTCTTGCACAATCAGCGCAGGGGAGGTAGCTAGGAGCTTACTCAACAAGTCCCTGGAAGTAGGTCCTTTCCAGCTAGAGTTGAAAACCTCCTTAGACTACTCCTCAAGAAGAACCACCTCAACATATCCAGCCCAGCAAACAGACCAATATCTAATGGCATGTTTCTAGGTAAAATGTTTGAAGGATCAGCTTACCGAGGTTAGTGAGGGAAATGACGAAGTCAGACCAGCAATCTGGACTCCAATTAACTACAGGCACATAATGAGCCCTAGTATTCATATGGGGTGACTTAAAACTTAAAACTCACTGTGTTCAAGAAAGGGGTGGCCATCCAATTCCTCCTTGACTTATCAGCAGCATGACACTGTCACCATCACACACTACTACAAAGTCTCCATCATTTAGGAACATATTAAAAATACTCTGAAATGGATTGCATCATAAATCAAAGAGAGACGAACCTTGCCAACTCTCACATCAGCCCCACACAGTAAACACTGTGGCATTCCTCAAAGGTCTAGCATTCTATGTGCATTCTTGAATCAAAGTGGCCCTCACAAAGCGAAGTTTGAAACTTCGCATTGTGAGAGCCCATTTGATTCAAGAATGCACATAGAATGCTTTTGATGCCATATGAAACCAAGGGAGCCGAAATCTTTGAAGTTGTTTTCTGTATTTGAAAATTGATAATGAAACTGGATTTGGCCTTGAAAAGAGGTGGTGCCTCAAAATGTGTTGGCTTTGTGGAATTATTTTGTTTCAAGATTGATTTTAAATTGAAAAAAGGAATGAAGGTAAGAGAAATATGAAAATAATAGTGCACATTGTGGGTGACAATTTTTGTTAATCATAATTGATGAGTATCCTCCAATGAACATAAAATTAATTTGGAGTACATCAATGAGGGTTTGGTGCTGAACAGTGTCGCGCCAGTCCATTTTTTTCCTGGCCCTCTTAATTTGTGGAATTTGCAATTATAAATTTACCCTTTAAGGTAGGCGGTTTCTGCAAATGACACTGCTATGACGCAATACAAAGCAAACGGCCTCCAAAAGCTTTTGGGGCATTCACTTCTTGTATGAAAAACATAGACCATAATATTAGCTTGAGAAAGACTTTTACCATGATTTTTACGGTCCTAAAACTTCTACACCGTGTACGTATTGGGTAGAGGATGCAAAGGTGGGTAGAAATGCAACTTCTTTGTACTTGGGTCCTATACTCAATGAGCTTGGTACTTGGTCAAACCTAAGAAAGAGTAGAAGAAGCTAATTTGAGATTACTTTTGAATGTTTATTTAGATTTGCATCCAAACTTGTTTAGAAGCCAATTAAAAAGATATGTATGATCCCTGTAGCAAACAGAGGGGCTGGTTTATGGGGATATGTGGATTATGTGGCCCTTCAAATTGTGAAAAATGCTTTTATGAAGTGAATATTGTATGTCCTTTGAAGCGCCTAATATGCCAGGAGGAATTTGGCATGGGGTATATGGAAGACAGTATAAGGCTTAGTCTCCTACTTTTATGGGATACATTTGGGACCAATCCAAAGAGACTTCATTCAATAGAGTGGTTTTAAAAGATATTTAACTTTAGATAACACTAGTTGCATTCTGTGGGTACGATATATGAAAATGAAGTGCACCTATTTTGGGAAGAGCAGACTTGTTTAATAACCCGGATCTTCTTGGGAGCCCTTCATTTGGTAAAGAATGTCAAATATATGTTTTTGACATTCTTCTTGGAATCAAGAACTATATTAGAGTTGTAAAAGAAAGGCATGCACACAAGTTTTAATTAAGGAGGGTTTGCTTTTTCACTTACAAACCGTGACTAATGCTAATCATAGAATTTTGGTGCCACGTTTTTGCTTTGAGTTGTTCATTTTTGGTGGCCATTCCAAACTAGAGTGTCTAGACAAGGAAAGCACCAAGCTGCCCCTTTGATGGTATTTCAGCGACATTTTTTTACTCTGGAAAAATGAATATGACTTTGAGGAAATGTTATCTTAGACTTCTTCTAAATAATTCCAACTTAAGGAATTGCAAGCCTGCACGTTTCACTCAAAGCAACTAGACTTTGTTGAGATGACTCGTGGTTGTAGTGTTTATCATATATATTATAAGGATTAGAATATTAATTTGTGTAGTAGAATGAATTTGATACCGTTCACTTTAAAAAAAAAGAAATGTTAAGGAATTATTTAATTATGTCAGATGCTGTTAGATACTGTGTTTTTTAATTGATGTTTTATAGCTTCACAGTCACAAGCAGCACCCTACACACAAAAAAAAACTGCAACACATCTTCTCATATGTTGAATTCCAACACAAGCTACCCTCTATCCTCACATTTGAAATATGCAAGCTCTGCTATGCCAACACCCTATAACTAGGGGTCTCAGTTTCCTAATACACAACTACAACTAATCTAAAACATTGCACAAGACTCCTTCTCTGTCTTCACCCCAGAGAGGTCGTTACACCAGTCGCACAAGAACTCCACTGGCTACTCGTAGCCAGACAGGCAATGTTCAAGGCAGTTTACATTGACCACAGAGCTTCCCAAGTAAAAGGCCACTATAAGCACAAAGTAAATTCACTTATATATACAAGGGTTGAGGCAAAAGAACTGCACCTATTACAGTCTGTGACTTTGAGGTATTGTGATGGTGCTCAAGAAACCAAGGAACACAACCCCGTCTGTTCCTTTCAGGGCAAAGCCCAAATTGCAAGAAGAAAATGTGGAATCAGCACCCATCAAAAAGTATCATCCATAATGTCTGTTGTTCCTCAATCAAGATTAAAGTTGTTTCCAAATTAACAGGGTCCGTGCTTGAGTGTGGTTTATTTTCAGTTATTTATTTAATGTTCAACAATAAATAAAATGTTCCAATGTTACAGCCAATTTGCCTCTTTTTTAGCCAACGTGTTTCGTCTCAAGAAGGAGACTTCTTCAGGGCTAAAAATAAAATACATAAAGATATTTACAAATACATATATACAAACAGACATATATAAAAAAAATACATTGAAAGATTCCTAATTTTATATATATACATATTAAAAGGAGAAAAGAATATGAACAGTCCGAGTTCTTGTAAATTTAGCAAATATTTACATAATCTTTATATTATAGACGGAACCAAAATTACTCTGTTGGTGTTCCATCATTCCAAGTCTAAAAAGTTTCTGCACTAGACTTCTTCAACATGGTAATGATGGGCATCAGGAAAAAGATTTCATACAAAGTAATGAGAAAACATGTTTTAGATCCAAAACAGTGACTCAGGAACTGAAAAAGATATACGAATCGCCATACATAATAGGAGTGTTCTAAAGAGATGTAGTATAAATGGAAGATTCCTCAATTCAAATATAGTTTTAGAGAATCTGAAATTATACATTAATCTGGTTTAGACAAATGATACTGTCACACATGAATTTTACTAAACTAATTTTGTGATAAAGTGCCAAATCAAAGCATTTTAGAAAATTTTAACTGTGAGAAAAAAACAATTCCCATCAGTACATGTTAACAACTTTAAGAATTCTTACGTTCAACTTATTAGTATTCAGTTTCTTGATGACTTGTCGTCATGACTCAAGAACCCTTATGTGTGAAGACAATTCTGAGCCAATCAGAGGAAAATAGTTTCTTACAAAAAGACAACACGTAATGTCCAAAGACTGTGTGGATAAAGATTTACAAACATAAGTCCCAGTCATGACCATTAAATTTGCTTAATGTTTACAAAGAGTACTGGCATTATTAAAGAATAAAGGATGTCAATATATTGAATGAAGAATAGAATTAAGACTGTTGGAAAATCCTATGACACTGAGAATCACAAAGCTAATCATGAAACTCTAATACATATTCCATGTCCAGCTCTATATGTGAAATATCGCAATAAATGGCTTATCATGCAGTACCAGACAGACCCAAAATATTTCAACAAAAAATAGTTAAAAGAAAAGAATACCTGTCAATTCAGATTTTTATCCTGAAGAGACTATTAAAAAGAAAGAAAAAGGGTATATAATTTATAATGTTTATATAACGGATTAAGGATATTAATCATTAATTGCTGTTTTTAGAAAATAACCTAATGACACCACAAAGTATTGAGAACCGCACTATCAATTAAGAAATTAATTAATCAATTAAGAAATTAAGATTTGTATATGGCTGGCTGAAAAAGCCTCACCCAAATGTCAGACATTTAGTCCTGTCCTTAAATTGGCCCACTATAAACACATTATTTTCGTTCATTATCATATAATGAAAAAATATTTATAAGAAGTCTTCGAATTACACATAACAGAAATACTCGTTTTGCATTGAATGAATAAATAGTCTCTTCAGGATAAAAATCTGAATTGATAGGTATTCTTTTCTTTTAACTATTTTTTGTTGAAATATTTTGGGTCTGTCTGGTACTGCATGATAAGCCATTTATTGCGATATTTCACATATAGAGCTGGACATGGAATATGTATTAGAGTTCCATGATTAGCTTTGTGATTCTCAGTGCCATACGATTTTCCAACAGTCTTAATTCTATCCTTCATTCAATATATTGACATCCTTTATTCTTTATTAATCCCAGTACTCTTTGTAAACATTAAGCAAATTTAATGGTCATGACTGGGACATATGTTTGTAAATCTTTATCCACACAGTCTTTGGACATCACGTATTGTCTTTTTGTAAGAAACTGTTTTCCTCTGATTGGCTCAGAATTGTCTTCACACATAAGGGTTCTTGAGTCATGACAACAAGTCATCAAGAAACTGAATATTAATAAGTTGAACGTAAGAATTTTTAAAGTTGTTAACATGTACTGATGGGAATTATTTTTTTCTCACAGTTAAACTTTTCTAAAATGCTTTGATTTGGCACTTTATCACAAAATTCGATTTTGTAAAATTCATGTGTGACAGTATCATTTGTCTAAACCAGATTAATGTATAATTTCAGATTCTCAAAAACTATATTTGAATTGAGGAATCTTCCATTTATACTACATCTCTTTAGAACACTCCTATGAGGTATGGTGATTCGTATATCTTTTTCAGTTCCTGAGTCACTGTTTTGGATCTAAAACATGTTTTCTCATTACTTAGTATGAAATATTTTTCCTGATGCCCATCATTACCATGTTGAAGAAGTCTAGTGCAGAAACTTTTTAGACTTGGAATGATGGAACACCAACAGAGTAATTTTGGTTCTGTCTAGAATATAAAGATTATGTAATTATTTGCTAAATTTACAAGAACTCGGACTGTTCATATTCTTTTCTCCTTTTAATATGTATATATATATAAAATTAGGACTCTTTGAATATATTTTTTTATACATGTCTGTTTGTATATATGTATTTGTAAATATCTTTATGTATTTTATTTATAGCCCTGAAGAAGTCTCCTTCATGAGACGAAACGCGTTGGCTATAAAAGAGACGAATTGGCTGTAACATTGAAACTTTTTATCTATTGTTGAACATTAAATAAAGAACTGAAAATAAACCACACTCAAGCACGGACCTGTTCATTTGGAAACAACTTTAATCCTGATTGAGGAACAACAGACATTATGGATGATACTTTTTGATGGGTGCGGATTCCACATTTTCTTCTTGCATTTTGGGCTTTGCCCTGAAATGAAGAGACTGGGTTGTGTTCCTTGGTTTCTTGAGCACCATCACAATACCTCAAAGTCACAGACTGTAATAGGTGCAGTTCTTTTGCCTCAGCCCTTGTATATATAAGTGTATTTCATTTAGTGGGCATATTGCACTATTTTGTCTAGACCTTATTGTTGGATAAAAGGTGGTATTTAATAAAAAATGGATTTCAATGACAATAGGGAACAAATGTTTGACGATTTATTCAGTAGTACAACCAAGAACAGGCCATTAGCACAGACCAACCTTACAGGTCCAAATGAGGGCCTCAAATCAAAGTTTATGCGTTTGGAGAAATTGAAAAAGTCCGAGTTAGGAAATTGGTGGGATGGGGCAACCCTAAAGAAATACATTGAGAACAAACGTATCCCCCGCGGACTTAGAATTATGATATTTCCAAGTTTTGAAGACTTGGATAAAGACTTACTGACTGATTGGGAGGAGGGTCTGCACACCACCTCCTATAAAATGATGGGAATTCAAATTCTTAATGCCGAGAGGAAAATAGTCAAAATCAGAGAAGAGATTGTAAAATTAGAGAAAGAGATCAATGAATCCAGTCTCAAAGACATAATACAGAAAAATAATGAGATTCTCAAGAAAGAACTGAATAACTATCAGTTGTACCTGAATGAAAAGAAACAAAGAAAGATAAGTAGGGATGATGGCGATTATAAAAAGTGCCGCATCTTCACCTTTTCTCGCAAATATGATGATCTAGTCAGCAAAACACAAGAAAAAACTGACAAGATAAGTGTAAGTGCCTCTTCCAGTAATACCTCCTTGTCCTCAATAGAAAGTGATCCAGGTGAAGGCACTAGCACTATGGCTATGGAGAATACTTCATCTGATTTTTTACGAGAGGTTCAACGATTCCGCCTAGGCAATCGGAAGCAAAATCAAAATCAAGAACAAGGCCGGGTGGCACAAAACACAAGGGCAGGCACAAAGGCAAGGGCACAGAACACCAATGTAAAGAAATAGATGATCAGACAGCATGTCTAGAGTCTAACCTTGATGATAGTTTCAATTCAATTGATATCAGTGTTGTCAACCTATCTACTAGAGTCTTGACTGATAAAGAAAGAAATGTTTTGTGCAAAGGACTACATTTTTGTCCAATTGATAAATGCAATTTTGATGATGTACATGTTGATCTCTTCAAATTCACAAGAAAATTGAAAATAAAAAGATTCTTTGCTGAACATCCTTCATCGCTTCCAGTGTCAAACTCTATGCCTGTTTTGGAAATACCTAGCATCAATGATGCCCATCATTCTCATATGTTAGCTACCCTCTATGATGAGGATGAAATTGGCAATGTTGTTGAGTTTACAAATTTCTTAGGTTTTTATGAAGATTGTAGCATGGATAGTGGCCTACGTATGACCTCTAAATTCATGCCCCCACAAACTAAGGACTCTGTTATAGATGAGTTCTTCAATAGGGTCAGTCTTGACCTATATAAACTTGAGGATGACCATTCTAAAACCAATAAATGTAGACACCACACCAACATATCCGAAACTGATTGGACTCTTAACTGCTCTCAACAATTATGAAAACCTGGTGATAAAGGAGGGAGATAAGGGGGGCAGCATTGTTCTTATGAACAAAAGTGATTATCTTGAAGAAATCAATAGACAACTATCGGACTCATATTGTTATGATAAATTGAGTCAGAATCCTACATCTAAAATAGAGACTCTTATCAATGGCAAACTCTATGAATGGCATGAGTCTTGTTTACTATCAGATCACGAATACTGATATTTACAAGCAAATCAATCTAGATTTCCATGTCTGTACATCCTGCCTAAAATTCATAAAGGGTGAACGCTTCCCCCCGAAAGACCTATTATTTCAGGCAATGGTGGACCTACAGAACACCTTTCGGAATTCGTAGATACATTCATTAAACCCTTTGTACAAAATCTGCCATCCTATCTACGAGACAGTGGTGACCTTCTCTGTAAATTAGAGGATTTTACTTGGCAAGGTACTGAGCTAATGTTTGTTACAATGGATGTTGAAAGCTTATATACTTGCATTGAACAAAAACAAGGAATACACGCTCTTAAACATTTTCTGTTCAAACGTGACTGCAATAGATTGGAACACACTTTTATGCTATTGGAAATGTCTGAATTAATTCTAATGAATAATGCCTTTTTGAGCAATGGAGATTGGTACATACAAAAACGTGGTACGGCGATGGGCTCCAGGTTTGCTCCTTCCTACGCCAACCTCTTCATGGGGTTGTTTAAGGTGGAGCATGCCTGGGGTCCAGAAGCTAGAAATTGGTGTGATCAAATAATATTCTATGCCCGATACATAGATGATATCATTTTAATATGGAATGGACCAGTTGATGATCTAATGGCCTATTTCAAATACTTAAATGATAATGTCTTCAATGTAAAACTGACCATGACATTTTCTGCTAAAGAAATTGATTATTTGGATTTAAGACTATATGTCTTTGATGAAAAAATCCACAGTGATGTGTTTAAAAAATCTACAGCATGCAACAGTGTGTTGCATGCTACGAGTGCACATCCACAGTCCACCATTAAGGCAATTCCTTATGGTGAAATGGTGCGTGCTAGACGCAATTGCAGCAGGGACTGCGACTTTGCAAGAAACCTATCCCAAATTAAACAGAACTTCAAACGGAGGGGATATGAAATGAATTGTCTTGACAAAGCAGAAACTCGGGCTTGCACTCTGAATAGGGCACAAATCCTAAGTTCCTCTAAAACTAAAAAAATTAAACAAACTCAACTGGCTCATGTATCTTTCATCACTAAATACAATTCCTACAGTAGTCATGTCTTCAACATACTTCGTAAGAATTGGCGCTTGCTCAGATCTGAAAGCATTCCTAATGATATAGTATCGAGAAGACCAAGGATACTATATAAGAGAGGATCAACCCTCAAAAATAAATTGTGCCCAAGCTATGTCAGATCCACCCCTCACAACAAAAAAACGTGGTTTCCTGAAAAACCGAAAGGCTTCTTTGTATGTGGGGTTGTTGTATCTGTAAATTTGGTACAAATAAGATCACTCATTTCTCATACAATGGCTCCAGACGCTTTGAGATCAAAGAGTTCATTAACTGCAATACTACTTTTACTATATATATAATACAAGGCTCATGTGACAAGACATGTGTAGGCAGTAGTATTCGGTGTTTGAAAACATGCATACAAGAACATTTGAGAGCTATAAGAAATGGGGATCTAAAGTATCCTATGGCTAATCATATCTGCACAGAGCATCCTGAGGAGAGGACAGTAAAATTCCATGCAATTGATCATCTACAGGCTAATGTCAGAGGTGGAAATAGGGAGCGTGACCTCAGACAATTAGAGTCAACATGGATTTGTCGTTTGAGAAGTGTGCAGTATGGGTTAAATCAGAGTAATGAGTTTCATCATTTTTTATGAATCTGTTTATGAATTGCAACATAGATATATCTGTTAAATGCAAAGTTTGAGATGGACCGTGTATTGAAAGAATCACATGAATTAGAAATCAATCCTGATTGTATATATTAGTGGTTTGCTTATAATATTATTTCAAAAGGAGTTATATTTTTGGCATTCTTTCACTTTTTTGGTTTGATTGCACATTTTTATATATTTTTTCATTTTTTGTTTGGTTTTTCACTGTGTTGTTTTCAATTTTAAAATGTATAGATCCTTTGATGTTTATTTGGTTAATGATTAGCCATGCAACATACCAAGTTTTTAAAAATTGTCAATCTTTGTTTCGCATTACAAATAGAGATTTGCATCTGACTTGATCACGATAAGTTATTCTTTGTTCTATGTATCATGAAAATGTCACTGTTATCTGAAACTGTTGAGGTAAATTTGGATTTCGGATATGGATAGAGAACCAAATAGTAATTATTAGGTGTTCATAAATAATGTTTTGATAAAGATGTTAGTCTTTCAAGAATCAAATCAAAAACAATACTAGAGAAATAATGTAATTTTTCCAAATTTCATCGAAACCATACAGCTGTCTTAGAATGTTTCAATATGGCGACCGCATTCGGTTGTAGGCACTATATACTAACGCGGTTGTTTGTAATATGCCCTTACGATACGATCTTACCCAATCTTGTACTATGAGTATGATTTGGTTATTCTGACTCTTTATCTATTACGATACAAAAAAAAATATATTTTTTCTTTCTTATGAATTCGAATTTTTAACATATATTAGTAACCTACAAATCCCCCTGATTAGGGGGATCGTTCATTCTATACATTCTATAGAACCTTATGTCTGCATAATCTTAATATTGGATTTGAAAGAAGGCATCTCATTTATCATTATGAATTATGGCTGTCTTAGGACACTACAAAATGGCGCCCGCGCTTATTTTTGACAAACTGCACATGAATGAATTTTCATTGGTAATGCTATTCTCAATACAATAAGGACATGAGGATGTTTGTTATAGATTGGCGTTTTTTAAAAATATTATATTTTCTACTTTAAGAATATGTTATAGACTTTATTACTCGTTCGGAATTAGTCCGACTTAGTTATGTTGGCATTTTTGATTAGTAACTGGTTGGGATTTCGTTTTTTATATATGGCTAAATTATTTAGTCTGTTTCATTAAACTCTTTTCCGTACATCTTTTGTCATATAAGATCTATATTATTATTTCTAGCTTCACGTAATACAATAGAAATATTCAAAGATGGCGCCCAAAGTAGCTCTTTTTCGTTAATCTTCACTCGCGGAACCGATCATCGAATCATGTGATCAGGTCGAATCGTGGAGCACAGGTTTTACCAATTATCTAATTTGGAGGGGTATAAATAGCAGTAGTATTACAGCCCACTCTTTAGACGCTGCTTCACGTCGGATGACTGATTATTGGTAGGCTACCATGCCTTATTGGTAAGTTTAGTCACAGGCTCTGCTAAAAAAATTGCTAGTACTAATCTAATATTGTGTCCTATTACCATGTGGGATTTTTTCTTTTTGTATAATTTAATGAATTCGAGATTTCCCTTTTGTTTAACTATTTTTCGCTTGGTGCCTTCTGTAAAATAACATCAGTACCAAACATGTAGTGTGATACTTTTGAAACACACTGAAAGACGTGAAAAGATGGCCGACAATGTTGTCAACTTCTGTTCTAACGCATGTGATCGGGATTTGAATACGTCCTGATCCCTCTAATACAGAATGAGTATTTTTCTATTGTATCCAACGTTCTTATTTTGCTTTCTTTATATTTATTCTCATCATGTATTGCCCTTTACCCCAGAACTCCTGTATTAAACGGGAAGTGTGGCACTTTTTAAATATACTGGATGACGGGCCAAGATGGCCGACAGTGTTGTCAACTCTTGTTTGAACGTTAACGATCGAGATTTTGATAATCCCTGATTTTTATTCATTCAATGCAAAACGAGTATTTCTGTTATGTGTAATTCGAAGACTTCTTATAAATATTTTTTGTTATATGATAATGAACGAAAATAATGTGTTTATAGTGGGCCAATTTAAGGACAGGACTAAATGTTTGACATTTGGGTGAGGCTTTTTCAGCCAGCCATATACAAATCTTGGTTTCTTAATTGATAGTGCGGTTCTCAATACTTTGTGGTGTCATTAGGTTATTTTCTAAAAACAGAAATTAATGATTAATATCCATAATTCGTTATATATAAACATTATAAATTATATACCCTTTTTCTTTCTTTTTTCTTCTAATACTCTCTTCAGGATAAAAATCTGAATTGACAGGTATTCTTTTCTTTTAACTATTTTTTGTTGAAATATTTTGGGTCTGTCTGGTACTGCATGATAAGCCATTTATTGCGATATTTCACATATAGAGCTGGACATGGAATATGTATTAGAGTTCCATGATTACCTTTGTGTTCTCAGTGTCATACGATTTTCCAACAGTCTTAATTCTATCCTTCATTCAATATATTGACATCCTTTATTCTTTATTAATCCCAGTAATCTTTGTAAACATTAAGCAAATTTAATGGTCTTGACTGGGACATATGTTTGTAAATCTTTATCCACACAGTCTTTGGACATCAAGTATTGTCTTTTTGTAAGAAACTGTTTTCCTCTGATTGGCTCAGAATTGTCTTCACACATAAGGGTTCTTGAGTCATGACAACAAGTCATCAAGAAACTGAATATTTATAAATTGAAAGAAAGAATTTTTAAAGTTGTTAACATGTACTGATGGGAATTGTTTTTTTCTCACAGTTAAACTTTTCTAAAATGCTTTGATTTGGCACTTTATCACAAAATTAGTTTTGTAAAATTCATGTGTGACAGTATCATTTGTCTAAACCAGATTAATGTATCATTTCAGATTCTCTAAAACTATATTTGAATTGAGGAATCTTCCATTTACACTACATCTCTTTAGAACACTGCTATGAGGCATGGTGATTCGTATATCTTTTTCAGTTCCTGAGTCACTGTTTTGGATCTAAAACATGTTTTCTCATTACTTTGTATGAAATCGTTTTCCTGATGCCCATCATTACCATGTTGAAGAAGTCTAGTGCAGAAACCTTTTAGACTTGGAATGATGGAACACCAACAGAGTAATTTTGGTTCTGTCTATAATATAAAGATTATGTAATTATTTGCTAAATTTACAAGAACTCGGACTGTTCATATTCTTTTCTCCTTTTAATATATATATATATATATATATATATATATATATATATATATATATATATATATATATATATATATATATATATATATAAAATTAGGAATCTTTCAATGTATTTTTTTATATATGTCTGTTTGTATATATGTATTTGTAAATATCTTTATGTATTTTATTTTTAGCCCCGAAGAAGTCTCCTTCATGAGACGAAACACGTTGGCTAAAAAAGAGACAAATTGGCTGTAACATTGGAACGTTTTATCTATTGTTGAACATTAAATAAAGAACTGAAAATAAACCACACTCAAGCACGGACCTGTTCATTTGGAAACAACTTTAATCTTGATTGAGGAACAACAGACATTATGAATGATACTTTTTGATGGGTGCTAATTCCACATTTTCTCCTCACAAAATAAATTCAACCTGTAGCAACAAAATAGGGTACTCTGATCCAGGCTTGAACCACAGAACATAATACTGCTAACCTATAAGAAATGCACACAAAGCACCACTTTCTCTGCACAAGCTGCCAAAGGCTAGAACTCCCCACAGCCAGATTCTTAGCGCCCAGGAGCATTTGCAGTTTAGAGGAGAGGTGAATGGCACAGATTCACAACAATAATTTCTCTATCAAGTTCAATCTACAGATCACAGGGAAGGAACACCATGAACAGCAAACAACGTTGTATGTGCTGGTACGTTATGAAGAGCTGACCTGTGTCTACCCTGGGTATTAGATAGTCGGGTACATTCCTACATAGCCCTCCTGGCCCTCACTAATACTAATACTATATTGCTCAGCGGTCACACAGTCAATTGTAGTTCAAACAAGCAGCATAATTATTCTTTTTAAACTGATGGGGTCTGTTAAACTCACGTAAAACTGAGCCACTACAGGTCATGTCTACCACCCATACTGTACAAGTCCACTTCAACAAACCACTCATCATCAGCTGAAGAAGCATGGAATAACTGAAGAGCTCTGCCATATAAGGCTGGCCATTGAAGGACTCCAATTTAGTCCACCACTGACAGTCCCAACTAACTACATACTATGACTGCTTCTTGACTTAACTCAATGACAATCATATACAAGATGACTGTAACAAAGTCCACCTTGGTAGATCTCCTGACCACATCTCACTCCAATCTATGCTTTCTCACTACCATAAACAAAATTACCAGAACTGACAACCCAGTTCAGTAACCAGCTTAGTGAGCCACGGTCATATGTAATACCATAAATGGACCTGCAATGCTCATCACGCTGCCAGCGTACTAAAAAACAAAAGCTGTGCGTTTCTCTTACACACTACTTCCTCCATCTTACTGCTAAGGGCTGCATGCCATAGCACAACAGCCGCACTTCCAAAGACTAAACCCATCCAAACTTTGTACACAGTGTACCATGCTACCCATGTTGGCAAGCGCCTCAGCACACAACACAGGGGTATGTAGGTGGTGTATATATGGACGTGTAACTCAGGGAGCACCGTTGTGATATATGAAGCGCAGCATAGTATCAGTTACTCTGGCATCTGACAGTGTGCCCTGTTGGCTAGCTGTGTTTATCATGTGCACTGCGCCACTAGGAACAAACCCCCGCTGCTTCAGCCAGGCAAAAAAATACCACCATTCAAAGTGCTACTAAGCTCAAAAGGCATGACTAGCTGAAAAGTACCACAACTTATATGAGCCCGCTCCAGCACTGCTGCCCTGTTACAGAAAGGGATGCCCGCAGGTGCAGTCTGTCACATGAGCAAAAGAACATGCAAGCTGTTGGTGTGTTTGTAAAATAAAAGCTGGCTCCATATGTCCTTTCTTTACTGGAGTTGTCTGAAGAGACTGGCGGATGGTACCACTATATTTAATACCCAGCACTTAGCCTAGCCCTAGCTCCTGGTAGGCTCAAGATGCCACTGCTACTTTGGTGGGAGTTATGTAGCTAGCCAGCCACCATTGGGCAATCTGTATGAGTTGTTTCAGCCCTTGCTGCCATACAAATGAGCAATGAGAAGAGCCATAGAGAGTAAACACCACACTGCCCTAAGTCTTTGATACAGCTGCCCCCAGGCAGGCTGTGCCAGTGTTCAGGCAAAGCGCTTGAGGAATGGCATGGCATGGACTCATCGCAAGCTGAGAATTTTTTTTCCTGTACACAGGCACGTAAATGAGCGAACATGAAATGGGCACTGGCAAAATGTTGCCACTCACAATTGGGGGATGGGGTGGTGGGGAGGGGGAGGGGAGGTGTCAGCCTTATCCTATATGTTGTGGTGAACGGAAACAAAATTTCAATGCCACTACAGACTAATGGATGAAGAGGGTTGACTGAAAGACCTCTAAGCATGTATGTGTTTGCATGTATTTTTAAAAATGTGTTTAGAAAAAAAAATGGGAGACCAAAAACTCAATCACAGAGACCTTTTTCAATGCTTTCAAGACCCAGCATGATCAACTGTTTAGAACAGACAAAGGTAGACCCGCTTTCAAATCTAAATTTCTTTAAAAATCGCCTGCTAATTGGAGAGGTTACTGATAAATGTTTACATTCATTCCGTTTGAATCTGCTAAATAGAGTTGCATGCAAGAATTGTTGTTTAGCTCTGTCAGTGTACAGTAGAGATGGAAATTATATTATAAAGCTGTTAAATTTTCAGTTTTCTTTAGTGTTCATGTCTACAGCTGAGCACATGCTGAATGCTCCCATCTATGTTTTTGATGACCTATTTAAAGGACTGCTTCCCCTTGGTTATTTACATATTATTGTAATCCCTACACCCCCACAATACTAAAATGATACATTTTACTGGCTCCTGGCTGGTAGATATATACTCAGGAGACTCATCATCAAGTGCAGAGACAAGTCTCAGTACAATATCAACCCCCATATTACACAGTCTTGCTCTCACAGCAGTTGCCTGTGAAGATCACAGAATACTAATAAAGGACTAGTGAGCTCCTACACCATACAGTATGATTCAGCGCTAGGAGGTACCCTGTGGTTCGGACAGCGGTAGAATCCTTTGTCTTCTTGTGCAGCCAGGTACATATATGGAATCCCTGAAAACAGTCTTTCCCTTTCCCAATCTTCTTTGCTGAAAGTGCTTTCAGTCTGTGGAATCCATGACCGTTTACTGCGTAGCACTTAGGGCCTCATTATCATGTCGGACAGTCGGACCGCTGCAGCTACTGCAGCGGTTGGGAGACCACCTGACTAGCATGCAGTGGTCCAACCGCCGTATTTCAAAGTGACCACCTGGCTGGCGGTTAGTAAGTCATTGGAACCATAGGGAGGGCATGCTGCAGCCCTGGAAAAGGGTCGCAGCACATGTCGCCTCATGCAGCATCTCCTGCACATCTGTGAACCGTGTGAAATGCACCATGTTGTGCACGGCACCCTGAGGTAAGTGGGGGCACTACATGTGGCCCCAGGGACACTTTTCATTGGCCTACGTCAGCCTGGGGCCCTGTTTGGGACCCCCAAACTCTGCCAACTTTTTCATGGCAAGGTTCACGCCATGAAAAGGCTGTCCGAAAAGAATATTTTAATCCCGACAGCGGTAACTTCCTCGGTACCGCCGCCATTCTGCGACGCTTCTCCGGCCGCTGCACCGTTGGGATCTAAGATAGTGGTGGTGTTGCGCCAGACAGCTGTGGGTCCGACCATCAGTATTATAATACGGAGGTCAGACTGAAGGGCTGTCAGCGCTTGGACCACCACCAATGGGCTGTCGGTGGTCCGACCGCTGACATCGCAATCATGCTCTTAGTGTTAGACATTGCCGTCTCAAAAACATATTTAAATTTTTTTTTTTATACCTGTTACCCTTACCTAGTCGAAGCATACTACAAATCGGGAAAGTAGTAGCATGTACACAAGTAACAAGATACTTACAATGTAGTTAAACCAGGAGGATATTTAGTGCTTAACAATGTATGTGAAGATAGCAGTAAATGTAGTCAGCTTGGTACTATGAAATACAAAACAGTACAGAAGGAGGGAAAATTAAACTGACCGTGTTATGGATGACATTTCAACCGCTTGCTTGAAATAGACTCAAACCAGAAACAGCTTCAGGTCAAATCAGAAACATCTTTAGGCCAAATCATAAACATCCTAATTATTTAACAATCAGAGAAAGCAATATTTATGTGTACTAGTCATCTTAGAACTATGAATTACAAAACAGTACAGTAGGAGAGAAATTAAACTGACAGTGTTACAAAAAATATTTCAACCGCAATGAACAAGTACTTGCAATGGAATAAAACCAGAAACATCTTTAGGTCAAATCAGAAATATGTTCAGTATTTAACTACCCGGGAAAAACACTGTTTATGTGTAGTAGTCAGGTTGGTACTGTGAACTACAAAACAGCACAGCAGGAGGTAAAATAAATCAGACACTGGTACACACAGCATTTCAGCTTCTATGAACAAGTACAGGCAAAGTCATACACTCAGAAGAAAAAAAAGTTACTTACCTGTAATTTCGGTTCTCCAATGTTGGGATTTTTCATAGATTCACATGCTTGAATCATCCCCGTCTTCGAGCTGGGAGTCCCATGGTAACCTCTCAATAGCAGTTCTATGTTAATGTAATCCTAGGGCTCAAACACAGACTGTTTAGTAGCCTAGACAGATCATTCAAAAATAACCAAACTTCAACCAATCAGATAATCAGACTCATGACAACACCCTGAGACCATATACTTCCTTAAATGTGGTCAGGCACCACAGCAGAACCTACAGCTCACATCCTGAGACAGAACAAATGAGTCACCTCTGCCAACAATTTCATGCCAGGTAATTAGAAGCTACTACTGTCACCTAGCAGTGGTTAGTATGGTGAGACCGAAGGGATTTCAACCTCAGGTCTCGGCCCTTTTTCAGTTGCCTCACCTGGGAACCATCCAGTGAGCCACTGCAACTGAGCTGGTAAGTTAACAAATCTAAGGATCCAGTGCATCCCAACCCACCCTCAGCAAACAGCAAGCCTTTCTTGGATTAAGAGATGTGCAGAGAAACACTGTTTAGAGTCAAGTGTAGGCAACTACACGCCCCTATGATGAGGTGCATGTCCAGATCATATGTAAAACCCTGCTTGTTCCTCTAGGCATCTCTAAGCATCTCAGGCATTCTCCTGCACAAACCTGGAAAATCATGCTTAATTTTACTAAGGTCAAGGAGAGTCAGTGTAGGCAGTATAACTGCAGTAGATTGTACCTGGCATTGCTGGGTATTTGTTTGACTTCGGGGCAGGCTTTCTCCCATTCCCTGTCAGTGGGACAGTCTGATTGCCATTGATCTTTGGCAGTCAGGGATTCCCCCATTTTCTTTCTTTTAAGGCTCTCCATACAACATGGCCATCAGTTTGCTTCCGCTGCTGGTTATCAGCATTGCCATCAGAGCTAGAATTCCCCCCCCGCCCCCCCCCCCCCGCAGCAGTGGAGAAAGTGGTTCAGATTTCCCTAGCATCTGTGGTAAGTGTTACAAACTGTAAGAATTGTCAAGGACGGACTCCAAATCTTTCTTGAATTTCCATAAAGTTAATGAATATGACATTAAGGTACAGCTCTACACTTGTTTTACACCTTTGTTTCATCCTCTTGACTACTGTCATATACTATTTATTCATCTTGATTGCCTGGAGCCACCACAACTGCATTGCCAAAGCAAAGGGAGGTTGTTCCAAACTGTTTTGTTGCCCTTTCCCCTTATTGTCGCTATTTGTTGAGTAACAGGGAATTTCCGCCATGGTGTTATTTCCTGAAAAGAGTGATATAGTTCTTCAAACACAATCTGCATAACCTCTTCCACTTGAAGTCAGATGGGAGAGACATTGGCATCCTTTAAAACGCCCAGTACTCCTGTGGCAGTTTTGGATGCGAATACCTGAGGCTTTCTAAGGATCTTGGCAGGTAAGTTCAAGGATGATATCCTGTGGTAGAAAAACTGACCCTGAAGAGGCAATGCAGTCTGCAATGCTGCTTCTTAAGTGGTCTCTTCAACATGTGGACCACCACTATTGTGGCAACTCGGGCGCTAATGGGATCATCTTGCATTTGGAGCGCTTCTTCTTAATAAAGAATGTTAGGAGTGGTACAAGGAAAAGGGTAGCAAAATCTCACTGACCATTTGGTCACATTGCCACTAGCCTTGTCCCAGATTTGAGGGACCTAGATGCAAATTTGAGTCATTTGTTATTGAGAGCGAATATCCACATCTGTGAACTATATTTTGCAGAACTTTGGCATTTAGAATATTGTTCTTTTGATAAACTCTTACTTATTGTGTCTGTCTCAATACTGTCTACATCTAGTAGGTGGATTGCAATGAACTTGAGGCATTGCACAAGTATCCAGGATCAAATTATCTGTATGGCGCGCAAACAAACAAGCACTCACATTGGTATTGTGTCTTCTGTTTGAATCATGATGGATGCTTTCTTGATTGATGGGTAAAAGGACTTTTTGGCCAAATGCACCACTCTTGAGTTCCAACAAATGTATGTGCACAAAACTTGTATCTGGAGCTGTCAAATAAAGTCAAGGGTCTATTACGATGATCTGTGATCAATTCTGATGGAAGATGACCCCCATCATGAGATTTTCTACTGATATCACCAGACAAATAAGTGATGTGTTCAGGGGACAGAGATGAGCGGTCTTCTCAGTTTCCCGAGAACTTACTCTACTGGTCCTTAGAGACTGCAGAACAGCTTGTGTCCAAATTGGTGTTGAGAACAATTGTTAGAAGGCATGTTGTCTGAAGAACTTGATCGGTTAGGTAAACCGAAGACAACCACAGCTTGGAAATAATTTTCAATTCAGAGGAGGGAAAATGACTGCAAGAGAAAGAACGATTTCCAGTGCAACTAGGGTAGACTTGGGACGATTGATCTAGAACCCTAGACTTCCTTGGGTAGAGTCTATCTCTTGAAAATCCTATGGTACCATTTGGAAATAGGATAAATATATCAGTCAACCACCAGTAGGTGACAGATTAATATTCTTTGTCTTTTTAGATGTGCTTACTCACTGCGATGCACTTGAAGGTGCATGGATTTTAGACAGAATAGACGTACCCTGCTCTGGCGATAGCTTTGGCCAGGAGGAATACCAGGAAATTGCAGTGCATCTTTGCAACTGTAGATGAAAGTACAAATCTTGGCAATCAGTTGTGGCTGTTCAGTAGTCCTGCAGGAGCAGATGCCTAATATTCACAATTTGAATGCAGCATCCATTTGCTTTCTGGGCTTGAACTCCTGCTTCAGGCATTCCTTTCATACCAGAAAGTAAAGGAATAGATTCCTTTGCATTTCTGGCATGGAGGAGGTGCCTGCACCACCTACTTCTATAGTATAAAATGCAATTCAATTCATAGAAAATTAGGCTAGTTTTTCAGTGGAATTTCAGGAAATGCCTTTAGACTTGGACTATGTTTTACTCTTAAAATTGAGATGAGTTTATGGCAGGGTAGTTTCAGAATTCATACCACTTTGATGTTAATGATTTTAGAAAAAAAAGTTATTATAAAAAAAGAGACCGTCTCCTACCCCACCAGTCTCACTCTTTGTCCTCCTCAATTAATCCTGCACTTTGTCAATTGGCTGTTAACATGCTGCCTACCTCATTTTGAAAAAAAAAGGGGCAAGATGGCTTTCTAATCCGTCTTCTTTTTCCATTGGCATGGCTAGTGTTTGGTGTGAATAACAATAGTAAAGTATCTCATCATATGCTATTCCCAAAAGAGGCCACTGATCCTTTTATAATGTTTGTGTCTGAATGATCTTTTTTTCATACAGAAATATGTCGAAAGTATATTACTATCACTCTCTAACATTGGTTAAAAGTAGAAAACATGTCAGTGCAAGCGTCTCTATACCACGTTCATTCACATATTACACAATGGTGTGTATTCAGCACATCAGTGCTTGTTGTCCAGAAAAATAGAGCTTGCAAGTGTATCTAGGCTGCAGGTTGATCCAGTCTTCAGTACTCAGTGGCTTTTGCCATGGTTGCCTTACAAGAGTTAGTGAACGTCTGCGGCTCTAAGCTGATACAAAGCGCCTTCTTTATGATAGTGAGAAAATGTTTTGAAAAATACCTGATGAGCGGAGTTTATTTGGGCAAGGATAAACCTTAACACCACAACTACTATTGAAAAAGTCAGTTGTGAAGGAAAAGCTCGTAGTGATAAAAAAAGAAACACAATACAATCGTTCATACAAAAAAAATTAAGTACAAGATGTCAAAAAATCCAAGTATGTCAGCTGACAGTCTAATGATGGGAGCAATACAAGTCAAGAAAGGCACCATTCTGGCACTTAAAATGAACGGAGGGAAGACTAGAAGACGCTCTGTTTTGATGTTTAGAATGAGAAACAACATCTAGAAGTTGCAGAGAAATGTTATTTAATAACTGCTACCCGCCTCCATATATCAACTATGATCTGTACATGCTGATCATTTAGGAATGTATTTAATTATTTCTCACAAAAAAACGTTTACACCATCACGTCAACAACTTAACACCTTTGTCAAAGACACACACCCACAAACTTGTCACGGCTGAGGACGACACACATGTATTCACCTTCTGCAGTTGTGCTTTTGATATGCGAATGACAGGGGGAAACTTGCTGCCACCAGGAATGACAGGAAGCTGTCTACGGCCAGTTGAGCGGGTAGAGGAGGACAGACTCTCAGCTGATTGACTCTTGGGGCAGCCAGTCTCCTTCTTTTGCAGGGGATCCGAGTGACTACATAGAAAGGCTAAAGGGCTCTGGGTTCGGATGATGGGACTTGGAAGTCTTGAGGTATAGGAATGCGGCTTGGGAGGTGTGTTGAGCTGTGAGAAGAACATGATGGGGTGGGGGGAGAAAAAAACATTTTTGGTTTACTTCAAAATTGAATGTCCTGTTTGGGGAACAAAGTTTTTCATTTATTTTCCATGCCTGTTTTCATTCATCTGCAATTTAGCATACATTCGTCCCAGGTTCAAAAATTGCAACAGTCTAAACAGGTGCTACACACGTTTCACATTGCTCACACTCGTCTATTAAAAAAAAAACAATCTTTGTGCTTTTCACGGTTTTCAATTTGCTAGGAGGCATACTGGATACAATCTTGGCCAAGATTTTAGGTCTCACATCACTGTTTCTCCTTTAGTTTTATTTTAGTTCCAGATGCTACAAAGATACTTTTGAGCCTGGATGGTAACAGCAGCAATCAGGATAAGCACACTGAGAAGGATGCAGGCACACTTAAGAAGTTCTCTGAAACATAGAAGAACTTTGTAGACTGAAGTCTGTGCATGAAGAAGTCTCATCAGTTTACAGAAATACCAAATTGTTACCTGAACAGGACTCCAAGTTTGGACGCCTACTGAGATGAATGAGTGGGTGGTGGACTTGAAACCCAATCAAGCACATTTGTCTGGATATGGTGGTGGGGTTTAAAAATATATAAATTTCAATTAGAATCTGACTGAAAGAGAACCTAGCACTTGTCGTGGGATGCTGTAACGTTAAATCTCAAGAGCAGTCATTGACTTAAGCGCAAACTATCTATAGTTCAGTGTTTTTGACCTGCATCGAATGACTGGCTATGGCCAAATTTGGAGCAAACCAAGAAAACCAGTACAAAGTGCCTAATCACCACTGTGGACATGTTTAAGGTAGCAGTGAGGTGAAGGCAACAGACAGGCAGCATCCGGAGAAAGAGGGAGCTGAAACAAAGACTAATTCTGTTGTGGATTCAACTTTTAATTGTTTTAAAGGTAAGTGCAACCCGTTTTGCTCCATTCACTAGTCTATATCATCATTTAAATTAAATATATTAATTTCATCTTGTCCTAAAGCACAATGCCACATGGCAGTTCTTAAAAATAAAATTGAACAAAAAAGACTGGAAGGATTCTGTTTTGCATCTAGTCACTAGATTGGGTAATGTAATGCAGGTGTGCGTAGACGTTCATGCAGGCTTACACACTTCCAAAGAAATTTTTACTGCTGGAGGGAACATGTGAAGTAGGGTTTAGGTAGCATGCTCCTTTGCAAGGCTGCAGCATCAACTGACACAATTTACCATCATCTAGAGACATTATCCGTATGTATTCCAATTAGCTCTATATTTGATTTTCATCGCACAGTCAAACATATCCACAAGCATTTTCATATCATGTACAGTGAAGAAAAGAAATAATTTCCCAATGAGAAAATCTCCAGTATCATACATCATTGTCGAAGTATATGCCTTATTTTGAGCTATTTATCCAGAAAAAAAGGAAAACGTAATAGTAACAAACTTCACACGAAAGCAAATAACATGTAACAATGTAAGGTAATTCAGGAGAGAATATATGTCAATTACAGGAACATCTGACTCAATTTGTTGGTCCTATTGTACTGCCGAAGCAGCATTCAAATCCAGGCTTGAGAGGGGTATTAAATCCTCAGAACAATTCCATCTTTTCAATCTGCAGCAACATAAGTATTTTTATATTAAACCAAGTCTCAAGACAGAGCTGATGATCCAGGCTTCAAGTGGGACTTTCATCAGATTTAGCATCCAGTTTAACCATAATGGCCTCCCAGTCTCCATGCGGTATAGACCTTTCAATCACCCTCTGCTGAGACATAATTTCTGTAATCTTCTATTTGTTTCAGATGTGCACAACTCACACCAATGCCTACACATCTGGAGCGGACATAGCTTTCCACCTCATTGTAGTCGTTCACCTTGTGAAAATCAATGCCAAGTTAATAAACGTAAAAATGTTTTCACTGGTCCTGATCCTTTTACCCAACAAGCAGAAATCAGGAGTCACCCTCAAATGTGTACTCAGAAGGACCCGCACCCAAAACTGTTGAATAACTCCACATTCGCATTAAAATTAGCCTAGGGCATCCAACGTTGCTGTCAATGGTCGGAGGCTCCTGGGCATTTCCTGACTATTCTGACAGAAGCCAAGTAAGTCTGGTTTAGATAATTAATGTGTGCTTTCTTGAGCTGTTGATTCTAATTGATTATCTTAACTTATTCGAGCATCCCGTACCATTCTTTATTGGAGGCAAGTCTCCCATTTTCTCTTCACATCCTGTTAATTCAGAATAAAACCCCAGTACCAGCATTATATACAATGCCAACACTGCTCTCCTACCCAACCCGTTACTAAGCAACATCAGGGCATCAT
Source organism: Lissotriton vulgaris (assembly GCF_964263255.1). Classification (NCBI taxonomy): domain Eukaryota; kingdom Metazoa; phylum Chordata; class Amphibia; order Caudata; family Salamandridae; genus Lissotriton; species Lissotriton vulgaris. Next base: position 81,391,149 of record NC_141697.1, read on the forward strand.
TCCTTTACGGATCATCCACTCGCTTGCCTCCAAGCTATTCGCACAACACTCGTCCCAGCACCTAGGCTACCTGAAGCGTTTCAAGGAGCAAAGTGCCCCATCTTTCTTTCACAAGGAGGGTAACCCAATAGCCAACTAAGAGCTTGAATATCAACCTAACTGAAGGTAATATGCCAACAAGAGGATCTTATTGAAAGATTAAAAAAAGTAAATCTAGATCGTATGCCCCAGAATGGTGACAGTATAGAATGAAACAAGAGGCAGAAGTGTCATGCGACTGATAATATGAGTTAATCAGGGAAAAGGAATATGCAACATTTGATTTAACAAAATTATATATATATACAGATCCTTCATCTTCAAGTATATATATATATATATATATATATATATATATATATATATATATATATATATATATATATATATATCTCCAAGCTCCCGAAAATCCTAAGAATACCCAGCCGGGTTCCAGGAAGAAAAAGCACTCACAGGCACGGCTCAGTTCGTTTCACAGGGCAGCTTATTAAAGACAGACGCGTTTCGGGAGAGCCCTCCCTTTCTCAATGTATTTCATCTGACAAGACGTGCGCAGCGCCATTATGAGTGTTTTCAAAACATTACAAAAACAAACAAAAGACTGATTCTTGTTTGCAGCACGGGGCGCCATCTTGAAATGTATAAATTTAACATATATTACACTTGATTACTAGTAAGTGTACCACATCCAAATACTGCCGTATATCGGCTACCTTGGTGTCTTAAAAGTAAAACCAAGTACTGTATAAATATAGTACATTGCATAGTGTCAGCGAGGGACGCATTTGCACCCAACTTTACCGTAAGCCGACGGCCGGCAATAGCGTTTTACACGCTTCCAGCGGCCATCCTCGTAAATTGATTATTAATATCCCATACTGGGAGTTTTTGCGGTTAAAGCGCAATTACAGCCACAACACTTACTTCGAGAAAGCAGCTGGTGAATGCATGGAACGATTTCTAACAAGAGGTTACAGCTCTTACCTTTTGCAAGACACCCTTAATAGGGTTAGGAGCATACCACGTGCTAGTCTCTTTGCCAAGAAGAAAGGCCCAGATACTGAAGGCAAATTTCGCATTATAACACCATATGCTGCTGACTCGTTCAAACTGCGATCTGTTCTGTCCAAACATTGGCACATCTTAAAATCGGATCAGATCGTAGGGCCTGATATTCCTAACACTCCACGTATCACATTCAGAAAGGCCAGATCTCTTAGAGATCAAATAGTTCAGAGCTACCTACCATCCATGAAGAAACCATTAGGAACCTTGAAAGATACCAAAGCATTTTTCCCTTGTGGAAAATGTAAAGCCTGTGCTTCAAGTAAAAGGACATTAACATACCAAGTCCCGGGTAAAAAGGATGGGAGGAAAATAACAAAGTTTATGTCATGTCATTCTGACTTTGTTGTCTATTGCCTAATGTGTCCCTGTCTGTTACGGTACGTTGGGAGTACCATTAATCCTGTTAAGTTGAGAATATTAGAACACATGCGGGCCATTGTGAATAAGGACTTTACGTATCCCGTGGCCCGGCATTTCTCCTTAAAACATAACAGCGATAGGAACCTTCTCAGATATTTTTGTTTGGACCAAGTCGAAGAGAATCCTAGAGGGGGCAATAGATTGCTCACACTCAGGAGACTTGAGTCCCGGTTCATCATTGATCTGGAGACTAAAGCACCTGGAGGCTTAAATATGGGAGAGGAACTGGCCTCTCATTTGGGTTAGCTGTGTGTATTATTGTGCTATGAGTTCTGTTTAGTTGAATACTGAGTTTCCAACTTCGACTTTACAGTTTGATTATTGGTGCAATACTTTCTGGAATTGTTCTGAGTGTTTTTGTTTGTTGTTTTCTGTTGTGTGATGGATGTTTTCATCACCACTGAGACTGAACTAGATGACTTGTTTTAGTTTTTGACCACATCGAATGTTTTGGCAGTCAGCACTGGGGCTGCAATTGCCGATCCACGGCAAGATTATGTCCGACCTGATCACATTTTAGTTTTGTGTTTATGTCGCAGGTTGGGTAATTCCCAACTGCATTTTGCTGTCTTAGCCATGCAATGTACTATATTTATACAGTACTTGGTTTTACTTTTAAGACACCAAGGTAGCCGATATACGGCAGTATTTGGATGTGGTACACTTACTAGTAATCAAGTGTAATATATGTTAAAGTTATACATTTCAAGATGGCGCCCCGTGCTCCAAACAAGAATCAGTCCTTTGTTTGTTTTTGTAATGTTTTGAAAACACTCATAATGGCGCTGCACACGTCTTGTCAGATGAAATACATTGAGAAAGGGAGGGCTCTCCCGAAACGCATCTGTCTTTAATAAACTGCCCTGTGAAACGAACTGAGCCGTGCCTGTGAGTGCTTTTTCTTCCTGGAACCCGGCTGGGTATTCTTAGGATTTTCGGGAGCTTGGATATTTCTCCGCGAGCACCATCGCGGCAGACAGCACCCGCTACTTTGGAGTGACTCGTGTTTTGTTGGTGCAACACGGAGCGGATAATATATATATATATATATATATATATATATATATATATATATATTAGAAATACGATACATGAGATATAAACCTTGCATACATCACGTAACCCTTCAGTAGAATTGCTTAACTGTAGGAGTGTTCGAAAGATGGGGAATATGATATGATATAAAGGACGGAGCAGAACCGGAGCGCTCACCATCAATTCCACAGCAGACATAGCTTTGTCTGAAATTACGTCCCCATCACTTAAAGTGAAAACCCCCCAGGACAACTGGTTGAGCGACTTGAATTTAGAATATATATTAAAGCTATCATTTAAGCTTAAAACTAGAATGCACAATCAGAAGCCTCCATCATCGCCGTTAAGGGTTTTTTCAAAACAATGCTAAGAGTCATTTTGAAACCCCGCATCTCCAGACACAGAAGTAACTAGCAAGGGTTGTTAATGCCTTCCACCAACAGACAACTCAGGGAACTGCCTAATCATACTTGCCTTAGAACTAGCCCTAGCCTCAATGCAACACATGTACACTGGTTTCTGAAACATAGAAAGGGTGGGAAATAGATGACTTTTTAAATTTTAGCACAGGTGAGTTGTACTTCTTAGAAATCAAACTATCTCACCGGGAAGAACAGTGTCTTTGACTCCTGAGCAGGAATTACGTAAAAACACATAGGGTTCTTTAATTATGACATTATTATTTCAAGTTGAATCAGTATAGTAAAATCCAATTTCAGAAGCGATATCAGAAGCAGGAAAAAAACATACCATACAAAAGGCCAACAATTAAAATGAGTAAAGAAAAAACCCCACAAAGAATAACATGTAAAACAGAAAATGGTTGAGCAAACAAGTTCACAATGGAAGGATTGGGAACCTGAACATCATCTCTGAAAAATATTTTTAAAAACGTGCTAAAAACTGCCCATAGTGGAGAAAAAATGAATTTCCAAAGTCATACTTTAATAGCAATGGAAAGAGACCAGATAACCCACCTTTTGGGGCATTTCACATGCACATGATGTGAAAGTTAACAATGAACACTCCACAAAAGGATTTCATTTATTACAGTTTCCTCAGATAAGTACTTATTTAAGCAAATGGCGCTTTGACACTGAGAAAACATGGTGTATATGCACAATGTGGAAGTGGAAGCTAACAGGAGTCACAATGAAGATTGATCCAATAAGTCTGAGCAGAAGAAAAATGCCCATTACAGACTCAACAACTTGAAGTTGAGCAAGTACAGCATATTGCAGACCACCACAAATAAAGGATGATTCATCACAGAAATAAATAACTACACATTTCAACAAAAGAATAGAGGCAAGGACCTCACACATCAACAATCAGCAGTATAGAGGATTTATCTATCATGCATACACTAGTTCGGTGCCCTGCCTCGACAGAGTGAAATATAGTTATTTATCATTCTGCTGCATATACAGCTTCCAGTCACATTGCACCTTAGTGAAAAGTCTCAAAAGTAAAGGGATGGCATAAATCAAAGAAAGAATGTGCTGCTGATTTACCTTACCACATCTTATGACTGCATACTTAGCTTCCAAGATATTCAATTCAGAATGTGTATTAAACTTCATTTAAAAGCCAACCTCCTGCCTTTATTGTTTATCCAGTTTAGAACAGTCATTCAAAATGTTATTCTCAATCCATTAAAAAAATCCCAGCTTGATATCTTTAGCCTTACATTTGCTACCAGGTTTGTCAAAGCATCCTAAGCTCCCCACAAAAATATACATGGATATACTAATAACAACTGCCTTACCGGTGTGAAGGCTCCTTCTGCTTGTGCCTCCATTGTACTAGTTGGTGTGGTTGCAGGTAGCTGTCCAGCAGCTCCAGCTATGGGGTCCAATCTGCCTGTACTGGGCTCAGAAACAACTTGACACCGAACACCAATTTCTAAAATGGCTCCAGACTGGTCCTTCACATGCGGCCCACTATTTGTCCACGTGTTCAGTCTACATTGCTCTTGTGGAGACTCTTCCAACCCTTGCAAGACCTCTGGCTCCTCCTCAGACGGGCTTCCAGTTAATTTTTGGCCTTGAATGCCACTGCTTCTGAAATCCTTCAAGTCATGTTCCTTATCCACGACGACCCACTCCTTAGAATCAACTTCTTGTCGACTAGAGCCCAAGTTAACCGCCACAAATCCATTGCTAACCACAACATCAGCATGCTCCGGAGAGCTAACGGAGCCAGGTTTGGATCCTTCTGGGGGATATTCCTCATCATAATGCCAATTGTGGTCAGTTGCGGGGAGAGCAGAAACAGGAGCCCCAGTTTTCTGTGGATGCGAAGGGAAAGCTGGGCCAGCAGCAACAAAAGCAGCAGCAACAGCTTCTTTCTCAAGACCCTTGTGAATCCTCTCCAGGCTAAACAAATCAGGAAAACAGAGCAGCGATTACACAAAGGCATTATTCTGTCACAAAGTCTAAGATCAGAACACAATCAAATAAGACTCCTGACTCTTGAACTCACTAAAATACTGTGTAGAAAAAGCAGCAGCAGGAAATGCTCAGTTTGGCCAGGATTGATTACATACTCATATTACATACATTTGATTTTCATTAGAGAAAACTACTGTCAGAATATATGAAACACTGAAGATACAACCTTTGATCATTATAGATTACTTCCTGGTTCGAAATAGTCTCTTAGGATAAAAGCATGACCCACTGTCACATTCCTCTTGTGTTTTAATGCAACACTGCAACATTTTGACAGTGTACTAGTTCAACATTTGTATTTTACTAATATTTACATTTAAAACGCTTGGTAAAACTGAACATGCCCTTCCAAGATCCACTTGACTTGTTGATACTACCAACAGGATAGTATCTTGGAACTTTGGACATGGCTGTCAAAAATGTGACTGCGTTGCGAGTGAGTCAGAGTTTACTAATGAACACATATTTTTCGGATTTGCAATGATGGGTGTAAGGTCGTGAAAGGTCTACAGAAACATAATAAAAAATGACAATGTAATGTTGGCGAGCAATTGTTTTAAAGGTGTAACTTTGTCTCTGAATTCCTTACTTTAAAAGCAACCATTACCTGCTCATCCATCCTCGTCCCATTTTTTTGACTAGTAGAGGTGTCCTCACCTCCAATGACAAAAACCTCCTTTTCCATTCTTCCTCGGAGCCCAAAGGACTGTCCCCACTCGAAGGTCCTCCGGGTTTTTTCTGCTGGTTCTGCCAGAACAGATGGCTTTCTTCACACCGAACTTTGGGGGGAGGGATAGAAGAGTCAAAACAGATTCTACCCTCTGTAGGATTGTCTGGTTTCTTTTTGCAGGGTAGCACTGATGAGCACCGCTGGTGGCCCCAATTCAGGTCCAGGACGGTTCATTTAATGTGCTTGAGTTCCCAGAGGTGCACTATTTTCCCACAATCCCTGAGCTCATCTGTACTGCCTGCGGCCATGCCTGGACAGACACCTGATTGCTTCGCAATACCACATTATAACATGGAATGTGCTAGGTATAGCCACTCGGGCCAAAAGCTACTTCATTTATGCATATCTCAGATGTCGATGTGCCCACATTGCTGTGCTCCAGGAGACTCATCTCACTGCACTTGTACTAAATGGAGAAGGAAGACTTATGGGACCACAGTGTCTGCTTATGCAAGGGGTATTCTCATTAGGATTGTACAAGGGGTCCCCTTTAGTGGACGCAAATGGGAGTTACGTAATACTGGAGGGAAATCTAGAATGGGTACCCGTACCCTGGTGGCTTTGTATGCACCCAACTCCAACAAAGCGGAGTTGCTAGATAGTCCTACCTCAGTGCTCCTTCAAAACCCACTCAGCCCGGGGATTTGTGGGGCGGGGAAGAGGTGATGTTAACTGTGTGCCTGATTTACACCTCTACCATGGCGAACTCCCGAAAACACTGAACTACTTAGCCTGGCCGTGGCCCTCTGGAATTTAGGTCTTATGCCCCCTTTCGGTTCTGAACCTGGATAACAAGATTTTGGGTAAAGCTTTTGCGTAAATCTTGCTTCCAGTCATCCACATGTTTGGTCCCGATGACCAGTATGGTTTTATACCGGGTCGTAGCACGTTTTTCAACATATGTCGATTACTGTGTTTCAAGCACAACACCCCTCCCCCTGATGCATACAATCAAGTGGCTGTATCACTGGACATAGAAAAAGCCTTTGATACTCTGGGGTGGTATATTCTCTTCTCGACTCTCACCGATATGGGGCCGATTCCGATCTCACTCGGAAGGGCTCAGAACGTGATCCCACCGGAAAAAGTACAAGCCGGACGCGTGTTTTCTGTGCCGGACCCCCCCAAGACCCATAGTCGTGCAAGTCAATCACAGCGGGGGAGCCAAGGATCCCCCCTACACATGCATGTACGGTGCGGGTGGCACAGATGCATCCCCACTACAGGGGGCGCCCCTGTGCACAACGTACCTTTTTCGTAAATGGGAGCCTATGTACACATCGTACAACAGGCTCCCATTGACTTCAATGGGGCTCCGAGCGACCCGTGTCGGTCAGCGCTTGTTCGCATCGTACTCGAGCACTCGGAGCCCGAGTCGGTCGGAAAGCCCTCCGGAACCGAGTCGGACGGAGCCTACTCCCAGCGAGATCGGAATCGGCCCCTATGAGGTTTGGACAAGAGTTCTTAAGCTGAGTACGTACTCTATATACGTCCCCAACTGCAAGGGTGAAGACTGGTCTGGGAATATCAGACCGTCTTAGTATCCAACAGGGTACCTGCCAGGGTTGCCAGCTGTCCCCACTCATTTTCGCACTACCAATGGAGCAACCTGCTGGCCGCCTACGGGGTAGTGCACGTATGTGGGAGATCCTCATGTTATTTCGGTATAGGGAAAATAAATATAATAGTTGTAAATGGATTAAACATGGCCCTTCCTCTTAATTCTTTGCCTGCCACAAGAGGAGCTGAAGGCATTATCTCAGAAGGTTAGAACCCTGTGCCAGACAACTTCTCCTCAGAGGATGCAGTTCTTCTAGCATCCTGCACCAAATTCCTGTAGGAAGGTAGAAAGGGGATGCATTCCACTTCTGTGCGTTGCCTACAGAGTTTACATATGTAGTCCTTCCCTTAACCCTCATTCTTTGGATACTGTCCTGCAGCAAGAGGCAGGCACTACTTGGGACTGCCATATATAGAACTTCCAGGTTCTGCCTCCACCATCAATAGGCTTCAACTGCCAAGTGGATCATTGCATTACTCACTTCGCCTCTCAGCTTCCCACCTCCACCTCTATTCATCCTTAAGAGAACACACACACCTTTTGGTTTTGAAGTTAAAATGGTAGGCCTGTTGAAATAGTAGCTCCTCCATGGACTGGCCTCCACCTCTCAACCAGTCGTAGACACACCACTGAAGGGCCACATCCAGAGCTGGTGGAAGCATAAAAGCATTCAGTGGTGAATTATCATGAACTACCCAAGTCCACTGGTGATCATTCAGAGAGTCGCAGAGTGGTCTAGGGGGCTTCAAAGATTTCCTTGCCACACTCCTCCTGAGATCTTTCCTTTCTCACCCGGTGATGTAGTGCGAAATCTACAGTATTGCTTTCTCAGGTATTGTGGTTTCTCCTTTTGATCCTTTGCCGGGGGCTTTCTTAAAGATGCTAATGTACAAAACATATTTTTATGGTGGCTATGACATTGCCCAAGAGGATGAGTGATTTAGTTTCTTTGGTCACCAGTCCTCCTTATTGGCATATCTTTCTGGACCGTTTAGAGTTCAAATTAGGACACGGTGTGTATATCCAAGACAGCTGTGAAATTCCATAGGGAAGAGAATATTGTGCCACGTTCTATTGATCTTTCATCTCCTGGGAAATTTCATCTGCACAGGTGATGTGCACTGCCAGACTCATGATTCATTTCTTCTGGCAGCATCAATGCTGGTTCAAGTGTGTCCTCCAATAGTAAGGACTAAAAGAAGGACAAAATGTTTTGATTCCTCAACACTAATCCCAGTGCTTCAGATCCTATTTACTCTCAGTACTCTAATCATCCTGGACAGGTTGCAGATTTCAAGACAGCTTGTTTCGATTTTGAAGGAAGAGCATGGAACATTCTCTCTTCTTTTTGGACAACCATTGTCTGTCATTGAAAGTGTGGACACATCTAACAGTATGTACTAGGACGATGAGTAAAAACCAGAATAATGAGCTTGCTGATAAATAATCAAACTATTTATATGCAAATCCGAGCTTACACATTCAATATTACTTCTTCTACTAACCACAGTTTGGAATATATTGATGCTAAAGATAATTAGGAGACATACAAAATAGTTAATAAAATGTGTAAAAATAGTTTTGGAATAGGAGCATAGTACCAGTTCTCCAAAAACTTGTCCGTATCTGGCTTTGATTCGAGTGTTAGACGTTTCTCCAGTTCAAAACTGTGGATTGTGCGTAGCTTCCGCAGCAGTGGGACATCTCTATCAGCCTGGAGGGCCTCTGAACGCACATGAATCGGAGAGCCAAGACTTGGCACATTGAGGATGCCATTTGCTGGTCCATTACTATTCTCCTCTTCTGTAGCAGCCTATCAACAGAAAAACAGAAAATATAGATTACTCACAAAACCTCATTATTAAGATTACAATTAGTATTATTACTAGCAAGGTCTGTCGGTTAGAAGTAATCTTTCTCTCAAGTACCATTCTCCCTGGATACATATTGATCTGAGAAAACTAATACTCTTTTGTAAATGACTACAAAAAGCAAAACAATACTGAACATGGGCACACATTTTTCAGCACTATAAACTGTGTTTTACATGCCTTTAATGGGTTCAACTCACAAAATCGATGCCTTTCATTTGCATTGATTTACACCTTTGGAGGCACTCGGAATCAGTATATTATATATATATATATATATATTTACACACACAAATTATGGATTTCAATGCCTATACATGATCGACTATGCATATTCTAGTAGAGTTTCACAATGGGAGGCATGTGGAAAAGTATAATTTATCTGAATGGTTTTCCCTTTGGGTAAAGCATTGTTTATCATGGAAAAATATATCTTCCTCAGCCCCAATGCTTTTGAAAAGTATTCCATGGTGGAAAACATCTCTGAACAGTCAAAAGAGTGTTAGGTTGGGAAAATTCAAACACTTCTGGTTGGAAATTCAACTATAAAACCTCTCTTAAGCTCCTTCTTGGACGTTAAACTGCACACAGGTGTAAATGTGATCCGTGGGTAGAAATCTCAATTAACCTTAATTATGTAGCCCACATTTTGGTGCACACAAACACGTGCATTAGGTTTGTAAACTGGGTCCATTGCTGTGCAACTCACTCTCCTGTTTCCTCAAGAACTGATAATGTGAGCCCACAATCAGAAGAGATGGTAAAGGTTGCAGCACTCAGCTGTGAAAATAATAGATTTAGGAAATTTCCCAAAAGTTTTTCATTCCCAGGTTTTGATAGCGTGAAATCCACCTCGATGCAGACCAGCATATAGAGACGATACTTTCAGTGTGGTAAGCCACAGGAGTGTACTCATCAATAGAAGCAAGTTGACAATGCTTTGCTGGTAATCATTTTAATTATTTCTTTCCGTCCTTTACCATCTCCAATTAGCTCATCACCTTCACTATAAGATTCCAGGAAGTGCCCAGCCTTAAAAGCGCCGCTTAGAAACATTGTACAACATCTACAATTAAGTGGTGGTAATAGCGACATTTGCGCTGTAAGAGACTTAAAGTGAGTTAGTGCTACATGAGCAACAAGTTATTATCATGTGAAAAACCAAGTCAAGGATAAAGTAGACAAAAAAAGTGTCTTTATAACAAGTTCCATTTAAAAACGTTCTGTTGGGCAATTTTGAGAAAACATGGCCACCACTTCCAGAACTTTATGGTTTAAAGCTTTTTATTGATTTTTACAAGAAAAAAAGAAAAGGAAAAAGACCCTCAGCTCCCATAACAAGATGCAAAGGAGACCACGAGGTCGCAATGTATGACATTACCACATGTAAGAAGCATGGAGCGGGTCGACAAAGCCAACATGAAGAGACAAATAGAAATGTCCCCAATTAACCCCCCACCCGCTCCACCCAATCCTCATCCACCGAAAAACAAAATCGGAAGGGAAGAAGAACAAAGAAAAAAGGGGGGAAGGTTACACCCTAATCAGCGCCGTCCTGTATGACGCTTCGTGGGAGTGTCACAAGGAATCTGTGTGTCCGGGAGACGTAGTAGCCGAAGATATCTGGAGCATGATAGCTCCCGAAATTCTGACACCAGGAGGGTCAAGAAAGGCCGCCACAATTCAGGGAACTCCGACCCCCTACCTGCCAGAGTGAGTGTGAGTTTCTCCATACCCAGTACCATTCAAAGCTGTTGCAGCCAACCGGTGAGTGTAGGAATTTGGGTGGTGTGCCAGTGAATCAGGATGTTTTGAAGGCCGGCTCCGATGGCTATCGCTATTAATCGTCCCCTTTGTGACCCTTCCAGAATCTACAGGGTCACAAATAAAAAGATGGAAGGACTAGTTCAGGTTGGATAGAAACCTGCTCAGCACCTGACTATATATTTATGAAAAGGATGAGATACTATCTAGTGGAGGTTTCTTGGACAGCAACCCTTCACTTTTTTTCATTATCCCAATCAACTTCTTCATTAGTCCCTGATTATCCCAGAGGTGACTAATTACCAATTCTGAGGTCCATTTATGATATATTAAGTTAACTTTATCTTAGACATCGCACTATCGCCTAAAGGCCTTTTGCCACTGAAACTCAGTCATAACAGTAACAAGGACAAGAAAACTATCTGAAGTATTGTTATACCAACATGGTCTGCAATTTGTAAATGTAAATGTAAATGTATTTGAGCTTATATAGCGCACAGCTACCCGCAGTGGGTTTCCCGGCACTTGCTTAGGGAACCCGTCCTGGTATTCCCCTGTGAGATAACCCCAGGCAGGGTATCCACAAGGTGAAAGCCAGGCATCCCACCGCGAGGGGCCGTTGTGGAGATTAAGCAAGCTAATTTAAAACACAACTATGAAATGTTTCTAAGTTAGGAGGGCAGAATATTCCAAATTGAGTTATAGAGGACCGAAAAGGCACGGCCTTCCAATTGGGCCTTGTGAACCTTGGGAATGTGCAAAAGAGTCTTTGGGGAGGAACTTAGATCTCGATAAAAGGCATCTGATTAAGCAATTACCAATGAATCTTAGACCGGTTCTAAAAATACTGGTGAACAAAGCACAGTGCTTCAAAGGTGATCTAGGCCTTAACTGAAAACCAATTCAGAACTTTCAGGAACGGCGTGATCCCAGAATCGGGGAGCCGCCATGACCAAGTGAACAGCTTGATTTTGGATTGAACGAAGACAGTTGGTAAAATAATCCAAACCAAAAAGGCATAAGACTATGATGACATGGACAGCGTTGACGTTTACAGTCTCAATGTTGAATGTTTTCATGCCAGCAGTCCAAATTGAATGCGTCACTATCCACGCACAAGGCTTCTAAATAGAGACAGAGAACTCTATACAAAACTGAGACCTGGCTGCTAAACAAGAGGGTTTGCCTCAGGGCTCACAGCGACTTCACAGCTTCATTTCTAGCCTTCCACTGGAGGGGGTATGCTCAAGCTGGGCAGCTTCAAAGTTCAGAGTTGACTCTGTTACACCCAAGCCTGAACCGCCTACTTCTGCTGATCACTTTGCAGCAGAGGAATCCAATAGGGTTCATCCTTAGGCGACAGCACCTACGCATTGTGGGAAAATTTCAGGTACTAGTAGAAGTTCTCAGGGATCTTGCATTGTCACAGATCAACAATGTTTTCACTCAAGAAGCTTGGAGTCATCACACAGTAAACAAGAGGGACATTTAGAGGTAGTCCTGAATTAGAATCTTTCTGAAAAAGAGTACATTATTTTAAGAGGATAATCATTAGCCTTTGCAGAGAAAAGCAGAAGTGAGAAAAACTGGAAACCAGATGTCTGAAATCAAGGCAAGAGATGAAGGACTAGGAAATAAGGGTTGAAACAGAGAGACGAAAACAAAACAAGTAAGGCAAAGGAGAATAAGGCATGGAAATAAAAAGAAATCTAAAAACGGAATTGTGCATATTTTATTTAGTGAACAAAAAAAACCTGGCGAAGTCTGTGCTTACAGCAACATGCAGAAGAAAAAGGAGGTGCAGAGTTCTGTTTGGTCCAGAGTTCTGCTTGGTCTGAAGACTACATTTTATATAGAAAGGTTTTAAAAACTAACTGCAGGCTTTGCTCCAAAGGCTGGAAATTGTTATGTATATGGTCATTCTAAAATGTTCCAAGCATAACAATAGAAAGTCAATCTAGACAATGCAAAGATCCAAACTATCACCTACAAAACTTTTGATGATTAATATGCTGGACTGTTTCGGAGTGCTTAGATTGGCTTAGGAGGGCGACTGGGAGAACATTAAAGGATAGGTGAGTTGCCAAGGAGGGTTTCAATGTCATCCCTATACTACTTAACTCAATTCAAATACGTACAAAGAGTGTATTATACAAGAGACTGACTGTTCAAAATGGGGTAGAATACGTTCTGGACATGCCTCAGGTGTCTTAAATGACTGTGCTGCCTTTTCCACATGGTCTAGGTATGTACAGTCATCTAAAGATTCTAAGGGTGAGGTTATAGACTCCCAGGGAGGAGTCCTGGTTTGCCCAGTCCCATATAGCCCAAAGTAATCCTTTTCCACAATGTGTATGCTAAAACACCATTAAACTTTTGGGAGTGAACATTGCTAAGCAAGCTGTTGCAGAGCAGCGAATCCCCACAGTGAGAGGGTGGCAGCAAGCCATGAACCAGTGGTGTGCCCCTTTTTAAAATGTAGCATGAGTTACTCCCACAGCCCCCTAAAGCATGGAAGGTTTACTTTCACCTGGTATGAGGTTCTCAGAAAGAAACTAAGGGTGGCCTTGGGGGACTGAGCATTATTCTGTCGTCTGTGCTTCCCGTTATGAGCTGTGTGTGGCCACATTTGTCATCTTCTACTGGGTCATTGTTACATGCGCACTATTTTGTATGCAATTACCAGTTTTGTCCTCATATCTTTAACCTCATAGCTGCTATTAAACATCCCTCCCCAGTGCTGCGCTGTCCATTGGAACTAGTGCTGAATGGACGTCCAATGGTCGTGCGCAGCACTGGGGAGGTAGTGCTGCCGTCGGCCAACGCACCGAGGCAGCACTTAAGGGGTTAACTATCAATCCATATGTTTACAAAAATAAACCCCTAGACCCAGATAACTTAGGGAGGGTATCAATTAGTCTGTCGACACCTGCAAGTGAACAATATCATCCTTGATCCTTTTTATTAAATATGCTCAGGAAATACTGGCTTTGGGGTCAAAGGCCCTGGTGAAATATTCATAATGTATCCACCTTTTCATTTCCTCTGATCGACAGAACCAGTATGCTTTTATGTGCAGGAGGGTAGTATCCGGAGTCCCCCAACAGTTGTTCTTCATGCTCTTTTCCTGTAATTAACCAACAGAATAGTAGTGTATTTTGGGCGGCTGTAAGAGGACACATGCAAACAAGGGTGAATACAATTCAGACCATCCCATGACTAAAGGTTTGTTGGTGCAGCTGAATAATACTTGTGTATGCAGGTCTTTTCACATATAGCCAAGAGTACAGACTTTCCCGCACCATCCCCTATTGATGGTGCACACAAGAAGTGAAAGGGTACACAAGATGCATGGTAGCAATGGTTGGGATGTCCTTCTTCTGTCTACGAAGGGTGTCGCGCAGACTTTAGTGATGGCCAGAGCTGCTGTCTCCCCTGTACCGGATACTCCCTACACCGACACTTTTTTTCCCAGACTCCCTAAAGAAACCATTGTAACACTGAGTGCTTACATCTGATTTGAAATTGCATCCACTTTAACAAAACAGAAACATTTGTATTCATTGCCCCTGCACTAAACCAGCAGGTCAGCCTGGGGTCTGAGAGAAGCAACAATTCAACTATGACTAGGACGAAGTGTATGGCCAAAACTGAACACCTTAGATTAGGAGAGAAGTTACTCATATTTACTGCTTAAGAAGCCAGCAATGAACAAGAGCATCTGCACGGCAAGAGGTCACCCGGTTCCCAATCCACAACCTAAGTGACAGTGGTCATGGGTCCAGGATGCTACAGAACACAGGATGGAAAAGTGATTTGTAATGAAGCTACCCAACAACATATAGGGCCTATTTGGTATTTGAGTAGCTTGAGCCCAACTATACAGGTACTGAATATATGCAGCACCCTCAAGGCTCAACCAGCCCTCGAAATAGATCTGAAAGAGAAGGTAAAAACGTTGGTTGGTTTTCCTGCAGTGGTAGAACAGTGTTGCTTTGAAACTAAAAAAAAGGGAAAGAAGAAAGACTGCCTACCCCAGAATGAAACTTCTGGGGAGCCTGAGTCTGGCGATTCTGAGTGTCAGTAAAGGGAATCAACAGAGGCTGGAGGATAGTGACCACTGCTCAGCTTGACTAAGATCTGCTATGAGAGGCCCTATATGCCTTTGTTCCACCACAGCTGCTGATGCACCTGTGTTTCCCTGACAAGCAGCACTGAGACCATCAGGGCCTGCATACCTCCTCACCACCCACTTCAATAGTCGTCCTATGATGAGGGGGTCAGAGAGAGATGCATACCCACCTACGCACCTGTGCTCAGTAACGAACAGCGATAAACCTCAGTTTGTCCCTCACACCAATGTCGCGATTCCGAACTCTACACTGGCTGTTCTGATAGTGCCAGGTGCTTCTGCGGACTCTGCAGCGCTGTAGAACACATCTGCTCATCAGGAGCACACACCCCGAGCTAAAACGAAATTAAGATAGGAAAAAAGCACAACCGACCCACAGCATGGATGGTTCCACCAATGCTGCCTGACAAGAATACTGTGTTCCATCTGCAGAACCAAGTGAGACCGAGCCTTGTAAAACCGTGCCCTGAAGTTGCGCTTTGACTACAAAGTAAATCTTGCCATTAAAGCTGGATTTCTGTCATAGATGCTCAGACAGCCCAAAGCATAGTTTTAGCTACAAAGTAACCACAAACATTTAGTAGAGAACTCATTGCACTATTTGGCTTCCTGAAGTTATATAGCACATCTTCCTAAGGTAAATTAATCTTTTTCCTACTCATAAACGAATAGGCATTTATGGTGTGTGATAAATGTCCCAACTGAGCTAAGCGTTACATCCCACGCTACACTACAGGAGTACCCCATGACTGTTCGGCAGTTGTAACCCCTGAAACTCAAAGCCCAAATAGGAGTGACTTAGTAATCCAGTGAGGCTGCAGTAATACCTGGTCCCTTTGATTACATGGAGAAGCAAAGCACTTGTAACAAGGATTGCCTAAATGCCCTTGAGTCCAAAGACTCCAAAGACATGACCCAACACTTAAAATGATGGCTACAGTTGGTTGCTCTAAAACAGTAATAATATGTAAAATTCTAAACATGTACAAGAGGCAACCGCTTAATCTGAGCAGTTAGATACACAGATATAATTCCTGCAATATCAACATTCTAAGTTGCTGCCACTCAAGAATGACTCTGTGTTTTTAACTCAAACACTAGGAAATGATGGACGGAGCGCAGAACCTTTTCAGACACTCACCCCCTGTCA
Source organism: Lissotriton vulgaris (assembly GCF_964263255.1). Taxonomy (NCBI): domain Eukaryota; kingdom Metazoa; phylum Chordata; class Amphibia; order Caudata; family Salamandridae; genus Lissotriton; species Lissotriton vulgaris. The sequence continues at coordinate 81,407,372 of NC_141697.1, forward strand.
CAGATCTGGGTTGACTCCATCATCGTTCTTTAGCTCTCTTCGCCACCCCAGTTCAGACCCAACCAAAGGCAAATCAGTCTTGACCATGTGCCTCATGGGAACAGTCCACCCCGAACTGCCAAGCCGGGTCTTCTGGGCCGGAAACAAGCGTCCTGGGACCGGTTTCGGGGTAACACCCCTCGTCAGCCAGACCACATCCGGACAAGGACCCCCCCACCGTCAGAGCAGGCCTTTGTCACCGTCAGGATCATTCAGTATTTTTTAAGCCTATACTACCAAAATCCTTCTGGATGACTCCTCTCCCACACATTAACAGTTTGATCAGTAAAGATAAGGTTGAGAAAGCTAGCTGCAGGACGGTGGATCATCTGTACAGCTATATCCATGACACTGCTATTGCTTTTGTAGACCCTAGGTTCAGTAGTCCTGCTCTAACCTGAAGATTAGGTAATGTGAAGCAATGTCAAATGAGAAGGAGATCCAGAGATCCACAGTGAAATGAAGGTCTGCTCAAATCCGAAGCTGCCACTGCCCATGGGTGCGGAAGCTCAACTTTACCACTTGATCTGGGGAGCACTGCATTTAGTGACGGTCCCTTTACAGAAGGAGTCTTAAGGACAGGCACACATAACAAGAGTTGCTGCGGTTGACAGAGACTGCCCAAGAGTTATCTGGTGGAGGGTGGCAATGGTTCAATAAGGGTGCAAGAGGGTGAAAATTAGTCACAACAGGCTCTTTTCGCTTCACAGTCTGGAAGTTGAAGGTAATCTACCTTTGAACTTAAGGCTGGTGGCAGGATACCCAGAGATTTGGTTACCCTTTCAATTCAATAAAACACTGGTCATCTTGGGAGTGGTGCAAGTTCCAAATAATAGTACAGGTGGCCCTGGGATCAAACTCAGGAAATGAAGACGGAGTGGTGTAGGCATAGCAAGGCGCTTCAGGGAGGAGCTAGGAGGAATATGGTAATTGACAGGATCATGGAAAAGGGAGCAGGATGCTATCATGCCCGAATTAAAAGGATTGCAGTGTCAACAATGTTATGTCACTGAGTAGCTTAAGAAAGGGGCACATCAGTAAGAGCTATGGCAGAAGTGGGTTACATTTAAAAGATGTTAACAGGAAAAGGATTTCATGATCACGCTGAAACCCACGTGGATATAGCTGAGAACTGAAGTTGTGGGCCAGAAAAGAGATGAAAAACAAAATGAGTAAGATGCCTGGTATAGATTGGATGTGTGCATTTCAAAGCGGTTTGTGGTATTTGTAGTAAAGAGGGTGCTCTAGAAGGCACCTAAAGATGATTAATTTCATAACATGTGCCTTAAAACATAAAACATATTGTGCAATCATTGTCACTGCCACTGGTGTCCAGAGGCCACCACTATGATTGGGCTTCAAATGGATAATCATGTTATTTCCATTTGGCACTTGACTATCACGGTAGTGCATAAGAACTATCACGGCATTCTCTAGGTTGTGGCAGGAATAACAAATACATTAGGATAGTGTAAATGTACACCCAAATTGTATATGTATTCATTGCTATAACTTCTACGAAAAACAAGGGACACTAAAAATAAAGACAGACACAAAAAATAAGGTGCTAACAGCTCCAAATGAGTGTTGCAGTGTTTGGACATTAGGTTTTCGAACAACAGTTAGTCACAAGGCAAATATTATCCTAATTGGCAGTGTTTGAATGCTTTCTGTAAATCTCAGGTGTATGCTTTACTACAATGCTACAACTTCTGTAATCCCAATTCAGTCAATGGGATGGATGTGCAAAAGAAGGGAATACAATGGGGCAGGATTGTTATACTATGCCTAGCTCACTGCTTCAATGCTATCGAGCTCTGGTTGCAAACTGAGCACTTCAGTGCGATTGAGAACCCGCTGCTGGGGTTCAATATACTGGTCCAAAAACTCTTAAAACAAAGCCCATGCCCACACAATAAGTGTCACACTCCAGTGAAAGAACAGGTGAATTGCAGAGTGCCAAGAATAGCAGTAACCCAGTAGTCCATCTTCCTGTTAGGATACAATTCAATAGAGGTCAGTAAAGGATCTCCAGGTCTTTAACGTTTTTTGCGATGGAGACAGCTGTAGTAGTGGATTAGCATTCACTATTAAGATCATAGCATAACAAACTTTACTGGCATATACCTCAAAACAGACAAGCTGTCATCAAGAATTTGCAGTGACGGGGATACTAATTGGACAGGGGGCCAACAGCGCCTAAAGGCTTTACCACTTCTGGTTGAGAAAAAGAGTTACTTCCCTTGGGTATCAATCTTTCGAGTGGATACTCTACCTGCAGATTCCTCACCACATACATTTCCTCCAGGCGCAAAACTGGATCTGAAAATGTGCAATAGCCTGTACATCTGTGGCAGCCAAACAGAGATCACGTCTCAATCTTGTCTACTTGTATTTGTGTACCAAGTACCTAGTTTAATTTTCATAAAATGAATCAATAATCTAGCTAGTGAATGCATAAATGGTACCTTAAGCTCAACTAACGTATTATCGATTCCTGCTTCACTTTAAACAAGACCTAATGGTCAATGGGTTTTCCCAGCAAATACAGTCACAAAAAGATGTCGTATATATTACATGTACCGTATCTAAAATCAATAGAAGCAATTCTTGAGTAGCAAAACTCAGTAGGCACCCTTAAAAAGGTGGAGAATCGTGATGAAATCTACCTACATGTCATCAAGTGACAATAACCTCAATGCTAGGTAACAAGTACACCAAAAGAGCAAACAAGACCCGCTAACCTATTGCCTGCCAGTTATCTGCACCTAGGATTGACACAAACAATATGCAGTAAAAGGGGCTCTGGGAAACAAATCATGACTAAAGGTAATCAGATATTGGCCCCTGGAAGAAGAGAGCTATAAAAGGGTAGAGCCAATGGGTTATAAATGCTTTGATATAACATCTTTGAGTACACAATCTATTCACACGTGAAAGCGCACTCACTACCTACTCCTGTTTTGTAATTTCTGTGTAGAGACAAAGAAGCAGGCAGAGAATGTCTCCAACTTGGATTAGGACAGCACCAAGTCAATAGTAAAAGGCAGATGAGTGGGACAAAAACCTAGAAATACACAAGCCCAAAAACTGGACAACGCAAGGAGTGAGCAATGGAAAAACAATAAAGGTACACAGCAGAGAAAGGCTAGAAGAGGACTGCACAGGAGTGAGGTAAACCCACCAACACACAACGTTTCCAGGCACAGACTTAATGGAACTCCCACCTCTTATACTTTCACAACCACGTGAGCCCAGGAAGAGGAGGTGAATTTAAGTAGTTGCCATATGCATAGAGAATGTAACCAGTTAATGTATAGCAATTAATAGTTTTCACAGAAAACAATATGGCTACTCAAACAAACAGGGCCAATTATACACAATGTCTTCCACACAAGGCCCTTCATGTTTCCACAGCCCACGAGAGTCTTCAACCCCAGCACACCTCTGCCTCTCAGCAGGAATCTTGCTCTGCAATACTCCTATAAATGGCTTATTGGTAACACCATATTTTCAGTGTGACACATGGAAACAAAACCTACTCTTTCGAACCTTTAGTTCATATTTTAACACTCTACCTAGTTTGGAAACTATAAACCTATCTAAATAATCCTCAAAAGTAGAATTAGTGCACCATCAACCTCTACCAATATACCAGAGATCCCTACTCCACTTTAACAGCCTCATAATAACCATGAAGCTATCGCTACAGATTAAAGCCATGAAAAGAAAATTTCCTATATAACGTAGCACCGAGAAAAATTTAAAATAATTCTGGGAAACTTTTAAATAGTAAAACATGTTTTACTAGGAAAAGGAGGAAATACAAAAATTGTAAAGCAAAATTATCCACAAGTTTCTAAGTGAACCTGAATCTATATGATTTTACAACATACATCCTCTCTCAAGTTTCAAATTGCTGGGAAGGAAACAATAATCATACCATGATGGAAAACAGTTTTGTTTTTTATTCAGCTCAGTGTTTGCACTAGTCATAGCATGGATTCAATACTGTTCTAATATTATCAGCCTAACATGAGGGACGTACACCTTTACACCACTGGGCACTAGCTAATCCTAGACAGTAACACCCAAAAACGGAGAACTAACGAGTCTGGAAGATGAGAATCAGCGATGGAAACAAAATACACCACAAAAGCAGGAAAGGAGATGTTGCCCCAATCCACATGAAGGAGACTAGGATGAACATAAGTCATCTAAGCACAACCCCAACTCCCAATATTAAGTACCATCAGAAGGGACCCTTGTTGTACAAACAGATGGCAGCGACTATCTGCCATACAGTGAAGTTTCAGCCATCCAAGAACAAAAGGAAACAGAAGAACCAAATGAATGAAGGACAAAAGAATCAGTAAACGGGAAATGAAGGATCATAAGTAAAACCCCATGCAGCGATGAAGGAAATAATCAAGGAGCTAGAAACTGAAGCATTCAGCAGAGGCCAGTGGCACCAGGCAGATCAGCACATATAGGCAGAACCTGGGACCTGTTATTAAGGGCTGGCTGATTGTTTTTACATTATAATTGCTTAGAGCTGGGTAAGCTATGAAAGGCACTGTAAAGGGGGGGCAGGATGCACACCACTTGTACCAAATTTCTCAAACTTGTCTCTTTAATCAAAAGAGTGCGTGCCGATTGAGACTGGTGCCATGCCCTAATGGCACTAATGTTATAAACATCACTGAAGTGGGGTTTCGTCACGCCCCAAACAATCGCACAGCTCAAAGTGCCAATTGCATGATTGTTAACTTATTTATTCACTGTGAATCCAATAGAGTGCACTGCAAGGGTACAGTTCGGCAGACAAGTTAACTAAAGCGGAGGGGTGGGAATAGAGAGAGGTTACACTGTCAAATAATGCCGGCTGAAAAAGAAAAGGTTTTGAAGGCGAACAAAGGTCACTCACTGACAGAGTGCAGGCAGAAAGGAAGGTGTAGTGAGGAATGCGCATGTAAAGAACGGGCTGTTGGGCTGGTTTCAACACTTCGAAAAACAAGCATTAGAAATGCAATAGGTCTCGCAGCATTAGAGTTAGTGCTTTTAGAATTGTTTATGGTTTTTTTGTAAATCTTTAGCATGAGGTTGAGGGTGAGTGAGGGTGAGTGAGGGTGAGGGGTTGAGGGTGAGTGAGGGTGAGGCTGAGGGGTTGAGGGTGAGGGTGAGTGAGGGTGAGTGAGGGGTTGAGGGTGAGTGAGGGGTTGAGGGTGAGTGAGGGTGAGTGAGGGGTTGAGGGTGAGTGAGGGGTTGAGGGTGAATGAGGGTGAGGGGTTGAGGGTGGGTGAGGGTGAGGGGTTGAGGGTGAGGGTGAGTGAGGGTGAGTGAGGGGTTGAGGGTGAGGGTGAGTGAGGGTGAGGGTGAGTGAGGGTGAGTGAGGGTGAGTGAGGGGTTGAGGGTGAGTGAGGGTGAGTGAGGGGTTGAGGGTGAGTGAGGGTGAGTGAGGGGTTGAGGGTGAGTGAGGGGTTGAGGGTGAGTGAGGGTGAGGGGTTGAGGGTGGGTGAGGGGTTGAGGGTGGGTGAGGGTGAGGGGTTGAGGGTGAGTGAGGGTGAGGGTGAGTGAGGGGTTGAGGGTGAGTGAGGGTGAGTGAGGGTGAGTGAGGGTGAGTGAGGGTGGGTGAGTGTGAGTGAGTGTGGGTGAGTGTGGGTGAGTGTGGGTGAGGGGTTGAGGGTGAGGGGTTGAGGGTGAGGGGTTGAGGGTGAGTGAGGGTGAGGGGTTGAGGGTGAGTGAGGGTGAGGGAGGGTGAGGGGTTGAGGGTGAGGGGGGGTGAGTGAGGGTGAGGGGTTGAGGGTGAAGGTGAGTGAGGGTGAGGGTGAGTGAGGGTGGGTGAGTGTGAGTGTGGGTGAGTGTGGGTGAGTGAGGGTGAGGGATTGAGGGTGAGGGGTTGAGGGTGGGTGAGGGGTTGAGGGTGAGTGAGGGTGAGGGGTTGAGGGTGAGTGGGGGTGAGTGAGGGTGAGGGGTTGAGGGTGAGTGAGGGTGAGGGGTTGAGGGTGAGTGAGGATGAGGGGTTGAGGGTGGGTGAGGGTGAGTGAGGGTGAGGGTGAGTGAAGGTGGGTGAGGGGTTGAGGGTGATTGAGGGTGAGGCGTTGAGGGTGAGTGAGGGTGAGGGGTTGAGGGTGAGTGAAGAATTACAATACAATACAATACAATATACCAAGCCAGCTTCTCACACTAACTTTGAGGAATGTTTACAGTCTATAAAATACACAGAGTGAAGATAATGTATTCCAAATACTCTAAATCTGCTGTTCTGTAAACTATTAATGTATGATTTTGCCAGCATAACCAGTTAGAAGCCAGCAATGGCATTACAAGCAGGCAACGCACACATACAGTACAGAGGCAAAACTCAGCCATTGCACAACCTGCACTAGCTAGAATCCAGCCAGCAGTTAACCAACCAACAACCTACGTGCAGCGCGGGCCCGCGTGCACACAAACACACCCACATAACACATAGAGTCAACCAACACACAAACAGACATCCAGCAAAGACTAAACACACAAGCCAACACACCCGGCACAGAACCGGCAACAGACCAGTAGTTTTAAATACAGTCGGCGTTTGGTGAGTGATTGGGGCACCATTTGGAAATGGTAATCTAAAATGGGGTACCAGCGTTTAATAATTAACGGCGCACTGCGTATGTGGGTGTGGAGGGGTGCTACCACGGAAAGTGGGCACATTCAGTTGCTTTCTCTCATAACGACATATTCGAAGGGGTGGTGAGCTTTTAGAATTTCACATGAAACATTTTTTTCCTGCAGCTCTCAATTAATTGGAGGAGCAAGGGAGAATCCCTGCAGCTTTCCAGTCCAAAATCAATACCAATAATTCACTCAGATCAAAGAGAGATGGGAGCGATGGCTGAGGGAGGAGGGGGAGGGCGAGGGGAAAACGAGAAGAGGTGGGGTGATCCGCGGGGGAGGGGAGGGGAGGGGAAGGCACACGTCAGAGGACATGGTGGGGAGCTTTTAGAATTTCACATGAAACATTTTTTTCCTGCAGCTCTCAATTAATTGGAGGAGCAAGGGAGAATCCCTGCAGCTTTCCAGTCCAAAATCAATACCAATAATTCACTCAGATCAAAGAGAGATGGGAGCGATGGCTGAGAGGGGAGAGGTGCGACACGGCAGGATGTGACCGTTGCAGGTTTAAGACAGATTTGCATATAGCTGGGTCCAAACTGGAATGGCACGGTGAGCAAAAAAACGATGGATTTAGGTCCAGATGTAGGACATTGTTCTGCATTTTGTCCATCAATTGTTCTTTTTGCATAGTGCCATTATAAGGCAAGCTAATCTCAGAAGAATCTCTAGTGATGAACCCCTTTTAATCTTAAGTCAAAGAATTGGAGGTGCCAATTCTTGAGAAGGCTGCTGCCGGCAGATTTTCCAGAAAGAGCTGAATGCAACTCTCTCCAATACTCAGGCATTCAGGGTTCAGTACTTCAAGCTGGAATCTTCTCTTTTGCTTTAAGACCTTCTCTCCTTTGAGTTATAGGTTGCAACCTTCTAGCTTACAAGTGTATACCAATGTTATGTAAGTCTTTCCTAGGGCATGTACAACAAAACTATCCAAGTTACATGTACCCATAAATCAAAATTACTGCCCGTGTCAACTGCACAAAGTTCTTGTTTCTCCTAGCTACTGCCACTCTCAAAACTGTGACCTTCTGGTTTGTGCTCATTTGAGAACCTGAGTGCCACACCAACAGCTTATTCCATACTCACGAGTCAGATATAGGGGCATCAACAAGCATCATGGACAACACATGTACAAAGATTCCACTGCTAATGTCCGTATTGCTAGTGGAAGCTGGGTAGCATCAGCGCAGGGAAAGCATGAGGTACAGCTAACCAACACGCAGGGCGAACTACAACTCCCAGCTCGTCCCACTTCCTGCAGCTATTTGTAGCTCATCAGAAACTAACAGATGTATTCTATTAGTGAGCTCACAGTGCAGACATCAGATACCTACTCAACAAGAGATTTGTTACAAAGAGACCCTACCAGTATACAACTTGATGAATTTTGGTGTACAATTTAAAATATACTGCTGCCAGAGAATCCTGTGCATTTCTTTAAGAGACCCCATTAATAGTTTCACTCAGATCAAAGAGAGATGGGAGCGATGGCTGAGGGAGGAGGGGGAGGGCGAGGGGAAAACGAGAAGAGGTGGGGTGAGCCGCGGGGGAGGGGAGGGGAGGGGAAGGCACACGTCAGAGGACATGGTGGGGAAGCAAAGCAAATGAGAGGAGCAAGGGAGAGAGTGGGGTGACAAGGGAAGAGTGAGGCGAGTGATGGAATGGGGTTACAAGTAGAAAGACATTGGCGAGGAGAGGCAGGAGAGAAAGAAAACAAGACGGACGGACGGAAGAGAGGGGAGGGGGGAGGAGAAATGCGACACGGAGGGAAGGGGAGGGGGCGGAGCGGGTTAAAATATACAAACCAAAAACAAGCCTTTCACCGTAACACGGCGGGCAGGGGAGGGGGCGGGCAGGGGAGGGGGCGGAGAGGGGAGAGGTGCGACACGGCAGGATGTGACCGTTGCGGCGGTGTTACGCGGAAGGAAGTTAGACGGCGTTAGACGGAAGGAAGAGAGGGGAGGGGGAGGAGAAATGCGACACGGCGGGAGGGGGCGGAGCGGGTAAACAAAGACGGACGTGCACGCGCACGCGCTTTTAAGGTCAATGCGCATGCGCATAAGCTCAATGCGCATGCGCATTGACCTTAAAAGTCACGGGCACTGCAAGGAATCGCCACGATTCCTTGCAGTGTAGATAAAGAGTGGATAAGTCGCAATACTCTCGCTTGCTCGATGCGCATGCGCATCGACAGGCGAGACCTAATAAAAATGGGAATGTGATAAGGATTGAATCACAGAATCAGGGAGGAGAATATCAGTTAGGCTGTCTGGCATACAGGGTTCCTCGTAAATCATTGTTTAGTTGTGTAAAGCGCTTTTTGACATAAATGTTTTTTACCGTGCAATATGTTAGCATTAAGAAATGTTTATATTGAAGTAGAGAATACAATTTGTGATTGTGACTATTTATTATTTATTTACAGTAACCCCCGAAGAAGGGCGTTGAGCCCGAAATGCATTGGGTATTTTGAATAAACGCTGCCTGATATGAATTGATGCTTCAGTCCTGTTCATTCATAAAGTCTGGATTGACGCGGTTTGAACAGTAAAAACTCGGAAATGGCATATACACTCAGCGTGTGGACCCGTACTAAAATTGGAGAATAAGTCTGACAAGTTTGGAATATTATGGAATAAAATGGATTCACAGTGAATAAATAAGTTAACAATCATGCAATTGGCACTTTGAGCTGTGCGATTGTTTGGGGCGTGACGAAACCCCACTACAGTAAGCTATGAAAGGGCCAGTTTTTAGGTTCCCCTTCCTGGTTTGGGAAGGACACTCTGAGCATGGGCACTCTCTGAAACAATGAAATAAGATAAGACCTTGAAAGCATCCCAAAGGCAAGTCCTTCTACGCCCTGTCGCACCTGGCCAGGACCAGAAGCCAGCAGTTATGCTGGTTTTGAGTCATTAATATGAGGACCTTCTTTCTATGAGAAATGCATACTCTTATTTGTCATAAGAGATAAGTGATACCCTATAAAGGAATGATATTTTTTAAGATTATGCTACGAAGGTTAAACCCTAATTTAAGGACCGTAGCGATTTATTAAAATGTGCTTACTTGAACATTCATTCCTTACTTAGATGTGCTTGAGATCAATGATTTCATGATGACTAACAAATTAAGGAACCAGATGTGCAAAAATGTTTTGCTATTGGGCCGTTTGCATTTGCAAAAAAGCATTTTCTATGTGCAAACCACAAATTGCGATTCAGAAACAAGCTGTTGAATCGCAATTTGAGTTTGTTACCCAATATTGAACCAGTATTTGGAAAGGGCGTGATTAGGGCATCCCTATAGGATACTGAATCAGATTGGCATGTATTCATGTTTTGCAACTTAATTGTGGTCGCCAAAAATTCATCGTGCACTAACTCCTCAAAGGAGGTGGCAAGCCTTTGTGAAAGTAGACAAAACCATTTTCAACATATTGCCTATATATAATGGAAAAAACGAAATTCTCAAGCTTCATTAAAAAAAGAAATATATATTATATATATATATATATATATATATATATATATATATATATATATATATATATATATATATATATATATATATATATATATCCAGTTTTCCTTGATGGAAAATGGGTTGCATTTTTTTTTACTTTATTGAAAATGAATCATAAACATGGGTGATCTGCTGACCTCAACGGGCCACTATACCTGTGATAAAACAGCAAGGAATGGCAGTAAGGGATTTTTTTGTTGCACCACCTAGCTATACACAGAAAACGCAGTAGGTTGCTCTGCAAATGCAGCCCACCTCTCTGGTCCACTGCCATACGACCCTACACATATAAACACTCGCGAAATTTGACCTGATAGACTGGTGAGTCGAGAGACCCAGTACAACATGGGGCGTTCTGAGAAATACATGATTATATTGGAGTGTTGCATATCATAGCATACTCCCATATTGCCTAGCCGATTATTAGCAGTGGAATATGCTAATAAGATAAGGAAGACTTGAACAGAATCACGTTGGTAAAAGAACTTCTTTGGATTTACATTGTGTCCATCTTACGTCCCCCTTTTCCGATTCGTTGTCTGATGCACTGGATACCTTTATTAATAAGCTTATACGTCTGTCTACTTTTACATCGGGAAACCAGTGCTATTACAGTTAACCTGAAGATCTGCCCTGAGGAAGCCCGAAACGCCTTGGCTGTCTCTTTGATCATCCTGTACAAAGAATACTGGATGTTTGTGTTAACATCCTGTACCAAGAGGACATATTAAAAAAGGACTTTTTTCACATTATTGAAGGACACGTGTCTCTTTTTGGTGTATTGAAGAATCGTACAATTACTTCTATTGCTGCCTCTCTATTTGCTTGTTGTTTGCACCATGCCGGTGATGGCTGTGATTTTTAGGGGGGTTGCAATTGGCAAACTACCTCGTTAATATTAATGAGGTAGGTTGAATTGCGAGCCACTCGGAATCAGTAATTTGTGAACCGACCCATCAGTACATAGGTCAGTTTGCAAATTACCACACTGGTCGTAAAAATACTGGTCACAAATTGCAACCTATATTTTGCAACCATTGCTTTACACATTTGGCCCTAGATGTTTTGATATTAAAAGAAGCTTGGCTATGGACTACTTCGGGCATAGATCCGATTAATACTGTGCCAAAAGGGTATAAATCTGTGAGTCAGATTCACAAATCAGACAAAAATGGAGCAGGTGGGATTAATTTATAAAGTGGATATCGTCATTAATGTGCAGCATGTCATTCATTTAGGAGAGTGTAATAAAACACTATATTTGTTTCATAAAGATTGTTCAAAGCAATGTCTTACTATTAGCAACCTATCATCCTCCTGGACATTCTTCTCATTTCCCTATAGATGTTTTTGAATTGATTCATTCAATTTCATTAACTTCTACACGATTATTAATTGTGTAATTATTGAGTTAATGATCTAAGAGTTTATGCTAAAGCGGCTGAATTTCATTACGTTCTCAGTTCATTAAATCTAATTCAGGACATTATCACTCCTACCCATGTCCAAGGACATACCTTAGATCAATTTTTGTGTTCTGTCCTACAACCTTTTGATATTTTGGTGGAACAATGTCCTTCCTCAGATCACTTCTCCATTAAATGGAAGTTGAGGTCACCGAACCCTCATATGCATACCTAAACATAAACCTATGGTCACTTGTTAAAGAAAATCACTTAATAATGTGGAAATTATTCAAGGTGTCAAAGAGTCCTATACTACTCCGTCCACGCAACTGGATGATCAATGCAATTCCTCAGTCAGTTGGATTTCTAATTCTTGTAATGATTAACCGCCAATAAAGACTAATCCAGTTTTGTGTAGGACAATGTTTGCCCCCAGGTTTTTTTTCCCAGGTTTAGAAAGAAACAAACTTGATTCAGAAGAGCAGAATGTAAACGGTGCTCTCATCCCTCTAATGACATGGAGTAACACTATAACATTCTATTCAAATTATATAAACAAGGTACTCACCTTCAGTAAGGCTATTTCTATTGGATACACTATCTAACAGTGTATTCCTCGCTTTTAGAATATCCCAAGGCATCACACTGGATCCAGAGGATTTTTTTTAGCATAGTCCTAGGGCACCACTGGGTGGAGTCGACCTCGCTCCACCCTGGAAGTGACAGCTGTAGCTCACTCGAAGTGCCACTCAAGTGTGTGGACGTTTCTTTCTTGACACAGTCCGCTCCCCTCGGAAGTGAAGCTCAAAGGATCACCACTATGCAGATCTCTAATTTGGAAACTTTCTAGATGTGAAAACAGTTCATTCCACAGAATAGCGAGGTGAGCTGTTGTTGAATAATCTGCAGTTAGATAAGAGTATCCACCAGAAGAAGCGTTACCAAAGGTTACTTGTCCTTCTAAACGATACTTCTAAGTGCAAATACCTCACCTTTAAAATAGGTACCAGAGCAGTACCTCCTCAGGTGGTGGGTCTGTGGAACGGCTTAGACTCAAAAGTCCAAAAGGACCGAATGGCCAAAATGCCCTTCTCATCAGACCTGGATGTCAAGGCAGTAGTGCTAGGTGAAAGTTTCCAGTAATGCCCATGTTGTAGCCTGACAAATATCCAAAACAGGCACTTCTTGTGACAGTGGTAGTAGCCTTGGCCCTGGTGGAGTGGGTCCTCAATGTTTCTGTGGGCTGCTTCTTGGCCAATACATAGCATATCCTAAAGCAGACGACTATTCACCGGGAAAAAGTACTCTTCTGCACTGCCTTGCCCTTCTTTGCCTCAGAGAACCCCACAGAAACCTGATTGTCCACCAAATGGTCTTTGGCACGATTGATGTAAAATCTGTTTTCTTCTGGGGTCTGAATGATGGAGTCTCTCCTCCTCTTTCAAAGGTGAAGCAGAATAAAGAATATTAGAAGTGTGTTAGGCTATCCAAAATGAAAGGCAGTTCCAAACTTTGGTAGAAATGCCGCTTTAATCCTCAGAGCTAGTGTGTCTGGATAGAAGGTTATTTAGGGTGCTGGACAGACAGAGCTTGAAGCTCACTTGAGTGTCAAGCTGAGGTTATCACGAAGAGAAAGACTGTAATCAGGGTCAGTAGATGCAGCTCAGCATGTAAAGCAGCTCAAAAGGAGTGCAGATGAGAAAAATAGGATCCAAATTTAAGTCCCACGAAGGGTTTAGGAGGAAATGTGGATTAAACCATTAAGAAATTGCATCACAACAGGTGATTTGAAGAACGACGGCTGGTTTGGTAAACGCAAAAAGGATGAAAGGGCTGACAAATAACTTTTAACCATGTCCCCTGCAAGTCCTTATTGGGTTAAAGACAACCGTTAGGCCAGCAACAGGTCCCTATTATAGGTGCCACACCAAGCCACAAACTTTCCCCAGCATGCAGTGTAAACAGACTTTGTAGAAGTATGTCTGGCTGCAAGGATGATATGTAGTACTTTGGGAGGAAGATCAAATGCAGTTGCTGAATCTGCTCAATCCTCATGCTTGGAGGTTTAGCCTGCAACGGCCTAAATTCAAGACCTTGCTCTGCTGATGTGGCAGAATACCCTTCCAAAGCAGCAGTCTGATTGACCAAAAAAATGCTCATGCCCAGATCTTCCAGGTACCATACTCTGCTGGCCAATTACGGAGCCATGAGAATGACTTGGGCCCGGTCATTCCTGATCATCTTCAGAACTTGGGGCTGGAGAGGTAGGTGGGAAAGCGTTCAGGAAACTTCTTCTGCACTCTAGGTGGAATGCTTCTCCAAGAGAGAGCAATTCTCTGAACTCCAGTGAGCAAAGGTGTGGAAACTGCATGTTGGCTGTGGTGACCAATTGATGGAAGACTCCCTGAGCCACCTCTGGGCGTAACTGTCCATCTTAATCCACTATACATCTTCAGCAGTGTTTTTCCACCCAGATGTTTAAAGATCCTGCCAGGTGGTGAACCCTCGTGAAAATGCCCTGAAGATTCAGCCATGTCCATAGGCACAGGGCATCCTGATAGAGGGCCCAGGAATCCACCCTGTCCTTGTTGCAATATCACATGGCGTGGTATTGTTCATGAGGACCTAAACCAGCTCCTTTTATGGGCACTTGGAAGGCTTTCAATGCCAAGCAAATGGCACACAACTCTAAACCTCTACCAGAAACCCGTGACCTCTGATCTATACCTCTCACAGATGACATCCCTAACCTAACAGGTGGCCGTCACCGCTGCCACTTCTGGTGGGGTAGGGAAAGAGGGTCAGCCACTGGTCTAATTGCAGTCAAGCAGCCAACACTGCAGATGTCTTGCAATCTCCTCTGAATCCTAGATGGCCTGTGACAGGATACCTTGGTGCTGGGCTCACTGATACTTCAGATCCCACTGCAGAGTCTACATATGTCACCTGGGTTGGTCGACGAGCAGGATGCAGGAGACTAATAGTCCCAGTAAGCATCGTAGCCACCCTCACTAAGACCCAGGACCAAGGCTGAAAATCAGGATTGTAGCCTGAATGTCCTGGACGCTCTCATCTAGAGGGCCGCTAATGCACTAAATACAGGATGGCTCAGATAAAAGGGGGATTCTGAGAAGCAGTCAGGTCTGACTTCAGTATGTAGGAAGTGAACCCTAACAATGTCAGGTTTGCAGGACCTTCTTGTCTGATGTTATGGTATGCCACTTGTGGCGAAAATGAGTGGTCACATCCACTATGGGCAAACTAAATTGCTAGGAAGCTGCTGCCAGGTGTGTGGGGGACAGGGAGGTTAGTAGCCCTGGTAGCACACTGTCTACTGGATCCCCTACCATGACCCCAAAAGGACTGGTATGCCTTTCACTGGGATGGTGGTCCTTTGCATTGTCAATAAGCAAAACCACTGCCTATGCCTCAAAAGGGGAAAAACTATTAGGGATACTGCTTTGCAGAGGCAGAGAGAACGAATAAGCATGCAGTGGCCCTACATTATTTACATCACTCTAGGGTGGAGTCTGCTATCTCCCTGTCAAAGGACCTTTCAATGAGTGATGCCTGTACTTCACTTGAGAAGCCCATGGGTCTCATCCTCATATATTGTCAGAGCACCATGCTAGTCCCAAATTCTCTGCTTAAACAGTCGCCGGCATCCTGGCCATCCTAAATGGTGTGTGCCAAATTTACTCGTAACTCTTCCGGCCAGTGGCAAGAACTCTGCAACAGAGTTCTATAGTGCATAGGGCCAACCAAAGGGTGAGCATAGTTGAAAAAAACACTCATTTACCCAATGGACTCTCTATCTGAAGGGGTCATCAGAAAAGAGTTTCAGCTGATCCTGCTAGTGTAGGCATGAACCATTAGGGTCTCCAGGGTAATATGCTGATTCAAAAATGCAGGGTTACTTGAATCATGTCTCTGGTTGGGTGCTGCCTATCTATTGACAGGTGTGCAGCAACACAGTTTAGCATGAATGCCTACGAGGTTATTAGTGGGAACTTCAAGTAAGAAGTAGCAAGAACTCACATAAGGTCTGCCCAGGCTGCAGAACTTTAGTGAGTACACAAGTTTTGACGTCACCAGAAGTAAATCCAGATCATCTGCTACCTGTCTGAGGACCATGGCAAATGAGGCTGTCTTTTCTAGTTTGGGACCGGGGTACAACCCAGGCCCATGTCAGTAGAAGTGTCCAGTCTATTGGTCTCCTTTAGGACCAGTTGGAAACTGTTGTTGTCATATTGTGGGGAAATTCATCCCCATCATGTCCATCGTCATCAAAGGTTTGCTGGCCTTGGTCAGAATCCATTCTGAAAAGTTGTTGGAGCTTTGGAAGTCAGTCCCTAGGCAAAATTGCAGTTTTGTTTGAGTTGGAAGGAACACAAGTTGCGTCTGGACTGTTCCAGGATGCAACAGATTTGTTTGTAGTCGGAGAGGACAATAGGATCGGTGTCCTACTCTGGTTATGGCAACATTGGTTCCAGAATCACCAAGGCAGGAATCGCCATAGATGTTGGTGTTGGAAATGAAGTTAGCTCCAGAATCAGAGTTAAGCTCGCCACAGGTTTGGCAGGCATAGATGGTTCAGAGGGAGGATCTGTAGCCAGGCTGAAGGCCTGCCAGAAAGAGCAAGAAGGGTGCCAAGATTATCCACATGGCTTCCTTGAAGACCTCAACCTGTTGTGGCGTCTCCGATGGACCCAGCAGCATCAGGATCAGCTGTGGAATCATCTCCTCACCAGGAGACTGCGCACGAGTCTGCGTGGGGGCATCTTGAGGTCCTTCTCAGAAGCTCAGAATGAGAGTGGCCAGGTTGGAACGAGGTTGCCATGGACTTCCTGTATTTCTTTTTAGACTTACCTGAAGTCTTGGACAGCGAAGAAGACTGGTAGTAAGAGCGGTCCTAAGAGCTGCAAAGTATCGGGACGCGTGACTTCAATCGGGAACAGGACTTATGCAACTTCCTCTAGTGTTCAGGGACCTACAGCTGGACATTGTGTCCCAAATCAAATTTAGGTGCATAAAGGCACACTCCAGTCATGACCCATGCCCAAACAGCAGAGCAATATTACATATGGATCGGTCACAAACCTCTTCTTACGACATTCCCTACAAGGCTTAAACCCTGTAGTTTTTGGGAAGGACATGTCCTCTTGCAAACTGGAAAGAAATGACTCACATAAAAACGCATCCGACAAGGTAAAGTTAGGAGCTACCTCCAGATCTATGTAGGGAGAAGTTGGAAGAATGAAACTGACATCCATGCTCTTATTTAACATCTATGTCATTCTTTTACCTAGCATGTTTGAAAAGAGAGGGATAAATGCTTAAATGTATGCTGACAACACTCTATTAATAGTGCATCTAGACAACAACATCCTGGCTCAATTGGAGTTCAATCATACTTTGCACTTACTTTGGAAGTACATCCCTGGAATCTGCAAAGGATGGGAAGTACTGCCATCTAGATACGATACCGATCTAGCTTTCTAATTTTTTCATTGTCCCTCAAACTGTAACTACTTCTTAAGGACATCTGCTGTGGAGGAGATCTATTCCTGGTATTCTACAGACAGAACAGCCAGCACCTGGAGAACCCTGCAAGGGTCTCAATAGCAAAACACTGGTCAAGGACATCAGCAGCAGAAACCTCCTACAGAGGGGAATATAATGGGCCCAGAAGTTCCTTTGGGTCCTAAGGTTCATCAGGGAGAGTTGGCGGGAGCTGACCCCTAGCAAGCAAAACCAAGGTGAATAATGCTATTTGAGCGGGGTCAGCACATGTGCTAGAGAAACTGGGAACTGATCTGGAAGTACCTGGCATGGTGGTGAACAAAGCCGAGCTCTGGTGCTGTGTCTCTGCCCAACCTGGCAGGAGCAGAGTCCAAAGATGACTAAGACGTTCAGGTCAGAGTCAAGGGGTTACTCCAATCAGATGACCTGCCCTGAGAATGAGGTCAGACAGGAGGAACACCTAGCAATCGGATTGATGTAAAGGGGCTTAGGAGGGTGACTGACAAAGGACGAATCTTCAAAATTATCTTTGGAGCTAGATCAAGAGGAAATAGCTAGACTGGTAGAATGCTTGCTGGCCTACGCAGTCCACCAGAAGGAACAATTTCCACCCTCCGAAGTCTGTGGAGATGAAGGTCTGAACCAAACGAATTCAGAAATCAGATTCACCTAAAGACACCAGAACTGTGCCACATCAAAAGTGATTTACACCGCCCAGATCTAAAGCACTGCAAAAACCTCTGCAGAGCAGAAGAAAACAGCAGAAGAGAGCACATCAGATCTGTAAAGACGAAACTGACATTAGAACATCAGGTGTCACCCTATATATTGCTCATCCTGGAGAAATCTGAGCCGACATGGAACCACTGTGCCACCTATTTGCACTGGAGAGGTATTGCAAATTTTCTGGATTCTCTCTGGTGCCTGGAGGATATTCAGGTGGTGAGGAGTTTGCAAGTAGAAGTGTTAATCCGAAGTAAAGTTCAGGGTTATGGTCCAACAAACTATGACTATAAACTGAAAAAGTTCTGGAGCCATAAGGCATAGAAGGATGTTCAATTGGTGACAGAACTGGGACAATTGACTGTAGCCAATTGAACATTAAAACCAATAGTGGTGTGGAGTGTAAAGAATAAACAACTCCATCACCTTCTGGGGCTGGAAGTAGGGAGATACAGGTAAAATAGCACAGACTCATCACAGACAAAGGCAGAAAAGCCTCTCTAAATATACATGACGCACAAGTTACTACTTGTGTAACGATATATCTGTAAGAGACATTAGTTAGTGATAGATTCCTTACCTTAGAATATCCCCAGGCGTCAGACTGGATCCGGAAATTTTTGCATAGCAATACCCCTGCGCGTCGGTAGGCGTCATCCGCGGCTCCGCGTCCGTCGTCGGCGTCGTTAGCGCCGGAATGACGTCGTCGGAGTACTTAGACGCCGCCCATGCGCGCTGACGTCAGTTCTGATACACAGCTTTTCTGCGCCAGATACGCAAAGCCATGATAGAACCAACACTGGTGCCATGAAACTAGGGCCCTGAAAGGGGGTGACCTTAACCCTAGATATAGGTTCGCAGAACGGGGAGGATGGGTGGGTCGGTAAGGAATCTATCACTAACTAATGTCTCTTACAGATATATCGGTACACAAGTAGTAACTTGTGCATCTGAAAGAGACACGTTAGTGATAGGTTCCTTACCTTAGAATAGATACCCCAGCAATACCAACCCCGGTGGTGGGTCTGCGAACCAATAATCACACCAGAAAGTCCTGGAGGACGGAACGGCCAAAGAAGCCATCCCTCCGGACTTGACTGTCCAGGCAGTAGTGTCCTGCAAACGTGTGCAGCGAGGCCCACGTAGCTGCGTGGCAAATGTCCTGCAAGGGCACTCCTCAGCCCAGAGCAGTCGTAGTCGCCGTGGCCCGAGTAGAATGAGCCCGCAATCCAGCAGGGGGCTCCTTTTTGGCCATGGAGTAACATGCCTGGATGCACAAGATGATCCACCGCGAGATGGTCCTCTTGTGCACCGCCTTTCCCTTCTTAGCAACCACGTAACCAACGAAGAGTTGGTCATCCACCCGGAATTGGCGTGTGCGATCTAGATAATAGGAGAGCGCATGTTTTGGGTCCAGACGGTGGAGCCTCTCTTCCTCTTTCGAGGGATGCGGAGGCGGAAAGAAGGTGGGCAAAGTAATGGACTGCCCGATGTGGAAGGCCGTGACAACCTTGGGCAAGAAGGAAGGTCTTGTTCGCAACACAACCTTAGTGGAGGGACGCCTGGCTGCCAGAATGATATCACAGACTTCGGGAGGCAAGTCAAATGGCCTCAACTATCGCCGCTCAATCTCCAAGCTTGTAGGTGGAGACTGGACAGGTTCGGGTGCAGAGCCGTCCCCTGCTGCTGCAACAGAAGGTCCTCCCGAAGAGGCAGACGAATCGGGGGATCGACTGACATGCTGAGTAGCTCGGGATACCAGTATCTTCGTGCCCAGGACGGAGGCACAAGGATAACCTGGGCCCGGTCGCGCCGGATCTTCTTCAGCACTCTGGGCAGAAGTGGCATAGGCGGAAAGGCATACAATAGACCGCAACTCCACTCGCGACGAAAAGCGTCTCCGAGCGAGTGCCGCCTTGGAAATTCCAACGCGCAGAACTGATGACATTGCGCGTTCTCTTCTGTGGCGAATAGATCTAACCAAGGCTCTCCCCATTGCTGAAAGAGGCCTTGCGCCACGTCCGAGTTCAGACGCCATTTGTGATCCATCATGCACCGACGGCTGAGTTTGTCTGCCCTGGCATTCAGAGAGCCAGCCAGGTGTTGAACCACCAGGGTCACGGCCTGATGTTCCAGCCACTGCCAGAGGCGCAGAGCCTCCTGGCATAGGGTCCCCACCCCACCACGCCCTGTTTGTTGCAGTACCACATGGCGGTGGTGTTGTCCGTGAACACCTGCACTACACTCCCCCAGACAGAGGGGAGGAATGCCTTCAGTGCTAGACGAATCGCCCGCAGCTCCAAAAGGTTGATATGGAGCTGGGACTCCGCCAGAGACCAGAGGCCTCTGATCTCCGCCTCTCCCATGTGGCCTCCCCAGCCCTGGAGGGACGCGTCCGTCACAACCACGTGCTCCGGGTGGGGTAGGGAGAGGGATCTGCCACTAACCCAATTGCGGTCCGTGAGCCACCACTGCAGTTGTCTCGCAGTGCCCTCCGAGATCAAGAGATGATCGGACAAGTTGCCCTGATGCTGGGCCCACTGAAACTTTAGGTCCCACTGCAGAGCCCGCATTCGCCATCGGGCGTGATGCATCAGAAGGATGCAGGAGGCCATCAGCCCCAGAAGCCGCATCGTCAACCTGACGAGACTCGGGATAAAGGCTGGAAGATTGGAATCAGAGCCTGTATATCCCGAACCCGCTGCTCGGGTGGGTAAACCCGAAACTGCGCCGAGTCGAGAACCGCTCCGATGAAGAGGAGCTTCTGAGAGGGACACAGGCGCGACTTCGGCACGTTGATGGAGAATCCCAGCAAGTGCAGGAGGTCGGCCGTAATCTGGAGGTGGCTGGCGACTGTCTGGGGCGAGCCTGCCTTCAACAACCAGTCGTCAAGGTAGGGGAAGACTGACACCCCTAACCTGCGCAGATGAGCTGCGATCACCGCCATCACCTTCGTGAACACCCGTGGGGCGCTGGTAAGGCCGAAGGGGAGCACGGTAAACTGAAAGTGCTCGTGGCCTACCGTGAACCGCAGGTAACGCCGGTGGGCCGGCAGGACGGGGATGTGAAAATAAGCATCCTGCAAATCCAACGCTACCAGCCAGTCTCCAGGGTCTAGGGCAGCTAAGACCTGAGCCAAAGTCAGCATCTTGAACTTCTCCTTCCGGAGGAAGCCGTTGACGTTCCGCAGGTCTAAGATAGGGCGTAGGCCCCCTTTGCCCTTCTTGGGTACCAGAAAGTAGTGGGAGTAACAACCACACCCTACTTCCGGCCCAGGAACACGCCCGATGGCCCCCTTGGCCAAGAGGGCTGTGACTTCCTCTTGCAGACGTTGCAGTGATCCCCTGACACCTGATGTAAATAATTAATTTACTCTCTTAATTTCTATGCAGGTAAGTACTTAATCAATAATAACTCAATCGGAATGAAGGAAAACAGAGTCCGTGGTGTAAGAGTTTCTAAGGGTTTTATTCCTCATAAAGGAATCAGGATATCATGTTCTGACCACCACACAGGGTGTCAGAAGGGATAGATGATGAGCGCGCCAACGTTTATTGACAATACATAGCTTATATACTTGATTTACATCATAGTGTTCAATGTAAGAGGCGTAACAGCTGAGAGAAGACAAGATAACAGTATACACGTGGTGCTAGTACATCATCAAGAGGCGTAAACTAGGCGTGAACTAGGCGTGTGTGCTAGAAACGTCACTGATAGGTGACGCAAGTGGGTGGCACCAAGGGGTGGTGCTTAACAGAATGTTGCAATGTCAGCAGAAATCGGAAGCTTGGATGCGCGCGCAGCTGCATGACGTGTGATAGACGGGGTGCAGGGGACTTGACATTTACACTGACGGAAAGAGACAGAAGTCTGGCATGTCAGATCAACTTGTGCTTCTATCATATCTGATATCTGATGTTTAGGAACTAAGCTATCTGGGCAGAAAGGTCTCTAGAGCAGAAGCTATTCTATACTTGCTGTGAGTGCGTGTATAAGCGCCTGAATGTCTGTATGAGAAGCGTGGGGGCATGGGGCCTTCCATGGAAGCATGGCAACAGAGGCTATGAATTACTTGCATAAAGACAGATCGGCCCTTTAGCCCTGTAGCTGGGGAGGGATGTTTACTGAAGCTAGCAGGCTGGAATGTATCTTCGGGGAGGAAAACAGATAACTCGAAGGTTATAGTCAATCTTGGCAGGCAGCAGGCTGAGCTGAGCACGGAGGGCCGCGCTAGAAGTAAGTCAGAGTTCACGGGTACGGGGGCTGCTTGGGCAGAGGCCCTCGCAGTCAGAAGCCAGAAAAGAGGCTCGATGGCAGAGATTCAGGGCCTACTTTCAGCCAGGCTGAAAAACGTAGGAGTACACTTCAAAAAGACGTTGGCATAGCATACTTAGGAACGGACCATCAAACCCATTCATGGTGGGTCTGAAAGAGGACAAGTTAACGTTGGACGCAAATGTATTTGCGTCTTCATAGCTGATACAGGAGGGAAGTTACATGCACCTTTAACTCGTACATGGAGTCGGTGGGGTACTCGCTAGGGAACACAACATGACCATAAAATTTATATTACCTCATTCCCTCCTTGTTCCCTACGGACCCTTCATGATATATCGATCCTCATAAATCGATCTGTTTGTTCTTGTAACATTATATGTTCGTCTTTCTTTCTTTGACTGTTTGAGAGACAACTGGAATGCTCGATGCAGGATGTGGCACACAGTCCACATATCGCTGGCCCACACTGCAGGCATAGGCAACAACTGAATACTATAACAAGGCCGATGCCTAGGAAGGATAAGATCTTCCATCCCCAAGCTGTTAACGTAGTCCAGAACCAACCGGACCAAGTCCAGATGCCTGGATTCTGATGTATCTGATTTGCAATTTTATGTAAACGGGTGATAGCTTGATAGACAGATGGTGCGTTTTGTGGAATGAAAACACAGCAACTTGACCCGATGACCTTACAAGCTCCACCTCTATCTGCCAAGATGACGTCAATCACAAGACGGTTTTGAAGGACAACAGTCCGTATAGCAGACTGCTCCTCTGTTAAGTTACCTAGAGCGGAGGCAGTTTCGTTCACTACTGCTTCAAGTGTTCTCGTTAATCTGCGTATTAATTTACTGTTTTGGACGGGTCCTAGGAAGAAAAAGAATCCTTTATTGAAATCAGTGTACTGTTCCCATGCCGTTTCTGTGTAGTCGACAAGGGGAATATCTCTTTTGGGTCTATTCGGTGCTAGATTCGTATTTCTATGGTAATCAGGAGGAGCTAGGAAAACAGGTGGCAGAAGGAAGGCAATGTAACAGGTACCGTCCCAATCTGGGGGCAAACGTATGTATGCGGTATGACCACAAACAAAGTAGGAATGACTGGTAGCTTTAAAAGACGATTTACCATGGTCACTGAACTCGACCACAGTAGTGCATTTACTATGACCTACGTGTACTGAACCTTTCTTGCTAACACATAATTCACCTGTGACTGGTAGTACTAACATATGGGGCAAAACTGGAGCAGTTTCAGATTCAACAGTGAGGATCATAAGGCTAATTGTGTAATTACCTAATCCATATACTTCATTTTCTAGATCAGTTCCTATTCGAGTGGGAAGTCCTTCTTTATCAGGATAACAGACGTTGAGCAGGACTAAGTTCAAGTTTCCCCAAACCCAGCCCCCATCGAAAACAGCAATATCAGGATCTAAAGAATTAATTATTTTAAACCATGCTCCACAGGAGCCATTGTGAGTGAATGGGTACGGAAAGAGGGGCAGAGCTCCCTTGTAATTCTGGTAGGGAGGGAGTCGACCACATATCCAACAGTCTGTAGCATTACTTGTCTGATGGGAATGGTGTAACATACTAATGAATGTATTGTTGCGCAGCGCAAGTCTGTAAGAGAGTTCATGTGCAGGAAGTTCACTAAAAGAGTGTTCAGCAGAGACATTGTAAGCAGATTGTTCACGCCTGAAAATAGGCCAGTACATAGGAAGCAGAATGCTGGCAATAATAATTAGAATACTCAGAATAAACATGATTATTAGTGTCACTATGCAGTGACTACGAAGTGATTTGCAATATGTTCTTCTCTTTTCCTCTCTCTCTCTAACTCGATCTAGGGGATACATGTCAGAAACTATTTAACCGATTCACCTAGGGGAGGACTTAAACAATTAAACTGTCTGACTTGCTAGATCGAAGCTTCATTCGGTAAAGTTCTTGAGGAGTCTTTTCTCTTTTAGGCACAGTAACGTCTTGTGCTTCAACACAGTCTTTGGTGGGGGTGGACGAGTCAGAGTCCTGTTTCAGTCCGTTTTTTAGTTCATTGCATAGCTTGATGTGACTCGTGTGGACCCACCCCTTTCTCCCCTCGATTTTCACGGCGGTCCTGGTGGTAAGCAGAACGGTCTTTGGAGACTTCCAGCGGGGCTCCAGCGGACTTTTCCGGTCGAAATTCCGGACGACTACCAGGTCACCTGGACGGACCTCATGAGCCTTTACATCGGTGTTGTCAGGGAAGGCTGCGGCAACCTGTGAACGACATGATTGGAGTGCAGACATCAAGGAGGCAAGGTAATCTGTCAACATGTTACAATCAATATCAGTGATCTTTTTCGGAACGGGCGTCCCCCACATATTCGGTGGTCTGCCAAAGACCACTTCGTACGGGGATAGCCCTGATCTCGAGTGGGCGACCATTCTCATGTAGAATAGTGCCACGGGCAGGGCGACTATCCAGTCGACCCCTTTTTCCTGACAGATCTTGGCAAGACGGATCTTTAGTGTCTGATTATGCCTTTCTACAAGGCCAGCTGCTTCGGGATGTCGGACACAGTGGAACCTCCACTGATATCCTAGCAAGAGGGAAACTTGTTTCATCAGCTCGGACGAGAACGGCTGTCCGTTATCTGAGTACACGACACGGGGCAAACCGTACCGTGGGAAGAATTCACGA
This sequence comes from Lissotriton vulgaris, assembly GCF_964263255.1. NCBI lineage: Eukaryota > Metazoa > Chordata > Amphibia > Caudata > Salamandridae > Lissotriton > Lissotriton vulgaris. The sequence continues at coordinate 81,432,217 of NC_141697.1, forward strand.
ACCAACTGTCTGGCAGTGGTCGGAGCAGTGTAGTCTGGGACTGGGTATGCTTCGGTCCAGCGGGACAGAGCACAAACAATTACAAGGACATACTTAAATCCTCTACAGCTATTCATCTGGATATAATCCATCTGGAGGACTTCAAAAGGGTGATCGGGAGGATGAAATCCACCTTGCTCAACAGGGACGCTTTTACCTGGATTGAACTGACAACAGATCATGCAAGTACGCACTTTCTGTTTTGCTGCTGCTCGTAAGTGTTTGTTGTACCAGAGATTCTGTAAACTGTCTAACATGGCTTTCTCTCCAAGATGGGCAGGACTATGTGCTGTATTTATCATGACTTGAACCATTGAGTCGGGGAGAAACCATATAGATTTTCCCTTCGTCACCCAACCTTGATCTGTCTGAATCCCTCCTAGTTCAGTCCATTTCTTTATTTCCTCTGGAGTAGCATGTGTCTGGATGTCAATTACGTCTAGGGCGGGATCTCTAACTGCCATACACTGTGTTTGTACTATTGTCTTTGTCACATCAGTAGTCTGGGTGTGAGTCAGTGCTGTATGTTTTGCTGTCTGGTCTGCCAGGTCGTTACCCTGGGAAACAGAATCTGTGACTTTAGTATGTGCCTTACACTTCATGACTGATATGCCCGAGGGCAAATGTATTGCTTCTAACAGTGCTTGAATGAGGGGGCCATGTTGTATCTTGGCCCCATGAGAAGTCAGAAAACCTCGTTCTTGCCAGAGGACTCCGAAGTCGTGTACAACTCCGAAGGCATAGCGGGAATCTGTGTATATGTTAACATTTCTGTTCTTTGCTAGAATGCAAGCTCGGGTCAGAGCGATGAGCTCTGCTGCTTGAGCAGACAGGGTGTCAATACGATGTGTTTCTTTAATTTCAGTTTCAGTGGTCACGGCGTATGCGGCCACTAATTCTCCTGTACTTGTTCTCATGCATGAACCGTCCACATAAAGTGTCAGGTCTGGATTTGTCAATGGGACATCTGTTAAGTCTCGTCTAGGCTTAGTTACTGCATTAATTATTTCTATACAATCATGCGGAGCTGGATCTGTCATAACCGTAGGTAACAGTGTTGCGGGGTTCAGGATGCTGCAACGTCTGATTTCTATGTGTGGCTGGAATAGTGTTAATTCATAACCTGTCAGTCGTGCTATAGTTAAGTGTTGAGTCTGGGTTCTGTTTAACAAAACCTCTACAGAATGTGGTACTTGAACTGTTAACTGATGACCTAAAACAATTGAATCACTTTGTCTTATTGCTAACGCTGTTGCTGCTACTGACTTTAAGCACGCAGGGAGTGCTTGAGCTACTGAATCCAATGTACTAGAAAAATAAGCACAAGGCTTATGTGAACCTGCTTGGTCTTGAGTGAGGACAGACAACGCTGTGCCATCACGTTCTGTAACAAAAAGTGTAAACGGTTTGCTGTAACATGGTGTCGCTAAAACTGGTGCTTGGCATAAAACTTTCTTTAATTCTTCAAAAGCTTGTGTGTGTTCCTGAGTCCAAGGGAGGACAGTCGAAGTCGCTGCCTCCTGTGTCGTTAACTGGATGAGTGGTTTAGCTAAGAATGCATACTGGGGAATCCATTGTCTGCAGTACGAGGTGAGGCCTATGAAGGCCCGCACTTCCTTTTGTGTCTTGGGTTGCGGCATGTTCACAATTAACTGAATGCGATCGGGAGTGAGCTGTCTCCCCACTTTGGACAGTAAGTGACCCAAGTACACAACTTGCTGAGCACAGAATTGTAGCTTCGAAGGAGACACCTTGTGTCCCTTGTCGGCCAGGAAATGTAAAACTGTCAGTGATGCTTTTTCACATTCGGGCTCACTTCGTGCGGTGATCAGCAGATCATCGACGTATTGTAGTAAAGCGGTGTTAACTGGCATTTGAATACAATCTAGTTGTCTTTTCAGTGCTTGACTATAGATGCTGGGGCTTTCTGTAAATCCTTGAGGTGCGCGCGAAAATTTGAAACTGCGTCCATTTAAACAGAATCCGAAGAGATATTGGCTCTCGGGATCAATAGGCACGCTGAAGAAGGCGTTCTTGAGATCAATTACAGTGAAGAACGTTGCTTCTGAATCAATAGCAGTCAATAGAGATGATATATCGGGGACCACAGGATACTGTGGGATAATGCATTTATTCAATTCTCGAAGATCAATCACCAGCCGATATACTGGCGGTGCATTGGGATCAGTACGTTTAAGAATCGGAATGATGGGTGAATTACAGATATTGGAGTCGGTCTCGACGACCACTCCTTGGGCAATGAGCTCTTCAATTATTTTCAGTAAAGCCGCTACAGCATCGGGTGGCAACTTGTATTGTCTGATTCTGGGTAATACAACACCTGCCTTGAGGGTAACGCGGTATGGTGTAATGTGCATACATCCTACATCAGTTGGGCCTTTTGCCCACAAGTAATCAGGTACATTTTTCAATCTGACGTCAAACTCACGAAGAACGTAATGACCCTTGAAATCCCGCAGAAAGAGTCTAACTCCCTCCGGGGAGCAGCATATTATAGCTCCTAGAGCTTTCAGTGTTTTAATTCCTAACAGATTTTCCGGACATGATTTTGTTAGTAACAGGTCTGTAACGCGTGATAATGGACCCACAGCCAGGGGAACTGGTTCTGATACTTCATTTACAATAGGTTGTCCTGAAAAACCAAGGGAAACATTTTGTGAGCCTGAGAGGGGTGCCCCTGGAACTTCGTCATGACTTATTGTAGTGCGACTTGCCCCTGTGTCAATTAAAAACTTTCTATCTTTCCCCAATACCTGACTGTGTACATAAGGACCTTCTTGATCTACAGGAATCTCGATAAGAGGCAAGCCACCTTCCCTCTCTAGGCTGTTTCATGTATATCGGGAATATTCGGGGTAAGCAGACTGGGCATACTGGTACATCTGTTGTGAGACTTGCTGAGTTGCAGCAATGGGCTGTGGCTGTGGTACTGCTACGGTCTGTGCTGTCTGTGCGGATGCATGCATGGGCCGTGTATTTGGGGTAGACTGATGCTGGTTATGGTCTTGTCTAGGCGGATGCGGTCTCTCTATCACTGCTTTCTTAATCTTTTTATACATGGCCTCTATGCAATTTTGTCTGTCATGTTTTCCATCGGCTATATTTTGACCCCACTTGTTCAATGCATCTAATTCACTCTGCTCTGTTCCGGGCCTGTCTCGTTCTCTTATTAGACAATTTATGAAAAATCGTAGTATCAGTGCTTGCATGGTAACTTTCTGTTTCTCCAGGGCATCCTTAATACTGTCGGGGTCCTTTCCCGTTTGAACGAACTCATATATTCTATCTAGGTGCTCCTTCATTCCTGCATAACATAACAAACTATCAGTAGCAGATCTTAACCGTAAAGACGCTAATACCATTAAGTCGTCCTGTCCAGGTTCTGGATCATATCTACAAACTGACATATTTTCTTTTAGTGCATCAAGACGGGATGAATTGGAGGAACGGGGGGATCTGTGCGTAAGAGGACTCTGCAGACCTCTGAGATTTAATCTGTGAGTCGGTGGCGGGGTCTGTAGACCCGCGGTCGCACCTCCTGAAGCGGAAACTTGGGCATTATCTCTGTGTGTAGTCAGTATCTGAATTTGTCTTTTAGTAGGATCTGATTGAAGTGGTTTCGGTAAATCAGTTTTAGGTGAGGGAAGTGGCGGAGCTGGCGGAACGGGACTAGTCTTGTTCGGTGTCGGCTGAGAGTGATCTTGGGGGGCAGTACCACCCCCGGCCCTGTCAGTAGGCAGGGCACGAACAGGCAGATTGGTGTAAGCTGGCGCTACATCTTCGAGATATGAATTTAGGAATATGTCTTTAGTAGTCTTATGTATTACTTTAGTTGGAACTAATGGTGACGGCAAATTTTTCGGTATTTCTGAAATGGCGTCAGGGGTACCATTGGCCAAAAGATACATGTTGTTCACTTTGCCATTTAGGATACGATCTATTTGTTCTGCTTTTACTCGAATTCCCTCAATAACTAATTCATTTTCTTGGGCCTTTTCTGATTCTTTAAGTCTGTCTTCTCTACGGAGTGTTCTATCAGCACGCTTACGTGATTCCTTACGCCAAAATTCTATGGCGTCTTTCTGAGATTGTCTAGCTTTCTTTTTCCGTAATATTTCTTCTACTTTTATGATGCACTCGGCATCCCATGTTCCGTTAACTGGCCATCGGTATCTTTCCTCTAAGTGCTTGGTATAATCGGTCCATAACTCTAGATACAGGATGGCGTCTATGCCATGCTTATTATACATAAAATTTCCTGGAGTGTCCCTAGGGGGGATCGGAATCTCTTCTTCTAACATCCCTTTCCTAGTTCCTATCTGCTTTAATTTGTTAAAAAACGGCATTGTGCCTACTTGATACTGGAATGCTTGATCCTTGATACTTAATGTCAACTGTAACTATTTATACAAAAAAACAATAATGCACAAAAACAATCACATTCATACCACGACATTAATTACATGAAACATTTAAAGACATAGCTAATTTCCCCTTACTCTGAATGTACCGCTCAACGATACAGATACACTGCTGTAACAGTGCAGAAATTCGGAATACTTTATATACTGCTAAACAGTACAGATACACTGCCTAAAAACAGTGCAGACCGGACTTGCGTACCCAAACCCGTCTAGATACGACCCAGCAATGGTACTCACCGGGAAGCACGGAAAACAGAAGGCCTCGGAAAACTCGACTGGACTCGACTCGGAACTTCGGAAAACTTCGGAAAACTTCGGAAAACTTCGGAAAACTGGTGGGCCTCTTCACACCTCGGACCTTGCTTCCTTCGGCTGGGCTCTGGTCGGGATCCTCCGCACTCCTCACCGCCTCGTCTGGGCACTGATCGCAGTCTTCGTCACCTCCGTGTGTCAGAGGGGGATGCAGGAAATCCTGCCAGTACACGTGTTGTCCGTCTAACTGATGGCAGGGGACACGGACTGCAACGCACCTTCCGGCGCGTGAGGTGGGGGAGGGGTCCCTATTCGGGCGCCAAAATGATGTAAATAATTAATTTACTCTCTTAATTTCTATGCAGGTAAGTACTTAATCAATAATAACTCAATCGGAATGAAGGAAAACAGAGTCCGTGGTGTAAGAGTTTCTAAGGGTTTTATTCCTCATAAAGGAATCAGGATATCATGTTCTGACCACCACACAGGGTGTCAGAAGGGATAGATGATGAGCGCGCCAACGTTTATTGACAATACATAGCTTATATACTTGATTTACATCATAGTGTTCAATGTAAGAGGCGTAACAGCTGAGAGAAGACAAGATAACAGTATACACGTGGTGCTAGTACATCATCAAGAGGCGTAAACTAGGCGTGAACTAGGCGTGTGTGCTAGAAACGTCACTGATAGGTGACGCAAGTGGGTGGCACCAAGGGGTGGTGCTTAACAGAATGTTGCAATGTCAGCAGAAATCGGAAGCTTGGATGCGCGCGCAGCTGCATGACGTGTGATAGACGGGGTGCAGGGGACTTGACATTTACACTGACGGAAAGAGACAGAAGTCTGGCATGTCAGATCAACTTGTGCTTCTATCATATCTGATATCTGATGTTTAGGAACTAAGCTATCTGGGCAGAAAGGTCTCTAGAGCAGAAGCTATTCTATACTTGCTGTGAGTGCGTGTATAAGCGCCTGAATGTCTGTATGAGAAGCGTGGGGGCATGGGGCCTTCCATGGAAGCATGGCAACAGAGGCTATGAATTACTTGCATAAAGACAGATCGGCCCTTTAGCCCTGTAGCTGGGGAGGGATGTTTACTGAAGCTAGCAGGCTGGAATGTATCTTCGGGGAGGAAAACAGATAACTCGAAGGTTATAGTCAATCTTGGCAGGCAGCAGGCTGAGCTGAGCACGGAGGGCCGCGCTAGAAGTAAGTCAGAGTTCACGGGTACGGGGGCTGCTTGGGCAGAGGCCCTCGCAGTCAGAAGCCAGAAAAGAGGCTCGATGGCAGAGATTCAGGGCCTACTTTCAGCCAGGCTGAAAAACGTAGGAGTACACTTCAAAAAGACGTTGGCATAGCATACTTAGGAACGGACCATCAAACCCATTCATGGTGGGTCTGAAAGAGGACAAGTTAACGTTGGACGCAAATGTATTTGCGTCTTCATAGCTGATACAGGAGGGAAGTTACATGCACCTTTAACTCGTACATGGAGTCGGTGGGGTACTCGCTAGGGAACACAACATGACCATAAAATTTATATTACCTCACACCCAGTGGAATTGCGGTGGCATGGCTGGAGGGGTCGCCTCGAAGGGGAGGGAGTAGCCCCTTCGGACGATTTGCAGCACCCACCTGTCCAACGTGACAGTGCGCCAGTGGGAGAGGTGATGGCGAACGCTGCCTCCCACAGGCGTCACATGGGCCTGAAAACTCGGACTAGGAAGGTTTTGAGGCGGGTGCTGCGGTGGGAGGTGTGGACTGGCCTCGCCGTTGTCCCCGACCGCCGCCACGGTGGTTTCCACAGCCGCCACCACGCTGTTGAACATTCTGCGGCGCATGGCTGGGGGCGCCCCTTCCTTGGCCACGAAAGGAGTGAAAGGCACCCGATTGCTGGCGTGTGGCCGAGAGGCCTAAGGACTTGGCCGTAGCCCTGGAGTCCTTAAAAAGCTCAAGCGCATGGTCTGCCTTGTCGCCAAATAGGCGACGGCCATCAAACGGCATGTCCAGCAAAGTGGCCTGGACATGGGCCGAAAAGTTGGCGGACCTCAACCAGGCGTGGCGTTGAACCGCCACTGTCGTTGCCATCGCCCTGCCCAGTGAGTCCGTGGTATCCAGCCCACACCGGATGGAATATCGCGCTGCATCTCGGCCCTCCACAAGGGCTTGGCTGAGTTTAGCCTGGACCTCCTCCGGACATTGTGGCAGCACGTCCGCGACCGTGTCCCACAGAGTGTGGGTGTAGCGGCCCAAGAGACACGCTGTATTGACAGACCGCAGCCCCAAACTTAGGGACGAGAACACCTTCTTCCCGAATTGTTCATATCTCTTGGATTCCCGATCGGGGGGAGCCGTCGGGAATGCGGTCTGGGAAGTAGAGGCCTGGATAACCAGGCTCTCGGGGGTGGGTGGAGAAAAAGCAAGGGTCGCCCGGGGTCGGGCGGTAGCGTCTGGTCACGTTCCTATCCACAGGAGGACCTGTGGCGGGCTTGGACCAAGTGCCCACCACAACGTCACACAAGGCCTCATTGAACGGCAGTAGGGGCCAATTGGAGCTTGCCTGCGGTTTGAGTACCTCAGTGAGGAGGTTAGTCCTCACGGCCGCGACGGGGAGCTCAAGGTTTAAGGCCTTGGCCGCCCTCGTCAACACTACACTATAAGCAGCCCCCTCCTCCGTAGCCACGGTGGGAGGGGAGACAAATCCAGTGTCTGGCGAAGCATCAAGACCACTGGCCTCCCCAAGCTCATATGTCCAGTCCTCTTGAGACTGGCACCCCAATGCCAGAGGGTCCTTAGACCCCTCCCAGTCACCCTCGCCACCCGTCTCCTGTAAGACAGGTTCAACAGACGGGGCCTCCTCATGGAAATAAGAATCTCCAAAGGCCATCGGAAGCGGCACCCAGCGGACCCGAAGGTATGGGGCAGGCGGCGACGCTTGCGACTCCGGAGCCGCGTGGGTGGGGTCACCCCAACCCCCGGCCGCATCGTGAGAGCGTCGGGGTGGGTCGGAGGAACGATGACGCCTCTCCGACCTCTCATGCCTCTTACCTGAGGACTTGGATCCAGACGACCGATGTACACTCCCGGAGCTGCGATGACTGCGACTCCGACCCCGCGACCGGTCCCTCGACCTCCCGTGGAACCGGGACCTGGAACGGTGAGGGCCGACTGCCGGAGCTCAAGCCGCTTGCGAGACCGCTCTCGCCTAGCTTTTGACGTCAGGGCCCGACAGTCGGAGCAGGTGCGGTCGTCGTGGTCGAGGCCTAGACACTTCAGGCATCGGCGATGGGGGTCAGTAACCGACATCAGTCGGTCGCACTTCGTGCAGGGTTTGAACCCGGGCATCCCTACTGGCACCGTTGGAGTCGAAGACTCGAAAAGAGAAATGATCAAAAAGATCAAAAAGTTTAGTCAAAAAATGACTAAGGGGTAGAGCTTCTCCGGATCTGCGCTAGCTGGTGCGGAAAAAAGAAGAACTAACTTCAGCGCGCATGGGCGGCGTCTAAGTACTCCGACGACGGACGCGGAGTCGCGGACGACGCCTACCGACGCGCAGGGGTATTGCTACGCAAAAATCTCCGGATCCAGTCTGACGCCTGGGGATATTCTAAGGTAAGGAATCTATCACTAACGTGTCTCTTTCAGATCCTGATGATAAGCTTGAGGTACTTCAATAACTAGGCAGCTGAGATTCAAATATTTCATGGTGGTTTGGTCCACTGAGGCAACCTGTCAAGACGATCTGCAGCTGGGCCTTGTGAAGGTCTTCCTGGCAGTCCAGGATCAGCCACTCTTGAAGCTGGGCAGGTAAAAATCCCTTCTGGTGATTGGTCACAGCTGCACAGATTCTCGAGGGTACAAGGCTTATCCACAGCCTTCTAGGATTACAGTAATCAGAAAACATCTGTCCCTGGTCAACACCTGCTCTACACTGTTGTACAGAGACTCTTCTGTATCTACACAAAGTAGAACTTACTGGCCTAATGGGGTAGTATTAATTCCACCCCGGATGCACAAGCAGGAAGCTTTCTTTAAATTTCAGAATGTTCCTCCATTTCCAGAAAAGTAAACAACGAAACATGCAAAGCATCGTGCCTACAACAGGCAAAAGATAGCTGGCTGGTGAATTTACCACTTTTTGCAGCGAAGCACACAACTAGGCCACAAATGGTCACCTATTCGGGTTCAATAAAGCAATGCATATGGATAGAACTTTACTGTGGAAGGTCAGAAGGCCACCTCTAACAAGGAATGCAGGTAGAGAAACATGTTCCCAAACTATAACTGGCTCCAACTCTGCAAGTCACCTCAGACTAAGTGGAAACACTAGCTGCTCTCAGTAGTTAAGGTTGCACTTTGTCAAACACCTGCTTATAAAAAGGTGGCGCTCTTCCGATTAACTTGCAGATTGCTTTATGCTTTTACTCCGGTGAACTTAACAATCAAAAAATATGGCCAGGTTAGTTTGAGACAGCTTTTTCACGTCGTTCTATAGACCTCCATCCTAAGAGACCCCATAGGTATCAGTAACTATCAGGCACATGCATCAATGTAGGCTTTTGCGATTCCTTAACTGCAATTATTAAGGAATCGCAATTAGGGAATTGCAATTAAGGAATTGCAAAAGCTTATGCATATAGGAATCGCTTAAAAATTAGTGATTCCCAAACATGCCGCAATTGAGGAATGCCTTCCCATTCATTCCTATGGGCCTGCAGGCCCACAGGAATGAATGGGCGATTGCATGTGCAATTTGCGAGTACCAATAGGTACTCGCAAATTGCGCATGCAATTTCAAGGGTGCAAGGGTGTCAAGATGACACCCTGTTGCACCCCTGAAATTGATCTGTGCACACATGTTGTGCACACACATGCCCCAAGGGCATGTGTGTGTGTGTAACCTACAACTTTGAAAAATGCACCTTAGTGCATTTTTCAAAGTTTGGGCAAATTACCATCAAGTACAAATTGATGGTAATTTGCGCCCCCTATTATCAAAATCGCAATTTACGATTCCATCATGCATTGCATTTAAGGAATCGCAATTTGCAATTCCTTAAATGCAATCTCAAATTTAAGAAATCTCGATTTCTTAAATTGCAAGAGGCTGACCGGTGGATGCATTGCAGAAGCCCTTTTTGCAGGCACAAAAGGCCGATTTTTGCGAATTGCACAGTTTCCGCTCGCAAAAATGGTTGATGCATGTGCCTGTATAAGCTTTTACTGATATTCAGACTTCTGAAGCGCACCAGCCCTTTGACCGCTCCTTGACCTCAGATTTTTCCTTCTTTACAGCTACCAGTGTTCGGAGAGGAAGAAAATTGCTTTCAGCTACATTAATATCAGCTCAGTATATAACAAACCACTTCTTAAAATCCCCAGTGTGTTTGTCTCTGCTCCTCTTTATTTTCTTGTGTGTCAATAGAAGACAAAATAACTTTTCAGTATGTTGGACACTCAACACCATGTTGACACAGTCTGGTAAATCATTTTAGGAGTGTCAGCAGGACTGTGTGCCCAGTAAAACAATGTTGGTGTGCAGGAGTTGGGCTTACTGAAGTAAAAGATAGCCACTTCTCTGTGGAGGTCATATAACCTGTTCCTCACCTCTGCCTGGCAGTTTGTCCCAAAGGGCATGGAGAGACACAAGAAGAGAGGGTGCAATGGCACATAATCCTAGTAGAATATTGAAATCACCTACTGACTACAGTCTCTCTGCCCCTACAGATTGCCCATCCTAATCTGATCACTGGAAACCACAGTGTGGCTGTCATAGGGGGGTACAGAAGCACAGAGACCAATTTAAGTTATGCTACTTTTATTCTCACAGCCAATAATAGATAAGATATAATATATACAAGAAAACAGTTCCCCTGCTATGGTCTTCTGGGTCCAGACATATAAGGGCATACTTCCATCTCTATCTTCCTGATTCGTTGAAGACCTCCTAGCTTCTCCTTGATCATCCTCAATCATTTACACTGTCCCTTGCCCCTAGGAGAGAAAGGACAGAATTGCCAGAACACAGCCTCTGCATGTTGCCAAAGTCTCTCCCCTGATTCTAGCTTTGTCTTAACCCCATCTGTTATAGGATTTTTTAGGGTTTTAATAAATCCCCTAATCACTTCATCTCCTTCTCCTTGGGGCCCACCCGGAGTTCTTCGATCACTTCTTTTGCCCACACAGGAAATAAGGGCTCCGCCTATATATTTGTCTTAATGATACCGATATACACGTACCCATTCCCTACCCGAATCCCAGAAAGAAGAGGAGTACCGGATCTACAGATGCATGCAGTGTATAAAAGAGATGCCGGTTTAGGAACTGTGCAGGATGCTCTGGAAGCTACCCAAGGAATTGGAAAAGACTGGAACGGGAGTTGCAAATAATGAAATGAATGATGCAGACACAGTGGTATAATAGAGCGGTGACTGCAGTACCTGTATAAAAATGATATGGGTGAGGGTGACTGGTGCTGCGGTATATAGAGGTCAACCCCTATATAGAAGGTTCCTTCCTCAGATTTCTCTCTTCTGTGAAAATACTGAAAATCTCCTTCACAAGGAATCTACATTGACTTGTAAATTATTTGTACCAGCAATAGGAGTGGCAAGTAAAAATGAGGTATGTCCCAATAACAGCCTTGATGATACAACACTCATGCCAAAAGAGTCTGGTCAATTATGATGAAAAAGAATCCCCCAAAGGGCGCATTCCTAAAGAGTATGTGGCCCACTTGCAGCACTGAGCAGGCACTTTCCCTCAGGAACTGCATTTGGCTGGGATAAAACATTAGATCTTCAACCCCATCCTTTACTTGAGAGCAGACTGCCCTGTCCATTATTGGAGCCATCTGTTTCCAGCAGTCAAGCAACTAGAAATCTGGTGACGTTCCATGCAAGAACGCCAATGTTTTAGCAAATCTTAATTATCTTGTACTGCAGAAGCCAGGCAAACTTTGCTAGCACTTTTCGTTTGCATTCAATAAGTGAGGATAAGCAGATTAATTGGCCAGGTGGGGAAGTGCGGGATAAATGGAAGGAAGGATCAGACAAAACTTACAATTAAATTCAACTCTTTTTTTGGGTTTAGTCTTCAAATATAGAATCATAAGTTTTCCTGAGCGGACAACTTTCATATATTTTGGTACTGTCCCTGGCGAGAGCCTTTTGGGACGCCATCTGTAAAGAAATCCTGTGAGTAACGGGTTGGCAACAGCTGAACACAGCAGACAACTGCGTCTTTGGTCATTATAAGGGGTATCAGGCAGGAGCAATCGCCGTTGGATTCATTAATATGGCACTAGTGTTGGCTAGACGTGTGATTGCAATGCACTGGAAGGCAGTATCACTCCCAAGGGTCACACATTGGCAGGCTAAAATGATTAAATTGGCAGAGGTAGAATATGAGGCAGGAGGAAATAAATGGTTTGCCCAGGCGCCTCATAGCAGCAACATGGGAGGAACTTATTTATGCACTTCGGATCGATCCAGATGGAGATACTTAGCCACTGCTTTCGAGATGGGGTCTCCCCCACCTCATCCCTCCCCCCCATCCCCCCCTTTGGTGTGGTTGTGCCTCGCTAAGGGCATAGAGAGGAGATGTCCCTTACATCATGCTTTAATTTCTTCCTGTTATTTTCACAGGCGTGGCACTCATCCGGGATACCACTGATCGCTACTTATGCCATATTACGCAAACCCACATCAGGGTATATAGGCTCCAATTTGTTGTCTATTGTTTTTTTGTATTTTTATCTGGTATGTTATGTCACATGCATTCTCAGTATACTTTTGCCTCATTTGGAGAATCTACGATGGACAGTATGAGAAAGTACACAGTTAAAGTGGGTCTTGTGTATATTGTGATGTCACAAAAACTCAATAAAGTTGTATAAAAAATAGTACTCTTAAGATATATCTAAAACCTCAAGAATTACGTATCCCAAATATTTGGTGGAATTCTTAACCAGGACACGTTTGCAGGATTGATACGCATATCTGTCCTTTTCAAGGCAATTCACACAGCTGGCAGATGCCTGAGAATTTTAGGCCAGGATTTGCTGAGGATGATTTAGTCATTCAAACACACTCCGCCATACTTTTGTTGGGTCGAGTATTTAACCTTAAAATACTGAAAATCAGCTAAAGCCCTGTGCAAGCCAAAAGTCATAATTCTAAACTGGGGGTCTCTTCAGGGAGCAGCGAAGCACTTGTTTCATGTTACAGCAGAGTATGCAATTATAATTTAGCTGAGTCGGAAGCTGAAATATAACAGTATCTTCCTAACCTCTTAATCAGATCATCCCGTCTTGGCCTGGAAAAATGGCTGAATTAACATATAGCATAAATCACAGGAAATATGTACCAAGACACATGCTTATGCATGAAGCTAATAAATTAATTTTAGTCACTTTGTTATTCTTCTAAAAATGTTAGCCTGCAAAATTATCTACAGGTCCTGTTTTACCACTAATAGTTGAGGTAGATGTCTAACACTTATTCATTTTGAGGTTAGCATATCATAGCATACTTTAGCTGTCCAAACCCAGACGTATTGAAAACAAATAAAAAATACTTTAGCCAGTGTGGGAGCTACTGAATTTCTTTGGACTAGCCTCTGAAGAAGTCTAGAGCAAACAGGGATAATTGGGTACATTGTTATCCACCTAGCAGGTGAAGAGAATATTCAGTTCCTCAGGACTGTTCTATGTCAAGAGGTGATTATATCTAAAGTATTTGCTCACACTGCTAGCATCAATACGCCACTCTACACACACGCAACCTTTAGATAAAAGTCTATCGACTCAGCTAGCAGTTTACTGGCAGTGATAGGTAGCAGAACTGACACTTCTAACAGCAAGTGAATCAATAGTGTCCCTTTAAAATATTGCTCTGTCAAGTACTTTGCACTCATTTTAAATTTGCTCGTAGCAGAATCCTTGCTTTGGACATTCTCTCACTAGAAGACAGCACATATGGTACACTGGATTCTAAGCAGCATTTACCTTTTCTCGTTTTTGTTTTTGAACCAAATCAAGGCCAACTCTAACTTAAATTGATAGCTGGGCCCACTGTTTGATGGCAACCAAATCCAAGGAAACCACTCCTCCCAGGGACTTCCTTAACATTTCAGTAGAAATCCTAGAATAGTAGTAGCCAATTGGAATACTCAGTTCATTAGCCTAAGCCAACCACGCTTGATGGTTTTGCAGCTCCTCGAATGTTCTTGCAGAAACACCAATGTGCAAAGATTTCAACACTGTGTGTTGTCAACAGTTGTAAAAAGATCTAGCCATTGTAAGTTTCTATTTTCTTGGTGTTTGTATGCGAGAAAAGTCTGGTGTAAAGTTGTTGGATGGTGAGCTGTACAATGACTGCGAGAAGCAGGACCTATAGGTTCAAAGTCAGTTGTAGTCTGTGCTCTAAAGAGGTCATACAAGTGCTTTTCTTAGATCAAAAAACATTTGTGGTCTTTCTCACGTGTGTCTTCCCTCTTCCAGGGCTTTTGTAAGGAAGATGTCTCTGAAATGTTTGGTCACCATCAAATGAAGGTTATTAAGGAGCTTAAGGTATTAACTTATCCCAGTCCACTTGAACTTGTTAACTTTTAAAAGGCTAATTCACTCCATCATATCCAAAGGTTTAGAATTGATGTCAGATGAGGACCATGACAGCTACACCACAAAACAGCTTATCGTAATAGAAGAGGTAGTCATAGTGCTTGCATACGAATATAACAAGTCCAATCCGGACAGACATTACTTACTGCAGGGGTTTCTACATGCATGGGATCAATTGCATTCTCAACAAACTGCTGTGGCAAATATGGCTAGTTCGATAAATAACTTCAAGGACTCACTTTGCCATATCACAAATTTGCTTAACCCCTTCGATGCTCATGACATGCTCAGCTCGTCATGAGGTACACCTCTCGTACACTCATGACAAGCTGAGCTCGTCATGAACAATGGGAATCAATCATTGTCAGCGCACAGGATAAATCTGCACCGCACCGATGGTGTTAAACTGCCTGCCTAGTGTCAGAGTCAGAAGCATTATGCAACCCCTGTAGATTGCTGCATGGTTAGAAAGGTAGAAGATATAATTAGCTAAAGGCCTGTAAACCGATCAGGAGTCACACATGGATTCTACCAAATATTGGTAAAATGTTTTTCAAAATGATCAGCAAAAAGCAAAAATAATGTGGTCTCCTAATTTGGTCCTCAGTATAGGACGTTTGGAATTTTATCATGCACATTCATTTCCTCAAACAAGAGGTTTCAAACTCAAGAAGATGTTCTCTACAGAATGGAAATGAATAAAAAATAATAATCCAAAGTAGTTGTGGGATGTACATTAAAGGGCACATTTTTAGGGGGTATATCTATTCTACTTGCATTCTGTAAATCATGAGAGCAGTATTCACCTACACACCACTTTAAAACTCGGTAAACAAAAGCCTGTTTCAAGAAAAATGAATCCTGCATTACTAATGTCAACATAGTCTTATGGATGAGAAGTAGTACCATCACAACATTTCTTATTTCTTTCCTCTTCGATTGCAGAACATCTGGCACCGATTTGCCTTCGGTCATGATGCATGTGGCGCCAATGCACTGGAACTACATAATTAAAGTTGTAAGTCCTCAGTCTTGAAGGTCCAGGTATTTCACCATGAAACCACTCGCATCAAATCAAGCAGCTTTTAAAAAACTCAGCAACAGTAGTGGACTTGCTAGCCCAGATCTGTGCCCTGAAAGAAGCGTGGTGGGGACAGAAGAAGTATTTGCCGATTCCTATTTATCATCATCTGCAGGATATCACCTTAAAAGTTTTAAACTGCCTGAGAAGGTCTATCAGAGCAGCAGACAGAACACTTACTCTGAAACTTGCCCACCGTACCCAAGTGTACTTGAACCGTACTCAAAGCCATTCTCTCAAAATTTGCCGATTCTGTTCTTTTTTCAGATTCGCAGGAGTGGAGCATCATAACTTACTTCAAAACCTATACCATTTCTTGTTATTGTGGTCTTGTGACTGGACAGAACAAGCATGGGTCTAACTCCGAGAGTTCGGTCGGGTACACAGAGTTAAAATACCCTAGGCATCCATCTTTTCTTTATGTAATTAAAAACATATTTTTTATTCTCAATAAATGTGACGCATTCTAAAGCCAAACAGGGAACTAGCTCCACAAACAATATTATCACATAATTAAGGACCTGTCCCACTATGCCGTAAATATAAGACAAACAAGAACTGAAACAAGAATTCGCAGTTACAATTACGATACAGTTCTTGGACTCACGATAAGGCGGGTTACTTGTTAGAGAAACCCATGATCATCAAACAGATTTTGTACCCTCTGCACTACTTTCAGCTTGGCTGGGTCTGCCCAGACGCATATGATCAAAGTTCCTCTGAACATACAGCAGCTTTCTCTTAGGTTTCAAGTCCAAGTTGAAATCGGGGAAAATGTAAACTGTGCTTCTCATTCACTCAGAAGTCAGGTTTCCATGCAGCTGACCGTTTAAAGACTGGTTACCACCATTGCAAAGCTCCCAGTATCACCATGACAGTATTATTTGTCACCTCAGCTCATGGCCTGTTCTCCCTACAGGAGATCCTGAGAACCCAGAGAAGGTAAAAAACAAACTGCATCACCTAAGTAACATCCTTGGCAGCTTCAGCATGGGATTTTTATATCAAGCTCATTTTCAAGTAACACATCATCAGATGTCTTGTCCCTCTTTTTCCCCCCATACTGCGCACCTCTTATTTCTCTGCATTCCCATCTCATTCTCACCCTCTATTAAGGTGGCTTGCATCCTTGCCATGCTAGGTTCCATCTGCACCACGGCACTGACAGGTTTTTCCATTTTGCTTAATTTCTTCACCATGACTTTCAAAACTGCTGGCACCTCTTTACTATTTTCCTCTCCTCAGCAACTGCACCATCACTCCTGGACACATTTTTTTACTCCTAATGAGGTGAAAACCATCTAGTTTCTCTAGTCTGGACTTTACATTGCAACTTTGTCCCTTTCTAGATGTGGTGACGCTGCCGTCTCTGGGTTAAAAGCCAAAGCATATCTAGGCAGACTGCTACGTTTGAGAATAACTTTGATCCTCTTCACCACTGGCTGGTCAGCGCTGGTCCCAATTAAGTTAGCACTTTCCTGAGGATAGTGGGAGGGGCTTCCTTCTCACTCTTCACCAGCATGTCAGTGCCTGTATAATTGTGGGATGCTGCTCAGACTAGCAGTGCGTAGGCACCAGGATTTCCTCCACATTGCACCTGACATTTTGCTGTGTAGTAGCTTCCAAGAGGGTTGACTCTCTCCACTTCTTAGCTGTTCACAACAGAATTGCGTTTCCTTTATATGGTACATGCCACCACACCATCAGTTGCTCTTTCAGAGGTGAAAATTACAGTCCATCTCACACAGGCTAGCATGAAGGACAGGGAGGTGAGAGGAAAAGGCACCATTATGCCATGAAGAATATTTCGGATCTCCGCCCACAATAATATTGAAATTCAGGCTATGAAACACTTCCAAGCAGCCGATACAGCGGCGAACATATGTGTGGCACTAACGCACAAGTTACTCCTTGTGTAACGATATATCTGTAAGAGACATTAGTTAGTGATAGATTCCTTACCTTAGAATATCCCCAGGCGTCAAACTGGATCCAGAAATGTTTGCGTAGCAATACCCCTGCGCTTCAGTAGGTGTCGTCCGCGGCTCCGCGTTCGTCGTCGGCATCGTTAGCGCCGGAATGACGTCGTCGGAGTACTTAGACGCCGCCCATGGGCGCTGACATCAGTTCTGATACACAGCTTTTCCGCGCCAGATACGCAGAGCCATGATAGAACCAACACTGGTGCCATGAAACTAGGGCCCTGAAAGGAGGTGACCTTAACCCTAGATATTGGTTCGCAGAACGGGGAGGATGGGTGGGTCGGTAAGGAATCTACCACTAACTAATGTCTCTTACAGATATATCGTTACACAAGTAGTAACTTGTGCATCTGAAAGAGACACGTTAGTGATAGACTCCTTACCTAAGAATAGATACCCCAGCAATTCCAACCCCGGTGGTGGGTCTGCGAACAAATAATCACACCAGAAAGTCCTGGAGGACGGCCGGCCAAAGAAGCCATCCCTCCGGACTTGACTGTCCAGGCAGTAGTGTCGTGCAAACGTGTGCAGCTAGGCCCACGTAGCTGCCTGGCAAATGTCCTGCAAGGGCACTCCTCGGCCCAGAGCAGTCGTAGTCGCCGTGGCCCGAGTAGATTGAGCCCGCAATCCAGCAGGGGGCTCCTTTTTGGCCATGGAGTAACATGCCTGGATACACAAGATGATCCACCGCGAGATCGTCCTCTTGTGCACCGCCTTTCCCTTCTTAGCGCCCACGTAACCAAAGAAGAGTTGGTCATCCACCCGGAACTGGCGTGTGCGATCTAGATAATAGGAGAGCGCACGTTTTGGGTCCAGAAGGTGGAGCCTCTCTTCCTCTTTCGAGGGATTCAGAGGCGGAAAGAAGGTGGGCAAATTAATGGACTGCCGGATGTGGAAGGCCGTGACAACCTTGGGCAAGAAGGAAGGTCTTGTTCGCAACACAACCTTGTCCGGATGAACAGAGAGGAAAGGAGGTGTAGAAGAAAGAGCCCGGAGCTCACTCACTCTCCTGGCAGAGGTGATGGCAACCAGGAAAGCAGTCTTCAGAGTAAGAAGACGGAGAGGACAGTTATGGAGCGGCTCAAAGGGAGCACACATGAGGTAAGTAAGCACAAGATTCAAGTCCCACTGGGGCATCACGAAGGGAACAGGAGGGAACATGTGTGTGATGCCCTTCAAAAACCTATTTACAATGGGGGACTTGAACAAGGAAGGCTGATCAGGTAGCCATAAGAAGGCGGAAAGGGCAGAAAGGTACCCCTTGAGAGTGCCCAGAGCAGAGCCCTGCTGGGTAAGAGAAAGAAGAAAGAGGAGAACCTCAGAAAGGGGTGCAGAGAGTGGGTCCACAGCCTTTGCTGTGCACCATGCCACATATCTGTTCCACCTGCAAGCGTATACCGACTTATTGGAGGGACGCCTGGCTGCCAGAATGATATCACAGACTTCGGGAGGCAAGTCAAATGGCCTCAACTGCCGCCGCTTAATCTCCAAGCTTGTAGGTGGAGACTGGACAGGTTCGGGTGCAGAACCGTCCCCTGCTGCTGTGACAGAAGGTCCTCCCGAAGAGGCAGATGAATCGGGGGATCGGCTGACATGCTGAGTAGCTCGGGATACCAGTATCTTCGTGCCCAGTCCGGAGCCACAAGGATAACCTGGGCCCGGTCGCGCCTGATCTTCTTCAGCACTCTGGGCAGAAGTGGTATAGGCGGAAAGGCGTACAATAGACCGCAACTCCACTCGTGACGAAAAGCGTCTCCGAGCGAGTGCCGCCTTGGAAATTCCAACGCGCAGAACTGATGACATTGCGCGTTCTCTTCTGTGGCGAATAGATCTAACCAAGGCTCTCCCCCATTGCTGAAAGAGGCCTTGCGCCACATCCGAGTTCAGACGCCATTCGTGATCCATCATGCATCGACGGCTGAGTTCATCCGCCCTGGCATTCAGAGAGCCAGCCAGGTGTTGAACCACCAGGGTCACGCCCTGATGTTCCAGCCACTGCCAGAGGCGCAGAGCCTCCTGGCATAGGGTCCACGACCCCACCCCGCCCTGGTTGTTGCAGTACCACATGGCGGTGGTGTTGTCCGTGAACACCTGCACTACACTCCCCCGCACAGAGGGGAGGAATGCCTTCAGTGCTAGACGAATCGCCCGCAGCTCCAAAAGGTTGATATGGAGCCGGGACTCCGCCGGAGACCAGAGGCCTCTGATCTCCGCCTCTCCCATGTGGCCTCCCCAGCCCTGGAGGGACGCGTCCGTCACAACCACGTGCTCCGGGTGGGGTAGGGAGAGGGATCTGCCACTGGCCCAATCGCGGTCCGTGAGCCACCACTGCAGTTGTCTCGTAGTGCCCTCCGAGATCAAGACATGATCGGACAAGTTGCCCTGATGCTGGGTTCACTGAAACTTCAGGTCCCACTGCAGAGCCTGCATCTGCCACCGGGCGTGATGCACCAGAAGGATGCAGGAGGCCATCAGCCCCAGAAGCCGCAGGGTCAACCTGACCGAGACTCGGGATAAAGGCTGGAAGATTGGAATCAGAGCCTGTATATCCCGAACCCGCTGCTCGGGTGGGTAAACCCGAAACTGCGCCGAGTCGAGAACCGCTCCGATGAAGAGGAGCTTCTGAGAGGGACACAGGTGCGACTTCGGCACGTTGATGGAGAACCCCAGCAAGTGCAGGAGGTCGGCCGTAGTCTGGAGGTGGCTGACGACTGTCTGGGGCGAGCCTGCCTTTAACAACCAGTCGTCGAGGTAGGGGAAGACGTACATCCCTAACCTGCGCAGATGAGCTGCGACCACCACCATCACCTTCATGAACACCCATGGGGCGCTGGTAAGGCCGAAGGGGAGCACGGTAAACTGAAAGTGCTCGTGGCCTACCGTGAACCGCAGGTAATGCTGGTGGCCGGCAGGACGGGGATGTGAAAATAAGCGTCCTGCAAGTCCAACGCTACCAGCCAGTCTCCAGGGTCTAGGGCAGCTAAGACCTGAGCCAAAGTCAGCATCTTGAACTTCTCCTTCCGGAGGAAGCCGTTGACGTTCCGCAGGTTCAAGATAGGGCGTAGGCCCCCTTTGCCCTTCTTGGGTACCAGAAAGTAGTGGGAGTAACAACCACACCCTACTTCTGGCCCAGGAACGCGCTCGATGGCCCCCTTGGCCAAGAGGGCCATGACTTCCTCTTGCAGAAGTTGCAAGTGATCCCCCCACACGCGGTGGAATTGCGGTGGCATGGCTGGAGGGGTCGCCTCGAAGGGGAGGGAGTAGCCCCTTCGGACGATTTGCAGCACCCACTTGTCCGACATGATAGTGCATCAGTGGGAGAGGTGATGGCGAACCCTGCCTCCCACAGGTGTCACATGGGCCTGAAAACTCTGACTAGGAAGGTTTTGAGGCGGGTGCTGCGATGGGAGGTGTGGACTGGCCTCGCCGTTGTCCCCGACCGCCGCCACGGCGGTTTCCACGGCCGCCACCGCGCTGTTGAACATTCTGCGGCGCGTGGCTGGCAGCATGTGTGGGGGCGCCCCGTCCTTGGCCACGAAAGGAGCGAAAGGCACCCGATTGCTGGCGTGTGGTCGAGAGGCCCAAGGACTTGGCCGTAGCCCTTGAGCCCTTAAAACGCTCACGTACATGGTCTGCCTTGTCGCCAAAGAGGCGACGGCCATCAAACGGCCTGTCCAGCAAAGTGGCCTGGACATCGGCTGAAAAGTTGGCGGACCTCAACCAGGCGTGGCGTCAAACCGCCACTGTCGTTGCCATTGCCCTGCCCAGTGAGTCCGTGGTATACAGCCCACACCGGATGGAATATCGCGCTGCATCTCGGCCCTCCACAGGGGCTTGGCTGAGTTTAGCCCGGATCTTCTCCGGACATTGTGGCAGCACGTCCGCAACCGTGTCCCACAGAGTGTGGGTGTAGTGGCCCATGAGACAAGTGGTATTGACAGACCGCAGCCCCAAACTTAGGGACAAGAACACCTTCTTCCCGAATTGTTCATATCTCTTGGATTCCCGATCGGGGGGAGCCGTCGGGAATGCGGTCTGGGAAGTAGAGGCCTGGATAACCAGGCTCTCGGGGGTAGGGTGGGTGGACAAAAAGCAAGGGTCGCCCGGGGCCTGGCGGTAGCGTCTGGCTACGTTCCTATCCACAGGAGGACCTGTGGCGGGCTTGGACCAAGTGCCCACCAGAACGTCACACAAGGCCTCATTGAACGGCAGTAGAGGCTCATTGGAGCTTGCCTGCGGTTTGAGTACCTCAGTGAGGAGGTTAGTCCTCACGGCCGCGACGGGGAGCTCAAGGTTTAAGGCCTTGGCCGCCCTCGTCAACACTACACTATAAGCAGCCCCCTCCTCCGTAGCCAGTGTCTGGCGAAGCGTCAAGACCACTGGCCATCCCAAGCTCGTATGTCCTGTCCTCTTGAGACTGGCACTCCAGTGCCAGAGGGTCCTCAGACCCCTCCCAGTCACCCTCGCCACCCGTCTCCTGTAAAACAGGTTCAACAGACGGGGCGTCCTCATGGAAATAAAAATCTCCAAAGGCCATCGGAAGCGGCGCCAGAGTTGGACCGATGGGAAGACTGGCTCCGGGGGCGACACCCGCGGGGCCAGCGCCGGTGAGGTCGACCGGCGATGACCCGGATCCAGAAGGGGATCCGGTGAGGTCCTGCGGCGCCGGGCCGAGGCACCCGACCGCGCCGGGGCCGAAGCACCTGACCCGCTAGGGCCTCCAGACGGAACCGTCGGGCCCAAAGGCGCTGCGGAACCTGGCTGAGGAGGGAGGGACCTCTTGGCCATGAGGTACCGCTCGATTTCCTGCGGCGTCGCGCCGTGCTCAGGGACCCGAAGGTGTGGGGCAGGCGGCGACGCTTGCGACTCCGTTGGAGCCGCGTGGGTGGGGTCACCCGAACCCCCGGCCGCATCGTGCGAGCGTCGGGGTGGGTCGGAGGAACGATTACACCTCTCCGACCTCTCATGCCTCTTACCTGAGGACTTGGATCCCGACGACCGATGTCCACTCCCGGAGCTGCGATGACTGCGACTCCAACCCCGCGACCAGTCCTTCGACCTCCCGTGGGACAGGGACCGGGACCTGGAACGGCGCGGGCCGACTGCCGGAGCTCGAGCCGCTTGCGAGACCGCTCTCGCCTAGCTTTCGACGTCAGGGCACGACAGTCGGAGCAGGTGCGGTCGTCGTGGTCGAGGCCTAGACACTTCAGGCACCAGCGATGGGGGTCAGTAACCGACATCAGTCGGTCGCACTTCGTGCAGGGTTTGAACCCGGGCATCCCTACCAGCACCGTTGGAGTCGAAGACTCGAAAAGAGAAATGATCAAAAAGATCAAAAAGTTTAGTCAAAAAATGACTAAGGGGTAGCGCTCCGGATCTGCGCTAGCTGGCGCGGAAAAAAGAAGAACTGACGTCAGCGCGCATGGGCGGCGTCTAAGTACTCCGATGACGCCATTCCAGCGCCAACGACGCCGACGACGGACGCGGAGCCGCGGATGACGCCTACCGACGCGCAGGGGTATTGCTACGCAAAAATTTCTGGATCCAGTCTGATGCCTGGGGATATTCTAAGGTAAGGAATCTATCACTAATGTGTCTCTTTCAGATACAAGTCAAATCTAGTTAGAAAGCAATAATGATGTACATGAGGTGGAGATATAAACAATCAGATAAAAAACAGACTTAGACAATAACCTCAAGGTAGGTGACATGTCTTTTTGCTTAGTGTACAGTAGCAGGGTGCAATTAGTCACTTATTTGCAGCTGAGATGTTCCTTAAACAGATCTGCCTCCAACGCTGACCACCCACAGGGACCCATAGCAGTTTCTCAAAGGATGTAAGTAAAGTGGAGAGTGGGTCCTAACAGCAGACTTTCAGAAATCTGCATGGCATTCACAATCTCAAACCTGCGCATCTTCTTCAAACTAAAGTGAATGCCACAAAGTCTCTTGTGAAAGCAGAGCTTGGCCTTATAAAATTTCCTTTCCCAATATGGTGGTTAGTTTATTGGGAATTGCTAAAATACCTTAATCCAAATTGTGGCAAGGGAAAAGGGGGAAGGGGTCCTTCTGGGACCCCTTCCCATTTGAGAATCGGTTACCAGCAGATTAAATCTGATGGTAAACTTCAAATTTTTTGTTACCGGTATTTGGTCGCAAAACATTCCTCCATACCACTGCGATTCGTTATTTGGAAGGGATGCCCTAAACACGTCCCTTCTAAATACTGAATCTCTAAATAGAGATTGGTACATTGGAAAAGCCTTTTTTGGTGTTCCCAAAGGGGTAGATTCTGCACATCGGCCTGTTTACGAAAACAAAAAAGCGGTTCAGTATGTGCTTAGGTACCCAACCATGAAATCACTGACTTGCATTGGTGAAATTGATACCATATGTAGGTAGAAGTGAATATCCTGGACTTGCCATTCGGGAGGATAAGCCTAAAACTGCACTGTGCCCAGGAACAGCTCCGAAGAAAGGGAGCATCTAAGAAGGGGTCAGGGGTGCCTGGGACAAGCCCGCCTTCAACAGGCAGATGTCGAGATATAGGAAGACTGGCACCCCTGATCTCTGAAGAGCAGTTGCAACCATCACCATCACCTTGATTCACATTCGAGGGTGCCGGTAAGGCCCAAGGGCTGCATGATGAAATGAAATTGCTCATGGCCTACCGTGAACCACAGGTAACATCTGTGGGCAGGCAGGACAGGGATGAGGAAGGGTCCAGGGCAGACGCGACTAGAGTGAACATTTTGAATTTCTCCTTTTTCAGGAAGAAAGTAAGGGGGCAAAGGTCTAGGATAGGCCTACGGTCTTTATCCTTTTTGGGCACCAGAAAAAGCGAGAATAGCAATCGCAACCTACTAATCATGCTGGCACCATCTCAATGGCTCCCTTGGCCAAGCGAGCTGCCAGTTCCTGGTGGAGTAAGGAGCTATGGTCCTCCAGCAGCCTGTCGCAAGTATGCGGCATGGGTGGAGGGGTAGTCACGAAGGGGAAAAAGGAGCCCCTTCAGATAATCTTGATAACCCAGCAGTCGAATGTCATTAACCTCCAGTGGTGCAGGTGATGGAGTAACCTGCCTCCCACTGGGTCCCCATGATGGTCGAAGGGCAAGCTTGGAGGCTGCAGCTGCCAGGGAAATAGTGGACTGGCCTGATCTCTGGCTACCTGACCCAGAGTGATCTGTGGGTACCATGTCCTCGGCAACACAGGGGCTGGGAAGCTTGCATGCTGTGGAGGCTGGGTGGGTAGAGATGCAGCTGGAAGCCCTTACAGTGGGCACGAAACGAGCAAAAGGCGAGCTGGGGTTGGAGAAGGGCAATGGAAAGGCATACACACCTGGCCGCAGCTCTGCTGTCTTTGAAGTGCTCAAGCGTGTTGCCTACAAAGATATGGGAGCCATCAAACGGCATGTCCATGAGCGAGGCCTGGACAGCCCCTGAAAATGCAGTGGTTTTCAACCAGACATGGAAGCGAAGGGCCACCGACAAAGAAACTGCTCTGCCTAGTGAGTCAGTCGTATCTAACCCACAGCGTATGGCGAACATAGCTGCGTCCCTCACATCAGCAACAGCTGTGGAGAATATGGCTCGGCCACCTCTGAGACCATAGGCAGCACCTGCGCAACAGAGTCCAAGAGCGAGTGAGAATATCGACCTAAAAGGCATGCTGTGTTCACCGAACGCAGTGCCAGGTTGGTGGAAGAAAACAATCTTTTCTAAAGTATACAGCCTTTTGGATTCTCCGTCGGGTGGAGTGGTAGGGAATGTGCCAAGATTTAGCTTGGAAGTGGAGGCTTGGACCAACAAGCTCTCCGGGGTGGGGTATTAGGTGAGGAAGCTGGGGTGCCCTGGGCCGGGGCAATGTGGCAGGCAATTGGCCTATTCACAGGAACCCCTTTACAGGGTTTAGACAAGGCACGAGCAGGTCAACCATGAGGGCTTCATTAAAGATGAGAAGCGGTTCAGAAGGGGTGACTCAGCTGTAGCACTTCTATCAAGATGTCCGTCTTGAGAGCCATGGAGGGCAGCTGAAGTTCCAGGACCTCAGCCACCTTCTTCACCACCACTGTAAATGAGGCTCCCTCCTACGTAGTCTCGGTAGGAGGAGAGACCAAGCCAGTATCTGGTGAGGTGTTCATTCAAATGGCATCACCCCAAATACTCACACTAGTTTCCCTCATTAGGATTTAGGGGTGGGTATTCAGGGTCCAGTGGCCCTCCCAATCTTCTGCAAGTCCTGGACCATAGGAATAGGGCTCAGGCTCTAGCCAGGATGGAATGCCTCCATAAGGCGTCGGAATCAGCAGAGGACGATATTCATCCAGCTCTGTGTCGGAGTCGGGAATAAGAATGGGGGCGGTGCGGCCGCTGGTGCTGGTAACATAGGCAGTGGGACCAGTGCTGGGGAAGGCTGAGGTGGCTCGACCGGCATCGGTTTGGATCCATCCATAGTTCCAAGCGCCCAACTGGCTCTGAGGGCTAACCCGTAAACGGAAAACCAGTAAGGGCCCCTCCTGACCAAGCAGGGACGAGGGCTCTCCAGCAGAGATGGGCTGCCCAAATGGGAGGTGCATGGCTTCATAAAACTCACATAGTTGGGCGGGTGAAGCTCTGGCTCCAGGAGCTTCAGAGAGGCACAGGCTCAACTGTGGAGCCAGGCCTTGAATGCCTACGTTCCCTTATCTTGTTGGATGACTTTGACGGACGTGACGAAGTCGAAAACCTCTTTGACTCCTTGTTTTTCTTCTTTTTGTGGGGCTTACCCGAACGTCCATATGACCTCCTGTGACCGATTCTGGGACCTTCTGCTCAACCAGGATCAAGACTGTCGTAGCATCGCATGTCGAGTGGCAAGGAGCTTCAGGGACCACTCCCTCAAGGCCTTGGGGTGCATGGAACGACAAGCAACACAAGTCTTAGGATTGTGGTTGTGCTCGAGACACCAGAAGCAGATGAGGTATGGGTCCATCACTGACATTTGTCAGTGACAGGCGCCACAGGACATTAAACCTCATAGACATACCTGGCATATCCAGAGAAAATGTCTTAAAAAATCTTCGACAATCTTGGGGAGGGAGGAGGGGAGAGGGGGGCTGTTAAGAGTTCAACATTGCATTGTTCAACAATGATGACATTGTGGTAGCTGTCTAGGAGTGACCTGGTTATGTATCAATACTGTGTCATTGTTGAATTACTAACATCAATTAAAACTCATATATATATATATATATATATATATATACATATATATATACATATACATATATATATACACACACAAACACATGCTGTTGCCTCGTAAAATTCCCAGCAGCCGCTGACACCAGATGGCTTTTAAAGCAGTTGTTTATTTAGCAGACATAAACAACTCGACGCGTTTCGGGACAAAAGGTCGAAAAAGGTCAGTCAAAAAGTGATGTCAGCGTCCTGGGAGGTGCCTATATATGCCGCGGACGTTGCTTACAGCGAGGATGAGGACACTGATTCCATGCAGAGCTGAACAATGCCACCTAGAGGTGTGTAGGGGTCCTGCTCACAAAAAAAAATCTGGATCCAGTCTGACTCCTCTGGATAATTGTAAGGTAAGGAATCTGTGGCTTCAACTCTCTATCAGATTCAATAATTTTAAAAAAGGTTGGATTTTCAAAAGGCTCTATGTGACCTTCAACCAGGATATGCTTTGTGATTCTAGAGAGAAGTAACCTAGTGTTATCTTTTCACAAGGAGGAAGGCTCTGTGTTAGCTATGGGAGTTTACATCTTTTCATACTGGACTCTTAAAATTTTCGGCTATAAAACAATAACCGGTATATTACTGTGGCGCAGTTCCTACTAATGGGTAGGATCAGCGTAATGTTTGGACAACAAAAACTATGGGCCTGGTGCCAAGACTGATTCCAAACACCCTGCGAGGATATGTTGGCCTACAGACCAGCTAGCTCACAGGGTCACAAGAATGACCCCCTAACCTACCAGGAAGCAAATGGTTTCTGGCACCCACTGAACTTGACAACCTTGACCCCTCAAAGATCCTTTCGCTCAGTCACTCATACTCACTTATTCTCAGAGTAATATACAGAGAATACACAGTGGGACATCATTACATATATTGAACCGTTATTCTTGCATAAAATACATGTGCTGCAATGATTAACAGACAGAAGCAGATAAACGGATTACATGCACCAATAGTGTAAATAGTAGATATAGTTCTACCAAAGTGCTAAAGCAATGTATATATGCAGGCATATAAAACAAAGCAGCAATTAAGCATACTCCTACTATGCAAACCCTACTCTAAGTGTACCCAGTGTGTGTAGGTGTAGAGCCAAGAATCCCCCCCAAGGGATGCTACAACCCCATTACCTGATGGGAGAGAATGAAGGAACCTGTCTTGGTCATGAATTAGACACCCCTCACGAGATGTCAGGCTGCTGCATGGTGAAGTCACAGCATGCAAGGACCCTCGGTGTCAGCTGAAGTGCCTCCTCTACTAATCTATTGGGATGCTCATTATTTATACCAGAAAGCAGCCTTGCGATGTACACATTAGATTAGCGATGTTATGGATATGTACATAGCCCTGTCACCCCGTGAATTAAGTTAGGACAAATTTTGTACATAGTGCATGAAGACGCCTAGTACAATTGTTCAAGGCATCGTGATAATGTTGTGCAAAGCTAGATACGTAAATAAAGTCGTTTTAGAGAAATTAATCCAACATTGTTGCCCATGCAAATGTGTGCAAAAGTTCACAGCTGAAATATTATACTCTAGGACAATGTAAGAAATAAGCTGCCTCGCTACATGGGTCCAACCCGGGAATATAACATCACCACTAATACAACAGCAATAATTACGATGGGAGTCTGCAGCTAGTTTCAGAGTAACCACAAACGCACATATGAGAAAGTAACTCTGGGACATTATTTTATTAATGAATTAAAGACAAACCTTTGCACATATTGACAGTATCTAGCAAGACAGTATGATAAAATGAATTTGTCATGTATAGATGAAGAATTTAAATAAATCGGTGTTAGGTGGTTGTTCGGGAGGCATTTGGCTGAATGGGAACCAAAGCAATTTGGATTTAGAGGAAATAAAAGGTTGACC
The DNA here is from genome assembly GCF_964263255.1 of Lissotriton vulgaris. Lineage (NCBI taxonomy): Eukaryota > Metazoa > Chordata > Amphibia > Caudata > Salamandridae > Lissotriton > Lissotriton vulgaris. The sequence continues at coordinate 81,460,760 of NC_141697.1, forward strand.
GCTATCAAGCAGATATGTCACACTTCACAGCTGGATGGAGTAGAGTGGTGGAAGTGAGGAATTCACACCCAATCTGATGTTTACATTATTACCTTTATTATGTGTGACTAGAATTGTTAAAGTGTACTGAACAAGTGTTAAACACTTTTCTGAAAGGGAAGACAATAACAAAAACACTGTACTGTTTGCGAGTTGCCTACCTTACAGATCCCTAGTTTGATCTTGTTTCTGTTGGCATCCATCTCCTCCCAAACATCTCTTTCTTGAGGACGCAGATGACCAGGTGACCCAGGTATCTTCTCCGGAGAGATTCCAATTGGGATGCCATTATCCCCATCACTAAGGTGCTCATCAGGAAATACTTCATCTGTGTTCTCTCGCAATAAGTCTCCAGGGATGGGGGTGGCGTTGGCAATTCTGAATCAAAACAAAGTAGTGAACAGTGAAATACTGCAGAGGGAAACAATTTGGTAAGTTTGTACAAAAGAGCTAGCAACATGAATAACTAGAGATTACTTACTATTTTTTTTAGACCAATGCTAATATACAAACACCTGGTTTACAAAATATTTCAATGTAAGCCCTTAATTATGCAAAAAAATATTATTTGAAGAGTCATTAAATACTAATGTGTTTCCTTGAAAGATGTTTCTATAAATTCACAAATCTGTATCAGTATAATTAAAGGAATTCTGGAGGACTTGTCCATTTGAATAAAATGTGTGACCATTTCGTGGCATTGAACCTGAACGTTAAACTACATTGCAAGAAATATAAAATGAACAGTCTATTCTTTTTTTTTAGAAAGTCAAAAGAGGTTGAAATAAACCTAGTCAAAGGAGTGAGGACCACACAATCAACAAAGATGCCAGTGCTGAAATGTTTTAAAGAAGAAAGAATAATATTTTCTTCTGCATCACTTGCCTAAAACAATTCATGGTATGAGAATTGCAACTCATTTAGTATGGAAGAGAACCAAGCCTGCAAAATGAGCATGAACAACCAGTATAACTGCAACCCAATAAGAAAGTAGCCACAGCCCTCGTGGGCTAACACTGAGTTCTCTATGAAGACTGACACCGAAGGTTCTACGAAGGTGCTCTTGCAGGTTATCACTGGACTCGCTCCAAGATTACTGCATACCATTACATTTGTATTTTTGCCTGTGGAACTCGTTGATGCAGTTGCAATCCACAACAAAAATGCAAAGCAGTTTTTGGGACCCTCCAAGAGCCTCATGTATGTTCGTATATTGAATTATTTCTCCATGGATTTGTTGCATATGGTCCTGGATTATCCAATGCCAGTACCAAATCCCAGATGATATACAGATTTGTTGGGCGCACTATTACCCGGGATGGTATCCTGGTACTGAGCAGACATGAGTTTAGTCACACCTAGGGCCTAGTGGGCCAACTCAAAAGCCAGGTCTTCTGCTTCTTGCTGAATTCAAGAAGTGAGGAGGAAGCTCCTATGTGCGACGGCAGGTCGTTACATGCTTTAAAATGTAAATGTAAATGTAAATGTCAAGGTATTTGTAGAGCGCACTGTCACCAAGCGGTTTCCTGGCGCTATTACTCATACCGCTGTGGAACCCTTCCTGGCTTTCCCTGTGAAGTGTCCACTCCTGGGCACCCCCAGGGTGAAGCCAGGCATCCTAGCGCTGTTGGGGCCAGTGTGGAGGTTAAGCAAGCTATTGCCCAGAGTTGCAGCGTGGGGCCCATGATTAGAATAGGCACCAAGGCGAGAAATGTCAGGTCCGAGGAAATTGAGCCCAAGACCCGCCGAGGCGGGAATTGAACCCTGGTCCCGGGCCAGAACTCTGCATCAGGGTCTGCCACTCCAACCATTATGCCACACTCCTCCACTTTAAGAGTGATGCAAGAAAAGGCTTGACTGCCGGATCTGGATTTCCATATGCGTAGGATTTGTGCAGGTTGGAGTCCAAATGAGCAGAGGTCCTGGGAAGGTTTTTGAAAGCAGATGCGATATTTGAGGTATGCCGGGACAGTGTTAGCTATGTAGTGCCTTGAAAGTGTAAATGAGGAGTTTGAATTGTGCTCGTTTGCTAATGGTGAGACAGTGGAGATCATTCAGGTGTGGAATGATGCAACTGCAGCGTGGGAGAATGAGAGTGGTTCTGGCCACAGAGTTCTGGATGGTCTGCAGCTTTCCGCAGTTTTTTGTTGATCCTGGCACGGAGTGTTTTCCCATAGTCCACCTTGCATGTGACATGAGAGTGCATGACGGTTTTCCGGGTGCTGACTGGTACCGATTTGAAAATCTTCCTCAGCATCTTCAGGGTGTGGAAGCATGAGGCGAGGACAGCACTGACTTAGGCAGTCATGTTGAGTTTACCGTCGATGATGATAATGGGGTTATTACCAAAGGTGCTGGGGGTTGTTCCTAGCTCTATTAGGCAACAGGTGGAGTCATATAGTGATGTGCTCTTCCTGAAGATCACGATTTTAGTCTGGACAACTCCAAAAAAAATCAGAAGCAAACACATATCTGACGAGTGCATTGGAGATAACTTGCACCGCTAAAATTTGGGACAAAAACCTGCCATTTTCAGCATTCAAAATAGCACTAAATAAGGCCGCAAAATTTCACTCTTTGATTATGGACAAAGCCATTTTTTCTCACCGTTCACATTCTTGGATCCTGATCAATAGCTACAGATTTTTAACCCCAGCGGCTTATCTGGATGCAACATACTCAATCTTTATTAAAAAAAAGCTGATGGCATTGAGGTTCGGTAAATTTCCAACATTGACAGACGAGCCTGCCTGGAAACATACAGAATCCGTCTCCTGCCGCCTCTGTGGGTATGCAAAAGAAGATCTTATTCATACAATATGTATCTGTAAACCGTTGAGAATGGAGCGAAGGCGCTTTTTAAGGAACATATTCCTAGCAAGGAAACTACGTACTTGTAGGACTGCTGTAATTGGTTGTCTGGACGCCACGTCACCACAATCAAATTGCAAGACTGTAAAGTTCATGAGGACTTTCGAAAAACTTGTGAACGCAATGTAAATACTAAGTTTTTGTTTTATTTCTTTAATATTTTCAATTATTTGTTCAAATATAATTATTAGGTTTTAAATAGAAGACCAAACTCAATGATCAAAATTTTAATTTAAGTTGAAATGATAATGGAAATGTGTTGTATTTGTTCTTATTCAATGATCACATTTTAATTATGCTTAAGACCGATAAGAAAATTTTGTTAAGGTTTTAATTAACTGAACAATAAAAAAATAAACATAGTCTGGACAGTGTTCAGCTATAGACAGTTGGTCTTCATCCACTGGAAGATTTTAGTCATGCAGGCACTGAACTTGATCCAGGTAATGGGCGTCTAGTCCGTGAGGTAGAGAATGAGTTGCATGTCGCTGGCATAAGAAAGGGTGTTGATATTGGGAGAGAAGATGATGCTGGCTAGAGGGATCATGTATGCGTTGAAAAGGGTGGGGCTCATGGAGGATATTTAGAGAACTTCACAGATGAAGTCATTGGGGCCCGGCTACTAAATGGATTCTATCAGTCAGGAAGGAGTAGATCCATCAGACTGTGTGTCTTTAGATTACAATGATGTGTAGGCACTGGAAAAGGATAGGGAGGTATACAGAGTCAAATGCTGCAGAGATATCCACAAGGACAACAAATGCAGTGACTCCTCTGTCCAGAGCCATGTGGAAATAATCTGTGGCAGCAATGAAGGCAGCTTCTGTGCTATGGTTTGGTCCGAAACCAGACTAAGTGGTTTTGAGGAGTTGGTAGTCGTTGAGGTATTCGGTGAGGTGTCTGTGGATGAGTTTTTCTAAGCATGGAGATCAGTCTGTAGTTAGCAAGCATTGATGGGTCTGCATGCATATGTTTTCTTCAGCCATGGAAGGATGCAGAAGAGGTTGAGGCATTCAGAATGGGTGTGAGCATGGCGCTGATGAGTTGCAGTCCTCTGAAGTAGGCGTGGTAGGGGCATTGTTCCGATGGGGCCTGAGTGGATGGACTTCATGGTGGCAAAAGGTTTCTTCTGGGGTGTGAAGGGCCATGCGGTTAGCATTGGTTCTTTGGATACGATTGGGAGGCGTTTGGCAAGGTCTGTGGGGTCCGGGTTGGAGCTGAAGTTGCTGTAAATGGTGGTGAGTCTTTTGTTGAAGAATTGAAAGAGATTGTTGCAGAGGTCCTGTGAGGGGTAATTGAGTTGGAGGCAGCCAATAGTGAGATAAAAACTTTCAAAATGGCAAAGATTTCTTTGCTTCAGATGGTGATGGCATATATGTGTCTGCTAGATCGGTGAGTCTTAGGGCGGATAAGAATGTGCTTCTGTCTGCATTGTTTTGGCTCAGTCTCCATTTGTGCTCCAGTTATTTTAGTGGAGTTGTATCAGTCTGAATTCCTTGATTTACCAATGGGCTAGGTGACTTAAGGTATTGCTGTTTTTAGGGGGGCCAGGGAGTCCGTACAGGTGATCCAATTGTTGACATTCTTGATGGCTTTGGGGAGGCTGTTGCTGTGTTTGAGTCAGTGGGTGTTCACCTCGGCGTTCCAGTATGGTCAGTGATGCGCTTCCAGTTTCGTCGGGCTGGTCTATCGGTAGTGCGTATGCGTTGGACCAGAACAGGGCTGCTGAACTTGACAAGGACATGGTCTGTCCAGGGGACCGGTGTGGACTTGTCAACTTGGATGTTCTCGAAGATGGTGATAATAGGGTCCAGGAAGTATCAGGCGATGTGGCTGGTCCCTTTACTTGTTGGATGAGGCCCAGGCTTTTAAGGTCTTCAATGTGTGCTCTTGAGTTGGAATCAGGGTGATCTTCCAGGTGGAAGCAGGTCCCTTAGTATGATGTAATTGCTAGAATTGAAGGTGAGTGGCTCGACAAAGTACATGATGGTGCCGGCTAAGTTCATGCTTAGTCCTGGAGGTCTGTAGATGAGAGTACTGCTCAGGGTGAATTTGGCTGTGACGTGGAGCTTGAAAGTCAGGTATTCCATGTTGAAGGATGATGTGTCTGTGGATTTGGGACAACTGATGGCATTCTTGTGGATGATGGTGATTCCGCCTCAAGTCTTGTGAAGTCTGCCTTGCCTGGCAATCTTGTAGCCAGGGAATGGCTGTGGCCATGTCAGGTGCCGATGAGGGGCTCAGCCAGGACTCTATGAGGGAAAAGTAGGTCAGGGTCATTGTTGTACAGCAGGTCTAGGAACTCTGTGGTATGTCTGATGAGTGAGGAGCATGCATTTCAGTGTAGTGTTGTGTGAGTGGTGGAAGGGCTTTGCGAGAGAGTGGGGTGCTGTGTGCTGTCAGCGTTGGGAATACATGCATGAAAACTTGCAGGAGGCGCAGGAGAATGCTCCCTCTGTGTTGTGTTGTGTGGTAATGCAGTAGCATGTGGAACATCGCTCAGGTTTGAGGGCACGGAGGGTCACACCATGATAGTGACAGGAGGGCTGAGGACCAGGGTTCCTAGCACAGGACAAGGTCTAGGTACGGATGGCCACAGATGAGCTTGCCTTTGGCGCACCTGCTGAACATGTCCATTCTGTAGCAGCTATTAAGTATGTCCTTAGAGGGGAGCAGAGTGATGGTCACTTCCTGTGCATATCGATGATGGAAATGAGCCCTCTTGCTTGGCTTCTTCTTTTAAAGATGTCTTCACATTGAATGCCAGACCCTAGCTTTAACAATTTTCACCCTAGCACATCATTTTGTTTACTCTGTAGGTTCTAAGAGGGGCCATAAAAATAACTAATCTGTTTGTGCCTTTACATTACTGAATATTTGGAAGACACTGAAGCTGCCAGGCTTTGGTGCACAACTCAAAGCGTCCTAAGCATTCAGTGTCTGGAGGTTTTGACTAGAGGGTACTGCCCTGTTCAAAACAGGGCTGGACAACGACTCCACAAGACGAATGTAAGAAAATCCATGCTCCTCATCCTAGAGCCAAATTTGTGTGACTTTTTGGCTCATTCTTGTTCAATGACAGAGTCACGTCTGAAGAGGAGCCTCATACCTCAAGTATCTCTTTTGGTAAACTCCAACCATTCTGCCTTCTGTGTAGGCGGTTGGAACTGGAATGGTAACACCAACAGCGATTCTCAGCTCTTGTTGTCATCCCTAGCTCCACAGAGCTGCTATTATCTAGGCTCAGTGAGGCTGCCTGTCGTATCTTCATTGCCTTCTTATTGGCTACCAGTGTAATCTCCTCACCCAAAACGACTTTTTGGAATGATTTTTTGAACAGCCATATGTTCCTATAGGGCCCTTATGTAGAGGCACCTGATCGACCTCCTCTTCCGACTCCAACCAGCCTCATGCTTTAGCACCAGGATGGTTGAGGACCATGACCACTGAAAACTTAAATTCACCCAATTAGGGCATCTGAATGCTAGATCTAGTTTTCAAAAAGGTCTGTGGAGAATGCATTTAGCACAGGAATGAAGGCCAAAGTAATGAGAGATCACATTATACTTTTAGGCACCAGACTATTGAGCAATTCTTAAGACGTCTAGCCAAGGGATTTTTTAACTTTCTGGCTGAAAAAGGAATCCCACAAATAAGAAATGCAGGGTGTCATTAGACTCCAGGCAATCTGGCCAAGACCGATGGGCATCAACCTCAGAAAAATGGAATCCAAAAAGCTTAAATTCTTCAAAGCACATGCCTTTTGGCACAAGCAAGCATATAAAATGTTAGGAAGCTGTAAAAGTACAACTGAAGTATAAGAACAATCTGTGAGAACTATGCAAGCTGTTTACATTTCTACTTTACTGCTGTGGAAAGACAACTCTGATGTCAGAGTAACCTGGCAGGCATGTAGACTGGTGGTATTCAGGCTGGGTCATGCAAGCACCCAGGCATCAACATTTCTATACTACATTTCATTGTGCAAAGTACTCATGTCCCCTTTCAAGATAAAATAAATTTTCCAAAAGTGTGGGTGAAGTGAGTTTGAACATAGGACTATGAATATGTAAGAATAAAATAAACAATATTACCATGGCTACAAAAAATACTTTTAAATTACACTTGAGTTCCCTTGCGCTGCACTCCAGAGATCCAGATTTTATGGCACAACCTACCATCAAGCTAGGAAAAAGAGACTGCTGTTAAAAACACTTATATTTCATATTTAGAGTTATAAAAAAGCTAAGGCCCAGTATTTTCAGTGGGTATAGGAAAAAGTGGCACTGTACTTCCTCAAATGATTTTCCTGTATTGGAAAGCTTGTCTATTGATACTAACCCTCTCCCAAGTACATCAGGCAAGAACGGCTCCTTAATCTCAATTCGAAACTAACTGTCACTCTTTCATGAAATCAGTGTGTCCCATACGGTGTGCTCCCTTCCAAGCACAAAACATAGCATTCAATAGTAAGTGGCTGCAGACTAGCCGTCTCTTATCATTTGTCTACAAGGTTCTGATCCCTCCTATGCTGCCCGACAATGGGTTTTCTAACTTTACAAAACATGGTTTTTTCTAGGGTATCATGCATGTTGTAACAGGCTTGCCCTATTTGGAAGTATAACCCGTATGTCTCAAAGTACAGAAGTCTATGCCCTCGACATTCCATGGAGGCGTGAAGTTTGTAATTTCTTTAATCTGGGCCTCTTCTCTACTCATACTAACAGCTTCACCATTGTGGATAATTCTGTTAGCATTTTCCTAGGGATTTTGAGGGGCAACATCACAAAGACATAATTAAGACAGGTTGCTATGTTAATTTCCACTACTCTGGCCCTTCCCCAGAGCGATAAGTAAAGAATAGACTCCTTTTCGGATCAAAATAGTGAAATGAATTAAATGAAATGAAAGCGGGATTTATATAGCGCATGGCTGCCCGGAAGCGTCCCAGTGACCACCTTCTTTAATGTAGACCTTGGATGGATGCGCTACTCAATGCTCCTTGTTGGTAACTTTAACACGCATGATATTAACACCAAACTAGCCCCCTCTAAGCAACTCCATTTCAGTTAGTTTGGGAGGTTTGTCTCATAAATCAGTGCGATGTCTGGCCTGGTACTATGAAGTAACTATGGTATTTTGTTTTTATTTTATGTATTGGGTAAGCCCATTGACATTGAGTAAGATAAGCACTAAGTCCCTTGAGATATGCCTGGTGGGGAAGCAGGGGCTGCTGAGTTTATCCAAGTATAGTTAGTAGGGCTGTGCAGCCCTGATGGAGCACCCCCCCCCCAAAGAAATAGTAGTGGTATGCCTGGTATGGGGTTTTGTAAAAAGCAAAACCTTGGCTCCCCCTTTCGGGAAGGTCCCCACCAAGGTGCCCGATCACTCAACTTGGCTAATGTTGCAGTGAAACTATGGGAGCTGTTTAGACATTTGGGGGGCTATGAGGTGTGATTTAAGGAAATATGAGAGGAGGTTAGGGTAATATGGGTAGAACCAGGGGACACTGCCCTTACCCCAGTGTGGTGGCCTGCTGCTATGAAGTGACAAACACACAGTGAAATCTTGTGAGCTTGTGACGTCAGATCTATTCCTTCTAAAACTAGTTAAGTATGTGTCCATAAAATGAACCACAGAGTTTCTCTCCATGCTAACACCTCTGGAATATAGAATGTAAGAGATGCCCACCAAGCTCTTAAACGTCCAGTTAGAGAAGATGAGGAAGAACACATCTCAAGCACACCAGTGTCCTTCTCAGATCGGATTGTGTGGCCTATCTGAAATTCCAATGGTAGGCTAAAGTTCAGATTTGTGAACTCAGTTACAAAGCGGAGTATAAAGGCCATAATGTATTATTTTTCTAAGGACTCTGGAATCCCTATGAACATAAAATTATCATGTCTATTTATGGCATCTAAATTCATAATCTCTATCTGCATATACCAGTAGTATTGCTGCCAATAGGTCGTGGTTGTCAGTGTATTCGCTACTCTTGCAAGCAGTTTCTCCATCTTTGATAGTGGAGTGTTAAAGGATGTGACAGCAGCTCCCATCAGGGTGACCACTATCGGCATATTAGAGGTATTTTCCACTGCTGAGAACACCAGTGTTTGCAGGGCTGCCAGTTCTTTGAAGATGGTTTCCTAGGCCAAGTCAAGGAACATGCCAGCACAGGATTTAGTTGCCAAAATGTTTGGGTTTAAAGAGTTTCCTAAAGAGAGAGAGAACTGCACACCTCTGAAGTTTAGGGGGTAGGTGATTCCATAACAGCAGGGGCCAGATAAAAGAAGGCTTTACATCCTGTATGGAATTTCCTAAAGCAGGGTGTAATAGGAGGAAGATTTTTCACCAGAATGTAAGGACCTACCTGGCTGGTGGGGATCCACTTATCAGTTAAATAATAGGATCCTTTGCCCTTTAAGGCTTTGCATACTATGCAGCAAATTTTAAACTTAATTGTGTGGCGAATGGGGAGCCAGTGAAGTTGTTGCATATTGTGGCATATTCTGGACTAGCTGGGTAGCTGACTAGCTGGGTAGCTGTGTTCTGTACCACCTGAAGTTTATTCAGTAATGATACATTAGCTGCAACCAAAAGAGCATTACAATAGAACACGCCTCCAAGAAGCCGGTATCCAAGAGAAGGCCCTCGACTGGACCACATCCTTCCTCTCCGACAGATCCCAGAGCGTCCGCCTCCCACCTTTCCGATCCGAAGCCACCGACATCATCTGTGGCGTCCCCCAGGGGTCCTCCCTCAGCCAGACGCTGTTCAACATCTACATGGCCCCCCTTGCACTAGTGGCCCGCCACCACAACCTTAACATCATCTCGTACGCTGACGACACTCAGCTCATCTTCTCCCTCACCAAGGACCAACGCACCGCCAGAACCAACATCCATGACGGAATGAAGGCCATCGCCGACTGGATGAGGAGCAGCTGTCTGAAACTAAACTCTGACAAGAAGGAGGTCCTCATCCTCAGACCCAACCCCTCAGCCTGGGACGAGTCCTGCTGGCCAACCACTCTGGGGACAGTACCGATACCCACCGACCATGCACGCAATCTTGGATTCATCCTCGACTCCTCCCTCTCCATGTCTAAACAGGTCAACGCCGTCTCCTCCTCCTGCTACAACACCCTCCGCATGCTCCGCAGGATCTACAAGTGGATCCCAACAGAAACAAGAAGAACGGTGACAGAGGCCCTCGTCAGCAGCAGGCTGGACTATGGCAACGCACTCTACGCCGGAATCCCAGCCAAACACCTATGACGACTACAGCGCATCCAAAATGCCTCCGCCCGACTGATCAACAACGTCCCCCACCGCAGCCACATCACCCCCACCTCAGAAACCTACACTGGCTCCCCGTCGACAAGAGGATCACCTTCAAACTTCTCACCCAGGCACACAAAGCACTCCACAACGCCGGACCAGCCTACCTGAACAGCAGACTCAGCTTGCACACCCTCGCCGCCAGCTCCGCTCCGTCAGCCCCGCCCTCACCGCCGTCCCCCGCATCCAACGAACAACCTCAGGTGGCAGATCCTTCTCCTACCTCGCCATCAAGCCTGGAACACCCTCCCTACCCACCTACGGCAGACCGAAGACCTACTCGCCTTCAGAAGACTCCTCAAGACCTGGCTCTTCGAACAGTAGCAAAGCTTCCACCCCCCTCCCCTCCCCCTCAGCGCCTTGAGACCCTCACGGGTAAATAGCGCGCTCTACAAATAGATTGATTGATTGATTGATAGTCCAGGCGACTGATGGCCAGTGCCAGGGTTTTGCGCACAGACGATGGAAGGAGGGGGAATACTGTATGCAAGAGACGCATCACATGAAAGCAGGTGCCAGCGGTAGCACATACCTGATCCTTCATGGAAAGGGCCGGATCCAGACGCACACCCAGATTTATTTTACTCTCTTAGGGATAGGGGCTTTGCCCAAGTCAGCAGGCCACCACTCTGCAGACCAAAGTCTATTAGCATTGCCAAAGAGAATAATCTTTGTCTTTCCAGCCTTCAGCTGGAGAAAGTTTTCCGTCATCCAAGAGGAGATTGCTTTCATGCCATCCGAGAAACGAAATCTAGTGGACAGAGTGCTATTATTAAAAGATATGACAAGTTGGGTATCGTCTGCATAAGAAATGGGGGTGAAACCAAATTCTCTGATAATCTTGGTAAGGGGGGCCACATATATGTTAAACAAGGTAAGGATAAAACAGGAGTCCTGAGGCACTCCCTTGGTGAGTTCAATTATACAGGATCGAAAGGTCCTAGGTTAATGACCTGCGTGCGGTGTGCTAGAAAGCTAGTGAACCATTGTAGAGCTTGCCCACAGATTCTTATCTCCTCCAATCTTTGAAGCAGTGTATGGCGTGACACTGTATCGAAAGCTGCAGATAAGTCTAGTAACAAATCCTGGATGTTATCAAGAGAGTATCTGATATGATCTGTTACCGCAATCAGTGATGATTCCTAGAAGTTGGTTTCTTCAGTCTGCTATAGGAATGCATTCCTTTAGCAGACTGAAGTAACCAACTTCTAGGAACTCAGATGCCAGATTGCAAGGTTCAATTGTTTGGGACCTGGGTGTCTGAGCTGACTGTGATGCTGCTAAGTGGAAAAGGTTCGTGTACTACTGCATGTACAAGCAGTTTGATTCCCTTAGTCACTATTCAGGAGTATGTTCCTTTCTTTCTACATTTAAACAAGGCGGTCCATGCATACATCTCTATATGCTTATACTTAACTGCATTTGCAGTATATCTTCAAAACAGGCAACTCTCTTTGCTGTTTAAGATACCAGTCATTAAAGCCTTCGTAGTTGGTAATACCTCCAAAGAAACCCCTTGCACCTGTGTCGAACGTTAATGTAGTCGTCATATGACTCATGGGGTTTTCCCCAGGAAAACAATGCATTCCTATAGCAGACTGAAGTAACCAACTTTTAGGAACTCAGATGCCAGATTGCAAGGTTCAATTGTTTGGGACCTGGGTGTCTGAGCTGACTTTGATCCTGAGTGAGAAGATCTGGCCTGAGCAGCAGCTTTGCGTGAGGACTGACTGACAATCCTAGGAGCACTGAATATAAGGGATGGCTCGCCCAGGTTGGTGTCACTGGGCTGAGGGCCATGAACACCTACCTTATCCTCCTCACCACATAGGGAATGAAGGGCAGAGGCAAAAAAGTGTAGCCAATGATCCCAGACCAGTTCATCCAGACTGTAAAATCAATTGACTGTGGGTGCGAGTACCTGGAGGTGAAGTTTATGTATTTTGTGTTTTCATCAGGGGCAAACAGGTCTATTTTTGGAGTCCCCCACTGTTGGAAGAAATTGTGAAGGACTTGTGGGTGGAATTGCCACTTGTGGGCTTCTTGATGTGTCCTGTTGAGCAGGTACGCAAAGTTGTTCGCCACTCCCACCAATGCTCTGCCAAATGTTTAATGTTGCGGGTTGCCCAGTGTCAAATCTGCTGAGCTATCGCAGAGAGCTAGAGGGGAGTGGCTGATGCCCTGATTTAGGATGCAGACATGGCTGTCATTTTGTCTGTCGTTATTAGTACTGTTTTCCCCTTCAGAAGTGTGAGGAATACCTTCAGGGCTAGCCAGATAGCTTGAAGCTTCAGGTAGTTTTTGCGGCATCCCTGGTGTTGAAGGATCCAAGTGACTTGGACAGTCATCTCATGGAGGTGAGCTTACCACCCCAGGTGAGACGGGTCAGTGGTGATGGTCATCTGTCCAGCAACAGGTTGTGTCTGTTTCACCAAAGCAGAGAGTGCTGAGCCCTGGTCATTACCAGCACTAGATCATGCCAGTGCTCTTCCGCATGTATCCGCTGCCTTGAGAGGCATTCTTGTTGAGGGTGTTCGTGTAACCTGGGGTATGGTGCAATGTAATGGGACGGTGTGTCTAGAAAAAGGCAGCAGCATTAAGACTGAGCTGAAGAAGGGTCGAACCCGCTGCGGCTAAAAATGTGGGATTTTGTTTTGCATAGATGGTGAATGCTAGGCTGTGAAATAGAGACACTGCTATTTGAGTGTATGCTCTGCAACGTTGTTTGCTGCTTATCTTGATCAGTCATCTAAATATGAGAAAACATGTATGGCATATCTGTTCAGGTGTGCTGCAACTGAAGCTAGGCACTTTGTAAACACTTGTGGAGCTGTAGTAGCTCCGATGGGTAAGACTGTGAGCTGTTAGTGCTGTCCACTTACCATGAAACAAAGATATTGGCTATGTGTTGGGTGCACATCTTTCAGATCCAGCACTGATATGAAGTCCCCTTAGTGTAGCAGCGGGAAGATGTCTTGTAGAGTGACCATGTGAAAGTGTTCAGAGAGAATAAACCTCTTCCACAGCCAGTCATTCTTCTGGGGATCAAAAAGTACTGGGAGTACACCCTACATTGCGTTGAAGTACAGATACTGGTGGATTGTGATGTTGAGATGGGGTGTGTGGAATTCAAGGTAGTACCATTTACACATAAAGCAGAGACCCCCATTTTCTGTGTTTTCCCACTGAGCTAGTTAGTGCCTCAGGCGGACCCCGGCTGGTACAACGTGGTTGGAGGAGGGGGGGGGGGGGGGGTGTGCGAGTCTTTGATCTTCAATTGAGACGCGCCCCTTGGGGAGCCACCTCCGCCGTTTCCACACTGATTTTCCCTATTGTCCCCCCTAAGTTGCTGGGGTCTTCAAAGGTCTGCTTTGACCAGGGCACCTTGGTTTTACCCCTTCGCTGCTTTACTGACCGCAGAAAGAAAATTTGTGAATGTAGGGCACCCATTCTTTTGTTGCGGTCAGTGTACTTACTGATTTTCTTCAAGCATCTGGGTGACTAGGAAGCCAAACAGATCTCCCCCTTCAAAAGGGACATTCAAGAGGTGCTGTTGCATCTCAAGCCTGAACCCTGACACTCTAAGGCGGGTATACCTGTGGAGGAGGATGCAGGTATTAATACACCTTGTGGCCTTATCCTCTGTGTCGAGTACGTATTTAATGTTGGAATTGCTTGTGGTTTTCCCCTCGGCATCCAACTCTTGTTGACTTTTACAAATGGCCATTGGAAGGTGCTTCACAAGCTCCTCAAACCTCCTCTCAGTAGCACCTGTCATACCTGGAGAGTTCAAAATGATGCACCAATGCATGGCTGTGCCAATCACTATCAGCTTCTAGTGGAGTTAAATTGCTCAGGCTCCTTTTCAGGCACAGGGGCACCTTCTGTGGTCAGTGCTGAATCACTTTTATAGGTGGTGTGAACAACAAAGGTGACCGGGAAAATCTGTCCACAAATAAAAGCCACAGCTTCATGGGCATGGTTATATAGTTCTTTCACTCAGGAAGTGACCAACCTAGCCTTTCCTGGCTCCTTAAAGTTATCAGTGGCATTCCAGTCAGCATGGAGAGTTAATGCAGCACATGCTCAGTCTTCGATAGGGTTTCAACCAGGAAGTTATCTTAGTCCTGCACTATGTTTAGTTTCACCTGACGATGTTGTGCAGCCCTTTGTATTATTGCAGGATAGTAATATCATCTGGTGGGAATGGTGTGGTAGAGTCTGCCACATAGTCCTCCAAGGGAACCTCTACTTTCCAGGGCCTAAATTGCTTGTCAGAGATTTTCTGTGGATTGCAAGGACTTCCTGTCTCCGAGTCAGTGTCCTGTGGCTCAGGTGGAGAAGAGTGTTTGGGTAGTAGTGGTGATGGTGAAAGCGGTATAGGTGGCTGTGGTGTGAATGGTGTAGGGCAGGTGGCTGAATCCCTGACCACCATTTTGGGTTATGGTTAGTGTGGAAGGGTCAAATTGTGGTTTCTCCTCGAAAGCCAACCAGCATTTTTTTCTGGAACCAGTTGAGTCCTTGAGTTGAAGGTTTTGCAAGTAGTTTGCTGTTGTCCAGGTAGATGAAGAGCTTTTTCTGCTTTCCATCCAGGACCTCCGAGAGTTTTTCAAAGATAGACCCCTCTGTGGTTTTAGACTTCAGCTTCGAAGGAGCTTAGAGAAGGTGCTGGTTGCTAAGTTGCATTTTATGTAGATTTTGCCTCTGAGTGCGTCTTTTCAGGACCTTGGGGCTGATGTAGTGATGATTTTTTTGTAGTGTGCAGGTTTTCGTTGCCTCGATGGAGAGACAGCATGGAAGCATGGTGGGATTCAGATGAGGAGTTTGCAAGCATCGACCAAATCTCTTGAGTTTGCGGCACCCCAGCTGGAGGAGCGCAACCCCCAAAGATTTGTGTTGTTTCTAGATTGATGCTCAATCCCTGCTGGTGTGGGGCTCTGTCTACATCAATGTGCATTTTGGAGCTCGAGACAGACCTTGAGGTTCTGTAGAGTAGTGTGGCATTGACTTGGTCTTCAGACCTGTGTGCCAGACTGCTTGTTTAAGGAACTCAAACTACAATTTAATGTTAGAAACCTAGGAAAAGGCTGCTTCTAGGCTCTCCTTTGCCAGAATACCAGGATGCTAGAGGGCCTGGTTTCTTCTTTCTATGCTCCACGAGGCCCGGATGCATCAAAGAGTAATGGTTGGCAACCATCAGAGCCAAAGTTCTGGTGCCACGGACAGCTAGATTTTCACTGTAGTTTTGCTTTTAATGCTGTTGAAAGGTAAACTGCTGGGAATGGGTTGAAATAAATGGTGTGTTATCACTTGGCAACTGAAGTAACGACAGAGCCCTAGGGCGGAAGAATACAATCAGATGTGGGACCAGTGTGTGGGGGCATTGTGGACCAAGAGTGAAGTCACAACAAGTCAAGTGATTTGGTTTTTTAGAAGAAAAAGAAGTTGCAAACATCCAAGCTTAGCACTAGATGGCAGGAGTATGCAGAGCATGTGCGTCTCCAGCCACATGGGCGATGAACATATAGTTTTTTGGTCTACCCTGTGGCTCTTTAGTATCTTCCTGGTGCAGCCTTGTGGGCTGGACTTCTAGGAAACTGATTTCGGCACCAATGCGTGATCTGCTTCTTCTCGGTTATGAGAATTCTATCCTTGACCTTGAGTGTCATATTGCATTAAGGGTGCCTTTCAGCATCGACCAATCTCAAGCAGCAGCGCAGACTGTTGAGATGTTTTCTTAGGAGGTTCTTTGGAGAAGGCGTGATGTGTTCCTTTCTGTGGAGTAGAGACTACGTTCTAAGTTGATCGCTGAAGGACATATGCTTTGTGAAAGTAGGTGATGTGTCTTTTTGAGACTTGGATTTTTGTGGCGAGTCATCAGCATCGATCCCTGAAACCTAAAGCATGGATTTAGCGTTGGGTGCAGGTTTTATTTGGGTGCCTGGACATTCTGTATATACCAAGTAGGAGTGTTTTAGAACTATAGAAATGGGCCTCTGCTCTAAATGATCCGCTGGGGCTACCGGAAGGCTCTCCTGCTTCATCAATGCGCTTAACGAACCTCGGACACTGCGCCAGACTGGGATCAGTAGACTTCTGGTACTGCATCTCTGTGTAATGTGCCTACTTTCGGTCTCATCAGTGCAGAAGAGTTCGGCCTACCGCCGGTTGTCTATGCTGACATCTGATTACAAAATTTTAAGCAAAACCCTGGCAACTTGGCTTCTCCCCTATATGGCGCAGTTCATTCACCAGGACCAAGCGGGTTTTATCCCGTCCCGGAATACAGCCACTAATATACGCCTCCTCCTCCGCATACTGGATGAGGATCATGGGGATACTCCCAATGCTGCGGTACTCTCTGTAGACATAGAGAAGGCGTTTGATAGCCTGGAGTGGCCATACCTGTTTCAAGTTATGCATGTGTTTGGCCTTGGGGAGGTGTTTGTAGGATGGACGGGGTTGCTTTATAGAGCAGCGACAGCACGGGTGCAGACCGGGGTGGTGGTCCCCCCCCTCCCCCCCCCGTGCTCAGTGGGACGGGGAACACAACAGGGATGCCCACTGTATCCACTGCTGTTTGCACTGGCTATTGAGCCGTTGGCCGTGCACGACAGGCTGGGGCGACACTATCAGAGGCTAGCGTGGCGCAGAGACATGCAGCATATATCTTTATATGCCGATGATCTCTTTATTTTCCTGGCCAATGCAGATGAGGCCCCGGAGGGGCGACAAATCTGCTCTGGGTGTTTGGTGAGATGTCAGGGTTGGGGGTGAATTGGGGGAAGACCTGTCTTTTCGCGGTGATTCCATCGACGGCAGCCGCAGTACAGGTGGCGGGAATTCGGTGGGAACCCGATTGCTTGCCCTATCTCAGGACTAATATCTATCACGCACCTGCTGATTTGCTGGAGGGAAATGTAAGCAGGGCTTTACGAGGCCTGAGAGGTAGCCTGGCTTTTTGGAGTGCTCTACCACTCTCAGTAGCCGGCAAGGTGGCCCTCCTAAAGATGGTGGCGCACCCCCGTCTGCTATATCTTAAAACATGGCTGTTTGTACAATAATTTGATCTAATCCTCTTGCTCTGTGCCTGCTGGGTCTGATAGCGCCGGGACACACTACCTGAGTAGCTGAGCGCTTTATAAAACCCCACGTAACATAACATATATTATTTTAGGACGCTGCTGATTTGGTTACCAGGGGCAATCTTTCAGCAGCTTTGTTCCATGGTTAGTGGTTTCTTATGAGGCGCCGGTAGGAGGCGGGTAGCCTTGACTACAATGATGCGACAGAGCGAATGGGGGTCTGGCGGTACCAGATTTCGAACATTATTACTTGGCCGCCCAATTGCAGTGGCTCACTCAGGCGGTGGCTCGAGAGTTTAGGGGCCCGGATGACCCAGAAGGAAGGTGGTTCCCGTGCCACGTGTTGTCTTTTATAATACTTTAGCAACCCTTGCGTCTAGCCTTACTCACCGCTGAGGAAAGGACGTCGGGACAATGTTGGAACCGGAGCCAGCGTAGAGCCGGGATAAATCACGCGTATGCCCTGGAGATTTCTTTGGGCATGTGCACCGCTCTCCCGCATGGGTGGACTGGTCGGCACTGGCAGATTGGGAGTGGATGGGTATCCAAGTGATGGGAGATTTGTATGAGGACGGGGTATTACTACCATTTCAGACGCTGCGAGACAGACAATCTTCCGCGAGGGAACTACTTGTTGCATACAGCTCTGGTCACGGCGATACAGCGTCATTGGAGGGAAGGGCTGTCTGAACCGCGGACCACTATGGTATGTGAATACATAGTAATGGCTGCGGGGACGTTTAAGGCTGTAACGTGTATCTACAGGCGGCTGATCACAGACGGCCTGCAACCATTGGAAGAACTACAACGAAAGTGGGAAGCGGATCTTAGGAAGGAAATACCGGTAAAGACATGGGCACAACTGGTTCGGAGAGCTTGGAAGAGTACAAGAAAAGCTAGGCTCCAATTAATACACTTCTTTATATTACATATGGCTTATTTAACCCCAGCTAAGATCAATCAATATTTTCACACAGATACTGCCCAATGCCCACGCTGTAATTTAGGGGGTGCAGAGTTACACCACATGATGTGGAGCTGTGGGTAGTTAGGAACATACTGTGGAGTTACGGAGCGCCACAGAGGCTGACATGGGCCCCTATTTATTGCACTGGTTTCCGCATACTCCCAAACAAGAACCACAAGTATGTTTCTGGATCTAGGCCTCATACTGGCTAAAAGAGAGATCAAAAAGAGAGATCACGGCACAATGGAAGACAAGACGAGGGCCCAGGATAGAGGTGGAAGTCAACTAAAATGGGCTAAGAGTGAGAGTACAGTCAGATTACAACAGGCTATATGGGGTAATAATGAGAAGGCGTTGGAGGCAGCGAGGTCATGGGAGACTATAGCACTTGCCTTACGCCGACTCGGAGGCGAGTTCTGTCGGAGAAGCCCAAGGGGGATCAACTTGATCGATAATAATGCTGTGATGATAGCTACAGCCTAATCCAGGGGGGCACAACAAGGGTCTCGCAAGATGATACAAGAACGGAAGGTATTGTCCCCCACTTGTTCTGATAGAAAGTGCGAATGGAACGGACAATGCTGTAGATTCAAGAGACTAGACATTGGACACACAGGTGGCAAGGAGAGGGTGTTTGACCGGGTTGGTTTCAAACAGATCATAATGTTGGGTGTTGGACTTACATGATCGACAATAAGCCCCGGATGATGCACGAATAAGAACAATAGGATGTGTACATGGGGTAAATTAGGCTGGTGTATCAGTTACTGGGAATGATAGGTCTCCCTATGAGGAGGATGGAGGTAATACGAGCAATAATCCGATGCAATGTATCGATGTTAATTATGGAAGCTAGATTGTCATATGCTGTTTTACAAAATAATAAAAAAAAATAAAAAAAATCAGTGCTGACGAGTTTTCTTGGATTGGGTTCACCTTGAAACCGAAACTCCTTCTTTGAACAAAAACAAATTATAACGTTACAGGTCTATCTCAAGATGGTAGAGTGCGTTCAGCATGTGATCTACAGATACACATGCAGCAAACATATTTTACTGAGGGCTATTGCTAGACCTCCATGTCCCCAAGATTTAGATCTTACCCCTGGCAGGTGCCACTACGATGAAACTAAACATCAATTTTTTGGTACCTTATTCTCCACACATATCTTCCTAGACAATTATGTCTTGCGAAGAATCCAAAAAATGCATTATTTGATATACTTTGCAAAGGTTTTTTGTATCTTTAACATTTGAAATTTTCCAATGAGTAGTAATCTACTGTGCTTTTTAAGAGAAATTTAAAACTTAAGTGTTGGCCCAATGAATGGTGAGCTTATAGACTTGCTAGAGTAGTTTTGATTGCTAGTATATTAGTGCCAGCCACCCATTGGCATTAGATTGCATCGGATCTCATCTGTTTCAGAAAAATCTGGTTTGGTGGGGAATGGGATTGTCGGGGTATCAATTTGTAAGAAGTTAAACCCTTTTTAACTACGTGACTAGTGCAAACTTGTTCTTTAATTATGCAGCTTAAAAATTTTGGAGGGCACACCACTTTCATTGTTATCTGCAAATTGATCAATTGAACATATAACAATACATGCCAACACTGTACTAACAGAAAGGAATGTCAATTGGATACTGGGGGTTGTCTTCTTTCTAATTCCCTCACCATATAAACCAGAAAAATCCTCATCACATTTATTGTTTGTTTTAGTATTGTTAGAGAAAAACATTCCCAAACATTTACTACTTCAGCTTATCTATACATTTTAAAAGAGAATCTTTTGCAAAACAAACACTTTTCCTCTGTAATGCCAATTCATAATAATCGGACAGCACATCTAAAACACTGGCTCCTAAACGCCAGAAAAGAGGTGGAGCAGTTCATGTACTAGTCCTCCTTAGCCCATCACAAACCAATCGCAAAAATACGCTTTCTCATTCAGTAAATGGGCCCTTTCAGAGCACAAAACCTTTTTCCTAGTTTCCCGAAACGTCTAAAGAAATTATTTGGCAGTATATTGTATCACATGCTGGTACTCAATTAAAAGCAAATCACGTACCCAATGGCAGCAGGGGTCAAACGGGTATGCAGCTGAGGGGTAGTAGATGTTGTTGTTGTTGTTAGAGAGCCATCCGTTCCACTCTTCTCCCAGTCAAAAGGATCACTGTCTATTACGCCAAATGTCTTCATGCTGCTGTCAAACACCGAAGTAAGGAGCTGTAGAATAGACAGGAAAATAAAGGTGAAGAAACAAGTTACTTACCTGCAACTTTGGCATTTTTCATAGATTCACATGCTTACATTATTCCCCATCATCAAGCTAGGAACCTTCATTAGTCACTGAGTAAACTGCCCATTCATACATTTAACATTGTTTTAGCAAACAAACTTACGTGCCCTCTCTCCACATCATTATATGACGGCAACTCTTGTGAATGAGGTGAACAAAAAATGTAAGCTCTATTTTCAACAGATGTACAATGAGGTAATGTCCCAGCTGTTCACCAATCTTGCCAGCAGCAAGAAGCCACAGGTTACTCATCAACCTGGGCCTTCCATTTTGAGTACTTCGATCATCTTTAAGAAGAGTGAGAGCCTACAAGCCCAGCTTTTCTCATTTACAGCCTGAAGCAATTTAGCTGTTTCTACTGGTGCCCACTCCCCTTGGTCCTGATGAAGACCCCGCCCAAAATGCGTGAAATTGACTGTTCCGTTTAGGGGTCGAAACGTCAACACTTCTATATATCTTTTTGACAGACATATACGGAGGAGAAAGTTTATCTGTAATTGTGTTATGACTTGACATTCAATGATTTGACAGTAAAACTGTCGGGATAGTTTGCAATTATTTTACTGATGTATTTATGTACACACTACTGTCCTTTTTCACAATCCTTCCCATACACCTATCACCTCACCTCTCTGTGCACCTGTTTTTCAAAAAACATATCCATTTAGGATTTGTTTTGTACTTTATAAATTGATTTATTCAAATACTATGATGCAATTAAAACACATCCATTGTTGGAAAGACTGTATGGTGGTGTCTGACTCTGATTAGATACTATTGATTAATTCCTGTACTGATTTATCGGTTTCAATTGCTCTCCATTGGAACATTACCTCATTGCACCAGTATTTATTTACCCAGGCCCAGTGGCTTTTGGGTCGCCCCATTGCTATATAACTCTATTTTCAACAGAGACTTCTGCCATTCAAATTTTCTAAGCAGCACGTGTAAACACAAGGGTGCCTCAGAGAAAGTGGGTAGAAGTAGGGGATCCACGTGAATCTATGACAGAAAGCTAAGCTGGTGGACTCATCTACAGACGAGTATCTTCTTTATTTTCTAATGGCTCTTTCATAGATTCACATGCTTGAATTACAACTACAAACACATTATCACGAGATACAGAAAGTGAAAGGTTTGTATGGGTCTCATTAGCATGATCTTTCCCATAACAACTTAAGCTGTTGACTGGATGTTAAGAGTGTAGTGATTTGTAAATATATGTGGCCAGCAGCAAGTTGCTGCCCTGCATATTTCTGCTGATTGGAGATCTGCAAATAGGGCCATAGTAATCCCAATGCCTCGGGTGGAGTGGTCACCTACTCTTCCATACAGCAGCCGACCTGCAATGGAGTGACCGAGGGAAATGCATGCTGTCAACCAGGGAGTTACTTTTTGTTTTTAAAATGGCTGTCCCTTGTTAGAAATGCCAAAAGTAATGAGCAGTTTGTCAGTTTGCATAAAGCATTAGTTTCTATCTACACAGAATTTTACACAACACTGTACATCTAGGGAGTAAAAAGATCTCTCTGCCACCAAATGCTAGAAGGTGTGATTTCTACTGAGAGTAGCTTCGTATTTATATGAGTGCATGAAGAGTTTACTAATGGAAAATGCTTGAATTGCCCCAATCTGCCTTTTCAAGGAAATAGCCAGTAAGACACAAGTCTTCCATGACAGCATCTGCATTGAGTCATAATGAATGGGTTTGAAAGGTCTTTATGGTTTCTCAGAAGACTACAAGGAACTCCCACTGGGGGCTTGAGGTTAAAGTCTACCTTCTATTTGTGGAAAACAACTACGGGGGGGCTCTAATCAGCAAGGCTGAGCCAAAATATCAAAAGAACAAAAAGAATTGCCAGTGCTGATGTGAATACTATTTAAACAACCAATGTCCAAACCTGAACTCAAAAAATAAGAACGGGGTGCACTATTTAATAGTTTTTTATTTTAAACAAAATTTAAACCAAGCAGAAAATGTTCAATATTTTCATTTACACAGAGACGTATTTACAAAAGGACACAGAAAGCTAAGATCGTGATTTGGAAACCATCAATCATACCGAGTTTCATACATATCACATCCATTCAAAACACAATCACACCATTCAGGGACAAGGGGAATATACAGCGCGATTAAAAATCTGTACACCAGTATATACTACAAAATCAAACAATAGGCCACTGTCTGCGAAGATCTTTTTTCGAAAACAGGTAACAGAACAGATCGTTGTGTATTGTACAATCCTATACAAGTTGACAAACAAACTTCTAAATAATAAAACACAGTATTGTACTAGCGACCAAGGGAAAACAAATCAACTCTTGTCGCTCTGGCAGACACGTTGTGGCTAGGGGCCTACGCGTTTCGAATCCCGCTGGTTTGTAAGGGATTCTCCTCAGGGCCTTCTGTAGTATCAAAGGAAACTGAGCAGGTTTAGAGCTGAAGCGTGGGGTGATACAGAGGTTTTGATGTCTGGTGTCCTTGCGTAAAGAACCGGCGGAGGCGTGAAGAACAAAGTTCCTTCAATAGTGTGAGCTGGCCTTGAAGTATCAAGGTGGATTTTTGTCGTCCGTTCTCACAAAACACATGCGCCAGAGAGTAGCACCCCTTACAACGCTAGTAGACCGGCGGCTGCCGGCTGACTGCACTAGTCGGACTAAAGTTAAAATCCCCTGAACGTGTCAGAATTATCAATAGTAGAAAGCCTGATTGATATCCTAGGCGGATTGTCAAGCTCCTTCAGATACTCGGAACGTTTCCTTCCTTCCTTGTGAAGAATTTAGTAAATCTCCTCAAACGCGCCGCGCTGGATGAGCCCAGAACGGACGACAAAAATCCACCTTGATACTTCGAGATACTAAGAGATAGCGTTGTATTTCATATGGCTGCATGCACATGTTGTTGGTGTCTTTTGATCTAGTCCAGGTGATAAAAAAGTTTCCATTTGAGTGCACAGGTAAGTGTAAAGGTGGGTGCAAATGTCCTCAACTGAGGAATCAGAAGAACTTCCCTCTGCATTTCTAGGTACCACTACCTGCTTCCAAAGGACTTGCATTTCCTCATTCTGAGGTGCATGTCACAGACAGGCTAAGTAGGGGTGCAGTAGTTCTCCACTTCTGGAACACCAGTTGAGGTTGCCTTAATTCCAGCTCACATTTATGCCAGGTAAAAGTCTCTTGAGCTGAGGAAATATAAACAACTATTTTCTAGATGCTCCTCTGTCAGGGTAATGTTGTGTCAAAGCTTCTTGTAATAGAGGTGGCCGCTTTGTGCTCCCTCTCTTTACAATATAGAAAATTACCCTGGATGTTTTGTGACCTACACATGGTGGTCCCAGATACCTATAGATAGCATCTAGTGACAGTCTAGATCTTCCTAGAGTGACCAATCGAAGATGGCTTTATGGAACAAGACTGTAGGAGGACAACACCAAGCGGGCCTTTTAGGCTCCGAATTGTACTGTCGTTCCTGGACTTTATCTAGGCCATCAGAAATAGAAGTCTGAATCCCCTCTAATCAAAAGGCTGTGCCTTTAACTGCATAGCTCATGTTTTGACTACCAGAAACACATTCTTCCCCCCGTGCCTTGAGACCCTCCCGGGTGAGTAGCGAGCTTTAAATCCCCTGGTTGATTGATTATGCTGGGAGAAAGAAGGGACACAGGCGGTCCAGAAGCTAAATGCAGGTCACCCCCACATGTGAAATTCATGCAGAAAAGGGATCCTTTAGCGAGACTTCAGCACAAGAGCGGATGGATAACTGCCAGTCAAGCATGTACTTGAAGATACTTGCACTTCCTCAAATGAAAATGGCTGCCACTGGAGCTTTTCACTCAGTGAAAACATATGGCCATGATTTGTGGCCAAAGGAAAGTGCCTTGAATTGTTAGTGTTAGGCATCTACCACAATCTGAAAGCACTGCCGGTGGGAAGGGTGCACAGACATATGGAAATAATCATTTTCCAGATGAATGGAAGTGGTGAAGTGCTCAGAATCAATTAATAGCAATATGCTGTGTAGAGAAATCATTTTGAAGCCTTTCATCTTGACGTACTTGGAGAGGGTCTCATGGTCCAGCATAGATGGCCAGCGCCCAGATGCTTTCTTGACCAAATAATTGAAACCATTGTTTTTCTGAGCTTTGGACAACTTATCCATACCAGTCTATTGGAGCCAGTTCTGGAGTGCTTTGAGGTTCAAGTCATGTACACCATGAGGGATATGATGGGGCTTTTGAGGAACTTCGACAGAACGCCCACACTAGACTATGTCTAGTGGTGTGATATGATATGCTGTCAGGCTGTGATATGAGTCTGGATCCTGCCCCTCCGGTATGGGGCCACCAGGGGAGACAATGGGCTAGGGAGTGTGATTTGTCTTATTTGATCTTGGCTTAAAGAGGAAGAGGCTCCCCTATCATACACCAGGCCCTAGCATTTGGCTGATGCTGTTGCCTTCTGTTATGAGTGTAGGACTTGCCCTGGGTGTAGAAACCCTGTTGTAGGTAGGGTTAAAAAACATTTACTTCTTGCTGAGGGGGCATACTGATCTGGCAGTGTCAGTTTTATTCATCTGTAAGGCCTCATACACACACACTTTCTAAACTAATTTTGGCCTTATAAGGACATGATTGGACAATATGGCTGCACTTCAGAGCAATGGACGTACTTTGCAGCGAGCCATATCTATGTATCACCCACTCCACTGGACATCTGTTAAAGCCAATGGTATCAAGAGATGTTGCAGCACAGTAATTGGAATCACCCTTCGAAATAGCATTGATGTGTGCTTGCCAGTTTTCTGCTAGTTCTTTCGAGAAGGTGAGCCATAGCAGAGTTGCCTACTGAATCTGACTAAAATGGCCATAGCATAACACACCTAATGTGCGTTATGGGCAGTGATCTTTTTCCCCATTCTCTCCAACTTCTGGCTTTCATGTTCTGATAATCCTGAATATAGGAATCAAATCTCCTTTGCACTGTAGCAGAAATCCCAGGGCCAGGTTTTAGCTGTTAATGAGGCAAACCAGAAATGAATCTTTGTCCCATAACTAAAATGTATTATGCAATTAAGGCCCTCTCACAGATGGACAAGCAGTGGAATGGACTTGGCAAATTTGTGCAATGCACCTTTGGAATTCACAACAATACATGCCTTCCTGGTGTAGCAAATAGGAAGGGTGAACTTCAGTGAAAAGTGTTCAATCAGTGTGTATTTTCACCATATCACCCCTGGAGGAAATCCCTTGAAAAGGGATCAATCAAACTATCATTAATCAGCAATATAAGCATCCGACTCTGGAGACGGAGTCTCCTGTTGGGATTCATTCCTGCTGTTTAATAGTATTGCCATCAATGTCACAGGAGGAGGTTGCATGGCTGGAGGATGCATAAACAGAACAGGAAAAGAAGAGGCACTGGTTGAGACGCAGTTACTGGAGTGCCTGAAAATTATGGCACAATAAGTGGTGCACAGTAGAGGCCAGATATGTACATAAGGGATGCTGGTGGCAATACAAGGTAGACCCCTTGCAGTATATTGTTGTAACATTCATCATCTTCATGTTAAATAGCAGGGGAGACAGAGGGCACCCTTGCCTCGTTCCCCTTTGTATTGCTATGTTGTTTGTAAGATTCCCATTATTAGGATCTTCGCTCTTCGATTTCTATAGATCTCGGTTATCAGATGACTAAAATTTTGACCAAGGTTATATTTGTTAATGACTCCGTTTAGAAAAGACCAATTGACCCGGTCAAAAGCTTTGGCAGCGTCAAAGGTTACTATCGTTAGGGGGATTTTTTCACTAGTTGCTACATCTACTGCAGCAAAGAGTTCATGGGTGATTTCTGATATTTGCCTCCCTTTTATAAAACCTTTTTGATCCGGGTGTATCAGCTTTGACATTACCAGGGCCAGTCTCCCTGCTATTATTTGTGAGAAGATTTTATAGTCACAATTTAGCAGGGATATGGGCCTGAGGCTCACTTGAGAGATTCAGTGTGAGAACGAGCGGATCTTCGACCCACTAGCTCGCAATTGTCATTTTTAAATTGTCGCAATTGTCATTTTTAAAACGTGTCAGACCTCTGTATGCACGCAGGCATGATTGTGATGTCTGTGAATACCGCATTTTAAAATTCACATTTAAAATTGTCACTTACTTTGTTGGAGCACTGATTTTATAGCGCCCACTTTCCGCTGCATATTTTGTATATTTGCACCCTTCCTAAGGCCTCCCTCGCCCCGTTCCACCGCAGCTGACAGTGCTGTTTGTGTGGAGGGCGAGGCGCCATCTTGGGCTGAGTTTCCATCGAAGCCTGACCGGAGTTAGCGGTCTAGCGCTTCTTGGGGAGGCTGGGCATAAAAAGACACGCAAGGCTGTGCTCTCTGTGAGCTTTCAGGTCAGTGGCAGTGCCTGAGGCTCACTTGAGAGATTCAGTGTGAGAACGAGCGGATCTTCGACCCACTAGCTCGCAATTGTCATTTTTAAATTGTCGCAATTGTCATTTTTAAAACGTGTCAGACCTCTGTATGCACGCAGGCATGATTGTGATGTCTGTGAATACCGCATTTTAAAATTCACATTTAAAATTGTCACTTACTTTGTTGGAGCACTGATTTTATAGCGCCCACTTTCCGCTGCATATTTTGTATATTTGCACCCTTCCTAAGGCCTCCCTCGCCCCGTTCCACCGCAGCTGACAGTGCTGTTTGTGTGGAGGGCGAGGCGCCATCTTGGGCTGAGTTTCCATCGAAGCCTGACCGGAGTTAGCGGTCTAGCGCTTCTTGGGGAGGCTGGGCATAAAAGCAGATGTGCCTCCGGGAGCGCAGCGGACGGGCGCAGCGGACGCGACGATGGCGCGCCGAAGGTGCGCCTAAGGTAAGCCCGTCTGCGCCCGGCAGCGCGCAGGGCCAGAGAGACCTCTCGGTTTATGCCCCAGCAGGCGACTCCTTACATAAGGTATAGTAGGGAGGCCCTTATATCCCTTAACAACATCACCTGCGAAGCAGGCAAGGTATGGGAGCGCCAATACCCTGACAATAAGCATAAGTCCTGCCCGGGATGCCAGTTTCATTTTAAACCGGTCCTCCCCTCCCCATCCAATCTGGGGGAAAAAGAGGGAGATACCTTAATTCGAGCGGCTCTCATTAACGCCCGGTCCCTAGTTAAACACACAGAAGAGGTCCGCGAGATGATACTTGACAACTCGCTTGACCTCTTGTTTGTGACCGAGACCTGGCTGCACATTCACTGTGCCCCTACTATTGAGTTAGCCGTCCCCAGGGGCTTTAAAATCTCGAGGGCAGATCGCAGCTCTGGTAGGGGTGGAGGTCTGGCAGTTATATATAGAGACAAATGGTCTCTAACTAAGGAAAGCACTGGGGCCATCAAGGACGGGGAAGTATTGGAATTTTCAATTGCCCTCTCGCCTAATTTCACCCTGGGCGGGCTCCTTGTTTACCGACCACCGGGCACTTTGGGCTCCTTTATTCCAACATTGGAGGAATTAGTGGTCCAGAGAGCACTGAGATTCCCTAGGTTCTTGCTCCTGGGGGACCTGAACATACATATGGATGTCCCCACAGCCCCTGGGGTCAGTGACCTTGTGGAACTAGGTACTTTAGCACAGTTAAAAATGCAAGAGCCGAATATCACTCACAGCGGAGGCCACTGCCTCGACTTGGTATATTCCAATTTTGATGTCATCTTCAAAACTCCCCTCCCAGTTACATGGTCGGACCATTTCATGGTACACTTTTCCTGGACTATGGATAGGACCCATGCCACAGCAGATAAACAACAGACCCCCTTCCCCCCTAGGATCAGTATTCCTGCCCTGGCAACCGTTCTATCCCATAGTCTGCCAGAGAATTCGGGAAACCTCGAAGAAGCGGTCGAGAATTTCTCGGCATGGATCCGTTCCTCCGCAAGTCAGATATCGCATACCAAAGCAAAGATCCGCCCACGAGCCATTCCGGCATCCCCATGGTATACTGAACAGCTTAAAAATCAAAAAATACACTGTAAAATGTTGGAAAGATTGTGGAGAAGGGAGTACTGCCCCTTGGCTAAATCAAAACTACGAGCTGGGCAAAAAGACTATCACGCTGCTATTAAAATAGCCAAGGGAAACTACTATGCAGATAAGATCCTTAAGGCGAAAAATAATAGCAAAGAAATATTTGCCATTGTCAAGAGCTTCACTTCACCGGTGGCAGAAATCCAAGTAGCCCCCCCTTCGGTGGAATGGTGTGAAAAATTGTCCACTCATTTTTCTGACAAAATAAAGAAAATTCAGGCCAGCCTTAAGACTAGTAGCCCCGCCCAACTCCCACCTGCCCAAGCTACTTATGAACAGATTACCTCCCACCTCCCCCCCACTCATACCATCATCACAAAAACGAAAGAAGTAATGTGCGCTTTCGCAGAGGTTGAGGTGAAGGATGTACTGGCCATTCTAAAGGCGCTTAAATCAGGCTCTCCGGCGGACCCCTGTCCGGCCAGAGTGTTGAGCGGAGTGGCGGAAGTCATTGCACCGATTGTTACTGATCTGGTTAACAAATCCCTTACTACAAGTAACGTACCATCTCAGTGGAAGCAAGCCAAACTTCTTCCACTTTTAAAAAAACCCTCCGCAGACCCCCTGGATGCATCTAACTACAGACCCATCTCCCTGCTTCCAGCAATAGCCAAAGTATGTGAGAAAGTGGCATTCCGTCAGCTCGAGAGGTTTGTGGAGTCTACGGGGGCATTACACTCAGCCCAGTCAGGTTTTCGCTCCACCTTCAGCACTGAGACCGCGCTGGTGGAGGTCACCGAGGCCATTAGGGATTGTTTGGACGGAGGCGGCAGAGCGGCCCTAATTTTATTGGACCTCTCTGCCGCGTTCGACACGGTCCCACATGCCCAGCTAATCTCTAGACTAGAGGATATTGGCATTACTGGTGCCGCTCTCACGTGGGTTAAATCCTTCCTCACGGACCGCTCTCAACAAATCTGGCTCCCTCCCTACCAGTCATCGATTAGCGGGGTGGACACTGGGGTCCCCCAAGGGTCGACTCTAAGCCCCCTGCTCTTCAATGTATATCTGACCCCCCTGGTATATCTTGCAGAGAGTCTGGGTGCCAAAATAATGGCCTATGCCGATGACACCCAGCTTCTCTTCACTTGGGACAAGAACAACCTTGACACGTTGAAAGTCCAATCCTGCTTGTCCTCAGTATTTGCTTGGCTAGCCAAGGCGGAGCTCGAGTGTAACGAGGACAAGTCGGAGATCCTCCTGTATGGCCAATTCCCGGTGGGATTCAGGGATTCCATCTGGCCCATTGGACTGCCCTGCCCACCTGGAAACTGTGGAGTTGCTAAGAACCTTGGGATTTGGTTTGGTGCTGACCTGTGCTTCCGAGACCAGATCTCGAGACTGGCGGGAACCTGTTATGGGACCCTGATCACCCTCCGGAAGTTCTTTCCTCTTCTCCCCCAGGAAGCGAAGGAAACAGTGGCTAGAGCACTCATCCTGTCGCGCCTGGATTACGCTAATGCACTTTACGTGGGCGCTCCTGATTTCCTGCTCCGCAGATTGCAGGTAGTCCAGAACGCGACAGTGAGGCTCCTTTTCAACATCCCCAAATGCCATAGTGTACGAAGACAACTGGCGGATCTTCATTGGCTTCCAGTTGCTCTCAGAGTGCGCTTCAAGGTCCTAACACTGGCCTTTAAGGCCTTACATGGTCCTTGCCCACCATACCTCAGTGCCAGGTTTGCCTTCTATCATTCCCCGCGACAATTGAGATCGGCCTCTCTCAGACATTTGGTCACTCCGAGATTTAAGAGAGCTCGTCTGGGAGGAAAATCCATGACGGTCATAGCCGCACAGCTATGGAATAGCCTCCCTGACCATTTGAGACACACGACTAACCTCACTTATTTTAAAAAACACCTTAAGACTCACTTATTCAAGCAATTTATGTAAATGCACATCTTCTCTCCTGTTATGTTATCCTTTTGTTACTTTCTGACACTGAATCCCTTTTCGCGCCAGGACAGTCTTGACTAGCAGTGCGCGCTACAAGAAATATATAACATAACATATATGACTCACAAACTGTAGGGTTTTTTCCTGGTTTTAGAATAATGCTGATTATGGCGTCATTCCAGGAGTCTGGGGTTTTACCCTTTTCCCTGTATATTTTGTTTAATAACCTCGTTAATGGGGGGGCTACAATTTACCTCAAAGCTAAGTAAAGTTCATTTGGGAGGGCGTCTGGTCCAGCTGCTTTTTCTTTTTTCAGAGCTTTCAGGGCCGTTTTTACTTCTTCCGTTGTTATTTCTGTATTTAGCTCTTCGCTTTCTGTTTGCGACAGCTTCGGTAGGATTAGGGAATCAAGGTATTTTCCTATTTGATCCAAAGAGGGGGAGGAATCTTCCTCATACAGTTTGGAGAAGAAATTTTCAAATTCCTGTTTGATTACTGATTCATCAGAGGTTACGCCTAGGTTGTTGCTCTGTTGTATACTGGATATTTTATTTCTGGTTTGATCCATTTTAGTTTTCCAGGCCAATAGTTTCCCACAGCCCTCACCGTACTCATGATTTGCTAGTTTACTGGCCTCCCACTTCATTTTCACTCTGTCTTCTAGATAGTCTGCCAATTTTTCTTTTAATTCTTTTCTCTCCATCTCTAATGTATTTATTTTTTCTGAATTATGTTCTGCGCTAATCAACACATCCAGTTGGCTTATAGATTCTTCCTTATCTCTGATCTCTTTGACAAGTTTTGATCTGTAAGCACCCAGGCTTATGAGTTTACCTCTAATGACTGCTTTGTATGTGTCCCAAGATATTTGATCTGAGGTGCCTATTCTATTATCTTCAAAGAAATTGGCTGAGGTTATGCTCAATTCTTCCCTTATTATTGGGTCCAGTAATAGAGTGCGATTTACTGTCCATCTCAGTTGAGGTTTTAAAATTGCTGATTGTAGGGTTAGTTGTACTGCCAAGTGGTCGGAGAGATGTTCTGGTAAATGGTCAAGGTCTTTGATGTTATTGTTTATATTTTTACTGATCAAAAAATAGTCTATTCTGGACTTATGGCCTAATTTTTTATTGTGGAGAGTAAAGGGATGTTCCTAACCGATCATTTCCTGTTTAAATTCGGACACCCCAAATTCTTTAAAAAGATCAAATTAAAGGTACTAAAAAACGCAGCGAAACTCTGGTATCAAATGAGAAGTACCTTAAATATCCCTTATTACAGCTATTTGGCCCCCATCTGGGATTCACCAGGCACTCCTGAATACTTAAAAGATACCCTAGCATCTCCACTAAGAATGGCAGGAATTGACAAATGGGGCCAACTGATGACAGAGAACTCATTAGAACCCTGGGAGCATCTTACAGAAATCACTAACGGAACTCTGTCAAAATTCAAATACTATCAACTTACAAGTTGGGTAGGCTCTCTGACGGAGAAAAGAACAGGAAATACAGAAATAGAGAAAGAGATGATTAAAATCTCCCCAATAAAGAAAGAAATCTCAAAATGGTTCTGGGCTCTAATTGATGCAGGAGAGGAAAATGTTTCAATATCGGAATCAGTATGGAGTAAAGATATTATAGAGCCGGAACTTCAAAATTAATGGCAGAAATCATGTGAAAAATGCTGGTCTATCATCAAACCGGCACGTTTAAAGAGAAATCAATTATTTACACGGCATAGGGCATACTGGACACCCATTGGGCTAAGTTCGCGCATGACAAGACGCCTTTCATTCATTCATTCAAAAGACTGTCAAAATTCCAGGGAGCAAGCATAAAGTCCTGCCCTAAATGCGGGCTTGAAAAAGCGGATGACCTACATATGTTCCAAGGCTGCCCGCGATTAGAACTTTTCTGGCAGGAACTAGGTAATATGATATGTAGGATATTGGGAAATCACCTAAAAGTAAGTACAACACTAATTATTTTTGGGATATGTACCAAGTTTAATGTAAGTGATGAATGGTTGACCAAAAAACAAGAAAATATGCTATTTGTATTGATACTTCTCGCAAGAAGAGAAATATGCCTGAATTGGGTTAAACCAGTACCACCTCTATATGAGGATTGGCTAAATTCTATAATTACGACAAATAAACTAGATAGGAAAGGAAAACCCTCCAAAAAATTTAACTTCTGGGAGATTTGGGAAAATTATTATACTAGTAATACGTAAGGCAACAAGGGAACCTGACTAAGAACCAATATGTCCGATGATTAAAGCGGTGACAATAATTCAGACGGGAATAATTCCCGCCGAGTAGCCAGGATGGCTAGCTCTCACCCAATCGCTAAGAATTATTGAATATGGTAAAGGATATAGGAGGATAAAACAAGACAGATCCACCAAAGGGATACTCTTCGTGGCCGGCACAGTAAGGAAATAAAAAAGAGTGAAGGAAAAAAGTGGAGGTCTTAAAGTTCCCCTCTGTACTCCTTATACGATCATGCGCAAAATGAGGATTAAAAAAAAGAAAAAAAAATAACATTCATCATCTTCTGAGTCAGGCTCGAAATGTATGTTGCGGTCTAGAGGACCATTTTGGTCACTAGATAGCACCTGGGGTCTTCCCCTGAGCCATCATCATCCTTATTCTCATTATTGCCAAATACCTCTCCCTTTCTGACTAGATGAAAGCTCCTCCATGATTTCAGTAGGATATTTTGGTGCCAATTTAAGAGGTGAGGAGTGGCGGGAATAGGCGGCGGCTCCTCTATGTCAAAATGACTGTCATCAATGAGACCGGTATGACAGATGTGGATGACAGCAAGTTCACTATTGAAGGGGAAGTAGAGGGTATGCATGATCAGGGCTTGGCAAATGACATCTACTAGCCTTAGTCATTGTCAAGAATAATAAGAAGCACCTCAGAAACAGGCACTGAGGGTACAGAGAAGAACACCTACTTCAAGATAATCAATGGGGACTTCACCCTTGATGGCTATGCTGCAGTTTTGGTCTTTGGTAGATATTTGGCGATAGGCAGAGGTTTGGCTGGAGACAGAGGCGTCACCTCTACCGAGAAGGAACGCGACTTAGACGTTTTACTCTTTAGAGGTTTTACTTTCAAACCAAAAGTCTGCTTCTTCAAATCAAGGACAGAGGGTTTGAAAAATGAAAGTGCAAAGGTTTCAGAGAAAGATACTCTGGTTGAATCCTTTGAGTAAAGCATCTCAACTTTTGTAAAAGTCATCCTGGCAGACTCCGCCCCTGATGAGGCAGTCTATAAGCAACCTCTAAGTCTTTCTAGAGAAAAATTTACATCTGCCCATGTTTTAGCTGACTGCTAAGATGTCCTATAAGTGGGATTGTTGGCAAAACAATTTTATTCCAGCAATATGCACGTCTCTACTTCTCTGTATTAGCATGATTTTAGATGTTGAACAATAAAGTATTTCAAATGCTATATGGTAGGATTTAACACTTAGGATGACCCAAAGATTGAGGTTTTGGCACACTACGATTATGGTGTAATATTTAGAATTCACCCACATATTTATTAAAAGCCAAATCTATAAAAGCACAAATAAAGCAGGAAGTCAATGAGATGCACAGGACACAATAATGTATTAGGACATTTTAGAGTGTCCCTTCTATGGTTCTGTAAAAACATAAGAACCATTCAACTTTTACCAATGTGAAGTCACAGCCAGGTTCACAAATGTTTCCAGACATTTCCTAGTTCCAACCACGCACAACACTTATCATAACCAGTTGATCACAATGCCTTCTCTCACAAATCCATCCTCTAAGGATTCCTAAAACCTGCTGTACTTACTCAAAATGCTTTACTAGGTCCACAAGACATGTTTATTAGAGCAAAATTGTATGAAATCATTGTCTTACCTGGTAATCGGGTTTTGTAAAATAATCCAGACTGAGGATATGATCTAAGAAAATGTTGAATTCAGGAGGCAGGTGTTTCAACATGAGCCGATGTTCATACCGTTCTTTGATAGAGCCCACTTGTTCCTAGAAGCAAGCACATGGTGATGAGCATTTATAGCTATATGCCATTAGGCTTGCTAGACATTTCTGTGCTTTTAAATGTTTAAGGAGAGCCATAAAGAATACAGAAGAGTTAATCTTGTTCAGAAAAAAGCTAGGAGAAGCTTTTCCACATAGAGAACTTTATCGTAGAAATTATCTAAACTGGCAATTTGTACGGCATGGTGTTATGTACATTAAGGCAAACAAAGTTAACAGAACAAATCAATTTTCTTAGGCTATATATATTTGTTTAACAAAACATTGATAAAGAGAGAGAATTTCCATCATGATGCTGCCGTGCAACAAATAGGCTGAGCCTTTTAGGAAGCAATTTACACAAAAAATCACTGTTAAATTTGATCTACCCCTAGTGCACTTGCTTAAATAAGCATGATAGCCTGTTTTTACCACCTCATGATTGCAGAACTAAAGGAAAGGTGAGGAAAATGAACAGCTGGTTGAGGTAGACTAGGGATGTTTTTGAATTAGTATGACCAATTTATGCTTTTTTTAGTGCTAATGGTTCAGGCTGCTGCAAACAATCCTCTTATATATAAGACCTTGTCATACCAAGTGGGGAATCATCATATCATTCTGAAGTAAGCCAGACATCAATCGGATATATCAGCAAGGTCACTGTGTTAAGCGAAACTCATAATGGCAGAGTGATATATGTATATATATATATATATTCACTTAAAAAAACATAGGTTTCAGGCCTTATATAGTTAGGAATTAGCATTTTAAAAAAACCATTGAAATTGCTCCTATATAGTTAGTTGTACTAACTATATTTCGCGCACCCGCAATCAACTGCTGATGATGTCACATATTACATCATTCATGACATGGTCAGTGACATCACTGATGACATCTCAAAAGACATCACTGATGACATCACTGATGACATCTCATTTGACATCACTGATGACATCATCCAGTGACTGTGTGTTTCTGTAAAGTATAAATATGTTTTACATATTGAAGAATGAGTGGATGTATAAGTGTCTGGATGAAGGATTTAGTAGGTTCGTGACTGACTGTATGAGTGAGTGATTAAATGTGTCATACTAAATGCATGGGTTAGTGACTAAACTGTCTGAATGTGTGCATCAGTATGTCTGTTGTTGTGTAAGCAGCTGCATGTGTTGATCAGTAGCTATATGAGTGGCTATATGGGTTATTGATTGGTTGCCCAAGTATTTGAATGGGAGACTGAGTGTGTGTGTGGGTGGCTGGGAGGTGTGTGACTCTGTGCATAGATGTGTGAGCAGTTGATTCACTAGGTGTATGAGTTCAAGAGTGCATGTGGAAACAGCTATATGGGCGGTTGACTGTGTGCATGGGTGTGTTGGTGAGTGAATGGATATCTCAGTGCTACATGTCCAAGTAAGTACATATGTAAAACACAGTGCATGTGAGGGTTGGCATATATAAATGACTATACATGAGAGCCAGTGAATGTGTGAGTGGCTGTATGGATCATTGTGTACTTGTATCAGTGATTGTATAAGAGATTAAGTATGTGTTAGTATATGTTTGAATAAGTAAGGTGGTGTGTGTATAACTGTATAGTTGAGGAAATGGAAGTGTGATTGATTCTTTGCATGACTGACTAGGTGTGTGAGTAACTCCATGGATGAGTGGCAGTGTGTGAGTGTCTGTATAGTGTATGAGTGCATATGATAGTGTTGTATTGATGAGTGACGGTATGTATGAGTGATTCTATGGGTGAATGAGTGAATGTGTGTGTAGACCTAGGAATCAGTGAGTGCGTATGTAGTAACTGGTATTGGTGTGTCAATGGTTTCAAGAATCGTAGTATGTATTTAACACTGGGTCATCAGTGATGTCACTGACCATGTCATGAATGATGTAATATGTGACATCATCAGCAGTGGATTGCGGGTGCGCGGAATATAGTTAGTACAACTAACTATATAGGAGCAATTTCAATGGTTTTTTAAATGCTAATTCCGAACTATATAAGGCCTGAAACCTATGGTTTTTTAAGTGAATTTGCAAGATTTTTAAAATGCTAATTCCTAACTATATAAGGCCTGAAACCTATGGTTTTTTAAGTGAATTTGCAAGGTTTTTAAATGCTAATTACTAACTATATATGGCCTGAAACCTATGGTTTTTAAGTGAATTTGCAAGGTTTTTTAAATGCTAATTCCTAACTATATCAGGCGTGAAACCAATATTTTTTTTCAATAAATTTCAAAGGTTTTGTAAATGCTAATTCTATTAGCGGATAACGTTTATATATGTTATTATCCTTCTGGGACCACCTGAGCAGTCATCTTGTTTCTCAGGAGAAGTGAGGCACAAGAGAGCACAAAACAAGAGTGGAAAACGCGAAAAGGGGGCAGGGTTGAGACCCCCTGACCCCCTAGCCCTTCTCAGGGGGTCCCAGAAGGCCCATCAAGTGCAAAAAATATATATATATATATTTTAAATCGCGGGGTACGCGCACCGTACGCGTACGGTGCGCGTACCCCGCGATTTTTTCGAATTATTATTTTATTTTTTCCCTCTGGGTCCTTTTGGGACCCCCTGAGAAGGGCTAGAGGGTTGGGGGTCTCTACCCTGCCTCCTTTCGTGTTTTCCACTCTTGTTTTGGCCTCTCTTGTGCCTCAGTTCTCCTGAAAAACAAGTTGGTGGCCAACACTTCCTGGTTTGGACAGTTTGGAATGTTGACAGTCGACTGCCAGCCAATCAGAAACTTGCTCGCGCACGTGAGGGTACGCGCACGTACGCGTACGGTACGCGTACCGTACGCATATGGTGCGCGTACAGTGAGCGCATATAGATATATAATTTGCTCAAATTCACTTTTCTCTACAAATACTGGAGGGATTTTCACCAAATATAGAAAAGGCACTACTGCATACCTGTCCCTACCATTTTGCCAAGTTTGGTGTAATTCCGTTCAGCCGTTCGGGCTGTAGCCGTGTCTAAAGGTCCCTATGGAAATTAACATGGGGAAAACACGTTTTGGGACCCCCCTTTCGGCCCCCGCTTGATGAATCCCCCCGAAACTTTCAGGGAAGGAGCGGAGCGGAGCTGGCCAAAATTCTGGAAAATTACACACAGATTTCTCAATCGGCGCCGAAGTTATTCCCAATAGAATGTTGAGCGCATATAGATATATAATTTGCTAAATTCAATTTTCTCAACAACTACTGGAGGGATTTTCACCAAATATAGAAAAGGCACTACTGCATACCTGTCCCTACCATTTTGCCATTTTTGGTGTAATTCCGTTCAGCCGTTCGGGCTGTAGCCGTGTCTAAAGGTCCCATAGAAAATGCCATTTGAAAAATTTCAAATTCAATTTTCTCAAGAACTACTGGAGGGATTTTCACCAAACATAGCAAAGGCACATCTGCATACCAGGCCCTCCCATTTTGTCAAATTTGGTGTAATTTCATTCAGCCGTTCGTGCTGTAGCCGTGTCTAAAGGTCCCTATGGAAATTAACATGGGGAAAACACGTTTTGGGACCCCCCTTTTTTCGATCTTGCCTTTATGAGCCAGTCGTCTAGGTAGGGGAAGACATGTATTTGTTGTCTTCTGATATGTGCTGTCACAACTGCTAAGCACTTTGTAAACACTTGTGGTGCTGTTGTAACCCCGAATGGAAGGACTTTGAACTGATAGTGTTGTCCTTGTATGACAAACCTTAAATACTTCCTGTGCGCAGGATGTATTGGAATGTGAAAATAGGCGTCCTTTAGGTCTAGTGTGGACAGAAAATCTCCCTGTTGTAGTAATGGGAGTACCTGTTGTAAAGTGATCATGTGAAAATGATCTGATTGAATGTAGTGATTGAGTAGCCTGAGGTCGAGAATTGGTCTTAAAGTCCCGTCTTTCTTTGGAATTAGGAAGTACAGGGAGTAGACTCCTGTTCCTTGTTCTTCTAATGGAACTACTTGAATAGCATCCTTTTGTAGGAGTGCTAGAACTTCCTGTTGAAGCAGAGTTATGTGTTCTGCAGACATTGGACGCTGCCTGGGTGGTATGTTTGGGGGGGTTGCTGTGAGTTCTAGGCAGTAGCCATGTTGGATAATTTGTCTTACCTACCTATCTGTTGTGATGGAGTTCCAGACAGGTAGGAACTGTGAGAGTCTGCCCCCCACAGGAGTGGAGTGCTGTAGGGGAGGCAGAGGGAAGTCATTGTTTAGGAGCGGAAGAGGAGCGGTTGGTGTTACTACCTCTACCTCTTCCTTTGTTGGTATTGCCTCTGTATCCTCCTCTAAAAAATCCTCTATTAGAGGATTTATGTGTTTTAAAAGATGATGTTGTGTTTGCGCCGGTCTGCTTGGAGCCTCCTCTATAAGAGGAGCGGCGAAAGGAACCTCTAGCTCGGGTGTATTGTAACGCCCCCATTGACTTGGAGGTATCTGTGTCCTTCTTCATCTTTTCTAATGTGTTATCTACCTCCGGCCCGAACAATTGGTTCTGATTAAAGGGCTGGTTTAGAATGGTAGTTTGTACCTCTGGTTTAAAACCTGAGATGCGTAACCACGCGTGACGCCTGAGAATAACACTAGTGTTTACTGCTCTGGATGCTGTGCCAGCTACATTTAGTGCACATTTATTTGAGGCATTTGAAATTAATTTGCCTTCTTGTAAAAGCTCCGCTGCTAGATCCTTGTATTGATCTGGTAGGAGTTCCATTAACTTTTATAGTTGATCGTAATGGGCCCTGTTGTAGCGTGAGAGTAAAGCCTGTGTGTTTGCTATGCGCCATATGTTTGTTGCTTGTGCAGCAATTCGTTTCCCTGACTCATCAATGATCTTGGACTCTTTGTCAGGCGGGGGTGTGTCCCCAGAAGTTTGAGAATTGGCCCTTTTGCGCGTATTAGACACTACCAAGGAGTCTAGTGGCAGATGACCCTTAATGTATACTGGATCAGCTGGTGCTGGCCTATACTTTTCCTCGATTCTAGGATTTAACACCCTACACCTTACTGGATCTTTAAAAATCTCTGGAGCATGTTTTATGACTCCCTTAATCATTGGTAATATTTGAGTAGACCTTTGTGACTGTTCGAAAGTGTCTAACAAGAAGTCCTCCTCAATGTCATCAGAGAGCATGGGAACCCCATGGAGTGCAGCTCTGTTTAACAAATGATTAAAACCAACACTGTCCTCTGTAGGGGAAGGTTTTGTTGGGTAGTACTGATGATCAGGGATGTCTGGTGCATTATTTGGTGAAAAATTATATGCATCCTCATCATCCTTAGGGTAATCTGCGTTAGCCTCCTCATCTAAAGGGTATGTA
Source organism: Lissotriton vulgaris (assembly GCF_964263255.1). Classification (NCBI taxonomy): domain Eukaryota; kingdom Metazoa; phylum Chordata; class Amphibia; order Caudata; family Salamandridae; genus Lissotriton; species Lissotriton vulgaris. The sequence goes on from NC_141697.1 coordinate 81,500,687, forward strand.
TGTGTTTCTGGAACATCATCCCCCCCACCCAGATCATACTCTTCATCAGTGTGGTGTGATGATGCAGGTAAGTGAATAGGAGAAGTTATAGGTTGATATGGAGTAACAGGAGAGGAAGAAGGTGAAGGAGAGGAAGGGTGCATTGGAGAAGTTGCACAGTCCTTTTTGGCAGGGACCACAGGTGTAGGTGGTGTCTCTGCTGGTCTCTTATGAGGAATTGCTTCCACACGTCTAGTTTTTGGATTAATATGGACTTTTTTTCTGTTTAGGATCTGGTTTAAACAGTTCTTCCTCTTGTATAACCTTCTTCGGCGTCGAGCTTTTCGGAGCCGATAGAGGTTGTTTAGTACTTTTTGCCTTATGAGGAGTACTTGAGTCTTTTGGCAATGTTTTCGGTGCCGAATGTTGTTTAACCTTATCTGGGGTCTTCGGTACCGCTGTTGGAATTTTTGGCGTGGAGACAGGTTTTGCTGGGCCTGTGGCACCGGAAATTGGCTTCCCCTCCTTGTTTTTTTAACCGGAAGGTTTCGGGGTCGAAGCTTTCGGGTTTGGTACAGTTTTTGTCTTTGGCGCCGATGGTACGGGTGCCGAAGTGTCTTTGGGCGCCGAAGTGTTTTTTATGTTCGGTGCCGACGAATCCTTCGGTGCCGAAGGATGTTTTGGTGCCAATGGAGGAGGTGTAACTGGCACATGGTGTTTCTTCGGTGCCGAGGCACCGGAAGGCGAACTGTCTTTCCTCGGAGCCGGGCCCGAAGGCGGGGCGTTAGAGGGTAAATGTCGGTCTCGACTGGGCCCCATGGGCGGAGTGCTGACCATTGCCTTCTGTTTGAGTAAAGTCTGCCGTGCAGGGGCAGATGTACTCACGGGTTGTCGAGACGGGATCGAATCGTCCGAATCCTCTGCCCCCGATATTATCTGGAGATAAGGAGAGTCTTCCTCTGCGCCGAGTGGAGCCTCGTCTTCGGAGATATCTTCGATTGGATATTCGTCCTCGGAGACGTCTTCTTCGATGATCTCTCTTCAAAGATGGCCTATGGTGCTGGTGCTGATCTCCTCATTTCGTGTCGACGGGCCCTCCGATCTCGAATTGTTTGCTTCTATCGGAAGGAGGCACAGGCTCTGCAGGTCGACTCGTGTTCTGGCGAGAGACAGAGGTTGCAAACCTCGTGATGGTCGCTATGAGGGAATTTTGCTCGACATACCGGGCATCTTTTGAATGGAGTTCTTTCCATGAGGCGTAGGCTGCACGGCGCCGATAGGCCCAACGGCCCGCGTCGACGCACCGGAATGTAGCTGGTGATGTCAAAGGTGTGATCGATGTCGAAAGAAGTTTGTTTGAAGTTTCTCGCTTTGAAAGAGCAGAAAAAGTATTTTTCTAGCCGGAGCGGAAAACTTTCATACAAACCCAGTGGCGGAAAAAAACAATCTGAGGATGGAGTCGATGACCATGCGCAGTATTGTCCAAGGGAGGAGTCACCTATCTCGTGACTACAAAAGACTTCTTCCAAGAAGACAACAACAACCTGCAATCATCTGAGCCCAACACCAGGTTGCGATCTATTGCTAAATGTAGGATCTGCAGCTCATATGCCTTGAATATATATATATATATATATATATATATATATATATATATATATATATATATATATATATATATATATAAGAAAAGAAGAAAATGCAGATGCGTCTTCTTTCAGGGAAACATGCTTTATGCAGGAATAAAAGCAGCAGCATCATTTTCCATCCTGACGCGTTTCGGCTTTCCCCGAGGCCTTTTTCACAAGTGAGCCCTTTATAAGTGCCATGTGACCTCATGCCCAAGTGGGCGGACTGCTCGACGACTCCTGTAGCCCCTTGGTCATCCATTTACCATAATGCACCTCGTTAATCACAGTACAATACAAATCCAGGCAGCAGTGCGATATGTTTTAAATCAATGTAAAATAGTTCAAAAGCACTGCAGTCTCTAAAAGTTCATTCTATTTCAGTGCATTGTGCTCAATATATACAGAGTGCTGCCACACTCATTTCAATGTCTCTTGTGGCACAATTGTCCTGAACCGGCAATAGAAGGTATAATACCCCTCTCGCTCCCTTGCACTCCTCCACTTACTGTATTTTTCTCAGGTTAATCCTCTTCCTGAGTTGAGGAGGCGGATCAGTATCCAAAAACTGTCTCCAGAGCACCAAAATCCTCCACATTGAAAGGAAACCAAGACCCTGTTGGGGCAGCATCAGAATGTGCGGGACCAGAGCCTCCCACTATTAAACATGAAAAGAAGAAATGCTGACGCCTCTTTTTTCAGGACAAACGTGTGCTTTATTCAGCAGTAAAAGCGGCAGCACCTCTCTCCATCCTGACGCTTTTCGGCTTTCCCTGAAGCCTTTTTCAACGGTGAGCCTTTTATATAATGCCATGTGACCTCATAGTATATATATATATATGACCCTTGCATAATCAATTGCCACTGCTATCTTACTGGAGGGCATCATTATATCAATGAGAATTAGCCTTTCCTGCCACCTTCCTACCATTTGTTCTACTTGATAGTAATTTAAACTAAGGTCCACTCAGAAATGCACCAATAAACTATGGATGTGGCCACACTGCAATCTCAACTAATATAAAAACTCATACAAATTTACCAGTTTACCTTGTCTTTTATTTTTCTCCAAGGCAGCTGTCCAATAACAAACTCTACCAGCATGTAAAATAGGGACCAGAGGTCATCGTGCCGTCCCATTTCCTGTAATAAAAAATAAATACATGAATTGTATTGTAAAGTTTGTGCTGACTTCGGCTGTTAATAACTTATAAAACCTTTTAAATCCTTTTTGTACAAACCAGAAACATGATTCATAAAATAAAACTTTAAAAGAACAGAAAGATATTTACATCTCTGAAAAACATGCTTTTATGGTTTTCTTCCAATTCACAATCTACGCCTGCACAGTTATACCAGGCAGAGTTTCCAAGGCGTACTAGTTGAATGGAATGAAGTAGTCCGAACTGTAAATTAAATCTTTATTTTCACCCCCTCGGCAGAGAACATTTTTCCCCTTGGAGAAAACCCTTCTACAACTGCACCAAATCTGGAGGTGATCCATTCCAATTCCCATTCTGTAAATGTAGTTACTCTAACACATGCCTGGAGTAAATCCCTGATGATGTCCAAGCTGGGCAGAGGTTGGATTAAAGTTTGAGAAGGCCTGTGAGCATTTTCAGGCCTCCAAAGCAGGCCATGCCTTGAGACACCCATTTTCACACTCATGTCAGAGATATCTAAAGTGCATATCCATTGTCACTTGCAGGTATCCTTTTGTGAGTTAATGGCAATGTAAATTAGGTTTTCTTTCTTTTTAGATTTTTTAAAAATATTTTATTTGCAGTTTTATTGCTTCATTTGTACCACTGTGCAACCATACAACAGTGTTTCATACGTTAACTGAACATTTAGAAATCTAATCCCTTCTAAAGCCCTTAACACCATCTTGCCTGCATTTCCCAATTTGTGAGGTCAGACAGAGAGCATGCATTACAGTTAGTTTAGTGATATTTCGATGCATCTCCCCTTGGCATAACCGGGCATTATAGGTCACGGTGCTTTGATTATCTACTGGTTTCTTTGCTATTGTTTTCTATTTGGGTCTGTGGTGCTGAGCCTGAGCAGGTATGACTGTAGTGGGCCCCAGAAATCATTGGATCTCTGTTAGTGCTATAGTGGTGTAATATAGTTCTAGTTGTTCATTGCAGTAAACCAGATCTTTTACGCATTTTTTTGCGTTGCCAGGACCCTGGCCTTCCCCCAAACACATGCCAACCTTTTCTCAGCCAACAACAAAGCTACGGATACAAATCTTCGCATCGGGCAGGCATCTCCTTGGTATATCCCAGCAGTGCCAGTTTTTGTGACGGTAACACCCATTCCCTGGTTATCTCGGCTAATGCTATAAACACCTCCATCCAGTATCTGCTGGTTGGTGGGCAGAGCCATGACAAGTGCAGGAAGTCAGCGGATGGCGTCGAACGTCTTTCGCTCATAGAAGTTAAGCCTTATAGAGTTTGCGTGGGGTGTAATAGGTTTGGTGTAGGTATTTGAATTGTACCAGCCTTAGCCGGCCGTTGGGTGGGAGGCGACCTAGCAGTAGTTCTACTGTGTGTTTGTGATATCGCTACCCAAACCTAGCTCCCAGCGTTCCTTGGCCTGCGGTGCTACTCTAGAGTGCTTGTTATGACTCGAGTAATACAGTTTAGTAACTATGTGTTTTGTTGTGTCTCTGTTGAGGCATAGTGTTGGTTCTTTACTAGTGACAGGTTCCTGTGGGAATGTTGGTTAGTGGCTTATACAGTGGACTCTGGAATATGCAACAGGTCTCGAAAAGTTGAATATGGGAAAAGATCACCCCTCTTGTGTATACCTAACTGTTGCAGGGTTTTCCCACCACTTTTTCTGCTGTTCTGTTTGCCAATGGATAATGTTTGACTGATTGTTCCGGAGTATATACTGCTAGATGACATGCTTTTTTTCTGAATCCAATCCCATGCACATTGCAACAAGTTAATATCCGACCTGCTATGCTTGGGCGTCCGGTGTATGGCCGCTGGCAGTGAAGTGGGTTGTGCTATGTCAAGACCTACTGCCAGATGTGGGTGAGTGAAGTCAATAGTGGGCACAGTAGTAATAGAGCTGAAAGTTTGGTGCGGCCATACTTCTTCGCTCATGCGACAGTGTGAGGGTTTCCCTGCGCACTCTGTCTACCCACCTAAGCTATTTTGGTTTGTATGGAAAAATTGTGTTACGCACTATTCTGATATTTATAAACAGGTAGAGAAGTCCAGACAGAACTGCCATCTTCATGAGCATTATCCTTCCCATTAGAGACAGGGGTAGATGTATCCACCTGTTTACCAGGTCTTCTATGTGCGACATGACTTTCCTGTAATTCTCAGTCATCACCTCACTTATGTCCCTAATTATCCATATACCAAGATATTTATTCACCTTTGGCACTTGTGTCCCCTGCATTAATGGAAATATGGTAGATTTATTATAGCTCATCACTATTCCTGCCAGCGCTTTGAAATTGGAGAACTAGCATGCCACTGGGCTCATGTTATTTGAGGGGACTCTTAAATGTAATAACATGTCATCTGCTTACAGTGAGTTTTTTAGATTGCCCATTCGGTTTAGGACCACAAAGAGGAATTTCTCATTCTAGAGAATCAATCGCCTTGGTGGTGGCATCCAGGAGGACTGCTGCCACCTCTAAATCAGGCCTCAATTGGTGCAGGACCATAAATATTGTCCTCAGATTGTGGGCGGTAGAGCAGCCCCGTATAAAGTCTGCCTGGTCCAGTAGCACCAGGACTTTGGCTACTATCTTGGTGTCTATATTTATAATGGGCTAAAGCTTGTAAGAGTTGCATTGTGTGTGCGGATTATGGGGTTTCAGCATTGCGATTTATATAGTTTCACGGATGAGGGTGGCGGCATGCATGTGCTAAGGCTGTCACTCCCCGGGGCTTTAGATGTGGGAAGGACTGATGTTGTTCAGCAATCTTGTCCAGCATGATAGGTGACTACAGCAGCTGCCTTCCGGGCCCCTCCAGCTAGGCCAATGCTATACAATCAAAGTATGCGGCAGATTCTCTGCATTGGGGGACGTGCAGGATGTATATAGGTGTGTGTGTGTGTAGTAGCTTACAAATTCGAACAGTATTGCTTCGGCTCCATGTTTCCTTTGGTGGACGCATGGGACAGTATTATTGATGCTAGTGTTCTACTAGGTCTATCGGCCTCGCCATATGCCTGGGTCGCAGCGTATTTATATGAGTGTTTGGCCTCTTGCTCAGCCGTCTCTTGAAACTCTGACTGCAAGTCTCTCATTTTTGCGAGTTTATGAGGGTTACTTGCTGCATATGTGTACTTTAAAAAGTGTGTAACTGCTGCTCAATTTTGTTCAAGCGCTCTCCTAGGGATCAGAGAACCCTAGAGAAGCTTAGCTATACAGATGCCTCACATATATGGTTTGTATGCCTTCATACTATGCCCACCGCCGTCACTGACTGTTTGTTGGTCTGGAAGAATAGTTCTTTTTCCATCCGAATTTAGTCTCTAAATACTGTGTCGAGTAGAGAAGAGAGAGGCATGTGCCACATGAATACTCTTTATTTTGGTGCAGGAAGTTCAACCTACAAGCACACTGTCGAGTGGTCTGATAAAGTGCGCTGGAAATGGCTGAAAGGAAAATGCTACTTACCAGTATGCATCTGTTCTTGGCATGTAGAGCTGCAGAGTTACACACTGTGCATAGATCGCCACCTAATGTTGGGCCCGGATGTTTGCAGTTTGTTCTTGTCCTGAAAAGTTCTTTGGAAGTCACAAGATAGGCGACTCCTCCTTTGGACCACATTGCGCAAGGGCATCGACTTAATCCTTAGATTTCGCCATTAGGGAAATGATGGAGCTTTACAAGAAAAAGAAGGATGTCCATGTAAGCTGTATCTAATTAAGATAATACAGGAACAAACAAGGGTAGCAGAGGAGGCCAGTGGGCGTGTGTAACTCTGCAGCTCTACATGCCAAGAACAGATGCATACTGGTAAGTAGCATTTTCCGTTTGAGGCATATGAGCTGCAGATTACCCACTGTGCATAGATTATATAGCAGTACCCACTCTTAGTGGCGACCACCCCTAGCTGTTGCAGTAGTTTGAAATAGTGTTTTGAGAACAGCCTGGCCCACATTAGCTTGTTGTTTGGTTTGCACATCTACACAATAGTGTTTTGTGAATGTGTGCGGTGTAGACCATGTAGCTCTCTGCAGATGTCATCTAGGGGAATGTTACATAGAAATGCCATTGAAGCCCCTATTTTCCTTGTAGAATGGGCTTTAGGAGGAACAGATAACGTTTGTTTAGCTTTGTGGTAGCAAATTTGTATGCATTTGACAATCCATCTAGCTATCCCAGATTTTGATATGGGATTACCTTTGAGTGGTGGTGAGAAAGACACAAAAAGTTGTTTGGTCTTACGAAAAGGTTGTGTTCTCTCAATGTAGTATAGCAATGCTCTTTTGACATCTAGGGTATGAAGAGCTCTTTCTGATACTGTTTGTGACTGCGAGAAGAAAACTGGAAGTTCCACAGATTGATTGAGGTGGAAGGGAGAAATGAACTTGGGTAGGAATTTTGGATTAGTATGGAGAATGACCTTTTTCTGATGCATTTTCAAGAAAGGTTCTTGAATGGTTAGTGCTTGTATTTCACTAACTCTCCGTAGAGAAGTGATAGCTACTACGAACGCAACCTTCCATGTTAAAAATTGTAGTTCACATTTATGTAATGGTTCGAAGGGAGGTCCCATTAGCTGCGTGAGAACAATGTTCAAATTCCACACTGGTGAAGGTGGTACTCTGGGAGGAATTATTCTTTTTATGCCTTGCATAAAAGCTTTAATAGAAGGCACTCTGAACAGAGATAGATGCTGCCTGTTTTGAAGATATGCTGGTATGGCAGCAAGATGGAGTCTAAAGTGTAGGCTAAGTTACATCTTTGTAGGTGTAGTACGTATCCTATGATGTGTTGAATCGACACATCTAGAGGATTAATATTGTTGTTGTGACAATATATTACAAAATGTTTCCACTTAGCTGCTCTAGTGGTTGGGCGTCTAGCTTCTTTTATAACATTCATGCAGTCTGGAGGAAGGTTAAGATATCCGAACTCTAGGACTTCAGGAGCCAGATCGCAAGGTTAAGCTGAGCTGGGTCCGGGTGCCTGATCTCTCCACGGTTCTGTGTTAAAAGGTGTGGAAATAGGTATAGTTTTTGGTGTGGTATTACAGACAGTTGTAGCAGTGTGGTGTACCACTGCTGTCTGGCCCAAGTTGGAGCAACTAGGATGAGGGTTAGAGAATGCTGCTGTAGTTTGCGTACTACTAGTGGCATGAGTGGTAGAGGTGGAAAAGCGTACGTAAATCTGCCGGACCAGTTCATCCATATCGCATTGCTTTTGGCAGTGGGTGTGGATATCTGGCGGCGAAGCTTGGGCATTTGGCGTTTTCGTGGGTGGCAAAGAGGTCTATCTGAGGTTGTCCCCACATCTGAAAGAATGGTTGAAGAACTTGCGGATGAAGTTCCCATTCGTGGATCTGTTGTGTTTGACGACTTAACAGATCTGTTATGGTATTTTGTACTCCTGGAACATGCTGGGCTAGCAGGAATATGTTTTGAGGTATAGCCCACCGCCATATGTTCTGTGCTAGTTGAAAGAGTTGCAGGGAGTGTGTTCCACCCTGCTTCTGTATGTAATACATGGCTGTCATGTTGTCTGTGTGGACTAACACAGTTTTGTTTAATATTTGCTTTTGGAAAGCTTTTAGTGCTAGGAATATGGCCAGGTGATTGATATGGAGTAACTTTTGTTGTGGCGTCCACCTGCCTTGCATGGTGTGGTGCAGTAAGTGGGCTCCCCTGCCGAGAGCGATGCGTTCGCTGTCAAGACTATCTGAGGAACTGGCTCTATTAACGGTCGCCCTTTGGAAAGGTTTTTGTTGTCTGCCACCACTGTAGAGATCGATGAGTTCGACCGTCTACCAACACTAGGTCTGTTAATTGGCCTTGAGCCTGGTTCCATTGACGTGACAAGCACTCTTGAAGAGGATGCATTTGTAGTCTTGCATGGGGCACTATAAAGATGCAAAAGGCCATCATCCTTATGAGTTGCTTGAATACTCGTGCTGGCAGGGAGTGTTGTGGCTGAAACTTTGTGATAAGAGCTTGCATGCTGGCTATCCTTACTGGAGTGGGATAAGCTAGCGCTTTGGAGGTATTTATTGTGGCACCAAGGTACTGTTGTACTTTGGATGGTTGCAGATGGGACTTGGTGTGGTTTATTGTGAACCCCAAGTCGTGAAGCAGTTAGATAGTGGCATGAGTGTATTCCACACACTGATTGTGTGAGCTGGCTTTTATGAGCCAGTTGTCGAGGTATGGGAAGACATGAATGTGCTGTCTTTTGTAAGTGTGCTGACACTACTGCTAAGCACTTGGTGAATACTCTTGGTGCTGTTGTGACTTCAAATGGGAGTACTTTGAACTGATAGTGCTGCCAGTCTATCACAAACCTGAGATACTTCCTCTGAGCTTTGTGAATGGGAATGTGGAAGTATGCGTCCTTGAGATCTAGAGTAGCCAGGAAGTCGTCTTGAAACAAAAGAGGAAGGACTTGCTGGAGTGTGACCATGTGAAAATGGTCTGACTGTATGTATATGTTCAGAGGTCTGAGGTCTGAGGTCTTCAATAGGCCTTAGAGGACCGTCCTTCTTCGGGATAAGAAAGTATAGGGAGTAAACTCCCTTGTTTTGTTGGTGCAGAGGAACTGGTTCTATTGCACTTTTTTCCAGCAAAGATATCACTTCTTGCTTTTGCAGTGATAGATGCTCTTGTGACATTGGACGCTGTTTAGGTGGTATATTTGGGGGGTAGATGTTAGTTCTAGACAGTAACTTGACTGAATAATTTGTCGTACCCACCTGATGTGATGTTGATCCAGGAAGGAAGGAATTGTTGTAGTCTTCCCCCCACAGTAGTGGAATGGTGGGGGTGAGTGGAAGAAATTCATTGGGTAGGGGTGGAGGCAGAGCGGGAGTTGTTGGTTTTGCCTCTGCCTTTGTTGTTGTTACCCCTATAACCCCCTCTTTGGTAGCCCTTAGTGAATGTAGATTGGCTAGGGGCCTTATAGAAAGTGGAGGGGCTGTCGGAGGAGCCTCTTGTGTTATCTCTATATGATGAGCGACGAAAAGAACGTCTGGGAGCCTGTAGTTGCAGGGCTCCCATAGATTTAGCTGTGTCAGTGTCTTTTTTCATTTTCTCTAAAGATGCATCGACATTAGGACCAAACAGGTGTTGCTCATCAAATGGCTGATTGAGGATGGACTTTTGCACTCTCGGTTTAAAACCGGAAATACGTAGCCAGGCATGCCTACGGAGAAGGACACTGGTATGGATTGCCCTTGAGGCAGTATCTGCGGCATCTAGGGCACAACGAATTGAAGTGTTGGTGATATTTTTACCTTCCTGTATGAGTTTGTTGGCCCTATTTTTGTATTTATCAGGAAGATGCTGCATGATAGATTCTAGTTCATCATAATGTGCCCTGTCTTATCTTGCCAATAGTGCTTGAGTATTGGCAATGCGCCATATGTTAGCTCCTTGTGAAGCTGTACGCTTACCAGAGGCGTCAAGGAGTGGGATTCCTTATCTGGTGGTGAGGCCTCACCCAATGTTTGTGATATAGCACATTTATGTGCATTAGATACTACTAAGGAATCTAGTCGTGCTGGACCTCTAATGTAAACTGGATCCGTAGGGGAGGCTTTGTATTTTTTCTCAATGCGAGGGTTGAGGACCCTAGCCCTGACAGGATCTTTAAACACCTCTGTTACATGCTTAATGACTCCTTTAAGCATTGGTAAAGTGGCAGTGGACCTTTGTGTAGTCTCAAAAGTGTCCAATAAGAAATCTTCCTCCACAGCATCTGTGTGCAAGTCAACCACATGGTATTGGGCCGCTCTCTGGACTAATAGGCTAAAACCTATAGTGTCTTCTGGTGGGGAGGGCCTGGAAGGATATACATCGTCTTGAGGGGCGTAAGGAACATCAGGGGTGTTATAATCATCCCATGGATTAGGTAACTGGGGGAGACTATTTGTCTCTGCTGGGTTATGTGCACCCTCACCTATGTCATCAGAGTCTGATCTACAATATCATCAGGGTCAGTGGATGGTGTAGGTGAATGATGTGGTGGAGGAGTTTTAGGAGGTTTATTATGGGGAGGTGGAGGAGAAGGGACCATTAATGGAGAAGTTGCAATGTCTCTCTTCTTCTTTGGATGAGGAGGAGTTGCAGGCGCCTCTAGTGGTCTCATCTTGGAACTAAGAGTTAGTTGGCCAGTCTTAGGATCCCTTACAAGAGTTTTTTGAGTGGGATCTGGTGTAAAAAGCTCTTCTGAGGAGGGTAGTTCCTTCGGTGTCGAAGGTTTTGGTTCTGAAGGTTTTTTCGTTGCCGGCTCGGCAGCTGGTTTAGGGTCTTTCGGCTTGGAGCTGTGAACTTCTGGAATGCCTTTAACGGAAACATGTTTTTTCGGTTCCGGTTGGTTTTTTCGGTTCCGAAGCATGTGAGTGGGAACCTTTAGGCAGTGTTTTAGTCGGCTCCGAGTGCGGTTTCGATGTCTATGAGCCGGTGCCAGTCTTCAGGCCGGGTGCTTGGGTGTGAAAGCAGTCGGCGTGGATGAGGAAGATGGCTTCTTCTTCGGTGTCGTATAGGATCGATGCCGGGCCGAGCCCGAGCCGCCTGGAGGCTTAGTAGTCTTCTTTGCTGAGCCCGAAGGCGGGGCGTAGGAAGCAGTTTCTCGGTGTGCACCCGGGCCCGAAGGTGAGGGTGTGACTGAAGCCTTTTTAGAGGGTGTCGCGGAAGGGTCGGGGTCGACGGTCTTACTTACGACCCGTTGCGCTGGAGTGATGTCTTCGACGTCTGAGTCTTCGGCATCAGAGCAGCTGGCACCTTCTTCGGCCAGCTGGTGTTCTGGCATGTTGACACTCTCTTCAAAGATGTCGTCCGGGATCGAAGCAGACGAGCGAGCCATTGTTCTTCGAGCTGGTCGGTCCCGATTGTCTTCTTGGAGCGGAAAGAGGCACATGCCGAACAGTTTCTGGCCTCATACTCCGGTGAGAGGCAAAGGTTGCACACCTCATGGAGATCGGTGTGGGGAAACTTCGACCCACATTGAGGACATCTTTTAAATGCCATCCTTTCCATGAGCTGGAAGATGAGGCCTGGATTGGCCCGAAGGCCTCGTCAACGTCCGTAATCGAAGACTTTGGAGTGGAGGAGTAGCGTTGATTGGAAACGCGTTCGAAACAATACCGTCGGAGTAGGTGAGGATTGCGTGCCGAAGGAAAACTGGTTCCAACACGGAGCGAAGGAAACACATCCGAGCCCTGTGGCGGAAAAAAACAATCTAAGGATGGAGCCAATGCCCATGTGCAATGTGGTCCAAAGAAGGAGTCACCTATCTTTTGACTTCCAAAGAACTTTTCAGGACAAAAACAAACTGCAAACATCTGGGTCCAACACTAGGTGGCGATCTATGCACGGTGTGTAATCTGCAGCTCATATGCCTCGAACAGACATAGTGCTCAAGCTGTCTTCTTTACTATAGACCCACAGCAAAACACTAAGCAGAAAACACAAGATGAGAAAAGACAGCATATTCTGAAGGATTTTTTTTTTCATCTGTCAAAATAAAGATTAATTAATGAGAACAAATACACTGGAACAGAACCAAAGAATAATGTTGATTTCATCCATTCTGAGCCCATTGATTACCTAATTATAAATATGTTTAATTTTAACCTGGAAAGAATGTATTTCTCCTAAACCAATTGCATGTAAACAACCAACCAGCAACTTGAAACAAATTATCTGTCAACTGTCGTTTTTGATTGTGAATTCCCTTAGTAAAATTTGGAAACAAAAGTTCTCAAACTTGTGTAAACTAACAAATAAAACAGAAACACCAGCAAAGAGGGCCCTCAAGACTGGTAAAGAGGCAAGCTAAAGACAAAAGTTTATAGAAACAATAAAATGAAATAGAACTCCTTAAATGATATTTTGTTTTCACTACTGCCCATCAAATGATATTTCTCTACGGCTACCAACCTGAGCTGCTGAGTCCCATAGGGATCCTCGTCAGCCAGACGCTATTCAAATATGAATAACTCCGCTCACTAGCATCATCCAAACCCACAGAATCAACATCATCACACAGGCAGACAACACCCAAACCATCCTCTACCTCTCCGACGACACGCCCAACACTCGAACCACCGGCATGTCCGAAGTTGCCTCCTGGGTGAAGATCAACAGTCTTAAACTCAGACAAGATGGAGGTGGTACTCTTCGGAAAAGACATCTCTTTGTGGTCTCTGGCCTAGTGGCCGGCCGAATTGGGACAATAACCCAACTCCGCCTATCAAGCCAGAAACACTTGCATACTGGTCAACCAAGTCAACGCAGTGGCATCATCCTGTTTCCACACCCCCCAAGCTATTCCAAAAGATCTTCAAGTGGCTCCCTCTCGATACCCGGAGAACAGTCACCCAGGACCTAATAAACAGCAAACTGAACTAAGGCAATGCACTCTATGTTGGCATCATCGCTCCCCTCATCCATGTCTCCAGGTCATCTAAAACAAAGTAGCCAGACCCACACTGCAACTCAACCGCCATGCATCAACCACCTCAAAAACCTACACTGGCTCCCAGTACACAAATGTGCTCTCTTCAAACTACTCACTTAAGCATACAAGGCACTATGCAATTTGGTCCTTATCCACATTAACAGCAGCATCGGCTATCACACTCTGACCAGAAAGCTCCACTCTGCCAGTCTCCTGCTAGCTCACATTCCCCACGCCCGGAGAGCTAGTGCCAGCAGTCGAGCTATCTTGTTTCTCGCTTCTAAAGCCTGGAACAACCTCCTCTTGCAAATCAAATCTGCTAGCTGTGTCCTTGTGTTTCTCAGGAAACTCAAAGACTAACTGTTCAACTAGGCCATAGCCAGGTTATGGCACCCCTACTTCTTCAGGTGCCTGGATACCCTTCCAGGTGATATGTGTGCCATACAAATACACGTAACATAACATAACACAATAACAATGATTTTAGATGATATTTATATGGAAATCAATCCCTTAATTATTCAGGAACAATCAAACAGTAGTCATTTCTAATCATATGAGAACATTTGTTTAAAGTGGAGGCGTGAAATGCAGCATGAAGGTGGAAGTTTACGGTTCTGTGTTCCCAAAGATAAAAACTGTAGTAGTAGCAATGTTTAAAGTACATGGTCCCCACTTCTCTTATATATGCCATACAGTTCGGTATACATGGGATAAAATACCCTCTGCAGACGTTATAAGAATACTGCAAGTATTGAAGGAGTGCCAGTATCAGACAAAAGAACTCTGCTTCCTGATATACTTCCTTTAGAAGGTCAAGAATTTCTTTGGTCTTCCCGCGTCTGCATCTACCACCAATGGTCCACACTTTGGTGTCTTGAAAACCTAGCCACACAGCACATTTCACTAAGCATCACATTCTGAATTAGCTCATCTTTCATTCTGACCTAGCTTACACGTGGCTAACACTCAGTATCATATATAACACTTTTATAGAGTGTGCATTCATCCCCACAGGGGTCCCATGGGGTAACCTGAGAGATAAATGCAAAAACAACAATTGATGGACGGAATGTTGCGCAATGGCAAAACATTCACCCCCAGTCACAGATCGGGGTTTAATCCATTGTTATTTTGCTCACCACACCACCCCAGTTCAGACATGGCCATCTGCAAATCAGTCTGACCCTGTGCCTCATGGGAACAGTCCAGCCCAAACTGCTAAGCCATGTCTTCCCCGGACCGGAAACAAGCATCCTGGGACCGGTTTCTGGCTAATCAGCCGTCATCAGCCAGGATAGCTTGAATCCAGTGCCTAAGTGAGCAAGGGACCCACGTCTGGGCATACCCGGCCAACTTAAGGCGAACAAAGCAAAACCAAAGGGGATGATGGACATTGCAAGCACTCACCCCCAGTCAACTGATCTGGGTTTAATCCATCATCATTCTTTAGTTCACTCCGCCACCCCAGTTCACTCCAAACATACCATGTCCCTTAGCTCCCTGCTGTATTGAGTGTCTATCACGAGAATTCAAGAGTTTTGCAACAACAGGTCTCAGTGGTGCTTTGTGTGTGCGTTTGATGGAGAAAAAGACTAATAGGCCCGATAGCGCCACAACAGTAATACAGATAAAAGCTTCGTCCGCCACTTTCTCTCAATTTCCCACTGTAAGCACATTGTTCCTCCCCCGCATATTCCGCTCTGTACTGAAAGAAAAAGCTAATGCATTCTGTCAGTGTACCAGGGGAAAAAAGAATAGCCCCCTATATAGATGCTAACCACGCAAGGCATTAGACAACTCCCAGTGTTCAGTTGACTCCCTTAGTGTACTTGCACCACTAGAGAATCGTGAAGGGGTAAACATGATCTCTTTAGGAACACATCGGCCACACAGTTGTAGCCTCCTCCAGCCTTGGGGATGCCCCTTCAGAGTGCTCTTAACATAATATAGACCTTGTCAAGTCATGATAAGCCTATGTGGTTGCTTAGACAGTGTAGTTATAGCATAATGTAAAATAGCTCAAATTCTATCTTAATAAGCTCATTTGGAGATGGGGTGGCGGGAACATAGCCCACGTTATGTGACAAGCTTATGAAGTTGCCTAAGGATGAGGTACTCATAACATAGCACAGCTTTATGCAATGTAATGCTTAGCCTATGGAGTCATTGAGGAACCGGGTGGTTGTAACGCAATATACCATGGCACAAGCGCTTGTTATAGCACAAGCGTACAGTCATTTACAGATGGGTTGCTATGCCTTATAGCTGCTATATCTTTAGCAAAACAAACTGCCTATTTCCATGTTTCTGCTAAAAAATATATCCTCTTACACTGTACAGCGATTATTTATATTTCTTTGTGATTTTATACAAACCTAACTCACAACGTCGGAAAAAGCACCCTTCTTTTTTAAAGGGTCATCGTTGCTGCTATGATACCATATACCGCCATATATTTATAACACTAGATTTTATTCACACATTGTTTCAAAATTTGGGTATGAGATCTAAGGTAGGAAACACTGCAGGCTACAAGGGTTGTTAGCAAGACCTGTTGCTGTATTTGATGTTCTTGCTATTGGTAAAAAGTGATCACAGTAAAATGGCAAGAGCTTTCAAAAGTTAGCAGGATTATACAGTGTCAAACAATCACAAAATTCAGTTTGCTGTAATGCAAGAGACGGGTACTTACTCGGTTCCTATGAGCGTTGACAGATGCGTACCGTACTGTTCCCCGAAAACCAGCTACTGCTCGTGGCTGCAACAAAAGCAAACGAAAAAAGATACCAACTATAAACAGAATCATGGTTTCAAAATGAGTACAATCTAGACAAAAATGAAGAAAAAAATGAATAGTTTAATATAGCATAGTCAGATATTGTTAAACCATATCAAGCACATAGGGGTCGCTCAATTTTGTTTATCCAATTAAGTATCAATGCAAATCATCAACACAGTTTAAACATATTAAATATATATATTAAACAAGCTGAAAAAAGGATCTCTAAGATTAGCAGAGCAGAAGCTCTTTTCAACCAACTCAAAAAAAAGAGAAAGAATAAGAAAGGGAAACACAACAGCAATCCCATTAGATTCATCACCAAATTCAGCATTCAGTCTAATGATCTCAGAAAGATTCTCAAAAAAAGATAGGACATATTAAGACAAGATCCCATTTTAGGAGACAAAGTAGGACAGATACCGCCCATTACTCATCAAAAGAATGTATCACTTGGAGACATGTTAGTGCACAGCCATCTTGCACCTAACAACACGAACTGGCTGAGACAAAGTAAAGGTTTCTTTAAGTGTGGACGATGTAAGGCATGCAAGCACAGTAATTACATAATAGAGGTGACATTGAAACGAACAAATCAAAAATGGCGAGTCCCCAAGTTAATCAACTGCAACACAGATTTTATAGTTTATGCAGTCACATGTCCGTGCAGCAAATGGTACCTCAGCTCAACGTTTCCAGTGAACAAAAGTATCCTGGACCATTGGATAGCCATTTCCAATAATGACTGCACAAAGAGTACAGCTAAGCATTTTCAGGAGATACATCAGAGTGACTGGACCAAGGCCAAATATTTTGGCCTAAACTCAGTACAGAAGCATCATAGAGGCGAGGACCGCATCTCCACTTTAAGAAGGATGGAATCCTCATTCATCTTAAAAGCAGGGTCCATGTTTCATCAAGGGATGAATAATGATGAGGAGGACCGGGTCTCCGAGGGTGGGGCGATGGTGGTGGGCAATCATCCTATGCATGGGAGCTCCTGTGCAGGGGTTTGGTCCATGCACACGGGGGACCGTCGGTGAGGGCCTCATTAAAGGGGAGCATCGGATCTACAGAAATTGCCCCCGGTTAAAGCACCTCCTTCAAGAAGCCTTGACCTTGACGTAGGGGAACTGCAGGTCGAGGACCTCCATTGCCCTTCACATCACCATAGCAAATACCACACGTTCCTTCCTCTATGCCAGGGCCTGGGAGAGCAACCAAGCCATGTAACCGTAGGAAACTCCAGTCAGGAGATGTATTCAGACCACTAGCATCACCTAGCTCCTCATACCAGTTTTCCAACCAGCAGGATTCATCCTCCAGAAGGCCATAGTCCTCTTCATCATCAGAGAGGGTGGGTCTGTCGAAGCGTGGCAGGTCCATGGCGGGTTGACAGTCCGGGCAATGCCAGTGTAGACATAGAGATGCACTGCGCCGGTGGAGAAAAGGATAGGTTCCTCTTTATCACATGGCATTGGTGGTGCAGCAAACGGTGCAGAGGGGACTAGAACAGAGGTGGGTGTTTCAGTCCATATACAGGAGAGGATCGAGATGGCCCACTGGGTTAAGGGGAGGTAACTCAGCAGGGTTCTCTTGGCTCTGTGGGGCCCGAAGGCGCACCAGAGGGAGCCACTGGCTCAAATATGGAGTACATGGCATTGTAAAACTCCTTGAGTGGAACAGGGTCGCTCCAGCTCCAGGGAGCGTGGGGGAGCATGGAGCAGACCCAGCTCCATAGGTGGAGTGCTTTCTAGGAGAAGCCAAAGAACAGTTCACCTTCTTCTTGTGCTCCTAGAATGGGTCCAGAGATCTCATCCGGGATAGGGACCAAGCAAAAGCACATAGCCTTCTACATCCGCACCAGCAGGAGCTTCATCGCTTACTCGCGAATTGCCCTGGGATGCAGTCGACGCAGGGCCCGGAGTCGTGGTTTGACCCCAGGAAACACAGGCAAATAAAGAAGGGATCATATACAGACATCTGTCTATGACACTCTTCATATGGTTTAAATCCTGTGGGCTTGTTGGGGAATATATTACTCACACACTGGAGCAGAGCTGAAAAAGAATCAACAAAAGATTATAAAAAGTGGTCTCACAACAAGCGTTGTTGAGGAAACTCCAACATGCAAAATTGCTGACACAGCACATTCTTGATGGTGGCTAAAAAAGCTAGCCAAGGTTACGGACACTGTTGTAAGACACCCTGCACCAACTCAGGGCGCAGAAGCCCCTCGTCTTCTGGCAGACTACTACTGCTCAGTTTTTCTGCTTTGGCATTCAGGGACCCTCCTAAGTGATTCACAATCGGGAAGATGATGTGGCACTCAAACCAACTCCAGAATCATAAAGCCTCCTGGCACAGAACCAAGGACCCCACTCTACCCCGCTTGTTGCAGTAGCATGTAGCAGTGGTGTTGTCCATGTGAACCTGCACCAGTCTCCCTTGATAGATGGTAGGAAGGCCTTCACAGCCGGATGAATGGCCGACCGCTACAGCAGATTTATGTGGAGTCGGTCTCTGCAAGAGATTATAAGCCTCTGATCTCTACTCCCCACAGAGGATTTCCCCAGCCCAGCAGGGACTCATTCATCATTACCTTCAGCTCTGGATGGGGAAGGGAATTGGGTCTGCCACTGGACTAATTGCAATTGAGGAGCCTCCACTTCAAATCTCAAGTCGTCTCGTACGAGACCTAGATGGTGTCAGAAAGGTTGCCTTAATTCTGGCACTAATGGAACTTCATTTTCCATTGCATTGCACTCTTGTGCCAGCTCCCATAGGTGAAGAGGTGGATGCACTAGGCCAAGATGCCTCAGGGCTGCTCTCACGGTGTCTCAAGACCAGCTCTGAATCTTCAAGATCATCGCCTGTACATCCTGGAGATGTTACTGCAGAGGAAAAGCCTGACTCCACTGAGTGCAGGATCACCCCAATTAATGGAAGCCTCCGCAAAGGACTCAGGTGGAACTTTGGCTTTTTCTAGTGAACCCCAATGAAGTCAAGGATTGTGCTGTCGCCAGAAGTGGTCTATGACTAACTGCGGTAAGCAAGCCTTCAGCTGCCATTCATCAAGGAACGAGATTACAGATATTCCTGAACTCCGAAGAGCCAGCAGCGACCACAGCCATCACTTTTATCAACACTGAAGGGACTCTAGTGAATGCTTATTGCACACTTTGAAAGGCAGATAACATCTGTGGAACTGCAGGACGCATATATGAAAATATGCATCCCACAAGTCCAAGAATATACCCAATTGTTCGGGTCCAGAGCAGACAGAATCATGGTCAGTATGAGCATTTTGAATTTGTCCTTTCGCAGGAAGGCATTCCGGGGTGGAAGGTCCAGGAAAGCCATGGAGGGACTAATTTGTCTCACCAGGGTAGGTTATGTGCTATTATCATCAATGAAAAACAAGTCACTTCACAGGGAAAGGGTAAGGGGACAACTTACATCTTCTTACGATAAGCAATCCCTAACCCGGAGTAACAAATAAGCGAGCATAACCAGCTCTGTTCAATGGCAGAAAACATATATAGAGATGCCATGGTCACTGCCCCCAGGAAAAGGTCAGATTTAGACTAGGACCAGGCCTCCTGTAATTTATCAATACTGTTCAAGAAAAATCCATGTTCACACAGATTTTAACATCCCTCAACATGAGGAGGAACATTGCAGGTTTTACTTGGCTGTTGGATTGCATCCGCAGCGCGGGGACGCACAGTTTCCTAGTGCAACCCTGCGCTTTATAAATGTTTTTATTATTATTATTATTAAAAATGTCCTTCTTGGACGAGTAAATAGTGAACAAAACAAAACAAGCATTTGCAATGCAATAGGTCTCGCATTAGGAAAGTTTGAGCTATTGGTATTGTAAATGACACATTTTTTTATTTATGTGTTGGTTTGGAAAATAGCGAAATTAATAGCTTTGTCATTTACAATGCCAATAGTTATAACTTTCGCAAATGTGACACCTATAGCATTTGTAATGCAATATGTGTTGTATTTACATGACTTGGATGTATTGTTAATACACATAACAATGGCTTTTAATTTCCTTTATAATTAATATTTAAAAAAAGATTATGTTCAGTGTATTTTATTGAGACGAAAATCCAAGAACAGAAGTGAAATATTAACATCTTTTTGTGGGCTTGAAAAAAGTACAGACGGACAGGAGGACGGTGTTGCAGCTGCTGAGATGGGGCTCTGGAGCATAGAGTGTGGCGTAACAGGACAGTGGGGGGATGGTTGGGTTTGGGGGGGATGTGAGGCTTAGGTTCGGAGCTGCCGTCTTTGGAGGGGTGGGGTAGGGTTTGGGTCTAGGCATGGTTTATCGTCCTGGGGCTCATGTGGAAGGGTGCAAGGGAGGGGGACACCGTGTTTAGGCAGCCTGGGGAGGAGGCAGCAAGGAGTTTTCATTGCTGAGTTAGGGGGAGCTCTGCATTTCTGCTGTTTTGGCCCCTGAAGGTTCGTGGTTAGGATGGAGGAGACGGATTGGGGGTTGGGACGGAGGCGCACCTGGGTGTGCAGTGGGGGGAGGGGCAGTAAGTTTGACAGCTGGGGAGGGGATAGCGAGGGGTCTGGCAGCAGGACGGATGGGAAGGTGATGCCGTAGACAGAGGGGACCGTTGCGGCAGGGGGGGGAGGGGGTAGTCATCATGCCAATGCCTTTATCCTTCAGAGGCTGGTTGGGTACAATGTCTGCGGGCACACGGGAGACATGCAGGCGCTGTCTGGGAGGGGTGAAGGGGGTATTGCAAGGCTGAGGGTGATGGGTGCAGGTATTGCCGAGCAGATTTTCACCTTCAGAGGTGACATGGATGGAGTGACCTGGGTTAGCCGGGCAGAGGGTGTGCGGTTTCACGGGGCGGAGGGGTGTGGGGCTCCAACTTGGATGAGTGAGGGAGTGTCGCAATGCTCTGGAGCAAGTAAGGGCGCCTGTAAGGGGATTGTGTCCCGGACGGCGGGAGGTTGAATGGCGGTATAGGAATGCTGGTGGGGGGGTGGGGGGGGGGGGGTTAGGAGCACGTAAGGGTGGAAGAAGCAAGTAACAGTGGGCGTGGTCTCAGTGGAGGGAACGAGCCTTCGGGGCTAGGCTGGTAAATCAAAATAGAAAACATACACGCTGACTAGGGTTAGAAGGTGGCAAAAGCGCGCCAGGGGCAGCAATTTACATAGCTGAGGTAGAGATAGCAAAGGGTCTGATGACAGGGTAAAGGAGGGAGGGGACTGGGTTGGGGGGATGAGGTCGTCCAGGAGAAGGACTGTCTCAGATAAAGATATCAGGGCGTGCGGTAGTTATTAAGGAGCTTTTATTGGAGGTCAATGGGTGGTTCAGAATCAAGACAAGAACCGCATATGGGGGAAGCAAGGTGGGGTCAGGGAGCCTGAAGCAAGAGGGAGGTTACAGTGGAAGTCAGGCGGAGGAGCGGCAGCCTTTAAAGTCTGATGCGAGGCACAGACAAATGGGGCAGTGGGGAAGAGCCTGTCGGGGAGAGCACTCCGAAGTGAACTCGAGCGGCCATATGGAGAGGGAGGGGGTGGGATGCCTGGTGAGTTTAATGCACAGAGGTTTTCCGTGACGATATGATCTACTGTTAGGGTCAGTTCAAGAAATGTAAGGAAAAACCCAACACATTCTTAAAAAAATATTATGCTTTTTCCTTTAGTAGATTTGCCACTTACATAGGAAGAGGTACTCGCAAATTTCTGGAAATAATACAAATCCAGGTAAACGTAATAATAATAATAAAGGCCAATATTCAACTTTGGGGTGGAGTGAGGGTCAATAATTTAAAACATAATCGTGCCTAAAATTATTCTCCGATGTTTAAAAGGGAAACCAAGATTGAAAAAAAGAGCTGTATCCTTAATTGTTAAAACATAATAAAAAAATAAGCATGATTAGATCAGATACTCTGAGAAAACCTGTTTTTGAGGGAGTGTTTGGACATGCAAGTACCTCTAGGCATATCTTCCAATATATTCCTGCCACAAAAGTAGGAAAATAGGTTCTCACCGCATCTGTAGCCTCCTCACTGACCCCCAGCAGATATATCACAGGTCAGTTAGCAGCACATGCCTGTTCCTCAGGAAGAGTCATCTTGGTGTAAAAAGCAGGTAAACTTTAAGGTTAAGGCACAATGCCTGTGTGCTGGAGGCAGAGATTGGAGAGCCCATAAACCTTTGCATCATGATACAGAACCTTCTTAAATTCACTGACTTCTGCAATGCAGGCTTAAACCAGCGATGGATGAGTGAGATTAAGCATTTATCTTCCCTCCTCTGCTAAAGAGGAATGTTTTTAGAGTAATAGAGTCCGTCACGAGATCCAACGTGTGTGCTTTTTGGAGCATGCTTTTGTTATTTTTATATTTTGCATTAACTCCAGAAGGATCTACGTTTTTGTGGGCTTGCAAGGCATGCCGGCCTTTTGTCAATTTTCCAGGTTTTGTCTCCGTCTTTTTGAGGAAAACCAGCTTGTTGATTTTCAATAACTACGCAGCGACCTCGAGCGGCCCCTGTCGAGGAGCTCCTTGTCTCTCACCGGTAACAGCATTGGAACAGATGAAATCATCAGAGTGAACCTCGTTAGCGCTGTCAACGCTCAAAAGCCTCCTGCTGCGAGCCTAATCACGGCCCTTCAGCAACTTGATGGATTGAGCCAGCCCCTCAGACGTGAACGTGACCCTCACGCACGACATGCTCCTTCACTAGCAACTCTATGGCACTGCGCATCTTGCCACCTGGTGGCCCCCACTCTGCTGTGACAACTTTATTGCGAGAACTCTTTTTTTTAATGTTTACTGTGAACTGGGGTTGGGAGATGCCCTGCACTGAAGTATCTCAAGTGGAGTGAAGAAAAGTAAATACCAAATAACGCAAAAAGATAATTATATATGGTGCAACTGTTTGAAGTTACAAAATTATAGCTTATAAACAGAGGATGGAGTGTCACCCTAAAGGCAAGCTTTCTATGATCTCCATAAGCAGAATATGCCTGTCACAACTTGTCCAAAATGGAGGTGTGTGCGTGGTTCTACAACATCCACGCACGTCCTAGCACTGCAAGGTAAAATATGCCCTCAGAGTTGCCACTAGTTGTAGTACAGGGCTGGTGGCTTCATGCAATCCTTCGTTCCAAATCATTTCCTTCCACCAGTTCTCAGTGGATCCACTGCAAGGCTTGAGGGAACTACCCCAACTCTCATTTGGAGAAACTCGGAGTGTTGCAACCTCTTGCTATCAAGAGAGGTCGCGGTCACAAAAACAAAGTTTACAATCCCGGGCGGAAGTCAGGCAGGCCGGGGGCGGGACGTCAAGACACACCGGAAGCCCGGCCGGGCTTCCGTGAGGTGGGAGCCTCGCACGCACAGAAGGATGAGACCGCCGCCGCCTGCAACGAGCCCTCGCATGGAGACGAGTACCGGTGAGTGGGGGCCTTTGCTGAGCTGCGAGGGCGGGGGGTATGTGTGTGTGCGTGGGGCGGCGGGGGGCTCTGTATGTGTGTGAGCGTGCGTGTGTGTATGTGTCGTGGAGTCTGTGTGAAGGCGTGTGTGTATGCGTGTGTGTGTTTAAAAGAGCCCGATGACTGCGGCGTGTGGGGGGGGGAGAGTGTGTGTGTGTGAGCGAGTGTCTGTCTGTGTGTATGCACATGCATGTGTGTATGTGTGGGGATGTGCACGGCGCGGGAATTGCTGTGAATGTGGACGGAGCCGACGTGCGCGTGCACGAGGTCAAATCCACAGGTTAAAGCGCATGGCACCCTCTTGTCCCTAATCCCCCCGAAGTCGATAACTATAGTTGTCGAACTTGGACAGCATCCTACGGATGCTAGTCCAGCTCGACCTAAAAATGAGCCACGGGTTGGGCCAAAAAATTGTCATACTAACAGGGAACAAGAGTACCCTGTTCGGCCCAGCCTTTTGGAAAACCAATTGGCAAAAGGAGGTTCAATCTAAACCTGGTAAGAAGCTGGCGGTGGTATGCGTTGTTGACCCAGGTCAAGTAAGGTTCGACTGAGGGGACAGTTTTAACAAACCAATAAGTGTGGACAGCCGGTTTCTGTAGTTCGATCGCTTCTCTATTATCCATACTGTGCCTCAGGAAATGCAGTTTTACCCAAGTGTAGTAAGCTTTGACAATGCTTTCAGGGCAAAAGATCAAGCTGGGGCGACCCAAGGTTGTCAGTTCATGCCTAATATATTTCAAGCAGAAAATCACACTCAAATTATCAAGGGAGAGACAATCCCTTATGATCAGCCTATACAATATTGGCTAATTTTTATACCAAACAGAAATCCAGCACAATAGGGGTATCGTTTTATGGTGTTAATGATATATTTTAGGCCAAGTTCTTCATGAACAGTGTAGGTTGGGGTGGGTTGTGGGACAGCCAGAAGGCGTCCAGCAATTTTATTTTCTTCAACCTTAACACCTTGGCTGCTAGGTGTTTTCCCCCCCTGTGCTGGAAATTGCTCTGAGGCTGTATTCATGACGAGCTCAGCTCGTCATCAGCACAGCTCAACTGTGCATCATGACGAGCTGAGCTCGTCATCAGCATCGAAAGGGTTAATAGCACTTCAGTCCTGATATCCCCAAATGTCGCTACCATAGCTAGTGGCGAGACACATTAGGCTTTATAAATGTGGAGCAAAGCCTTTAGTGGTTTCCCATCAACCTGAGCACTTAAGTCAATAACCGCCCGACATGATTGAGCTAACATAAGCCTTTTAGAAAAAATGAAATGTCCAAGGTGTTCCGATCATCAAGGAGGATACCTAGATAATTAAAGATGAGAACATGACTAATCTTAATGTTATTGCAGAAATATACTTTTGGTTTGGATGGTTTGTCTCCTGTGACCAGGATAAAGTATTTTGTGTTATTTTCTGACAGGTCCAGAGCAGCCATAAAATCTGCAGCACTTGGAGCCTTGATGTCGTCTTTGACATAAGGACGGCATAATCTGCCGTAATGGTCGGGCCTCAGCACAAGGGGAGTTCGATTATTTACCCCTGCAACTCAGCCTCCAGGCCATTCATATACATGGTAAATAAAAAAAGAGCCAGGATACACCTCTGCCCGACACCTTGAATGAATGAATGAGTGCCTGACACCTTGAATGAATGAATGAGCACGTTTATAGAGTGCAGGGCTACTCAGCAAGAGTGTCCCGGCACTAATGGTCTCCATCTACCTTTCCTGGCACCCTTAGTTGCGGCATAACCAGCAGTTTCTTAAAGACAGACAGGTCAGTTACAGATCTGAGGGGTCACTGGGAGCAGGTTAAAAGCTTGGGCTCCCAGGAACCTAAAGGAACTTCTTCCAGATCGGGCTTGGCGTATTCATGGAATGGAGGCCAGGCCCATAGAGAATGACCGCAGAATTCTGGCAGGCATTTACCTTGAAGAGCTTTGAAAAATAGCACCAGAGCCTTAAATCGTATCCTCTTTTCCTCTGGAAGCCAGTGTAATGCCTTCAGGTCCGGGGACATACGAGTCCTGGGCTTAAGCATAAGTACCAGTCTTGCTGCTGCATTTTGGACCTCCTGCAAGCGGTTGAGAAGACACTCAGGGAGGCCTAGGTACAGGACATTAGCATAGTCCAGTCTAGAAGTAACCAACGCCTGGACCATGGTTTTCCTCGTATCCAGTGATAGTAGGGGAAGAAATTGCCTCGGCATTCGCAGTAGGTCAAAGCAGGTACCTACTACCGACTGGACTTGAGATCTCACACTATCAATAGAGATGACCAGACGTTTTACCGTGGTTTGCGCTGAGAGTGGAGGTGACATATCCCCAGGCCACCAACGTCTCTACTCTTCCGAGGGTGGGGAACCACAAAAGATAATCTCCGACTGCTCTGGATTACACTTTATCGATTCCTCCTTAGCCATTTGAACACCTTAGTGAGGCATATTCTAATCTTCTCAACCTCAAAGTATGCTCCCTTATCACAGGTGAAAAGCAGCTGGGTATCATCAGCGTATGAAATTATTTTTGCCCGCATGCTTCTGCCAGTGGTGCTGGGGGGACATATATAATTAAAAAGAGTAGGGATCAGTACAGAGCCCTTTGGGGCCCCCACTTTCAAAGGGAGGAGTCCAAACTTCCTGACTTCTGTCCTCAAGAAAGGAGGTCAACCATTCTAACGCAGAGCCGCCTAAATTAAAATGGCTCTAACCCCCTGATCTAGCCTCTTTTTGATTTGTTCAGTGACCTCCAGCAGTGCCGTTTCTGTGCTATAGTTACCCTGAAACCTAACTGACAACTGTGCAAAACGTTATTTTACTCTGCATAGTCAGAGATAACTATATTCACATATTTCTCTAGCACCTTAAAGAAAGACCGCACTAGAGATATGGGGGCATGTGTGTGTGCGTGGGGCGGCGGGGGGCTCTGTATGTGTGTGAGCGTGCGTGTGTGTATGTGTCTTGGAGTCTGTGTGTATGCGTGTGTGTATGCGTGTGTGTGTTTAAAAGAGCCCGATGACTGCGGCGGTGGGGGGGGGGGAGAGAGTGTGTGTGTGTGTGAGCGAGCGAGCGAGTGTCTGTCTGTGTGTATGCGCATGCATGTGTGTATGTGTGGGGATGTGCACGGTGCGGGAAATGCTGTGAATTGCTGTGAATGTGGACGGAGCCGACGTGCGCGTGCACGAGGTCAAATCCACAGGTTAAAGCGCGTGGCACCCTCTTGTCCCTAATCCCCCCGAAGTCGATGACTATAGTTGTCGAACTTGGACAGCATCCTACGGATGCTAGTCCAGCTCGACCTAAAAATGAGCCACAGGTTGGGCCAAAAAATTGTCATACTAACAGGGAACAAGAGTACCCTGGAGTTAGCTAGCACATTAGGATCCGCTGAAGGTTTCTTTAGTAGCGGAAGAATTTTCGTGTGTTTCCAAAATGAAAGGCATACAGCCAGATGATAGAGAAGTATTAAGAACCTTATTTACCACTGGGTTATGGCCGTGGCCACCAAGGCCAACAATTTAGCTGGACAAGTGTCAGCAGGAGAGCCTGACTTAAGACCCTTAATGATATACAGGGATACTTCAGGCTGCAGCAGTATCTGAAGGAGAGAGGATTTTCTCTGGTTGGCAGCTCCACATCAGGTACTAACAAGTCAGAGTGGTCATCAATAGGCCCCCTTTAGAAGGAATTCTGAATAGTAATGATTTTTTTCATGAAAGAAAGGCGCCAAATGGTTAGTCCATTCTGTAGAATGTTGGAGATCCCCGGATGACGGCGGGAGTAGCAAAAGCTTTCACGATTTTAAAACTCTCCTTTCCTTTATTGTTGAAAGTCTTAATTTTATCTTCCAGATAGCTTTTATTTACATCATTGACTTTAGTATAGTAGGACTTCATGGCCGACTTATACTCAAGTTTGTCATCCAGACTAGTGGAGCTAACTCATGGGCATTCTGCTTCAACCAAGCTTCTAGTTGAAAGGCATCCCTTAAAGGGTACCCTGATAGAAGAGGGACAGAGGATTCAAGGGAGTCCCCCAGAGCGGACGGTGAAACTCTTTGAAAGGCTCTGTACTTACTATCCACCCTGTTATAGTAACAGAGAAATGATTGGTACCAGAGCCCTTTACCCCGAATCTGACTGAGGCAGGCATTTCCTGGTGAATGCACACCAAGAAAGATACCGGTGCTGGATCAACACCAAGAGACATTAGCATTGCCTAAAGTTGAGATCGAGTCACCCTGTCAAATGCAGACAGGAGATCCAAGAATCCCAAGAGGATACCCTTCGTGGCTATGGTATACTTCTGGATTAATAAATGCAGGTTCAGGCCCTGGTCGATGGTACTGAGACCAGACCTGAACCCGTACTGTGAGTCTGCTATGATCTTATTCTCCCTAGCCAACTGGGGTAACCTCTCCAGAATCACATGGCTCAATACCTTGACAGTGCGGTCGATCGATCAAGGAAATGGGCTTGTAGCATCTAGGATGGGCCCATATCACACTTTTTAAATATTGGGACAGTAATCGAGTATGCTCATGAGCTAGGAGAGCCTGACAACACAGCAGCATTTAAGATGTTAGACAAGAAACCGGCCCAGGTAATTACATCACATTACAAGAGGTCTGCTGGTACACCATCAAGGGCACTTGATGGCACAAGCGACCTCCTCAACTGAAAAAGAAAGACTAGTGTCACAGAGTCCTCACTCGCAATATAAAAAATTTCTGTTTCAAAGCCCCCTATGAATGAATAGATTTGGGGAAAAAAGTTATACCATTTGTCTTCCCTAATTATGGAGGACATGGTTGGACCATTTGTCTTCCCTAATTATGGAGGACATGGTTGGACCAGCCTCGCCAACTAAAAAAGGGTGGTTAAGGACTTTCCAAAAAGTGGCAGCATTGTTATGGTCACTTGCTCTCAATAGCTGTTCACATGCTTCATCTTTGAAAGACTGCCTTTTCTCCTTTGTGGTCTTCTTATAAATTGCACTGAGGTGTTTTCTCTCCCCTCTGCCCACAGGAAAGCGTTTAAGAACCACCATGAGAGCCTGAGGAGCTTTCGAACAGATCTCATCAAACCACCTAGAGCCCCTTTAGCAATAGACCCGCAACTAGGTGAGGAGAGAACAAATCTCATCCCTGCACACAAATCAGAGAATGCATTAAAACATCAATAGGGGCGGAATTGGGGTTTCAGGCAACATTCCAGCTCAGATCTTTTCTTCCTATATAAATTGCCACAAAACTAATTGGGCATCACTATAGTCCATTTCAGGTGTCTTCCCTGGTCTGAGGGGATCGATTGCTGGAAGAAAGGTTTGTAGGTGGCGCTCGAACGCTGAAATTTAAGTGTTTGCACCAAAGAATTAAGGTCACTACAACCCGACCATTTAGTCTGATAGTCAACATAAGAACTAAGAAGGGGCATCTATACTATTGGGGCAGAAGCTCCCCTGTCGGACTCAACATCAGATGTCCCCAAGATCAATAATGTACGCACTCCAATCCTCCTCTAAGCAGATGATGCAGTATTAATTGCCTGCCTGGGCCTAGCCCTACAAAAGTTATTAGAGGTTTATGTGAAAATTATCATTATTTGGATTTAAAAACCAACAAGGCCAAGTCCTTAATTTTAATCACCGGACGGAAAGATAGAAAGGCCCCAAGCTTTTATATAGATGGCCAAAAGGTAGCCCAAATTGATGCTTTTTCTTATCTGGGGTGACTTTTGATGGACAACTAACTTGGGCTAATATGATTATTACAAGGGGCTTAATCTTAGAAAAAAGTATAATCGCTCTATATTCTTTTATAAAAAATACAAGGAGTGAAATTGTTGACATTGTGAAAAAAGTCTACATTGCTAAATCTGTTCCGATAGCAACTTATGAAGCAGATATCTGGGGTTATTCTAAATCCTCAGCTCTCCAGATTATAGAGGACATCTTCTGGAACAAACAAGTAGTTATCCCTGTAAGTTGCTCAAACTTTATATCTCATGCAAAAATTGATGTTCCTTATATAAACGACATAATTCGCCTGGCGCAATCATTTAATGGCATTCTATCTGGAGAAGAGTATCTGTTCCCATGACTCAGAAGTTAATAGAAGACTGTATCTCTCTGGAACATGCCCACAAGATCCCATGGACAACGTATCTCCAAAATCGTCGCTCTTCCCTTGACTTAGCGCACTTATTTGTCTCGCCAAGTGACTGCTCTGAAATTTGAAAACAGGAGACTAAAAGCCGTTTTCTCACACACTGGGTGTAAAAGTTGAGTGGTGATCCAAATGAATCCAGAACAAGGTTTACATCCAAAGAAAGGTTTATTCCATATAGGTTTCCAACACAGGAGGAGCGCCTCATCAGCCAGGAGCCCAAGAAGTAACTGAAGGACCACAACGGACACCTGGCTTCTGAAGGCTCCCCACATTCAAAAGAACACATGTATACATTCTGGTCGCATGCGAGCATGCGACCCACATTCTCGAGCTAATAGCACGAGTACATTAGACTAGCACGAGTACATTACACTACATCACCTTCCCCCTTATGCAAAGCACAAAGGGAAAAACAAAATTAAAAAGCAATAAATTCATTAAATCTCGCAGGGGGTTTTCTGACACGGCCACTGCGACTACAAGATGGAATTGCAGGGGTAACTGCAGGACTTTGCGCAGGGGAGGAACCTTTTGAGGAGGTATCTAAACCAACATTTGATTGACCCACAGAAGAATCTAAACCAACATTTGATTGAACCACATTTGGTTATAACCAATGCGACCAATCACATCCCTCCTGGGTAGATACATGTTTCCTCCTAGAAATTAAGTCTGCTTGGTCCGCAGTCAACTTTGCCAATTGTCTCACGTTCCACCAGCCTTTGTCCCCCAGGAAAACAGCATTCTTACTGACTTTAGAAATTTGAACTGGACTTGAAAACATAGACAACCCTTTCGCAACTTTATAGGGTTTTTTGATCATAACCCAATCCCCCACAAACATTTGTACGTCCTTTACACTCTTCACTCTGTCAAAATTCTCTTTCATTACTGCCTGCTTCTGTTTAACCGTAACGTCAATGTTATCCCTAGTTGAAGAAAATTGGTTGCCCTCCACCTTCTTTAACCAAGCAGGAAACAACGGAGAATGTAGTTCCCTACCCCTCAACAATTGAAAAGGGGACACTTGAGTCGTACAATGAGGAGAGACATTATAATTCCAAGTTTTCTTTTCCAAAAACTTAAAGACATCCACACCGCGCTCTACCAGTCCATTGGAAGAGGGCGAATAAAGAGCCACCTTCAGCTGCTTTACATCGTGGGCTTTCAAAAATTTACACATTTTGTCTGAGACAAAGTGGGTCCCATTGTCAGTCACTAAGACACGAGGGGCTCCTTCCAATAGAAACAATCTTTCCAGAAAAGAAATAGTATTATCTGAATCCGGAGCCTCAACAAATCTATAATACATCCATTTCGAGAAATAATCAATTGCTAAAATAAGGTATCTCTTCCCTTCAGGAAGTACTTTATACGGACCGGAGAAATCTAAAGCAACCTTCTCCCAAGCCATCCCCGGAAATTGAGAAGGTTGTAATGGAGTCTGATGAGTCTTCCAATGTTTATCAGACAATAAACATTGCTCACAATTGTCCACAGTAGCTCTTACCTGGGAATCAATACCCGGCCACCAATAATGAGCTTTGATTCTCATACAAGTTTTAGTCACTCCAAGGTGACCCTCATGGGCTAACTTGACAATAGTGTTTCTTAACCCACTGGGAGGAACAAATTTATCACCTCTCAACAAAACTCCATCTTTGACTGAAAGTTCTTCTGCCACTTGTGCAAAATTCCTTATATCCCCAGACAGATTTCTAACCTCTGGCCAAACATTAGCAGAAAACTTCAAAGCTTGGGACAAAATACCATCCTTTTCACTAGCTTCCTTCCAGTCATTTTCAGACACGACCGAATTCCATTCTTCAACAGCGTCCACCACTGACACACACTCCACGTCTTCCTCCACCATGTCATCCTCATCATCTTTTTCCATCAACATCCTGGACAAGCAATCTGCTCTGAAGTTTTTCCCCCCAGCAATGTGCCTTAACTCAAAGTTGAATTCCTGAAGTTTAGAGACCAATCTAGTCAGCCTAGGAGAAAGACTATTAGTACCAGAAACTTTGCTAAAGATAAATGAAAGGGGTTTATGATCAGATAAAATCACAAACTTGCGGCCCCAGATGTACATCTTAAACTTTTGAGCCGCCCACACACAGGCCAACGCCTCCCTCTCAATTGTGCTGTAGTGTTTTTCAAAATCTTTCAAAGATCTAGAGGCAAAGGCTACAGTGTGTTCCTTACCCTCCACCTGTTGACATAACACAGCTCCAAGGCCTTTCATACTTGCATCTACTGCAATAATGCACATAGAATCGTCCCTGAATGCCTGAAGAGAACGTGCAGAAACAATCAAATCCTTGACTTTAGCAAAAGTCTCATCTAACTCTTTGGTCCAAACAAACCACTGACCTTTTTTAAGAAGTAACCGCAGCGGTTCCACCACCTGAGCGTAACCTTCCACGAACCTGGCATAGTACTCTGCTAGTCCCAAAAATGAACGCAGAGCATCTTTATCACTTGGAGGTTTAGCTTCCATCAGAGCCCTAACCACAGAAAATTTAGGTCTAATGCCAGATTCAGAAATTGAATGACCTAAATACTCCAACTCGGACACACCAAACTTGCATTTGTCCTCTCTGACAGTCATGCCTTTACTTCCCAGAATGGACAAAACTTTTCTCAATAGGATATTATGTTCATCCATCGTTTTTGCAAAAATTAAAATGTCGTCCAAATATGCTTGAACCCCCACCAGATCCCCAAACAAAGAGTCCATTAACCTTTGAAAAACGCTGGCCGCTGAAGCTAGCCCAAATGGAAGTCTCAGAAACTTAAAAGCTCCGAATGGTGTAACAAAGGTCGTTAACTCTTGAGAATCTTTAGACAAGGGAATCTGATGGTAAGCGGACTTTAAGTCCAACAATGAAAACCATTTAGCTCCACCCAGATTTGCCAACAGTTCTTGAATTTTAGGAAGGGGATGACAGTCAATTTTAATGTTTTTATTGAGACCCCTGAGGTCCGCACATAGCCTGATCTCATTATTTTTCTTGCGTGCTACGACGATGGGCGCAACCCATTGTGAAGATTCTGAAGGTTCTATAATTTTGTCTTTAACCAAATCCTCCAGCATCTTTTTAAGTTCAGACCTGACGCTAAGGGGAACAGGGCGAACCTTATGAAAAACAGGAGATGCACCCTGAATAAGTCTAATTCTGTGCTCCGCCCCTTTCACCAGGCCAATTTTGTTACTAAACACATTTTTAAACTCATTTAAAAGATCAGCTCTATCAATTTTTGCATCCTCTACAAAACAGATAGGGAACTCCCGCACCTTAATTGGGTTCTCGTCACCCGGGACAAGATATAAGCCCATCTTAGCAAGGTCCTTCCAGCCCACAATATCTTTCCCTTTAATTGCCACATAGACTTTTGTAACAATGGATCTACCTAGGACTTGAACATTTGCTAAGAAAAAGCCCAACATGTCAATATCTTTCTCCCCGAAAGCTTTCGAGTTGACATCTGATTGATTTAAATTCATA
This sequence comes from Lissotriton vulgaris, assembly GCF_964263255.1. Lineage (NCBI taxonomy): Eukaryota > Metazoa > Chordata > Amphibia > Caudata > Salamandridae > Lissotriton > Lissotriton vulgaris. The sequence goes on from NC_141697.1 coordinate 81,533,881, forward strand.
TCATTTCCCCACTTATCAAAAAATGTAGAGTCCCTGAGGATAGTAATGGGAGCTCCTGAATCGGCCATTACTTGTAACTTAACATTGTCAATCATAGCTTCACATAAAGGCCCTTTAATAGGTTCGGAATCCTCACACTCTACCATCAACATCAGATTATCAAAATTGTCACAACATTCATCCATGTCCACATAGTTGACCTTAACAGATTTCTTCTGGAACCTGCAAACCTTTTGGAAATGTCCCACTTTTTTACACAAAACACAGCGTTTACTTATGGCAGGACACCCCTTAAAATTCCCAATGTGGAATTTGGATCCACATCTAAAACAAAAATTTTGTTTATTTAGACTAACATTTGCTTTACTATGCCATTTCTCCTTATTTTCTTTAGTAGAAACAGCATATAGACCTTCCTCAGACATTTCATCTGAAATAAAATTAACTTTAGTGGAAGTATCTATTGACATCGCTTTGGTAGAAATTACTGATCTCTCAATGCTAAGACTAAGATCAATAACTTCAGACAACGATGGATTCTTACAACTGAGGATCCTTTCTTTGACTTTGGAAGAAACACAATTAAAAACGAATTGGTCACGAATATAGTTATCGAGCAAAGGGCCAAAATCACAAGTGATCGCTAATACCCTTAATGCGGAAATATATTCATCAATTTTTTCATCCTCCTTTTGTTTTCTTTTATAAAATTTGTGCCTCTCCAACATAATATTAGGGGATTCTTCAAACTGCTTTTTTAATCTAGCGATAGCCTCCACATAAACATTCCAGTCATTATCCCCAGAATGAGCAGCAGGAGGTGGAATAGGAACGAGGCTTTTAAAAATGCGTTGAGCAGCAAGACCCAAACTAACAAACAGTAAGGCAAACTTTCTGGGAGGGGAATAGTCAGCCGCATCAATCGCCATAATATGATTTTCAAACAAGCCAAACCATTCAGACCACAACAAAGCAGGTTTTCCAGGTTTTTCTAGAAAAGGAGGAGGTTGAGTGACTTCTCTGACAGAAGCCATGTTAAAGAAAAGGATAAAGAACCAATAAAAAAAATAACAAATTGTTAAAACGATACCTTGTAGATAAACACTTGTGGCTAAACAATGACATCCATATAAATTGTTCCCCTGTAAGAAAACTTTACATTAGAACGAATAAGAAATTAATTTGAAACCCAGGCGTGTGTATCGCCGAAAACGAATCACACGCAGTAGAATAATGAAGTTGTGAAGTGAAAAACTTCACCAAAATGGCCGCTGAACGTAATGTCTAACGTAGAACGTCAGACGCACTCCCAGAATCCCCAGCGGCACTTCTGGCGAGAAGAACAGACGCGCTGCGGCGAGCAGCGTAACCAGGAGTTCTAAGGCCCAGAAGATCCAATGCTTACAACAAGGGGTGGTGAGGGACAGAGTCTCTGAATCAAGCAGAAAGCTCTCACCCAGTCAAGAGATCAGGGCTAGATCCAACACCGTTTTTTAGCTCACTGCACCATCCCAGTTTCAGAACCTGGCTGTATGCAAATTAGTCTGTTCCTGTCCCAGTGCATGATGGGAACAGGGCAAACCAAACTACAAAAGCCAATTCTTACACTGGGAAGGAAACAAGCTCCCGGGGACCGGTTTCTGGCATTACAGCCGTCTTCGGCCCGGTTTGCTTGAATCCTGATGGTGCAATGAGCAAGGGTCTCACATCTGAGAATACCCTTCCACGCTTAGGGTGGACAAAAATATTTACAACAAGGGGTGGTGAGGGACAGAGTCTCTGAATCAAGCAGAAAGCTCTCACCCAGTCAAGAGATCAGGGCTAGATCCAACACCGTTTTTTAGCTCACTGCACCATCCCAGTTTCAGAACCTGGCTGTATGCAAATTAGTCTGTTCCTGTCCCAGTGCATGATGGGAACAGGGCAAACCAAACTACAAAAGCCAATTCTTACACTGGGAAGGAAACAAGCTCCCGGGGACCGGTTTCTGGCATTACAGCCGTCTTCGGCCCGGTTTGCTTGAATCCTGATGGTGCAATGAGCAAGGGTCTCACATCTGAGAATACCCTTCCACGCTTAGGGTGGACAAAAATATTTACAACAAGGGGTGGTGAGGGACAGAGTCTCTGAATCAAGCAGAAAGCTCTCACCCAGTCAAGAGATCAGGGCTAGATCCAACACCGTTTTTTAGCTCACTGCACCATCCCAGTTTCAGAACCTGGCTGTATGCAAATTAGTCTGTTCCTGTCCCAGTGCATGATGGGAACAGGGCAAACCAAACTACAAAAGCCAATTCTTACACTGGGAAGGAAACAAGCTCCCGGGGACCGGTTTCTGGCATTACAGCCGTCTTCGGCCCGGTTTGCTTGAATCCTGATGGTGCAATGAGCAAGGGTCTCACATCTGAGAATACCCTTCCACGCTTAGGGTGGACAAAAATATTTACAACAAGGGGTGGTGAGGGACAGAGTCTCTGAATCAAGCAGAAAGCTCTCACCCAGTCAAGAGATCAGGGCTAGATCCAACACCGTTTTTTAGCTCACTGCACCATCCCAGTTTCAGAACCTGGCTGTATGCAAATTAGTCTGTTCCTGTCCCAGTGCATGATGGGAACAGGGCAAACCAAACTACAAAAGCCAATTCTTACACTGGGAAGGAAACAAGCTCCCGGGGACCGGTTTCTGGCATTACAGCCGTCTTCGGCCCGGTTTGCTTGAATCCTGATGGTGCAATGAGCAAGGGTCTCACATCTGAGAATACCCTTCCACGCTTAGGGTGGACAAAAATATTTACAACAAGGGGTGGTGAGGGACAGAGTCTCTGAATCAAGCAGAAAGCTCTCACCCAGTCAAGAGATCAGGGCTAGATCCAACACCGTTTTTTAGCTCACTGCACCATCCCAGTTTCAGAACCTGGCTGTATGCAAATTAGTCTGTTCCTGTCCCAGTGCATGATGGGAACAGGGCAAACCAAACTACAAAAGCCAATTCTTACACTGGGAAGGAAACAAGCTCCCGGGGACCAGTTTCTGGCATTACAGCCGTCTTCGGCCCGGTTTGCTTGAATCCTGATGGTGCAATGAGCAAGGGTCTCACATCTGAGAATACCCTTCCACGCTTAGGGTGGACAAAAATATTTACAACAAAGAAGTTCCAATGCGTCACCAGGCGATCGAAGTTCCAGGCGTACGTCCAGCGATGAAGGTTCCGGTGGAATGGCAGAGAAGAACGTTCACGTTCAGGGATCCATCCACGGAAAATCCGGTAAGCGCGCAATTTGAAATGTGCAAGCGCTCGTTACCCAAAAGGCGAAGACTCAAAGTCACAGAGTCGAGCCAGCAACCAGCCGATTCCTAAATCAAAGGCAGTTGCAGTCAGGTCGCCCGTGACACAAAACAGCCTCCGACAGCTGTAAAGAGTCTCGCATGAATTGAAAGAGTCAAGCCATAAAATTAAAATTTCACCAAAAATCCGCTCCTCACGCCGGTGAAAATCTTGACATAAATGTACATACTTGTGATAAAATCCAGAAGTATAGTCACCAAGAGCCAAAATCCAGAGAAATAGCCACGAAGATTTCCAAACGCCAAATTAATGAAATGTAAAAAAAAATCTTAGCGTGGGTTGGTGAAGGAAACAATCCCGATCGTCGCCAATATGTAAAAGTTGAGTGGTGATCCAAATGAATCCAGAACAAGGTTTACATCCAAAGAAAGGTTTATTCCATATAGGTTTCCAACACAGGAGGAGCGCCTCATCAGCCAGGAGTCCAAGAAGTAACTGAAGGACCACAACGGACACCTGGCTTCTGAAGGCTCCCCACATTCAAAAGAACACATGTATACATTCTGGTCGCATGCGAGCATGCGACCCACATTCTCGAGCTAATAGCCGAGGAACATTAGACTAGCACGAGTACATTCCACTACACTAGTCAAATGAAAGGTTTAAAACTAAGGGCCAGATGTAGGTAATCACATATTACCAATTCCTAAATACCGAATTTTCCTGATTTGGTATTGAGGAATCGGTAAATGTGATGTCGCTAATGATTCGGTGAATTAAATTTTACCAAATCGGTAAGTCCCATTCATTCCTATGGGCCTGGAGGCCCATAGGAATGAATGGGAATTACTGATTCGGTAAATACCGAATCGGTAATAGGGGGAAGACCTACAAGGGTGGCAGGGTGTCACATTGACACCCTATTGCACCCCTAAATAGTGCATGGGTGCACATGTGGCACACATACATGCCCTAAGGCCATGTATGTCTGCCACATGGCACTGTTAAAAATTGCAAAAAATAGCTTTTTTCGTGGTTTTCGATATCTACCACCAACTTGTAGTTGGTGGTAAATAACGAATCCTGAAATGGGAAAAGCACTCATTTGAGTGCTCCCTACATTAAGGATTCGGTAATTTACCGAATCGGTATTGTAAGAATTTGGTAATTTACAGATTCCTTAAATTACCGATTCGGTAAATTACAGAATCCTTCATTTTGGCCTCCTACATCTGAAAAGCCTAATACCAGTTGGTAACGGCCGAAATTCAGTAATTTCGGCCGTTACCTTCCGGTATTAGGCTACCTACATCTGGCCCTAAGTGTCTAAACCTATCAGTACAATCTTATTTAGAGGGACTGATTGTCCAGGAAGGAACAGCCTCATATTTATTCACAGTGACAAATTTACGTCACACTTACTTAGGTTTCAAATTAATCTTATCCCTTGTATGTTGGTCCATCCATTGGGAATGTTTTTTATCCATGATCTTCCGTTCCGTCCCTATGTCTCATGACACTCTGAAACAAAGACTCTATGAATCCGGCATAGAGGGAACTGTTTTAGACTGGATCACGTCCTACCTTCGAAACAGAACTAATGTCATCCATACCCCAACTTTCTCGTCCAAACCATATTCCACAAAAGCAGGGGTCCCTCAAGGTTCTATCATCTCGCCCATGCTTTTCAACATCTACATGAAGTCATTACCAGTACTGATCAATACATTTCACGTCACGTGGTATAACAATGCAGATGACACACAAATACTCCTTCAACTGTAATGCCCCAAAGACATTGGAAAATCACCAATTTTCAGCTGTCTCAGAGCCGTGGATCACCTGGAGCCATCTCAAATTGAATACTTCAAAAACTGAAATACTCACGTGTGGCGATTGGAAACATTACAACCCGCTTGCCGCATGGCCTGATTAACTGGGATCACTGCCTAAAGTATCGAAGGAAGTAAGAAACCTCGGAATGACCATGGACTCCAACCTGTCGATGAATGCCCAAGTGGATAAACTAGCAAGATCAAGCTTTGCTACTATAAAAACGCTGCGACAAATTTTCCCTCATTTGGGATTTCCACACAAGGTCCAAGCTACCATCTCCCTTGTTCTGTCCAAACTCGATTACGACAATAGCCTCTACCACATATCACCTTTAACGACCATGAAAAGACTACAATACATTCAGAACTCGGCTGCCAGCCTACTCTTGCATATCAAACCGCAAGATCACATCTCCCCTGCCTTGAAAGCCCTGCATTGGTTACCAGTTGCCAGAAGATCCACGTTCAAGCTGCTCTGTATCACCCACAAAGCAATACATGGAATGGGACCGCTCTTCATCAGGAATAAAATCACCAAACACATGTAGCAAAGGAACCTCCGCTCTAAAGGAGCATCTCGCCTCAAAATCCCACCATACAAGAAAAAAACCATGGGTGGCACATCCTTCTCTGTTCAAGCAGCCAAACTATGGAACTCTTGACCCCCCAACATAAGGTCCACTGACAACCACCTTATCTTCAGAAAACTACTCAAGATTTGGCTCTACTCCACATAAGCACCATACGCAAACAGAAATTTACAGCATATCCCTCTGTATACAAGCATTTTTTTCACTATAGATTTGTACCTATCTTTGTGCATTACTTTGCATAAACAAGAAAAATAATAATAATAATAAATAAATAAAAATCATCTTCGGTCTAGATGAACATACTTCCGTTGTGCATCTATGTACCTTCCATGTACTTGGATCTGTGTGTCTGTTACTTTTCTCCTGAAAAGCACATCCAATGCACTACCCTATTTCTCATCCTATGCCTCTATCAATATCTTTAATCTACACATACTTACCTCCTCTATGTATCTATGTACTTTCAATGTAATTATGGATCTATATATTTATCACTTTCTCCTAATTTAGCATTTCCAATGCACTACCCTATTTCTCAGCCTATACTTCACTCAATATATCTTCTAGCCCAACCTTCTGACTCATCTCAAACTTCTTCCGCTACTCCTTCCAATGCTATACATCTATCAATATATCCTCTACACCCACTCTCTCATTTATCCCAAACCTCATACCACTACTATGATTGCCAAAATAACCCTTTCTAGACTCTCTCCTACTCTACCCCTCCTTGCATCATCTGAGACCTCTTTTACTATGCTGATCCCCTAAAACAAACCTTTCTAAACTCTTTCCTCTGAGTCCTCCCTTTCAGAACTCCTTTTACTCATCCAAAAGCCTCCTCCTATTGCTAAGACCTAAAAAAAAAAACTTTCACTCTTTTATCCATCCACTATTCTTTGCAATCGAAATTAACAGACTAACATGTTCACTTCTCACATTCCATAGTAAAATATACTAATATACTACCCAAATAACTGAATAACATATCCACTACTCAAATTACTTAATTTTTTTTTTACTATACTAATTATCAACAGTACTCCTTTATGGGTTCCGGAGTGGCGTACTACTCGCCAGAAAAGCGATTCAACACCAATCAGGGGTAACAAGTGCTATATGTATGCAAATTTTTCATCCCCTTTTATCCCTCCGCTATCCTTCTCACTCCAAGTAACTAATATCCAGCCACAGAAATTACTTCAGATTTCGCCATATAAATTCACCACTAATCCTTTGTAGGTTTCCTGAATAGCGTGCGTCAACAAGCGTTATATAAATACAAACCTTTGTCCTCCTCTATCCTTCTGCTATCATTCCAAATCCAAATAACTGACTAACCTATGCACCACTTAAAATGTACTTGCATGTTTCACTATACCAATTCAACACTAATCCTCTATGGGTCCCGGAGTAGCGTGCTACTCGCCGAAAAAGCGCTTAAACGCCTAGTCAGGGGTAGTAAGCGCTATATAAATGCAATTACAATACAATATGTGGTACACTGCAAAACATTCATAGTTCCCCTCATGCACAAATATAATTTTACCCAATGCTGTATAGGAATGTTTTTTGACAATCACTGCCCATCCCCTTGTTTGTTACCCCGTGGTGGCTTTTTTATCCTTATCATGGAAAACTAGGCAGCTGTATAATATCAAAGAAAGAATTACATATTATGTTTTTAAGAATTGCTGTTAACCAATTGTTCAGTCATCGTGAATGCTTTGTATGTTTTTAATGGATATTTTTATATGACTTAAAAGGTTGTACTTGGATGAATGTTTTTATTTTCGCACATTTGTACTTCTATGATCTTATAATATCAGTATCGAATAAAGTGAATTGACTGACTGACTAACTAAAGAACTAAGATGGAGTAGTAAGATAGTCCACGAGTGATTCCGACCCTCTACCCACATAAGTGGAAGTTATCTGCACGCTCGGTATAAGTAAGTTATGTGACTGAAGTAATATGTTTGCCAGGTCCCCCTAGGCGGAGTGCTCGAAGAGGATGAAATGAAAATCATCAACAAGAGCAGTGTCCTGGATAATTGGACATGTTGCTGAGCAGGGAACGATATTAAAGTCGTCCAGAACCATGATCGGGAGGAATGAGGTGGGGGGTTTATGCCTGGGGCCAAGGATGTCCTGTACTACTCTGTGAACGTGCCTAACAAAGAAATAACTTCAAAATTGGAAATATAACTATTAGGGTTGTAGATATTTATAATCAACAGTTCAAAGATAAGGATATTAAAATACACAGCCCCATTTTTACTTGCCCTGAGGGGGATGGAATCACTTTGCATAAAAAGTGGGCGTATTCATCTAAAACAGGTGAGGTTTTGATTGACAAGCTTTCCTGAAAGGTCAATATATAGTATGACGTGATAAACTCTAGTAGTAACAATGAACATGGAGGGTGAGCCATACAATAGAATATTTTCCTTGATCCATGATTTTAGTGGAGGGAAGAGTGTACGTCATGGAGGCCAGGGTTCTCCTTTCTCTATGCATGGAGACCAGGAAACTTTGAACTTTCTCAGATTAAAGTCTAGCTGTAAAATCAACACTTCTTTGAATAGGGAAGCTTTACTATGATGTTATTTGTAACAAATACCCAAAACTGCGTTAATCACACAACAACATAACATTTCCTTAGGAGAAACTATGCAGCGACTGTACACACGAGGTTCGTCATAACCAATGCAGCTCATTGAGAGATTACTAAAGAAACAAGCATTTGCAATGCAATAGGTCTCACATTAGGAAAGTTTGAGCTATTGGTATTGTAAATGACACATTTTCTATTCATGTTTTGTTTTTGAAAATGGAGAAATTAATAGCTTTGTCATTTACAATGCCAATAGTTATAACTTTCGCAAATGTGACACCTATAGCATTTGTAATGCAATATGTGATTCTGCACAGGGTTTTAGGGTAGCAGGGAAGTGGCGCGCGTGCAGGTAACCTTGTCAGATGCTGACAGAATGAAGAACAAAAGCATGTGGTGCTACCGGGTCAGGGGTGGACCCGAAATCCATGGATGAGGAAAGAGCCGAAAGCCCTTTGCCAAACAAAAATGAACAAATCCTGGGAGCACGTATAGACTTAAAGGCTAATACAATTTTTAACAGATAATACAATAGACACCGCTGGTTTTCTTAAGTGATGTTTTATGTGTCGATGTTCATGAAGAGTACAAAACGCCAGTCGACACGTGTTTTGTCGATACACTCCATCGGCGAGAGACGAGCAACGACGTGGTTCCTGCACTTCCAGGCTCTACTCCAAACGGACGCATCCGCCCGTTTTTTACTCCTCACTACCAGACGGCTACACCACGGCTGTCCTGAAACATGTTAACCGGGTTGGAATTAACACCGGTCTTTCAATTTCCTTTCTACGCATTGACCTGTTGACGAAACACGTGTCGGCTGGCGTTTTTTTGTACTCTTCATGAACATCTTCACATAAAACATCACTTAAGAAAACCAGCGGTGTCTATTGTATTATCTCTTAAAAATTGTACTAACCTTTAAGTCTATACGTGTGCCCAGGTTTTGTTCATGTAATGCAATATGTGTTGTATTTACGTGACTTACATGTATTGATATTACAAATAACAATGGCTTTTAATTTTTTTCCAATAATTAATACTTAAATGAAAGTTATTGTAATTTATAATGGCAATAGCTTAAAGTTTTGTAAATAACTTTTGTGAAGATTATGTTCAGTGTATTTTATTGTGACGAAAATCCAAGAACAGAAGTGAAATATTAACATCTTTTTGTTACATTTGTAATAAAGTTTGAAACATTGAGAGAACATATGTGAACCATGTGTTGTTGAATGGTTGCACAGATTGATGCTGTGGTGGCGCTGAGTGATGTTGTGATGGCGAACGAGTGATGCTGTGGCGTTCAGTGATGCTGTGGTAGCGCATAGTGATGTTGTGGTGCTCCTGAGTGATGCTGTGGTGGTGCAGAGTGATGCTGTATGCTATGCTATGTTTTGTTTTGCTATCCTATGTTTTGTTATGTTATGCTATGTTTTGCTATCCCATGCTTTGATTTGTTATGCTATGCTGTGTTTAGTTATGCTATGCTATGCTTTGTTATGCTATGCTATGCTATGTTTTGCTATGCTAGGTTTTGTTGTGTTTTATTATGCTATGCTTTGTTTTGCTATGCTATGTTTGCTTTGCCATGCCCCAACGTAAAAAGCCTTGGTATCAAGATCGACCATGAGCTGACAATGACTAGCCAAGTATCCTCCGTTGTCGGAACCTGTACCAACCTGATTAGGCAGTTGCGCAAGCTAGTTCCCCTACTTTCCCTAAATATGCTCCAAACCATTGTTTCGGCAACAATAATCTCAAGGATTGATTATGGGAACGCACTCTATCTAGGTTTGCCAAAAAATCTGATCAACCGCCTGCAAGTTATTCTGAACGATGCAGCACGGTTAATCTTTAGATCACCCAGACAGCCCCATGCCTCCCCATTATTGCATAGGCTACATTGGCGCCCTATAAAGCAAAGGGTGGAATTCAAAAGCCTATGCATCGCCCATAAGGCAATCCATGGGCATGCGCCTGCCTATATAAAAGAACGGCTTGAGGTCTATAATCCCAAGCGAGCGCTGAGATCCTCCAACTCCCAATTGTTGTCGTGCCCGCGTTTCAAAATGGCAACTAAGGGCGGGAGATCCTTTTCTGTCCAAGTCCCACAGATGTGGAACAAATTACCGGAGCCCCTTCGCAAAGAAACTAACCTTCTCCCCTTCAGGAAGTCATTTAAAACGCTCTTGTTTAGGGAAGCCTTCTGTTCCATTTGAGCAAGGTTGTCACATCTGTACCCTCCGCTCACCTATCCAACTGCCGTTATTGCATTTGTCAGAAGCGCCTAGAGACCGGACGGTGATTTGGCGCTATACAAAACTCAGATAACAATAACAATAACAATTATGCTATGCTTTGTTTTGTTGTGATTGGTATGCAATGTTTTGCTATGCTATTGTGGAAAATTAATTCGTATTGATAAACATTATCTGCGCCATCTTGCCCTTTTTTCCAATGCCACACTTTTGTCGCACACGGCAGCCATTTTAGATGCCTTGGTCAGACCCTCTCTCGGCACACCGCCGATCTCCAGCGTGGCTCCCCACCCTCGCAGGTATCTCCCCCACGCACTGGTCACCCCCCCTCTCTCTCTCTCTCTCTCTCTCTCTCTCTCATGCATGGGCCATAAACCCCCTCCTTCTGCGCTGCTCTTCCCTGAGAATCACATCCCGTGCCTGCCCGACACCTCCCTTTCATCCTATTCACTATCGCACCCTCTGACGCTCCTCTTCCTCCGTATCCGATTGTCCAGGCCGTTCCCAGGCTATCACCTCGCCCTGTGGATACAGTTTATGACCCCAACTATAAAGAACCACCCCTCTTCAAAGGAGTTACAGTAGATCAGGGCTCCCACCCCCTGAGATCCGTCACACCACACGCATTCCGGGAATCGGCGGAATGCCCTGCTGTTCCTACCGTTTGATAACGATCCTGTATTGTGATTGGGGAGGGGATTCTCACTGTTAGGGTGTGTGGGAATGGGCCTGAAGCGGAAGATTCCGGGGATGTCTTTCATACTTCAAAGTACCTTTATTGTAATAAAGAATGTCTTCCTGCCATAAATGCGTGTATAAGAGGCCAGGCCTCAGAGATGCAGTTAGAGCACCTCGAGAAGATTCCCTGTTGGTCTGATCTGATGTGTTCTCCTCCGGAGAAAATAAACCCTTGTTTCCTGCCTTCCAGTCTCCAGCGCCTGCCTCTTTATTGATCAATACTCTGTGGGTTAAGAGGCGACATCGCTGGGCAATTCTTAAGGTTATTTCGTTCGTTGATTGCACTCCCGTTTTACAATTGGCGTCCCAAGCGTGGGGCCCATCACCGACATGTGGATCCAGTGGGAGAGGTCCTGACGACAGAGTGAACGACTGCAACGATCGGGAAAGAGCTCCTGCCCGATAGACCCTCGTCTGGCAGCCGATCATCCGAACTTCACTGGTTCTGAAACAACCTCTCTCGAGTGATCTACGGTCCTGACTGGGAACCATCAGGAGTGCCGCGGCAATATCGGAGATTGGAGGACGATCAGGCGCTGGAGGCGGAAGACGAGAAACAGCCCATGCGGTCCGGGTAAGGTCGTGTAAAAACGACAAATTGCGAAACGATGATGGGTCTTTGAGACATTCGCTGCTTACAAACGAGGAAGAGTACAAATTCTCTATCTCCCTTTGTGGACAGTGAAGGGTGGGTAACGCGGACCTTTGTCCCCCTTTGTAATCTGTCGTGCCTATCTTTTCTCCCCACTGTTTGTTTGATTGATTGATTGTCAGGGTAGCTCCATTTTTGATTGTTAGAGTAGCTCCTTTTTGAAATATTCACTGTTTGCAAACAACGTAGAATAGCAATATTCTGTCTAGTCTTTGCAGGTAGTGAAGGATAGGTAGTGCGGACCTTTGTCCCCCTTTGTAATCTGTCATGCCTATCTTCTCCCCACTGGTTGGTAGCTGGTTCAGCCCGGACCGCTTGTTAGAGGTGGATCATCCAGTCCCACTACAAGGCACCCCTAACAAGGACATGTTCACAAAGCATGGACTAGTCGCCATAGCATATAGCAAATTATGGCACAGGTATACGAAGAAGGAACCCCAGAGTCAGTGGCCACTGATAGGATCCTTTGAAGAGAGCAAACTAGACGCATTAGATGAAGTTCTAAAAACTCGTAGAACGACACCGACCATGCTAGACAGCGTTGGCCTGTGGCGCAAAGAAGCTGTACAGCGAAAGAAGAAAGAGGAAGCTAGGCTAGACAAGGAGCTCCGTAAAGCAGCCCACCTAGCCGCAAATAGAGGAAGAAATAAAGGAGAGAGAGGAAGTTAAGCGAAAACAAGAAACCGAAACATCGAGTCAGTGTCCTGTTAGAACACCCTCTACGCTCTACCCTGAATTACCCTCGAAACAGCAAGCCAACGATGATCTCTTATTAGGTCCCCGACCATCCCTTTGAAGTCCTACAGATGGACTACATTCAGCTAGAACGTTGCCTGGGTTTGAAGTACGTCCTTGTTGTCGTGTGCGCCTTTAGCAAATGGGTGGAAGCCTATCCCACACGCGACAACACTGCCATGACCACTGCCAAAGTCCTGCTAAAAGAGTTCTTCCCCCGATATGGCCTTTGTCGGATTTTATGGAGTGACAACGGCCCCCACTTCATAGCTGAAGTTATCCAACTTATCCTAATGGGGTTGGGTGTGAAACAGAAATTTCACGCAGTCTTCCACCCCCAATCTGCAGGCCTGGTCGAGCGACACAACGCCACTCTCAAGCAAAAAATCTCTAAGATTGTTGCCTCCACCGGACTGAAGTGGCCAGATGCCCTCCCACTGGCATTGCCATCCATGCGTTCCACCCCCACTAAGCACCACTTGACCCCCCATGAAGTAGTATTCGGGCGACCTATGAACATTTGGGCCGCGCCTAAGCCAAATTCGATCCATGATGTCCCAGACGTCCTAATGTCTGATTATCTGTACACCCTCACTAAAACCTTAACTGTCATTCATTAGCAGGTGCTGCAAGCCATCCCAGACGCTTCCAGGGGCCCGGGACACAACATTCGCCCAGGGGATCACGTCTTGATCCGCAACTTCCAGCGTGCCAGAAGCTTGGAACATCGGTGGACGGGCCCCTGGCAAGTCCTGATCACTACACGGACGGCCCTTCGAGTGGAAGGCAAGCGTCACTGGGTGCATGCGCACCATTGTAAACGCGTCCCATCAACCCTGACGGCGGAAGAAGACATCGCGACTCAAGAAGAGCTCCTGACGAAAGACAGGCCATCATTGAGCTGTTACACCGACCCAGAGACACTCGAACTGGCAAAGTTTTCCGATCCCACTGTGCCGTCCAGAGAAGGGTACAACCTACGAAAAAAGGGAGGAGCTTCGGCAAAGTAGACCACTGGCTAAGTCAAATCTCAGAGCGGTAGCCTAACACACTCAAGGTTGCCAGGAGAGAAGTCAGAGGAAGCTGGTGGTTCTGCCCGCTACCAAGCACTCTGAAGATGATGGAAGCCCCCGATTCCCCAATGATGGAAGCAACCGGATATCCGAAGATGACCTACCGAAACCCAAAGACCGACAAGCTACACAGCTCAAGTCAAGTCAAGTCAAGTCAGAGAATTTATATAGCGCACTACATACCCAGAGGGTCTCAAGGCGCTTAGGAAGGGGAGGAAGATTACTTGTCAAATATCCACGTTTTAAGTTGCTTTCTGAATGCTAGGTGGTTCTGGGTGAGGCGCAGGTAAGCGGGGAGTGAGTTCCATGTTTTAGCAGCCAGGTATGAGAAGGATCTGCCGCCCATGGTGGTCTTATTGATGCGAGGTACAGTGGCGAGGGCTTGGCTGGAAGAACGTAGTTGGCGGGAGGGGGTGTAGAAGGACAGTCGTGAGTTGAGGCATTCTGGTCCGATGTCGTAGAGTGATTTGTGTGCGTGGGTTAGCAGTCGGAAAGTGATTCTCTTATTGACGGGTAGCCAGTGGAGGTCTTTCAGGTGACCAGAGATGTGTTCGTTGCGCGGGATGTCTAATATGATCCTGGCTGAGGCGTTTTGGATTCGTTGGAGTTTCTTCTGGAGTTTAGCGGTAGTACCTGCGTAGAGGGTGTTTCCGTAGTCCAGTCGGCTCGTGACCAGAGCATGGGTGACTGTTTTCCTGGTTTCGGTGGGGATCCAGCGAAATGTTTTTTTGAGCATGCGAAGAATGTTGAAGCAGGATGAGGATACCGCGCTGACTTGTCTGTTCATTGAGAGTGAAGAATCCAGGATGACGCCTAGGTTCTGTGCGTGGTCTGTCGGGATGGGTGCTTTTCCAAGGGCTTCCGGCCACCAAGAGTCGTCCCATGCAGAGGGGGATGTACCTAAGATGAGGACTTCTGTTTTGTCTGAGTTCAGTTTCAGACGGCTTTGTTTCATCCATTCGGCAACTTCTTTCATTCCTTCGTGTAGGTTAGTTTTGGCGGTGCTAGGGTCATTGGTGAGAGAAAGGATTAGTTGAGTGTCATCCGCGTAAGAGATGATGTTGAGGTTGTGTTGGCGGGCGATGGCCGCGAGGGGGCTCATGTATACGTTGAAGAGGGTGGGGCTGAGTGAGGATCCTTGTGGTACGCCACAGATGACTTCAGTGGCCTCGGACTTGAATGGTGGAAGGCGGACTCTCTGGGTTCTTCCGGTGAGGAACGAGGTGATCCATTCAAGTGCTTTTCCTTGTATTCCGATGTTATTGAGGCGTTGTAAAAGGGTGCTGTGGCAGACTGTGTCGAATGCTGCAGAGAGGTCGAGGAGGATGAGGGCGACTGTGTCTCCATTGTCTAGTAGAGTTCGAATGTCGTCTGTTGCTGCGATGAGGGCGGTCTCATTGCTGTGTTTTGCTCGAAAGCCAGATTGTGAGGAGTCGAGGGATTTGTTGGCTTCGAGGAAAGCGGCGAGCTGGTTGTTGACAGCTTTCTCGATGACTTTGGCCGGGAATGGAAGGAGCGAAATGGGGCGGTAATTTTTGAGTTCGGTGGGGTCCGCTGTGGGTTTTTTCAGAAGGGCGGTGAGTTCAGCGTGTTTCCAGTCTTCCGGGAAGGTGGCGGAGTTGAAGGAGCAGTTGATGACGTCTCGGAGGTGCGGTGCTATGACGGAGTCTGCTTTGTTGAAGATGTGGTGAGGACATGGGTCTGTGGGGGATCCTGAGTGGATGGAATTCATCAGGCGGATGGTGTCCTCAGTGGAGATTGGGTTCCAGTCGTTAAGGGTGTTCACGGGGGGAGAATGTTCAGCGAATGGTTGGGTGGGTTGGTCTCCGGGTTGGTTGTCGAAGCTGTTGTGGATGTCTGCAATCTTGTTGTGGAAGAATGAGGCTAGGGAGTCGCAGAGGGCTTGAGAGGGGGTGATGTCGTTGGAGTTGGCCGAGGGATTGGAAAATTCCTTGACGATGTTGAAAAGTTCCTTGCTGTTGTGGGCGTTGTTGTCAAGTCGATCCTTGAATGCTGTTTTCTTGGCCTTTCGGATTAGTTGGTGGTGAGTGCGGGTGGCGTTTTTGAAGGCGTCCTTGGTGCTAGTGGTTGGGTCTTTTTTCCAGGCCTTTTCAAGGGAGCGGCAGAGTTTCTTGGACTTCTTAAGATCATCGTTGAACCATGAGGCCTTCTTGCTGCCAGGTTTGCTTTGACGTTTTTTCAGTGGTGCTAAGGTGTCGGCGGTGTTGGATAACCATAGGGTGAGGTTGGCGGCGGCTTGGTTTGGGTTAGAAGAGTGGGCTGGGGTGTTTAGAAGGAGCGATGTGGAGATCTGGTCGGTGGTGATTTTGTTCCAGTTTCTTTGCAGAGTTGGTTGGAGGTGGTTGGTGGGTTTTGGCTTGTTGTAGGTGAAGTGAACGCAGCTGTGGTCAGTCCAGAGGAGATCCGTAGTGTGGCTGAAGGAGACATGATTGCTGGAGGTGAAGATGGGGTCGAGTGTGTGACCTGCGATGTGGGTGGGGGAAGTGACTAGTTGTTTAAGTCCGAGGTTGGCGAGGTTGTCCAAGAGGGTGGTGGTGTTGCGGTCGTTGATCTTTTCAAGGTGAAAGTTGAGGTCTCCCAGAAGGATGTAGTCTTTGGAGGGGAGCGCGTGTGGAGTGATGAAGTCCGTGATGTCTTCACTGAATTTTGCGCGGGGTCCTGGTGGTCTGTAGAGGAGGGTGCCTCTGAGTGTGGTCTTGGGGTCGATGTGGATTTGGAAGTGAAGGTGTTCGGAGTTGGCGAGGTTGGCGTCAGAGCTGGTTGAGATGCGGATTGATTTCTTATGGACGATAGCGATTCCTCCACCTGTGTGGCCGGTACGGTCCTTGCGTGTGATCTTATAGTCTTCAGGGATGGCAATGGTGATGTCTGGGGCGGAGGAAGCGTTCATCCATGTTTCTGTTAGGAAGGCGACGTCTGGAGAGATGGTGTCTAGTAGATTCCATAGGTCAATGGCGTGTCTGTGGACCGAGCGGGTGTTGAGAAGGATGCATTGTAGGTGGTTGGGGTCGGGAATCAGTGGTGTGGTCGTAGCGGAGTAGTTGTCGGTGCCGCTGAATTTGCAGGAGTAGCAGGAGAAAGGTCCATGGGTGTGTCCAGGAGCTGCTTGGACGCAGTTGGGGGCGCGACCGGGGTTGAGGGCTAGGAGGGTTGCGGCATCGTAGGTAATGCGGGAGGGCTGGGAGGGACGGGGACCAGGGGGTATGGCGCTGGGCGCGGTCCAGGCGCGGACGGGCGTAGACGGGCTTACCTTTGGCGCACCTTCGGCGTGGCCGTAGCGCGTGGACGCTGCACGTGTGGACATCTAACATAAATGGAGAGTGGAGGGGGCGGAGCGTGGGAGGGGCAGCAGGGAGGCAGTAGTGTGGGTGAGGGGCGGGTCAGGGGATACCAATAACAAAATGGAGGGTCAAAGGGAAAGCCAGACAGGGACAACAAATGTAAAAATGCGTCGAGTGAGCAGTTCTCTGAAAATATTAAATAAATACTGGATAAGCGAGCGCAGCAGCCTGAGCGAAGTCGCGCTAAAGAAATCAATCAAAGCAGCGGCGCTACAATGGAATGCTAAACAGCGCTACAATTCTGTGCACAACAGCGCTACAATTGAGTGCACAACAGCGCTATAATTGGATGCTTCACAGCGCTACAATCCTATGCACAACAGCGCTACAATTGAATGCACAACAGCGCTATAATTCTATGCACAACAGCGCTATAATTGGATGCTTCACAGCGCTACAATTCTAAGCCCAACAGTGCTACAATTGAATGCTAGACAGAACACGAAATTGACGGTACCAGAAGCGAGAGCGTGGAGTAATGCAGCTGTAAGTGAGGAGGAGCGAGGGTGAGCGGCCGTTCTGGAGAGAGTCCAGGTGGTCACAGTTTGGCCAGGGCAATGGAAGGCTCGGTAAACGTGGGTGGGAGGGGCAGCAGGGAGGCGGTAGTGTGGGTGAGGGGCGGGTCAGGGGATACCAATAACAAAATGGAGGGTCAAAGGGAAAGCCAGACAGGGACAACAAATGTAAAAATGCGTCGAGTGAGCAGTTCTCTGAAAATATTAAATAAATACTGGATAAGCGAGCGCAGCAGCCTGAGCGAAGTCGCGCTAAAGAAATCAATCAAAGCAGCGGCGCTACAATGGAATGCTAAACAGCGCTACAATTCTGTGCACAACAGCGCTACAATTGAGTGCACAACAGCGCTATAATTGGATGCTTCACAGCGCTACAATCCTATGCACAACAGCGCTACAATTGAATGCACAACAGCGCTATAATTCTATGCACAACAGCGCTATAATTGGATGCTTCACAGCGCTACAATTCTAAGCCCAACAGTGCTACAATTGAATGCTAGACAGAACACGAAAATGACGGTACCAGAAGCGAGAGCGTGGAGTAATGCAGCTGTAAGTGAGGAGGAGCGAGGGTGAGCGGCCGTTCTGGAGAGAGTCTCAAAGACTATAGCCATTTTCATTACCCTTCTCTTTTGCCTCCTCCTCATGACAACCTTCTGGATCATCGAAGAAAGCACACCCGCTCACAAAACATTGCTCCCCACTGAACTGCCGATGACTACCAAAGAACACTTTCTGATTGCCCTTTCACCACAGCTCCGAGAAAGGCGCAGGGAGTTCTGGAATATCTCCTTTGTACAACTGCTGCACCAACACAACCTTGCCGCCAATGCCACTAATTGCTGGATCTGCGGGCTGCTGCCCTATGCCACCGGACACTCCATCCCATTCATTCCTTCGCCTTTTTCCATCCACGGCTCCTGTCTTGCCTGGCTGATGCTTCTGCAAGAAAGCTTTAAAGACAATGCCACTTCGGAACGAACTGCTTCACATTTCTACCACGGGGTATGGCTGAGTAAGACTGGGCGAACCGCTGCTCCTTTTTGCCCTCTGACCTCTGGTGCCTCTATTCACATGGACATCCCTGCCAAAGAGCGAGTGGAAATGCAGGTGTTCCATAATCCAGCCAGACCCACTCTCTCCTACCTCCGGAAACGAACAGCCGCCACCCTGACTGTGGCCCTGTCTGTCGTCAACGTCTCAGGCCTTGTGTGCATCGAAGGCCTGGGAACGCAACTGGTGGGCCACAGCACCTGCGCCATCACCAGGACCCTGGATTCAACCGACCCTCCCTCCTTTGTTACTTCTCCAAATATGTACTTTGTTTGCGGCACCAAAGCATACACCTGGCTCCCCAAAGGTTGGGGGGGCACTTGCTACATCTCCTTCATTCTCCCACCTACGTATGTGGCCCCGGCAAGCCACCACCGGCAAAAGCGTGCAAGGGACATCGACCAGGCCGACTCTACAGGAGCACAGTTCCTGGATGCCGTGAAGGCACTTGTGCCATTCTGGGGCCCAATGGCGAACAGCCGTGCCATCCGGCATTTGACCCAGGCAGTTGAAACCACCATGAACATCACAGCTGGCATCTTGACCAATAACACCGCAGAGCTTCAGGCCGTCCGCCGGGTGGCTCTTCAGAACCGCCTCGTTCTAGATGTGGTTCTGGCAGACCGTGGAGGAGCATGCCGCATCATTAGGTCCAGCTGTTGCACCTACGCGCCAGACAATTCGCCTTCTGTTTACAAGGCCAATGAACACCTCCATAGACTCTCCTCCGAAGTACACCAGGAACAAGAAGGATGGTCGCTTGGGAGCTGGTTTTGGGACTCACTGAAAGCCTGGGGGTGGAGGTTGTTCACATTCATTCTAATTCCGATTGTGGTGCTATGCGGGTGTTGCTTAGGTATTCAATGTTTGCCTCCTCTGTGTTCATTATTTTCAAATTGCATTTGCCCAAGGACTTTGGACTTACAGACTGAACACATGAAAGCTTTGTATGATGCAGAAATACGTGGCATTATGGGGATCGATCCGAATAAACAAGTTGGCGAGAAATGTTAAAAGGGAGGACTGTGGAAAATTAATTCGTATTGATAAACATTATCTGCGCCATCTTGCCCTTTTTTCCAATGCCACACTTTTGTCGCACACGGCAGCCATTTTAGATGCCTTGGTCAGACCCTCTCTCGGCACGCCGCCGATCTCCAGCGTGGCTCCCCACCCTCGCAGGCATCTCCCCCACGCACTGGTCACCCCCTCTCTCTCTCTCTCTCTCTCTCTCATGCATGGGCCATAAAGCCCCTCCATCTGCGCTGCTCTTCCCTGAGAATCACATCCCGTGCCTGCCCGACACCTCCCTTTCATCCTATTCACTATCACACCCTCTGACGCTCCTCTTCCTCCGTATCCGATTGTCCAGGCCGTTCCCAGGCTATCACCTCGCCCTGTGGATACAGTTTATGACCCCAACTATAAAGAACTACACTTCTTCAAAGGAGTTACAGTAGATCAGGGCTCCTACCCCCTGAGATCCGTCACCACACGCATTCCGGGAATCGGCAGAATGCCCTGCTGTTCCTACCGTTTGATAACGATCCTGTATTGTGATTGGGGAGGGGATTCTCACTGTTAGGGTGTGTGGGAAAAGGCCTGAAGCGGAAGATTCCGGGGATGTCTTTCATACTTCAAAGTACCTTTATTGTAATAAAGAATGTCTTCAAGCCATAAATGCGTGTATAAGAGGCCAGGCCTCAGAGATGCAGTTAGAGCACCTCAAATAGATTCCCTGTTGGTCCGATCTGATGTGTTCTCCTCCGGAGAAAATAAACCCTTGTTTCCTGCCTTCCAGTCTCCAGCGCCTGCCTCTTTATTGATCAATACTCTGTGGGTTAAGAGGCGACATCGCTGGGCAATACTTAAGGTTATTTCGTTCGTTGATTGCACTCCTGTTTTACACTATTATATGTTTTGTTTTGCTATGCTATGTGTTGTTGTATTTTGTTAAGCTATGCAATGTTTTGTTGTGTTTTGCTATGTTTTGTTATGCTATGTGTTGTGTTTTGTTATGCTATGCTTTGTTATGCTATGTTTCCTTTTGCTATCCTATGCTTTTTTTTGTTATGCTATGCTATGTTTAGTTTTGCTATCCTATGCTTTGTTTTGTTATGCTATGCTATGTTTTGTTGCGTTTTGTTATGCTGCTATGTTTTGTTGCGTTTTGTTATGCTATGCTATGTTTTGTTGTGTTTTGCTATGCTATGCTTTGTTATGCTATGCTATGTTTTGTTATGCTATGCTATGTTTTGTTGTGTTTTATTATGCTATGCTTTGTTTTGCTATGCTATGTTTTGTTATGCTATGTTTTGTTATGCTGTTTTGTTATGCTAAGCTTTGTTTTGTTATGCTATGCTATGTTGTGTTTTGTTATGCTATGCTATGTTTTGTTGTGTTTTGTTATGCTTTGCAATGCTGTTTTGTTATGTGTGCTATGTTTTGTTGTGTTTTGTTATGCTATGCTATGCTTTGTTGTGTTTTGCTATGTTTTTTTTGTTATGCTGTGTTTTGTTTTGCTATCCTATGCTTTGTTTTGTTATGCTATGCTATGTTTTGCTATCCTATGCTTTTTTTGTTATGCTATGCTATGATGTTTTTTGTTATGCTACGCTATGTTTTGTTATACAATGCTGGTGAGGGTGTGTGAGTGTGTGTGAGTCTGTGTGAGGGTGAGTGAGGGTGAGTGAGGGTGGGTGAGGGGGTGTGAGGGTTAGAAGGTGTGAGGGTGTGTAAGGGTGTGAGGGTGAGGGGTGTGAGGGTGAGGGGGGTGAGGTGGTGTGAGGGAGGGTGGGTGAGTGAGTGAGTGAGGATGGGTGGGTGAGTGAGGATGAGTGGGTGAGTGAGGGTGGGTGGGTGAGTGAGTGAGGGTGGATGAGTGAGGGTGGGCGTGTGAGGGTGGGTGAGGGTGTGAGGGTGAGTGAAGGTGTGAGAGGGTGAGTGAGGGTGTGTGGGGGTGTGAGGGTGTGTGAGGGTGAGTGAGGGTGTGTGAGGGTGAGTGAGGTGGTGAGCGAGGGTGAGTGAGGTGGTGAGCGAGGGTGAGTGAGGGTGTGTGAGGGTGCCCGACAGTGTGTGAGGGTGAGGAGGTGTGTGAGGGTGAGGAGGTGTGTGAGGGTGAGGAGGTGTGTGAGGGTGAGGAGGTGTGTGAGGGTGAGGGGGTGTAAGGGTGAGGGGTGTGGGGGTGAGGGTGTCGGGGTGTGTGAGGGCGTCAAGGTGTGTGGGGGGTGAGGGGGTGTGGGTTGTGAGGATGAGGGTGTGTGAGGGTGAGTGACGGTGTGTGAGGGTTTTTGAGGGTGTGAGGGGGTGGGGGTGAAGAGGTGTGTGGGGGTGTGTGGGGGTGAGGGGGGTGAGGGTGTGTGGGGGTGTGGAGGGGTGTGGGGGTGAGGGTGTGTGGGGGGTGATGGTGAGTGGGTTGTGAGGGAGGTGAGGTGGGAGTGTGAGGGTGAGTGAGGGTGGGTGAGGGTGTGAGGGTGAGTGAGGGTGAGGGTGTGAGGGTGAGTGAGGGTGAGGGTGTGTGGGGGTGAGGGTGTGTGGGGGTGAGGGGGTGTGAGGGTGAGTGAGGGTGGTGTCCCGTGTCGGAGAGAGCAGATAATCCTGGAACATCATAAAGGAGTGATTGGAACTTAGCATGTGGGCCTTGGAGTCTAACCCAGGGGAGGCCAGCATTTTCTTCAAACCTGAGCCGGGATTGCAGATGACCCTCTCATGCAAATGATGCTAATTCAGCTCATTATATGTAAATTGGCTCTGCTGTAAGTTTGCCATAGGTCAGACATTTGCTGTGGGTGTCCTGAATATGTGACATGCCTGTTGCCTTTGCTGTGGAGATCTTGAAAACAAAGCATGGGGCTTGTCCTTGCCACAGAGATCACCCAAATGTTCATCGGCCTTGCCATCTTTGGGTGTCCTCTAAATGTGGCAATCGTCTGGTTCTCGGAGGAGAGCCTGCTATGCCCTGGCACCAGCAGTCGGACAGACACTGGCGGTCAGTGCCCAACAAAAAACGAGATTGGCGTTTTCCTGGGAGGAGGGAAGGCTGCATTATTCTGATGTTTTGTGAGAAGCTGTTTCAAAGTTATGCAGCCTTCGATGAAAATGCGTAGCCACCCGTCCACTGAAGCTAAAAATATTGTTAGCCACTCCCTTCTGAGTTTCCTTGGTGTTAGTTCTGCGTTTTAGCAAATACATAAGATGGGAGAAAGAAGCTGTCGTGCAGTGACTCTCTCTTCATCTGCCTCTGTATAGCTTCTGACCTTTCACATCTGAGACTTGTCACCGGAAGTGACTTCCATGCTAATACTTCCGGTGGCTTAGTGGACTAATAGGTCCACTGAAGGGGCCTGTTATTTGCCACATGGCCACTGGGTCAAATCCCAGCGAGTGCACTCAGCCTTTCCTCCTACTAAGGTCGATAACATGAGTACAATTGAGTTGGGTTAAATGAATATCTGTTATTCAGCGCCAAGATGCCCTTCTGGGTGAACGTGCGCTTACAAACAAATACGTGTTGTTAATACTTCCAGTCACGTGCATTAGAGTAGATTCATGTTTCCAGAGGCCACACGTGAAATGACTAGAGGCTTGTTTCCTATAAAAGAGTGGGGCCCGCGCCCTCCGAATGAGGGTAGACGTATCACTGGGTTACCAACCACTCAGTGGATCACAGCGTAAGCTGCCAGTTAAAAGTGTAAAACGCAGACATACCTGGCTCAACCTTTCATCCTCTGAGACTGTTAAAATGAGTACCCCTCAGTTGACTAACAGTAGACGTATGCGTAGCCTCCAGTAATGGATTCCGCTTGTGCTGCCTGATGGATTCTAGATTATTAAGTCTCACATTGTAATGTGGGTGCGCCCGGTTAGCGTGTGTCCCACCGCGTTGCACTCAGCCTTTCCTCCTTCTAAGGTCGATAACAGGAGTACAATTGAGTTGGGTGAAAATGAATATCTGTTATTCAGCGCCAAGATGCCCTTCTGGGTGAACATGCGCTTACAATGGAAAACAACAGTTTATCATGGTAGGGGAGGAAGAGGCAGTCTGCATGAAGAGGGCAGGGAGGGAGGTGGCTGTTCGTAAAAGATAGAGACAGAAAGAGGAGACCGTGAGAACAGAAGGCAGGCAGAGAGACAGGCGAATGATGTGCGCGCTGGGACTGGCGATAGATATCAGGGCGACAGGAGGGAGAGGGCGCGAGAGAAGGGACGGGGGTCTCACAAGAGCTTTCTCTGCTGGGAGGAAGAAGAGATAAAGGAAGAGTGAGGAGATAAGACAGAGAGCAGCAGGGGGAGGGCATGGGATGAAGAGTCCTGATTATCCCGAAGCTAGATTGAAGGCAATAGACAGAGAAGAAGGACTAGCCGACGGGTTTAGGTAAATAAAGGGACCACAATGTAATGGAACTGTGTCCAACAAATAGAAAGCTAAATGCCTTTGCAGGAAATAAAACAAATACCCGTGGATTTATACTCCCCAATGTTTATTCAACTACCTTCGCTGATTCCCCAAAATATTTTTATAAAGTTATCAATGGCCGACCGACTGAGATGTTTCCTAAATTTTGATTAAAAAAACGTAAAGCAAATCAGAATAAAAAGACTTTGCTTTTTTTGCAAAAGATATGCCTTTTTTACTGAGCCTCCCGTGTGAAAGCACGTTGCGTGCACTGCGCAACGAAGGACAAGTAAGTGAGTACATCGGGTCTAAGAAAAAAGCGGCATCGCTGGTACAGCAGACAGCGCAAACTACACAAGCATTGGCCTCGTTCGAAAGAAGCGGCAGCAGAGGAAATTCTTTTTACAAAAAAAGAAAAACATACTTTCACACACAATGTAACGTCCGAGTAAGCTTCGGCCTGTTAGCGAAGAGAAGAACAAGCTCTCAGCATTGCTGTGGCGGGGGGCAAGGGAGCGGCAGCAGAAGCCTTTGAAGTCTGATGCCTAGGCACAGACAAATGGTGGAGAGAGATGCGCACGCGGGTGGCGGGGGAGCGGCAGCCATGCGAGGCCAGCAAGTTCGGGAGCGCATTCCTTTGAAGTCTGATGGTGGGAGTGTGGGGGGGGGGGGGCTGGAACGAACATATGGGGTGTGAGCGATAACGAAAGTAAGAGGGGGAGCAGGAAGGGAGGCCGAGCGAGCGCTGGTGAAAGCAGTCCAGATGCCAGCTTCGCGCTTGAATGCCTCACATGCACTGGCCATAATCAGCATTCCAAAGCTCTTTGGTAGACTTTTCTTTTCCCCTTACTATATCTCTCACCAGCCTTTTCTTTTCCCCTTACTATATCTCTCACCAGCAATGCGCAAGCGCATTGGCAGGCGAGACCTAAAAAGCAGTTTTTAGGTCTCGCTAGAGCCAGCGCATGCGCCGATCTGGTGAGACATTTATTAACTGGCTTTTTGAAGTGCTACCAAAGGCTTTCTCCAGCCACCAGCGAGCGGTTAAGCGCGCGGGCGCACGCTTACGAGCACAGGCACCATCTCGGGAGCACCCTTACAGCCGCGATTACTTTCATTTTTGCAACACCGCCATCTGCCTTTCCTCGCTCCGCTTTTCTCACACCACAGAATGCGTCCCCTTTCACGGCAACGTGGCCCGTTACTTTTATGGCCATTCGGCCGATGCTTGTTTTACTAATCTCCTGGGTTGGGGGTAGCCGAATGGTCAATTGAATGCCACGTTCAAACTCCAGCGCTACCAGTTTTGGTCGGAGGGGGCAGTTTCCACATCTCCTAACTCTGGCACCCGGCTCCTAACAACACAGCTGCCATTCATCAGGCACTTAAAGCACCTTCTCCGGACAAACCACCCACGAAGCCCCACTCGGAGCATCCACTGCTTTCCCAGTCCTAGCACAGTGCCCGCCTCGCAAACCGCGCTAAGCTCCTCCTTCTAAGCGTCATAGTGGCGCAGGTCATGACCAAGGAATAAGTGTGTTGAGCCTAATAGGATTTATAAAGCTGTTCTTCGTGTGCTTGCCTGCGAAAAAGTCTCACGGTCGAATCAATCCTCCCACAGTGGAAAAGGTGAACACTTATTCTCTGCAAGTTTACACGTTACAGAGGTGATCTATCAGAGCAGCAAATGTCTGCAGAATGTTTCTCTGCAAGTTTTCCTTTTGAGACATAAATTGTTGTAAATGTCACAACTGTCACTTAAATGTTAGGGGAGGACAACACTGCCTGAAGTTGCACAGATGTCGCTAGAAACAAACTGCGTTGCACCCCCCCCCCCCCACACACACACACACACATATGAGGTTCCGTGACAATTGTAAGTGGTGTTTTCGACTCGCACGAATATGGTCGAGTCTGGTATCTATGAACCGCAAATGACGAGTTTAGTAAGTGTGCGCAGTTTCGCTGTGCTAACTTAAACCGTTCGTTTGTTATGTGGGTTTTTCATCTGTACCCACGGGTTCCATCTTAGATACGGCATCCATTTTGTCTCTTGCCCTCAAGTAGCCAGCGAACGGACGTTGTCCGCTTCGCGACCCTGGGACTCCCAAGATATTTGCGGAAGACACATGTCCTTTGTAAGTGTCTTTATGACGAGGGGGATGCTACTGTAAAGCAGATGGTGCCGCTCGAGGCTCATCTTGCCGCACGGACTTATTGTCTCAGCCGTGCATCTCATTAGGCACGTCCCTTTGATGCCTGTATCTCGTGTTTCCCGATACCTCCCCTTTAACACCCTTTCCGATCTCCCCACTGTCTCCGCCTTCCTCTGCACCTGTCCTTGTTCCTATTTCGATTTGTTTTACTGCTGATTGGAATTCGCTAATGGTGGGAAGATGGGTTTTTACAGTTGGGAATCACCAAATGTTTCCGCACTTATGTTCCGGACCTCATGTGTATCAAAGTGACCAAAAGCGACCCCTCTGGGGGATAATGGTGGGAACCGGGTTGTAAACTTTTGTGTGCCATGTTGTCCTATGGGTAAAAACTGTATAAAAGGAGCGATCCACAGAACCAATTTGAAGCAGTCTCCCCGAACTACACTCGATGTACTTCCTGTGATTTCTGTGTTCCCTGCAGCAAATAAACCTTGAATCTTTGACGCCGAAGGAAGTGTCCCGTGTCTCTGTGATTCGTACGCCGGAGCAGGTTACCCACGAAGGTTTCAGGTGTTGTGCCCTGGCACCGCTGGGTCTTAAAGAACCCAGTCCTTCAGTTGGCGCCCAACGTAGGGCTGCATCAGTGGTACCGGTCCAAGCCCGACGATCGTGAGGAACTTCGTGTGAAATCTCCGAGGGAAGGTGCACTCCGCTTCATCGATCCTGTTGTCGAAACAAGTGGCCCGAAGACTTTTCCCGCGAAGATTCCCGCCTCCTGACGGCTGCGACGGACTGCTGCCCTGACTGTAGACCTGTTTTGGCGCCTGGCGTAGACCTTGGTATAGCGAGACGATTGACGGGCCTTCCTGGTGACGCCATCGATCTTTGAGTTAAGTATTTGTGGGTCGCTCCCAGAGTTCTTGGTTGTTGACACTTTAGCGAGTGTTTTTGTTGTTAACGCTGTGTGAGTGTTTTTGTCGGTGACACTTTGCTAGCGTACTTTGTTGTGTTGTTTGACGACTGCAGCCGCCAAAAACCGAGGGTTTTGTTCTTTGCTGGGACTTGGTAAATCCCGTAACCTTTGAAGTTTGTGAAACTCGGCTAGTGTGCAAGATGCCTGGCCGCAGTACTTTGTTTAGTTGTTTCAGACCTTGTGGTACGGATTCCCGACTGGAGGACTCGTGTCCGATACCTCCGGTTGGAACTCCCACTTATGAGCTATATAGTAAGCATGGGCTAGGCCCAATTACCTTTAATGATTACTGGATTAAATACACGA
This sequence comes from Lissotriton vulgaris, assembly GCF_964263255.1. Lineage (NCBI taxonomy): Eukaryota > Metazoa > Chordata > Amphibia > Caudata > Salamandridae > Lissotriton > Lissotriton vulgaris. The sequence continues at coordinate 81,561,438 of NC_141697.1, forward strand.
AAAAGGACGGCGACCTTCGTTGGCCACCACATGGTAGCTTCGAGGCACCGATCTTAGATAATCTAGAGATTAAATTGTTCGAAAGAAAGTCAAGGCCGGCCATGTTTGATGCCTTTCGGTTGTGGCGTAAAGAAGCCCGACAGAAAGACATCAGACAGACTAAACGTAGTCAGCGAGATAATGTTGCTACCATAGTGAAGAAAGCAGAGCAATTTCAGCGAGATAAGGAGGTTAAGGATAAGGAAGTGTTTGATAGACTACAGCGTATGACCGTAGATAAATGTTATCCCGCTTTGCCTACGGAGTCGGAAAAGAAGGAAGATACAGTTGAGGATCCTTTAATGTCTTATCTCATGAAGTCGCCACCTCCCTACGTACAGGGTACCACTGCCCCTTTGATTCCCCCTGTACCTGTTCCTGCGCCTATTCTTCCTTTGCCTGTTCCTCAACCTGCACCTGTTCTTCCGACTGTTCCTGCTCCTTCCTCTGTTTCTATTCCTACTGCTCCTCCGCTTCCATATACTCCTGCTCCCGCTACTGCTCCTGCTACTGCTCCTGTTTTGTTAACTCCTGCTGTTGCTACTGTTTCTACTCCTTCACTTGTTAGTCCTGTGTCCTATGCTTCTCCCTCTACTCGTAGTCGTAATTCTCCTCTTGCGGCTAGCTTATTTCATTCGCTCGGACCTGTTCATGGGTCCGCTGGTTCCGAAGGTCCTCAGAGACGTAGTCAGCTTCCTGGAAACAGAGAACGCGTTACGCTATATAATATGGCGATGGGTTGGATGGTAAATCCTCTTCGAAGTCCACCCCGTGTTGTCCTCGAAACATTTTGTCAATTCAATATACCAACCCAGAGATATGTGTTCAACGAAATGTGTAAGTTCCTTCATGATCAAATAGCGGCCGACGCGCCTGACGAGGTGCTGACCGCCCTGTCTGATCTTCAGCTTCAGTTCTCGAATGGACTGATAGTGGATACTAACGTTCGACGTGCTGTTGAGCGGTTACTATCTTTTCGCCCCGCTCCGATCCCTCATGCATTGTTTGTCGAGGATGTTGAACAACAGCCAGACGAGTCTGGCCAATATCCCATGCGTGAAGTTCCGCCAGTGTGGATGCCGGGTAATCCTGGGGCAAACCCCCCGATCCCGCCATTTTTCCAGAGAGTATGGATACACCTCCCATGGAAAAGATCGGAAGTGTTACAGGTGAAGCAATCTTTGCCTGACCCTCGCAAAAATCCTGCAGGGTATTACAAAGAATTATCGCAGCTCGTAGATGCTACGGTAATGAATCTAGCCGATATCGATATGTTATTCGGCAATGTTGTACCGCAACCGGTATGGGCTAAGATTCGTCAGGAAAATCACGCAAACGAATTAGGTGGTGCTTGGGCCGCCATTGTAGCGGCAGATGCTCGACAAGTTGGTGGTGCTAAACCCGAGCAACTGATTTCTGACCTTCCTCAAAGAATTATAACATTGATGAAAACTCTTATGCCTGCTATGAGGGTGAATTGGGACAAATTGTCAGCTTGTAAGCAGAAGAAGGACGAGAGTGTTTCTGACTTCTTTACGAGGTTTGAGGAGGCATTCATCGATCATAGTGGCCAGGATATGGGCACCGAGGGTGGTCAAAGATTGTTTGTGGATAAATTTGTTTCGAATTTATTGCCCGATTTGAGCAATAAGTTAAAGAATTCGGAAAGTGCATGGGCCGTTTCTACTTCGGCTCAGATATTGGCTACGGCACAATATTATGAGAACAGAGAGAAAGAAGAGAGCGACCGTGCTGATAAAAAGACGAAAGAGCTCAAAACTAAAGTGCTGCTTCAGCAAGCGTATCCTCCACGTTCGAATCAGAATAATTCACAACAGAATAGATCGCAGCCGCAATCGAACAGATCCCAAACTCGTAATGACTCCTCCTCCCAAAGATCCTCGTTAGGGTACAATCAATGTGCTTATTGTAGACAAGAGGGTCACATTAAATTCAATTGTCCTGTTTTGAATGAACGTAATAGTGGTAACTCATCTAGAGGGGGTCGTGGTGGTTCGCAGCAGACGCCACGTGGTAGAGGTCGTGGAGCTCAGAACGATCGCTCAGAGAACTCATCAAATTCCGATAATTGTTTCGATCAACGTGGATCGTCGCAAGGACGATCTGTGCAGTACAATGTAGACGATTATTACGTCGATCAGGGAACTGACGACAGTAATTACTAGGACAGCCATAGACAAGGAGAGGGAGTGCTATCAGTTCCGGTTGATCAGAGAGGGCCTTACGTCGCAGTTGCTACATCGGGCGTCGTTGAGCCTTTTCTGTTGGACACTGGTGCAGCGAAAAGTTCCATTAAGCATTCGAAACTCCCTGGCGCACCTTTGTCTGGCTTAACAAATGTTTCCGTTGGATTCTCTGGCGCCCCTGTTAGCAATCCAGTTTCGCGCCCTTTGCCCCTTAAAATTGGGCCACGTGAGCTAGAAGCTCCGTTGATTTTGACTACGGGTTGTGGTGAAAATCTTTTGGGCCTGGATTTGCTTAAACGTTTGTATGCGACTTTGTATTGTTCTCCTGCGGGTGTAAAGCTTACGTTAGGAGAGAGGGTTGTCTCTCCCATGTACTTGTCCCTCGATAAGCTCCCACCGGAATTGAGTTCTCTTCCTGCGTCTTTGTGGGCAACGGGTCCAAATGATGTGGGCCTACTTGATATTTCGCCATATGTTGTACAGTTGAAATCTAATGTGCGACTGCCACGTATTCCCCAATATCGTATCTCCCTTGATGGTGAACGAGCACTGTTAGCGATCATCTATGATTTGATCGAGAAAGATGTTATTGAAGAGACTCGGGGAAACGTGTGCAACAGCCCTGTACTGCCCATTCTTAAACGTACTGATCCTTCAAAACCGCCTGTTTATCGCTTTGTTATCGATTTACGGGAGGTGAATAAAATTGTGGTTCCTCAATTCCCCGTTGTGCCTGACATCACGGCGCTACTGACTCTGATTCCAGCTTCTGCATCATGGTTTTCGGTGATTGACTTGAAAAATGCGTTTTTCAGCATCCCGATTGCCGAGGAGAGCAGAGACCTTTTCGGTTTCTCTCTTGGTGGACGCAGCTTCCGGTTCAAACGCGCTCCTCAGGGCTACTGTGAAAGTCCATCTATTTACAGCCAAGCCTTGAAGGGTCAACTGGATGCGTTTAGGTTGCCGGTCGGTGCGGCCTTAATCCAATACGTCGACGACTTATTGGTGGCTGCTGATACCCAGGACATTTGCAAAATTGCTACGGTGTCGTTGCTGCAACATCTCTGCGAGTTGAATCATAAGGTGTCCCCTTCTAAACTCCAATATTGTTGTCAAGAAGTAACCTATCTAGGTCACTTATTGTCAAAGGAGGGAAGGAGGTTGACCCCAGAGAGAATTGCAGCAATTGCGCGAATGGCTGTGCCACAAACCCAAAGAGATGTGCGTGCCTTTTTAGGTATCACGTCGTACTGCAGGCAATGGATTCCTCATTTTTCATTGCTAGCGAAACCATTGGTGGCTCTTACGTGCAAGGATGTTTCAACTCCTTTACCATGGACGGAAGAATGTCAGAAAAGTTTTTCTGAACTGCGTGATTCATTGTGTTCGGCTCCTGTGTTAGGTACTCCTGACTACAGTAAGCCGTTTACGTTATATGTTCACGAGAGAGAAGGTTGTGCTTTGAGTGTATTAACGCAACCTTTTGGTGGTAAGCAACGTCCATGTGCATATTTTTCCTCGACCTTGGACCCGGTAGCTAGAGCATTGCCGAGTTGTTTACGAGCAACAGCGGCAGCTGCGGTCTCCATCCGACAATCAGCAGGATTGGTCATGGATAATATGCTTACGGTGATGGTTCCGCATGCAGTCGATACTCTTTTGAATCGAACGAAAACTCAGCACTTGACGAGTGCGAGGTTGTCTGGGTACGAGTTGACGCTGTTGGCAAGCCACATTCAGATAAAACGTTGTAATGTTCTGAACCCGGCAACTTTGTTACCAATTAGCACAGAGTCAGATGAAGTAGCAGAACATGATTGCTACTTGAGGACAGAGGAGGAAACAAAAGGTCGAGTGGACCTTAAAAACACCCCATTGGAAGAACCAGATGGTACATTGTATGTGGATGGGTCATGCTTTAAGTTGCCGAATGGCGATGTGACTACTGCTTATGCTGTTGTAACGTTGAATACTGTTGTTGAGACTGCGAGGTTGAATCAGAATTCTGCCCAAGCTGCAGAGCTGATTGCTCTTACTAGAGCATGTGTGTTAGCGAAAGGGAAACGTGTGAATGTGTTTACCGACAGCCAATACGCATTTGGCGTCGCACATAGTTTTGGACGATTGTGGAGAGAGAGAGGTTTCTTGACGTCGCATGGTACGAAGATTCAGCATGGCCAGCTTGTGAATGATCTCTTGGATGCACTTACGTTGCCTAAACAAGTTGCAATTGTTAAATGTAGTGCGCATCGTAAGGTGACGGATGATGTTGGTCGTGGTAATGCGTTTGCGGATGAGACTGCTAAGGAGACTGCCCGGAACCTTAGCACTCTAATGTATGTGACGAGTTCGGTTAGGTGGCCTACAGAATCGAGCATGTGTGAAGACACTATCGAAAGTGTGAAGGAAATTCAGAATGAGGCCACCGAGACTGAAAAGGCGAAGTGGAAAGAAAGTACGGGAAAGTTGGATGCGAATGGTTGTTGGATTGATTTGTCTGATCAGAAAAGATGGATGTTACCGGATGCGTATGTGCTGGCCGTTGTGACAATGGCGCATGGGTTAGCACATATCAGCGCGAAAGGTATTTGCAAATTGCTGTCTCCTGTGTGGAAGAATGATGGTATCACGAAATGTGCTGAACGTCTGGTGAAGAATTGTATGGTGTGCATGATGTACAATCCTGGCAAAGGAACCCCAACTCCTCCTGGCAGTTTTGCTCCCCCTTCATGCCCCTTTGAGGTGATTCAATTGGACTTCATCCATATGGAGCGATGCAACAACCTGAAATACGTTTTAGTTGTGGTTTGCGCATTCTCCCGATGGATCGAGGCCTATCCTCTCAAAGACAATACTGCTTTGTCTACTGCGAAAATCCTACTGAAGGAATACTTTCCTCGGTATGGAATGCCTATCAATCAATCAATCAGTGACACTTATAAAGCGCGCTACATACCCGTGGGGTCTCAAGGCGCTGGGGGGGGGGGAGCCGCTACTGCTCGAACAGCCAGGTCTTCAGCTTCTTCCTGAAGGAGAGGTGGTCTTGGGTCAGGCGCAGGTCGGTCGGGAGGGAGTTCCAGGTCTTGGCGGCCAGGTGGGAGAAGGACCTTCCTCCTGTAGTCGCTCTTCGGATGCGGGGGACGGCGGCGAGGGCGTGGTTGGCTGATCGGAGGTGGCGTTTGGGAGCGTAGAAGTTGACTCGGCTGTTGAGGTAGCTCGGGCCTTGGTCGTGTAGGGCTTTGTGTGCGTGGGTGAGGAGGCGGAAGGTGATTCTTTTGTTGACGGGGAGCCAGTGAAGGTCTCGCAGATGTCCGGAGATGTGGCTGGTTCGTGGGATGTCGAGGATGAGTCTGGCTGAGGCGTTCTGGATCCGCTGGAGTCTCTTCTGGAGCTTGGCGGTGGTCCCGGCGTAGAGGGCGTTGCCGTAGTCCAGTCGGCTGGTGACGAGGGCCTGGGTGACGGTCTTCCTGGTCTCGGTGGGGATCCACCAGAAGATCTTCCGTAGCATGCGTAGGATGTTGAAGCATGCCGAGGAGACGTTGTTGACTTGCCTGGTCATGGAGAGGGAGGAGTCCAGGATGAAGCCCAGGTTGCGTGCATGGTCTGTCGGTTTGGGTGCGGTGCCCAGGGCGGGAGGCCACCAGGAGTCGTCCCAGGCGGAGGGAGAGGAGCCCAGGATGAGGACCTCCGTCTTGTCCGAGTTCAGTTTCAGGCGGCTGGTCGTCATCCACTCGGCTACCTCTTTCATCCCTTCGTGCAGGTTGGCTCTGGCGGCGGCGGGGTCGTTGGTCAGGGAGAGGATCAGCTGGGTGTCGTCGGCGTAGGAGATTATGCTGAGGTTGTGTTTGCGTACGATGGCCGCGAGGGGGCTCATGTAGACGTTGAAGAGGGTGGGGCTCAGAGATGATCCTTGGGGGACGCCGCAGATGACTTCGGTGGCCTCTGACTTGTACGGTGGTAGGCGGACTCTCTGTGTTCTCCCGTCGAGGAAGGAGGTGATCCACTCCAGCGCCTTGTCCTGGATTCCGACGTTGCTGAGGCGCCGTACTAGGGTGCGGTGGCAGACCGTGTCGAATGCCGCGGAGAGGTCTAGGAGGATGAGGGCCGCTGTTTCTCCATTGTCCATCAGGGCAAGGATGTCGTCGGTGGCGGCGATGAGGGCGGTCTCGGTGCTGTGGTTGGCTCGGAAGCCGGACTGTGAGGGGTCGAGGGATCCGTTCGTCTCGAGGAAAGCGGCCATCTGCTTGTTGACGGTCTTCTCGATGACTTTGGCTGGAAACGGGAGGAGCGAGATGGGGCGGTAATTCTTGAGGTCGGTGGGGTCCGCTGTTGGTTTCTTGAGTAGGGCGCTGAGTTCGGCGTGTTTCCAGCTCTCGGGGAAGATGGTGGTGTCGAGGGATGTGTTGATGATGTCTCGCAGGTGGGGTGCGATGACAGCGTCGGCTTTGTTGAAGACGTGGTGAGGGCAGGGGTCGGTCGGTGATCCGGAGTGGATGGAGTTCATCGTGCGGATGGTGTCTTCGGTGCTGATCGGGGTCCAGGCGCGGAGGGTGGTGGTGGGGGGTGGTTGTTCGGTCATGGTGTGCGTTGGTTGGTTGTTGAAGCTGTTGTGTATGTCCGCGATCTTGTTGTGGAAGTATGAAGCCAGGGAGTTGCAGAGGTCTTGCGATGGGGTGATGTCGTTGTTTCCTGCGCTGGGGTTGGAAAGCTCTTTGACGATGTAGAAGAGTTCCTTGCAGTTGTGTGCGTTGTTGTCCAACCGGTCCTTGAATGCTGTTTTCTTGGCGGCGCGGATCAGCTGGTGGTGTTTCCGGGTGGCAAGTTTGAAGGAGGTCCTGTTGTCCGGTGTCGGTTCCCTTCTCCAGACTTTCTCGAGGGCTCGGCAGTTCTTCTTGGAGCTCTTGAGTTCGTCGGTGAACCATGGGGCTTTCTTGCTGCCGGGTCTGCTGGGCGGGGTCCTCAGTGGGGCGAGTTCGTCCGCGCAGTTGCTGATCCACTTCGTGAGGTTGTCGGCGGCCTGGCTGGGGTTCGCTGAGCTGGCAGGAGGGTGCTGGCTCAGGGAGGTGGCGAGCTGGTCTGCTGTGATCTTGTTCCAGCTTCTGCGGGCGGTCTGTTGCTGGTGGGTCGTTGTTTTCTTGAAGGTGAAGTGGACGCAGCTGTGGTCCGTCCATTGAAGCTCTGTGGTGTGGCTGAAGTTGATGTCCTTGCTGGATGAGAAGACAGCGTCGAGTGTGTGTCCGGCGAGGTGGGTGGGGGTGGACACCAGTTGCTTGAGTCCCAGGTTGGTGAGGTTGTCGAGCAGGGTGCTGGTGTTGCGGTCGTTGTTGTTCTCCAGATGGAAGTTGAGGTCTCCCAGGAGGATGTAGTCAGCGGAGGGGAGGGCATGTGGGCTGACGAAGTCGGCGATGTCCTCGCTGAATTGTGTGCGTGGTCCAGGGGGTCGGTAGATCAGGGTGCCTCTGAGGGTGGTGTTCGGGTTGGTGTGGATCTGGAAATGCAGGTGTTCGGCGGTGGTCAGGGAGTTGTCGGTGCTGGTCGTGAGACGGATGGTGCTCCTGTGGATGATGGCGATGCCTCCTCCCATCTGGTTGGCGTTTCGGTCCCTCCGGACGATCTTGTAGCCCTCTGGGATGGCGATGGCGATGTCGTGTGGTCAGATAACGGAAGTGAGTTTGTGGGTAGTGTGATGAAGAGTGTGTGTAAGGGCCTTGGAATTAATCAGAAATTCCATAGCGCCAATCATCCCCAGTCAGCTGGATTGGTTGAAGGGTACAACGGCACCCTCAAACTAAAGCTAGCGAAGATTCAGGCTACGACTGGTCTTTCGTGGCCTGACGCTTTACCTTTAGCATTACTGTCAACTAGGGCGACTGTACACTCCCGAGTAGGGCTTAGTCCCTATGAAATAGTGTTCGGCCGCCCTGCGAATGTGTGGGGGGTTCCTAGGCCAGGAATGTTCTCTGATCTTGAGTACCCAATGTTGATCGATTATCTTCATGACTTGACTGCTAAACTGAGGTTAATTCACCAACAGGTTCACGACGCGTTGCCGACGCAGACGGAGGGTCCAGGCCACCAGCTCCAGCCCGGAGATTGGGTGGTGACGAGAAATTTTTCACGCAAGAATAACCTGGACCCGAGGTTTACCGGACCCTACCAGGTGCTCCTGGCCACGAGGACTGCTGTTCGTCTCGAGGGACGCAAGAATTGGGTGCATGCCACCCATACCAAAAAGGTCCCTATCCCTTTGCCGACAGACCCGTGGGTAAGGAGAGGCATTGCATCAACTGAAACCGAAGGATTGCCGGCGTTCATACCTTTTAGCGACGCACAGCCTGTTGGAGAATCCTTAGCGCAACAGAAAGACACTGTTGAGCAATTATCATCAAAAGACTCAAGACCAGAACACTCAACTGATCAGCAGGACGCTGTCTCTTCAACGGATCCCTTGTTTGACAAGCAGACACGTCCTGGAAAAACCCGATACTTTTTGCGATCTTGCACTAAAGACTAATAAAAAGATCCTGCTTTTTTTGTATTGACAACTGCATTATCCCGTTTTCCGTGATCAGTTTTTGAACATTCATATTACTGTAATTATTTTGTACATATATTGAGCTTCATTCCTTATACTTTTGCTTTTACAGCTGAGAGACTTTGTTTTTGCATATATACATATTGTGCATTGAAGGCCGTAGGGCCGCGCGCGTACTTCCTTCTGGATAGTAGGTCTTGACGCTAGGTTAAAGGCCGTCGGTTCCTGGGAACTCCTAGGGATTGACTATTACTACACAGAACGAAGTGCGTCAAGAAACGTTGCGGACGGTCATAGGGAATGGCATTCTCGAAGCTGAATGATTTGGAGGGAGCTCAGGCTCACAGATTCAAGCTGCAGCAACTCAGTCGTACCAAATGTTTTATATTCCAACTGTTTGCGTTATTTTTGACTGCTTCTGCATTATTGGCGGGTGGGGTGTATTACACGATGTCTTACTTCTTACCTTCTGCTACACCTACTCCTACTCCTGACCCTAAACTTACCTCTACTGTTTCTCCTCATTCCTTTCATTCCTTTCATATGTTACCGGAACACGAGCAGGCTAGACGTGTAGAATTCCGCAACAATTCCTTTATTCAGCTCCTTCATCAGCATCAGTTAGTGGTTAATACTACTAATTGTTGGGTGTGTGGGTTGATGCCACATACTACGGATAAGGGAATTCCATATCTGGTGTTACCGTATAGTTCCCAAGGGTCAGCTCGAGCATTTCAAACAATGTTTCGAAGCGCACTGGGTTTCCACCCCATTCGAGAACCACGTTCCCCCTACTCTGGTCCTACCTCGTATCAAAAACCTTTGTCAATAGCAATAGAGGATTTAGATAGTGATATCTATGATCCCTCGCTTATTCCCGAAGAAGAGGTACAGGCTTATAGGGTCCTAAGTAGAGGTGAATATAGTGCGTTCACTAGCGAAAAGCAGCTTAAAAGCTCGCCTCCGATATGGGTCGTACCCCACACTGGTAATTTTTGTCTCATGGGTCGTGGCCGAAGATCGCAAGCCCGACTTGGAGCAAGTGCTTGCACTGAAAATTACATTCTGCCGATGTTCTCGTCCCCTGTGTTTCTGGCTGCCAAGGGTACATACTTTATCTGCTATGATCGTGCATATGCATGGTTGCCCGCTGACTTCATGGGCTCATGCTTCATTGCAAATCTGTTGCCTCCGACGTTCACTGTAGATGCCGATTATCATAAGACTAGAGTTGTGCGAGGCGTAATTAGCGAAGAGGATACTGCCGGTCAAGAGGCAGGAGACTTTTTCAAGGGTTTCCTCCCGTTTTGGGGACCTATGGTTAATAGTAGGAACCTGAGACAGTTGACTCGAGTGGTAGAATCGACAGCTAATATTACTGCCAGTGCCCTTGGTAATATCACCACTGAACTTCAGGCGGATAGACTTATGACGTTACAAAACCGTATGGTTTTAGATGTCATCTTAGCAGATCGAGGTGGGGTATGTAAGGTGATCCATTCGAGCTGCTGCATTTTCATTCCAGACAACGCTCCAACTGTCTATCAAGCCATCTCGAGGTTGCATAAGATCTCCGAATCCATACACGTGGATGTAGGGGATTGGACGCTACTTGGGTGGTTTTGGGGCCTGATGTCGACTTGGGGTTGGAAGATTCTGATGATCATCGGAGTCGTTGTAGTGTTCCTGTTCACGTGTTGCCTTTGTGTACAGTGTGGTCCTGCCTTATGTGGCCTCTGTGCTACAACGTGTATAAGACAACCACCTGTTACCAAGGGGACTCGGTTGGACAGAGCTATGCTACAGCAACATCTCGATGGTTTGATGAATATTGAATATGATTCCGACTAGTGCTTGCCTACATGAGGGCAAAAGGAGCGTCTGAGGTTCCGTGACAATTGTAAGTGGTGTTTTCGACTCGCACGAATATGGTCGAGTCTGGTATCTATGAACCGCAAATGACGAGTTTAGTAAGTGTGCGCAGTTTCGCTGTGCTAACTTAAACCGTTCGTTTGTTATGTGGGTTTTTCATCTGTACCCACGGGTTCCATCTTAGATACGGCATCCATTTTGTCTCTTGCCCTCAAGTAGCCAGCGAACGGACGTTGTCCGCTTCGCGACCCTGGGACTCCCAAGATATTTGCGGAAGACACATGTCCTTTGTAAGTGTCTTTATGACGAGGGGGATGCTACTGTAAAGCAGATGGTGCCGCTCGAGGCTCATCTTGCCGCACGGACTTATTGTCTCAGCCGTGCATCTCATTAGGCACGTCCCTTTGATGCCTGTATCTTGTGTTTCCCGATACCTCCCCTTTAACACCCTTTCCGATCTCCCCACTGTCTCCGCCTTCCTCTGCACCTGTCCTTGTTCCTATTTCGATTTGTTTTACTGCTGATTGGAATTCGCTAATGGTGGGAAGATGGGTTTTTACAGTTGGGAATCACCAAATGTTTCCGCACTTATGTTCCGGACCTCATGTGTATCAAAGTGACCAAAAGCGACCCCTCTGGGGGATAATGGTGGGAACCGGGTTGTAAACTTTTGTGTGCCATGTTGTCCTATGGGTAAAAACTGTATAAAAGGAGCGATCCACAGAACCAATTTGAAGCAGTCTCCCCGAACTACACTCGATGTACTTCCTGTGATTTCTGTGTTCCCTGCAGCAAATAAACCTTGAATCTTTGACGCCGAAGGAAGTGTCCCGTGTCTCTGTGATTCGTACGCCGGAGCAGGTTACCCACGAAGGTTTCAGGTGTTGTGCCCTGGCACCGCTGGGTCTTAAAGAACCCAGTCCTTCACATACCTCTAGGAATGACCTGAACTTTGCATCAGTGCACTTGGCTCTCACTAGACAAGGAGCAAGCTTCGCCTTCCTCCGGGTCACCCGTGGACTCTGAAAGCGAAAGCTGCCGTCACACGCCCTGTGTCTGCCCCAGATAATGTATATTCCTTCCAGACTATCGCCCTCCTTGGAGTTGGAAAGTCACGTAAAAGCTGCACGTTTAAAAAGATACACTCAGTGAGAAGATATGTTAATTGCAAACTGTGCTCCCTTTGAAGCCCCGCTTCTACCCGCTACATCCTGGATGTCATGCAGTTGTATTGAACGGTGTGTTGCTGTCCCCTGTAGATCGCTCTTTCATTGCTTGCTTAACTCACGCCCTGAAACCAATGACAGAAAATGAAACACACCCGTATTCCAAGGGTGCCGGAAAGAAAAAAGTCTCTGCAAAGGGATAAAAACTATTCTGATCCACAGGTGTGCTGGAAAGTTTCTCGCTCGTTTACTCAGGGAGAGCTGCACCAGGGGAAAAACTGGCATGAGTAAAGTTTGCAAAGCTGGAGTAAACCTTGAAATCTACAGTTTTCAATTAGCCCTCTTTACTGCTGTGATTAGGCGCCCGGTGCTGACAAAGATTATACAATTGGCGGTGTGGAATATCAATACAAACCTAATAACTGCACGTGCAGCCGAGCAGTGAGATATGCTGCGTAGTCTCTGTCTCTCGCATCTCTCACGGACCCCCTGCCCCAAAATGTCTTTTAATTCACCCTTCATTGCCCACCTCTCGTTCTTCCATTTCCTCTGTCTCCCCATGCTCTCCTCATGCTTTACATGAATTCCCTTCCCACCAGTGGCGCTCTCCTCCATACTCCTTTCCTCCCATTCACAGCATCTCTCCCTCTTCAGCCCGCACTCCTTCCTGTCAGTGGCGTCCTGTCCCCTCCTTACCACATATCCATCCCTTCACCTCTCTTTCGCCTTAGCCCGCTCCCTGCCCTCAGTCGAATCCTTTCATCTTCTGTTGTAAATAATACAGCAATAGTATTAAGCATTCACTGAAGACATGCTATTGTGTCTTTCTGCTAGTGTCCCGCTCGTAACTAAAATACGGCCAGACTCCATTTTGTTTTCTGGCGTCCATCTTGTGTACCATACATTGCCATGTGCTCGCCACGAGGCGAGTCCTACCTCACTGATTGTCACCCCTGAAGTTTGCCCAGCAACAGGCTATAAATAGTTCCTTGTGCGTCTGGCGCATGCTCAGTAGGAGTCACATCTGTCTCTAATCAGCTTAGATTGGAATGTGCATTTCGGCGGGTCTCAAGAACCGTTAACTCCACCCATGTATCGATCATGTTCAAGAAATGTCCATATATAGTTGTAAATTACGTTTTGAGTTGTATCCGCCTACTTATGAGCCCCTTCTTTGTGTATAAAAGGGGACTGTGTGTCTGAGTTCTTTGTGCTACCTTGTACAATACTGTAGAGTGTTGTGTGGGCTGTAGTACCACCTTTAAAGGTTTATTAAACTATGTCTTTGTATTTCCAGTTTCCGTGCCAATTTCTTTGTGTAGTCTGAGGACTCCGTGCACAGAAGGGCGAACCCTTTGCATTCACAGGCCGAGCTGAGGCCTGTATTCATCACTTCCTCATGACAACTCCTTCCCTCCTACTCTTCGTCTCTCTCCCTCTTCAACAAACCCCTTCCCTCCAGTTACTCCTCTCTCCCTCTTTGTCACATCGTCCCTCCCAGACCAGTCTGCCGCTCTCCTTCCTGATCTCACGCCCCTTCACTCCATGTCTCAGTGCACTACGATAAAAAACAAGCATTGGCATAGCCAATCGGTCTCGCTTCTGGGAACTTATAAGTATTTAATTATACAGCACAATATCCTTGGTGCAACAACATGAACTGTTGCATGGTTAAACACTTATAAGGTCCTAAAGGCGTGACCTATTGGCTATGCCAATGCTTGTTAAAGGTGAGACTCACTTCACCTTGATGTTAACCAATGAGAGGAAAACAACTGGCCCATGAGCACTAAATCTTGGCGATCTGAACTGGTGACATGGAGTCCGTGCGTACACAAACACCTTTCATTTATGACACTGCTGAACATATGCATGGAACCCCAAAGTGCTGCCCATGCCTTACACCTGATAAGTAGACTGCTAAAGAAAGGAAGGTTTAAAGCTGTGTATGCTCGGGGGGACCAATTACAGACTGGTTGCTGGTAACTCTAGGGAGTAACTTACTCTCTCGGAGGAAGCAAAACAGCATGCATCCTGCATCTCAGAGGACATATGTTTTCAAACTACAAACAATAATACGTTGTGCTCATCATTAGCAACCACTTGGCCATGGGAAATACTAGCAGAACTAATACCATTACTGGTGTTCCTAGAAAACAAAGATGCTCAAAGAAGCATGCTCCAGTGCTCTACTTCATACAATATTCAGATAAATTTAGCGACTCTTGCACTGGCCAATCCAACTAATTGTTAAATAAAAAGACATGAAAATTAATAAACTACCAAAAACTGGTGGGTAAAAAGGAGAGAGTTAAAGGTGTTACGCTAGTTATCAAGGTGAAAAGGGGAAGAACGAGAAATTATTTCTAGATGTCACTTTAATTGCAATGGAAGTGAAGTATTACCTTCAAATGATGGTAAACAGGAACTCTTTCTATACCATGCTCTCTTACATCTGGTCAGTGCTTTTAATGGGCTTAATGCAATTTGCACAGAATAAAAAATTCTGTTCATTGTTTAATAAGCATTTGGACTACATGCTTCATTTTCACACACTATTCTGATTTAACTCCTCATTACTGGCTTCCTACTATTATACAAAGATTAAAATGCAAAGATCAAGCGATCTATGCATGGAGTGGAACCCCTTCACACACCACAGCTGGTATCATCCAGTACACAGGTTCAGCCTTTCTCTCCTCTAAAGATTAGTCACTGAAGATGGCAGGGAAGGAGGGGAGGTTTCGGGCGTGAAGGGGTTCATGAGTAGTCTTATGATTAATAAAAGACCACTGCTCAAAGGTCAATATTCATCTGGTCTGCTGTTTATAACTAGATTAACACAAAAGTCTTCTCCTGAAATGTGACTGTCTGGGGACACATGCAAAAACAATCCATCTTCCAAGGTCCCTGGATGGTAAGCGGACACTGGTTCCATTAATCAAGAACACTGGTACCAGCTACTGTTTGTCTGGTTCTAGGTTCAGTAGCAGGAAGAATGAGCATGCTTAGTAGCCTGTGAGGGGTGAGATTAGGAGATGGTGTTAGTAGCCTTATTGCCCTCATGTCGTCAGTACTTAACCGCGGTCCCTTCATTAGCCGGCCCATAACTGCGGGCCTCTGTGACAGTCAATGACACTTAGTTTGTCACTCCTCAATTAAGCACAAAGTAAATGTTCTAGATACTAAAGGAATTAGAAATTCATTTTGCAACTGTAACCTTGCCACTGAGGGCTCCCCAACATGTACACAGTCTTGCTTTGAGAATCTGGAATTCCTTGCCACCCGAGATTAGATCCAATCCTTCCACTACTTCGTTAAAAAACTGGTCAAAAGACTACTAATGAACGAACGTTAACGCATTGATCATGCTCGTGTGCTTTGTTAATAACCAAAATCTTGAAGCATTTTCACTGATGTTCTAATATACGTCTTACCTTCTATTTGTTCTAGTCCTCGATAGCTCCTTTTACTGTATTAACTGTTGATTTTGCCTGTTTCCTTTTTGTTAAAATTCCTTGATTCACATCGCACCTCTTGGTTCTTTCTACTGTATGGTGTTTTACTCAGAGCGTTCTATGGCACCTCTGATACACCCTACTCTGTATTCCTGAATGTTTTCCCACAGGTTGCAACTTCACTTACCTTCTTCATGATTTTGTATACTTGCTGGCGCCAACTTTTTACAGTGCTCTGATACCCCTTTGGGTCTTGTTCGCGCTCTATAAAACTTTTCAAATAAATAAATAAAATATAGGACTAGCAAGTGCTCTATAGACACTGCCAACGTACCTAAAACTGAAGAGTCTGCCACATATTGAAAGTAGCGTACACAAGGAGATAATGGACGGAGCACTGAAACTTTCCAGAGACTCACCCCCAGTCATAGATCTGGGTTGAATCGATCATCGTTATTTAGCTCACTTCCCCACTCCAGTTCAGACCCAGCTATATGCAAATCAGTCTTGACCCTGTGCCTCATGGGAACAGTTCGGCCTGAACTGCCAAGCCAGGTCTACCCTGGACCGGAAACAAGCATCCTGACACCGGTTTTTGTATAACACTCCTCATCAGCCAGGCTAACTTGAATCCAGTGGCAAAGTGAGCAAGGGACCCACGTCTGGACATACCCTGCCAACTTAGGGCGAACAAAGCAAATACAGGAGTTGATTGACGGGGGGTTGAAACTTTTCAGACACTCACCCCCAGTCACAGACCTGGGTTGAATCCATAGTCCTTTAATTAAGTTTGCCAACCCAGTTCAGACCCAGCTATATGCAAATCAGTCTTGACATTGTGCCTCATAGGAACAGCCGGTAACACCCCTCATCAGCCAGGCTAGCTTGAATCCAGTGGCAAAGTGAGTAAATGACCCTCGTCTGGGCATGCCCTGCCCACTTAGGGCGAACAATGCAAACACATGGAGATGATGGACGGAGGGCTGAAACTTTTCCGACACTCACCCCCAGTTACAGATCTGGGTTGAATCCATCATCATTCTTTTTAAAAAATATATCTTTATTGGGTTTTTTCCAAAGTATATAAAGCCCCTCCCTTCCCCCCCAAGTCAGACAAGTTCCCCATCTATTTGGGGAGTTAGACATAACATCTAAATAATTATAGATTTCAAATAATATACAACTATAACAAATTACATTTTGCAGTATTTAGATCCCGCAGGTTATGGCTTTATGTTACAGAGAATTGCTTTGGGATTGGGACCACTCAATTGGAGGATTCCAGATTTTCAATCCCCTGGCCCTCCGTCTTCAGCCTTTTCTTTTATATATAGACATTTCCAAGTTAAATATAGCTAACAGTCTAGAAAACCATTGTTGAAAAGATAGTGGGTTAGGGTCTAACCAGGCAGAGGTGATACAGATTCTTAAGACCGCCATGGCGATAAATATTAGTTCATGTCCAGGGGATGGTTCTGCGAGATTAGTTGCCCCAAGCAAAATCGTTTCATTAGAGAGGACTATTCCGGTTTTTAGGATATCAGTTAAAAACCATTCAATGCTCAGTTTTAAGGAGGATAGGTTTGCACAGGAAGAAAATATGTGTACGCTATCCGCACTAGATAATGTACATCTAAAGCAGCATGTGCCCCTCCCACTCCCCCATTTAGCAATTCTCTCAGGGGTATGATACATAAAAAAAGCAGGTTTTATGAAACTGTGTTTGTAGTTTGGTTGACATAAGGATGGTTTGGGATAAATCATAGGCATAATTAAATTCTTCTGTGGTGATTGCTAATTTTCCCTGCCACTTCTGTGCTGTTTTCTCGAGATCGTTCGGAAGAAGGGATAACAAGTGAGAATACATCTCACCGATTGCAATTTTTTTGGTTTTTTTAACGTTTCTGCTGTCTGTATTTTATTAACTGAGGTATTTTCTCTAATTCTTCGTGTTAAGAAATCTCTAATTTGCAGATATTTAAAAAAGTCCCTCCACTCCAAGTGATATATTTCCCTCAAGGTTTCAAACTAGTGTAGCCATTCATTTGCGAAAAGACATCCAAAGTGTGTAATTCCAGTTGTAGCCCATCTCTCAATACAGGCTCCACTAAAGATTTCAGGGAGAACCGGGTTATTGCTTAGAGGAGAGTAGAGCGAGAGTCATCCTATGCCCAGTAATTTCCTCACAGCTTTCCACGCTTTAACCCCCCCCCCCCCCAGTATGGTCTTTAGACGGACCTTTTTGTGGTAGCTATCATAGAGAAATCGCAACCGATAGCCTTTGCTCTTATTACCTAATACCAGCTGATGGATTGATGGTTGGTCTTCCCCTGAGACTGTCTCATTATTATCTAATGGGTATCCGTGCTAACCGGGCCTCAGTGCTCATTCCTTAAATCCAACCACATGTTCAATGGTCTACCAATTGGCAAGGACTTTAGCACCCCTGTTAGCCCCTAGTACCACTGGCACCCCAGCCATGGGTACTAAAGAGGATCCCCAATGGCTTAAGCATGTATTCTGCCACGCTTAAGGATCCTCACACAATTAGCATGCAGACTGCCATTGCCGTCTGCCATTGCAGGCTGCATGAAATGGTGCAAACCATTCCAAAAACTTAACACTGCACACTTTCTGTGTGCCATACTAAAGTACACTGCATGTACTATAAGTAAGTCACCCCTACAACAAGCCCCAAGGCAGGGTGCATTATAATACATGCGAGGTCACATCTGTGATGCCTAGTTCCATTACTAAGCATTGCGAGTGATCAGGAATCCATCCTAAGTATATGCACTAGGCACTGGTCATTACGAGATATCCGGCTACATAATGGATCCACTGAAAATAATGGTGTTTGGTATCAAACACCTCGTCTTAATAAATCTGTACTGATGACAGTGCTAGATTTAGTATGACATGCACCCAGAGGGCACTTTAGAGGTGCACCCTGAATCCGACTGGTCTTTTAGAATGCTGGCTGACGGCTATCTTCCTGCCTGCCACCACAGACGAGTTTCTGACCCCTTGCAGGGGAGAGCTATCGCTCTCTGAGGTCAGAAACAATGCCTATCCATAGTAAGGTGATCACACCTCCTCCAACAGGATAGCTAGCAAATTTAGAATATCAAGACCAGAGGCTTCAAAGCCTCTGCTGTCTTTGACGTTGACCCTGGCTTCCCCCCAGACCTGAGAATGCCACCCCCTACCGTGGGGCCCACTTGACAACAAGGCAGGTGGGAAAATTAGTCAGGAGGCGTGTCACACCCCTAAGGTGGGTCACCTGAAGTGGACAGTCAAGGAAAGGTTTCACTATCTTGTTTTTGGTGAAACTAGGAACTCTGGGTCTGGATTATGTCAACTCTTCACAGGAAGTGGTCATATAGGCGGTGTAGTCACTCCGGAGCTAAGTAGCCTATTGACTACTACCCTATACTCCCCCTTAACACCCCTAAATTCACTTTTAGGGGCTTCCCTGACACCAGGAACTCAGATTTATCTACCTGGGAACAGAAGGACGACTAAGAAGAGCTGACAAAACTGTGGAAATGTTCCAAAATTAGTGCCAACCCCTGCCTGGCTGCTGCTGTCCTGACAATTGCAAAGACCCGACTCCTCTAGAAGCTGTGCATCCACTTAAAGCCCTGGAGGGCTCCCAGCACTTTGCCAACCCCTCAGCATCTCCACTGGAGTAGAGGAGCCATTTCCCTGCAGCCTCTGACCGCATTTGCCCGGGTCACCGTTTTGTCAACCATCTGGCCCACTGAGGGAGCAAATCACCAGGAGGAGGTCCTCGAGAGTCCAGGAGGTCATCCCATCGCTTCACCAAGTTTGAGACACTGAGCCTTCCCAGACCCTCTCTGGGAAGGCTCTGGGAACCAGAGCCCTTGCAGCAGCCAAGGCTTGTTAAGTGTCCAGCCCAGACATCAACACCGCCAAACCCGACCTACCGACAAGGGACATCAGCATCAATGAGGCTATCACCGGGAGTAGACATGCTGTTTTGTTTTCCCCCCTCTCCAGGTCGACCCCAAGAAGCCTCCAATAGAAGCGACCCACTAGACAAAACAACCCTGCAAACAAGCTCCACAGCCCGTGTCCAACTCAATCGACGGTGTTCCCTTGCCCCAGAGACCATCAAGAACGAGCCCCTATTTGGGTTCTGGTGGACTGCTCCTCCAGTCCCCACTTGCAGCCTTTTTTTGTTACAGGTATTCTCCATTGACTTTACCCCATAACGCTCAAGGCTACCATATTGAGCAGCACCTCTACACCCGGACACGCCAGGGCAGGTAAAACCAAACTGCTGGTGGTTCTATCGACCTTGGCTCCTAACCACCTTAAGTTCGAGATCAACTTTGATAATTGTTTGCAAGTATTGCTGTGCAGTTTATGTTTCTCCCATAGGATAATGATACAGCTTTAGAGGCTCATACCTCAAAACCCTTATTTCAGCATTTTTTAAAATAACTTTTAATTATATATGATTAACATATACCAGTTCAATTACAGAGTATTAGTAATAGTACGTAGCACACAGCACCGCCTACCTCATCTGACGGGATTATACAATCAATACAGTATTAGTATAGGTACATTCTAAACATTGTTCCATCCTCTTTATTCGCTAACATCCGTTGCCGATTCATCGGGCGGTGGATCACATATATTGCCTCTGAACACATTCCATTTTTCCCAGACCCGCCTCCACTTCCTAGGGCACTCTCTCTGTGTGTATACCTCCTTTTCCGCCACCAAAGCGTTGTCCATGTCTCCACACCATTATTGATATGTTGGGGTAGTGTGTGTTCCCCAGAGTCTGGCAATGTTACACTTGGCTAACATCATGCCCAGCGTCGCCCAGTCTTGGGCTGCGTGATTTAAGTCAGTTGGTTCCTAAATGTTGAGGAGACACCTATTTGGCTCTGGTGATACGGTGACCCCGCTAACTGGTGTAAGCGCTCGTATTATAGTGCCCCAGTATGTCGCAATCTCCGGGCATTCCCAGATTGTGTATTTCTGCATTTTTTTACTATTTTTCTGTAAAAACGATAACTCCAAAAGTACTTACCTGATTCCGATGATCTTGGGGTCTAAATTAATTAAACAAATTAAATAAAATCGGTGTTATTTTTTTAATTGCTCTTGAATTTCTTCTTGAGTGTGAGTCTCATTTATTGACTCTGTGTGTACAACAAATGCTCAACATTCCCCTATCATAAGCCTAAGCTGCTCGACCACACTACCACAAATAGAGCACTTGAGATTTTTTAAGAAACTCCATGTAAATCCATAAAGATCGTCTTGACCATTTGCAAGGTGTACCCCTACATTAGTACACTGCATAAATAGCCAGCTTCCTAGAGATGGTCATTGAGATGGTCTCGCTCACCCTTCCTCCCCTACTTCGGCCTTTTCGCTTCCCTCTTCTTTGTCTCACTTGTACAGAATATATGTTAAGTAGAGCAATAATAAAAACTAAATTTACACAGCTTCAGCACTCCTTCACAAACCAACAAGATTAAGGGTCTGATTACGATCTTGGAGGATGGGATACTCAGTCACAAATGTGACGGATATCCTGCCAGCCATATTACAATTTCCATAGGATATAATGAATTGTGTAATTTGGCGGATGGGATATCCATGACATTTGTGACGGAGTAACCCGGTCCGACAAGATTGTAATCAGGCCCGAAGTCTTTTGTCATTCTGTATTATCAGCGGGCTGCAAGAGTTATCAACCGGCTTCCTGCGTATTATTTTGTAAGTACTGAAACACTAACTACAATCCCGTAGACTGCCCATCGAAAGTTCACTGTTGAGAAGTCATGGTGCATACTGAAGGAAGTGGAGAACTAGATGGATGCTGACATCTGTCAAGCAATAGGCTCCACTACCTTCTCCTGCCTCCCAGGAGCTCCACAGTAGCAAAGAATGTGGGGGAACTATGATGGCTCCTTTTCTCAGCTAGTGTCTAACCAATCTGTGACAAGGAGAGACCTCTGTTGCCTTCTGCAGCACCTCTGCCCAAGCTGCCAAGTCAAGTGGCTGCTCTCTACTCTGTTCTAGGGGGAAGCGAGGGAATAACATTTCCAGGGTGTGAAACGACAAAGCTAGAGGAAGGTGGGGTTGAGTGGTAAGACACTAGGTCATTTTCAGACATTTAAATGGAAGGCGATAAAAGAAAGTCTCAAGGGAGGTCAGACCAAGTGGAAGGGTGCATGTAATTATTTATTCTGAGAGGTAGCAAGGACAGCGATGGCTGGGTATTATTGGCAAGAGACTAATTTTGTAAAAGTCTCTCATGCATGCTATCCCAACTGGTCAACGACATCATCAACGACATCATCTTGCAGAGGGAGAAATGAAGGGGGAAAACATTCACGTGGAGAAGCGTGGCTCAATGGTTAGAGCGGCAGACCCTGATGCAGAGGTCTGGCCCGGGACCAGGGTTCAATTCCCGCCCCGGCGGCTCTTGGACTCAATCTCCCCGGACCTGATAATTCTCGCCTCGGTGCCTAGTCTAATCATGGGTCCCACTCTGTGACTCTGGGCAATAGCTTGCTTAATCTCCACAACGGCCTCAGCAGCTCTTGGATGCCTGGCTTCACCTTGGGGGTGCCCAGGAGTGGCCATCTCACAGGAAAGCCAGGAAGGGTTCCACAGCGGTATGAATACAGCGCTACAAGACCTCAGGGTAGAAGTGCACTATATAAATACAAACACATTTACTACAATTGTACACAGGTTTTCCACCTTCAGACTCTTGCTGTCTATGGTGTTACTTTGAATCCTTCGGTGAATAACAAGCCAGTTAATTCTTACAGATCTACAGCTCCATGTTTTTTAAAGACTAACTTCCAGATAGCTTTATTAGACAGCAGTGTATCCTAGTGATGTCTGTCCTGCGATCTTTGGTTTTCAGGAGAAATGCAACTAAGGGCAAAGTATGCAAGAAAAACTCCTAAAAGAAAACGTGTGAAACTAATGATGCATCTTTTCTTTAAGAGTATAGCAGTATTTTATGTACTAACAAGGTGCTGGTATATGCCACCTTCTGGGAGAGGGTAGAAGTCAAGTAAAGGTGCATACTGCTTTGTGTTACAATTGCTGAAACATTTTCTTCACATACTTTTTAAAAGTATTTACCCTTGTATTTTTGGCTGGCTAGATTTGATGTAAATTGTGACAATTGCATTAGCAGAGATATGGTTCAAAGATGTAAATTGTGACTGAAAGCACTTCGACCATCCTATGACTTTATTTAGTTTATCGGTAGGAGTACATTAGGTAAAGACATTATCTCCCAGAGCTAGACACATTGAAAGGTGAGGTGTCCTTTGACAGGCAGAAAACAGAATCTCACTCACCTCGATCACGAAAGATGGAGGATTCTGCCAAAGGAGGGAGTCAGGCAAAGGAGGGAGTCAGGCAGTTATTAAAAACAGGAAACTTCATATTTATGCTAGGAACTTAGTGTTTCCCTACACTGCATGTGATAGAACTGTGAGGGGGTAAAATTAACTAACACCATTTTAAAACTGAAACAAGTTCTTCAAGAGTCAAACGCAACACACCCCTTCAGCAAGCTAACAGTATTTCTTAATCTAAACAGAGAATTTATTCGAAAAACAAATTAAATTAACTGAATACCAAACTAAATAAATTAGGTTCAAAATCAGGTTGAGTTTAGTTGATGGAGTCAAAGATTGTAGACCTTGATTTGGTATACAACTCAAGCTTTTGCTACAAATCTTGCATTTGAATACATACAATTGCAATAATGATAGTGAATAGCTTTCTTACAGGTCTAACATCTCCACATGAGTTGGTGAACTGTCGAGCTAGGCCAAAATCGAGCATGTAACACTTCCGACACGTGCTTGGAAACCGACCCATCGCAAAGTTGGACTAGAAGACAAGAAAAATGCATATAAATACAAATGAATCATCTGTTTTATGGCTAAATATTAAGTACTTCATTTCAGTAGATGTGGCTACGGTCACAATGTTTAAATTTGCTAAGACAGTGTTTTTACAAAACTTTAGAACAATTTCCTTTACCCTCTGATTTTTAGAAAATTATCAAATATACTGAGTATGCCACAACAATGCATAGAAAACAACAAGCTAATTCCCTTCAGTAATGCTGTTTTTGGGGGATACTCTATCTAACCAAACATGGCTCTCCTTTAGAATATCCCAAGGGGCCAGACTGCATCCCTAAAATAATTCTGCATAGTCCAGCATGCAGGTAGGTGGTGTTGTAAGGCATTACTTCAACTCCACCCCAGACTCCACCCCACCCCAGAAGAGAAGACTGGAGCAACATATAAGCGCCAACCAAGCATATTGATGCCAGTTTGCGCTCTTGGACGCGGAGCAAAAAACGCATTTTCTGTGCCAGTGTGCAATTCTCTAATTCTGAAAAGACTCCATTCCATGATAGGGGAAGGCGGGAGAGGAGTGAGGAAGCATTGTTACCCAGGGTAAGTAACCTATTCTTCTGCTAGATATCTTGAACTGCAGATTCCTCATCTTTAGCATAAATACCAAAGCAGGTAGATAAAGGGCCATATGTATCAAGATACCCATTTGCAATTCCCAAATAGCGATTTTTAAGAAATCGCTATTTGAAAATCGCAAATGGGTATGTATGTACAAAATCGATTTATTTTTTGCGATTACTTGAAATTCCTTAATTGCGATTAACAAATTGCGAATCGCAATTAAGGAATACTTTCCCATTAATTTCTATGGGCCAGGAGGCCCATAGAAATAATTGGGAAGTTATTCTCAATTTGCGATTCGCAATTTGCTAATCGCAATTTGAGATTAATTTCAAGGGTGCAGGGGTGTCCAAAGGACACCTTGTTGCACCCCTGAAATATGCATGGGTGCACATGTGGCGCACCTACATGCCCTGAGGGCATGTATGTGCGTCACACGGCACTTTGAAAAATGCAAAAATATGCATCTGTCAAGGAATTCGCAACTTACCACGAACTAGAAGTTGGTGGTAATTTGCGATTTCTTAAGGGCATTTTGCTTATTTTTTTGGCTACATACAGTGCATCTCAGGAATCGCAAAATTTACGATTCCTTAAATGCAATTGCAAAATAAGGAATCGCAAATTTTGTGATTCCTTATTTTGCACTACATTTTGCTTAATACATTCCATTTAGCAAATTCGCATTGCGAATTTCGGCCTTTGCGAATGCGAATTTGCTTGATACATATGGCCCAAAGTACCTAAGGCCAGACCAAGACTACATTTTCTTTATTTTTGCGGAATCATCATGCCTGCCAGAGGTAGTCTATCCTTATCTGTTTAAGAACCTGTGAAAGTGTCAAGTTATTCAGACAATGAGATTGATAAGATACCTGATGCGCAGACAATGACCTCAACACGACACCCGATGCGACATCAGTCTTGGACAAGTACCTTGTTATCTCTATCTCAAGGTCAGATAATAATGACACACAGTGTATTCTGAATCGACATGTTTTTACCTTATATGTTTATAAGAATATGTCTAAAACTAGCATGTTGATGCACATAGGTTGTGTCAGACATTCTTAAAGTTATGTCAGAAATTCGATCTAAGATAAAATATACTATAAAAGGCCTGTCAATTGACCACTAGTCAGGCGAGGCCCTTCGCCCTAAGTTATCGCCCAACATTACTACCAGAAGATCTTCAGATTACTGTGATGCTGCTGCATCCCGTTCTCCAGAGAAAGCGGATACTAAGCCAAGTCTGAGAGGAAAGGGGCGTGGCTTCGCGGCGTAACATCATGGCCGCCTGAGAGGGTTTCACTGAGGCCCCCTTTCCTGCCCAGTCAATCTGCCACATTTATCCCAACCTTCAGGTGCCTGATCCGCACACCGGATGAGAAGCGGTGCACTTAGCTGCAATCCTGCTGCCTGGAAGAAGTCGGGACCTCTAGTTGGTGCGCTCGCTGCCGTGGACGCCGAGCTTGCCGGTGGACCCCACTCCCCCATCACCGGGGGGGCCGCAAAACATTCGAAACAGAGTTCCCCAGCAGCCAGCCCACTCTCGGAGACGCCGCAAATTTGCGCTCCACCCCGCTGCCTGACAACAGCCCATCAGACCTGCTGGGTCGGGCCGGACCCCGGTGCTTGGATCTAAGAGTTTCACCGTGGCTGCCTGCTGAGAGGTGCTTTTGTGCACCAAAGCGGAGGTGGTACATGGCCCTGCAGTCCAGTGCCAGTGGATACGGGTGGGATTGTGCACACATCGCCTGGGACTCCCACCCCGCATTGCATATCAAGACCCAGGGCAAGTACGCCCACTGCAATGAGACCAAATTGCGCCGCCATGCTCCCCATATGACATCCTGGAGAGGCCGCTAGCCTCCAGCACTGAACTGTTGATACTGTGTGCAGCCCCGGATCCTGGAAGACTACCAGCTCGCGCTCTTCCCAACCACTCTACCTTTATCCACTGGTCCTAAATCGAATGGACACTTGCCCACACCGTGAAGAGACCCAGGAGGGGCCTATAAATGTGAGTAAGGAGCGGGCGCTCTTGTATCATCACGCTTTCATCGTACCCTCCACTGGCTTGCAACCCACACATCAGGCGCCCCTACCGCAAAGTGGCCTTTGCTCGTGGTCCCGCGTTTGCACCCCGGCGCGACAGACCTGAATCCGGTAGACCTACCAAGCAGTGCGCAGTTGGTCTGAGGTGCGGACAAAGCCCCAATCATGTCTATTGCAAATGGTACAAAAACATCCCAGCAAAGTAGGCTTGACCGCTACACCTGTCCAAAGGCGGGCCTGTCCGAGAGGAGGGAAACTGGCAAAAAACAACAGGGTGGGGCAGAAGATGATCCTTCAGAGCCCACAATGAAGGACTTAATGGCAGCTATCACTGGAGTGCGAGCATCCATAGACACCCTATCCTCTGAAGTGACACTGAATAGGGCTGACCTCAAGAAATACAGGGAAAAAGTCAAGCAGCTGGAACTCACCACCACCAGCCTCGTGAAATACACCTCACAGCTACAGACGGACATCAGGGATTGTCACAGAACACAAGCTGGACAATTATGAGGGACTCTCGATACATAATAACATCCGCATTCTTAGAGTGGCAGAGAGATCAGAGGGTC
The DNA here is from genome assembly GCF_964263255.1 of Lissotriton vulgaris. NCBI lineage: Eukaryota > Metazoa > Chordata > Amphibia > Caudata > Salamandridae > Lissotriton > Lissotriton vulgaris. The sequence continues at coordinate 81,587,858 of NC_141697.1, forward strand.
CCGCCACCGACCTGTTTATCGAAGAACTGATCACGACGAAGTTGCAACCAAAGGGCCTGTCCAAGCTGTTTATTGTTGAAAGAGCACACAGCGTGCCTGGGGGTCGCCCAAAACTAGGAGCCCCCCATCCGATACTGGCCCGGCTGCTAAATTATAGAGACAGAGACATAGTTCTGCAGGCTGCCAGGGTTGCTCCTCCGCTCAAAATAGGCAACTCAGAAATCGCCTTCTTTCCCGACTTTACCCAAGCAGTACAGATGCGTCGACGCTCATTCATTGATGTCAAACAAAGGCTACTTGAAAAATGTCTTAAATACCCCATGCTCTTCCATGCGCATCTACGAGTCGAGGCTGATGGGAAAACTCGCTTCTTCGACCTACCAGAAGTGGCATCTGACTGGCTGGACAGCTGGAAGAATTCACCGGAACGGAGCCCCAGCGACCATTGAAGCAGACAATCTGTCTTCATCGGACGGAATCTTGATCACTCCATACCGCCTGTTCTTTCATACGTTGAGCATCACTCACGGTCTCTTGACACTTGAAGACATCGGACTGTAAGCCAATGTTTTGAAGTACTTGTTAGTCTATATTTCCGACTCACTACTAGAAAATGCATCTGTAATTTGTAATGATAGGAAAGGGGGCCATCGGGGCGCTAAGGCCTCCCCCCCACATTCTCCTTTCAGTAAATTGTGGGGCGACAGGCACTTTGCATTTGAGTATCATGGGCAGTTCTGAGCCCAGAGTGCAGGAGAGCAGGATGGGGGGTTGTTGGGAGGGATTGTTGTTTTTTCTTGTTTACTGTTTTTTGCGTTATCTCGATGGTACAGTCCCTGTTTGTATAAACGAAAGCTGCAACGCTCAACGTACATGTCAATGGGAGTACAATGGATTAAAGAAGTTAAAATCTTAAGTTGGACTGTTAACGGGTTGGGGGACAAAATTAAGAGATCTGTGGTATTGCAATATATTAGGAGACTACCACCGGACATTGTGTTGCTACAAGAAACTCATCTCATAGGTAACACCTGCAAGGCTATGCATAGATGGGGCTACTCAATGGTAGCGCACGCCGGTTTGGCGTCTAACTATAGAGGGGTGAGCATCATGCAAAAAAAGTCATTCCCTTTATCACTTGCATCCACCTATGTGAATGACCGTGGCAGATATGTCGGAATCACAGGCACTTGGGAGGGTCGAACCAATACCTTCATGTCGATATATACACACCCAGGGTTGCAAGCCTAAATATTTGCTGACCTAAGTGCTGTGCTGCTAGCGCTTCCGGATGGGCACTTTGTGCTCGACGGTGACTTCAACTCTATAATATCGGGCTCATTAGACAGACACTCCCCTCGCACAATCCCCCACACTGCACACTCCTTTTCCAGCTTCTTGGAGGCAATGGGGTTAGTGGACGGATGGAGAACATACAATCCTGACAAGATCCAGCACACTTTTCACTCCAGGGCACACAATAGCCTCTCCCGTCTGGACTATATAGTTGTCCCAGCTCCACAGGTTACAGATGTCCATGAGATCTGTCATCTGGCCAGGGGTATTTCCGACCACTCCCCCCTATGGGTTCACATAGTCCTGGACCACACACAAGTAGGACGCGTTGCCCCAATCAATCCCTGGTACCTCAAAAACCTCGAAAATTCGCAAATACCTAAGTAAATCCATTGACAAGTACTTTCTGGAGAACGAGCACACCATTGATTCCCTGCAAATACTATGGAAAGCTTTTAAAACGGTTGTTCGGGCCAAGCCCTCTCCCTAATAGCGGGATCAAAAAAAGACAAAACAAGGGACATTTCTGAGGTAGAACATGAAGGTTTATCGTCTTGAAAAAGACGTGAATTCCTATCCATCACCTGAAGCTCTTCACACACTCTGTCTCCACCAGGACGAATACCGGGCACTGGTCACCGACTGTGCCAAAACAATGGGAGAGGACAGGCTGGGCCGACTATGACTGAGGGGACAAGGCTGGGAAACTGATCGCCTGGCTGGATAAAAAAAGAACACGCTAGTGGGCTTGTTCAATAACTTAGAGGCATTGACTTGTACCTCATTACAGACCCCCAAGTCATAGTTAACCAGTTTGCAACACACTTTCACACGGCCTATAGCTCAGTAGCGCCATACACTGAGGCGGACTCCTCGGAACTCCTGCAAGATATTTCCCTCCCAACGCTCTCGGACGCTGACCGAGCATTCATGGACAGTGCCCTCACCACTGACGAAATAGCGATCGCAATCCGAGCACTTCACTCGGGTAAGGCCCTTGGCCCAAACGGCATCCCGATCGAGCTTTATACGGTCCGTACGGACTATTTAGCCCCATATTTAAAATCCATGTTTGAAGACAGCCTTGAGTAGGGATCGTTGCCCCTAGATCAGAGAATCGCAACAATTGTCACAATTCACAAAGATGGGAAACCCAAAACCGCCGTATTTCATTGCTTAATGCAGAACCTAAAATCCTAGCCAAAGTACTCACCAATAGGCTGATTAAGGTAATAGGGGACTTAGTACACCCTGATCAATCAGGGTTTATGCCAAAGAGGAACACTGCTCTAAATCTGGGTAGAGTGCATGGGGTCTTGGGTAGGGTACCGACCACACGGGAAGATGCAATTATAGTTTGCCTAGATGCCACTATGGCATTTGACACGCTTGAGTGGCCTTACCTTTTCGCCGTGCTCACGAAATTGGGATTTTGTCTGAGTTTCAGCCGGTGGGTGCGTTTATTATATAGGACATCTATGGCTCAAGTAGTCATAAATAACAAAATATCTCAGACTTTCACACTTAGCCGAGGGACCCGTCAGGGATGCCCCCTCTCTCCCTTACTATTCGCTTTGGCCCTCTAACCCCTTGCAGCATGGATCCGTAGAGACATGATGATCCGTGGAATGCGATGATCTTTATATGCGGACAACATCCTCTTACACCTCACGTCCCCCAAAAGGTCCCTCGTTGCAGTATTTGACATCCTAGCCTTTTTTGCCAGATACTCCGGGTTTCGTATCAACTGGCAAAAATCGCTTCTATATGTCCTCTGTGGAGGTCCTTCTCTGCTACCTTGAAACTGCCCCATACCAATAGTCTCAGAAGGTTTCAAATACCTAGGCATATTCGTTTCTCTTGATCACTCACTCCGGTATGCCCATAGCCTTGTTCCCCCACTGCAAAGACTCAAACGTAACATCACAAACTGGAAATCACTTCCGCTCTCTCTATTGGGCAAGGCGGCCCATTTCAAAATGATGTCCCTACCCCTTTATTTATTTATTTATTTATTTATTTGCATACTTATAACGCGCTGGGAATCGACTCCCTGAGGAGTATCTCCGCGCCTTTTTAGCAGCATCTGAGACCAAGGCCTGCTCTAACAATATTAAGTGAAGACTTAGTGGGATTAATAGTTGAACAAGAAAGTTTTTAATTTTTTCCTAAAAGGAAAGTGTTCCTTACAAGTTCTGATGTCATAAGGAAGATCGTTCCAAAACTTTGGTCCAGCTACAGACAGAGCCCTTCCACCTTGTCTGGTCTTACAAAACCTGGGGACACATAACAGCTCTTGATTACCAGATCTCAGAGTTCTAGCAGGGATGTAAGGGACAAATTTTTTTGTTAGATAGTCAGGACCTTTACCAATGAGACATTTATGGATGATGCAGCACGTTTTAAACAAGACTCTCTGTTTCACAGTGAGCCAATGTAGTTGATTCAGTAATGGTTTCGAGGGTGTACGTGCTGGGGCATTCAAAACCAAGCGTGCTGCCGTGTTCTGCACAACTTGGAGTTTATTAATGATGCCCTCATTGGCGGCTAACAGCAGCCCGTTACAGTAGTCCAGTCTGCTCAACACAAGTGACTGAACTAGCGTTTTCCTGGTGGAATCAGGTAACAGGGGGAAAACCCTTCGGAGAAGACCAATCACATGGAAACAGGAGCCTACCACTTGATTGGTATGATGTTTAAAAGCGAGCTCCTGATCCAGTTTGACCCCGAGATCTTTTACCACCTCTTTGGGTACGGGGACTGGGCCAAGGTCTTGAGGCCACCAGTCGGGAGTCCACAATCTTTTGGCCTCTCCAAAAAGCATTACCTCAGTCTTTGAGACGTTACACTGAAGGAAATTTGCTGCCATCCATTGGGCCACCTCTTTCATCCCCTGGGCAAAGGAGCTGCGTACCTCAGGAGTCATGATTTTAAAGGGGAAGAGGAGTTGAGTATCGTCTGCATACGATACAGGAATAAATCCGTGGGATCTCATGATGTTAGCCAGGGGTGCCACGTAGATGTTAAAAAGTGTAGGGCTCAAGCAGGAGCCCTGTGGCACCCCCTTAGAGATCTCCACCTCCTCTGACTGGTACAGACCCAGTGTGACTCTCTGAGTACGCTTGATAAAAAAGCTCCTTAGCCAGGCCAACGCCTTGCCACCCAGCCCGATGTTAATGAGTCTGGAGGTCATGATATCATGTGACACAGTGTCAAACGCCGCTGACAGATCTAAAAGCACCAGGATAACGGAATAACCCTTATCCTGTAGCATATGGAGATCGTCAGCGACGGACAGCAAGGCGGTCTCAGTACTATGCCTGGGTCTGAACCCCGATTGTGAAGGGTCAAGTCCTCCTGCACTTTCTATATATTTGGATAAGTGCCGATTTACAAACTTTTCGGCGAGCTTCCCTAAAAAAGGGAGGAGTGAGATAGGTCTCAGGTTTGTGAGGTCGGTCCAGGGAATGGAATTATTTTTGCGTAGGGGTCTGACCAAAGCTTGCTTCCAGCCTAGGGGGACTTCCCCCGTGCTCAGAGAAAGGTTAAGTACCTGCTGAATACTTACACCCAGCTCCTCAGTGAGAAGAGTCATAACCCGTGCTGGTATAATATCCGAGGGGCACCCGCTCTTAGTTTGGGTGATAAGAGTGGTTATCTCCTCCAATGATATAGGTGGAAAGGCTTCAAGCTTACAGGTCGTATTTCCTATTGGGCCAATATGGGGCTGGACCAAGCTATCAGCATTGCTCATGGAATTCGAGGTGGATTTGGTGGCTAAGATCTTCGTATAAATGCCATCTATTTTTTTGACAAAAAACTGAGAGATATTATTGCACAATTCCTGAGACTCAATTCCATCCGTTTCGCAAGCCGAGGGTTTTATAAAGGTTTGCAAGATCTGGTAGAGTACTTTAGGATTTTTTCCGGCTGCTGACAATTGGGTTGCAATATGATGTTTCCGTGCAGCCCGAATAGCTTTATGGTAAGCTTTTAATGAGGTCCTGTGTGATTCTTTGTCCTCTGCCTTATGAGTGGCCCTCCAACGTTTTTCTGACTTCCTAGCAGTTAGCTTTAACTGTCTAAGATCGTCAGTGAACCAGACCTCTTGTTTAGAAATAGGCCGTGGTTTAAATTTTCTCAAGGGAGCAACCTGGTTAATAGTCAGTGTTAAGGCTTCATTGAATTTGACTAATGCGGAGGAAACATCATCTCCACATTCATCCCAGTTGGGCTCTGTATATTTACTCCTGAAACCCTCAGCAGTCAGTTTGTTCCAGGGTCTTCTGACTTCTGCCATCGTCCTCTGGATGCCCTTTACCTTATAGTTAAGGCGGGTGTAAAATTCAATGATGGCATGATCAGTCCAGTCCACTAAAGTGGGAGGCAGACATTTAATAGAGGTGTAGTTGCATAGCACAAGATCTAGGGTGTGTCCGGCAGTGTGTGTGGGTCCCTGATTCATTTGGTTGAGGCCAAGCGAGGCTAGATCGGTCAAGAGTGTCTGTGCTTCAACACATGTGGCTATTTCGCTATGGACATTGAAGTCCCCTACCACAGTAAAATCGGAATTGCATCGTATGTGGGGGGCCAACACTTCCACCAGTTGAGTGGAAAAATTCCCAAGGGGGCCTGGAGGTCGATAGACCAGTGCACCTTTCCTGGTGTACTTAGTATTTGGGTTGATGGTAAAAATCAGGAGCTCCATTTGCGGGTTACACACCGTTTCAATGACCACCACCTCTATTTCTTGTTTGAAAATAATGGCCAGCCCACCACCAGTTTTAATGGGGCGGTCCATCCTCACTATTTTGTATCCCAGCGGCACCCCCATAGTGATGGCTGGAACAGTGTGGGGTTTTAGCCACGTTTCAGTCAAGAAACAAAGATGTGGGCCCTCAGAGGTGATGAGATCCCAGATCTGAGTTGCATGAGACACTAGTGAGCGAACATTACAGAGAAGGTTCTTACAAATCAGAGAAGAATCATTAGCAGGGCATGGATGTTGTATAGGGACGGAGGTAGGGTGCAAAGGGGATATAACAGCGTTGCGACTAAATTGTGTGTGACATATATTGCAAGAAAAAGGTCCCTCCACACATATCTCCGCCCTATGGGGACACAGAGTGGTAACATACCTGCCCACGTCCCGCAATGTCTGGCTAGAATACGTGTATACAGGTTGATGGAGAGGCTCCGAGAGGGTGATGGAGCCCGTCATAGCCACCAGCCCCTAGCCACGTCCTGCCGCGGACGGGCGCAGACGGGCTAGTCTTTGGCTCGTCTTAGGCGCAGGATTAGGCGCCACACTGCGCGTCAACACTGCGCGTTGAGACGCCGAGGTGCTTTATATCCCTCGAGTTAGGGGAGAGCTGGAGCGCTAACCGCTCGCTTCCCAGGAAGTTCCTGCCTCTGTCTCTGCTCCGCCTACCCCACCCGTGATTGGCTGAGGGTCTGGGAGGGCGTGCAGGCACAGGTCAAACAGCAAGTGCGTGTAAGTATGCGGACCAATTTTACAACTAAATCATGCAAGTGCCACACTACAACAGAGTGCCACACATGCAACAGAATATTTTGCCCCTTTTTAAAACACACAAATCAGTGACACAATTAAAATACTGCACGAGCTCACAGGAGCCGGTTTTGAGCGAAATTAAAACAAGAGGAGCAGAATGCTCGCAGATGGCGCCAAAACGGAGTCAGGGAAAGCTGCCACCGTCCCCCTTACCGCAAAGTCGGCCTCCGCCTCGCTGACTTTATATCCCTCGAGTTAGGGGAGAGCTGGAGCGCTAACCGCTCGCTTCCCAGGAAGTTCCTGCCTCTGTCTCTGCTCCGCCTACCCCACCCGTGATTGGCTGAGGGTCTGGGAGGGCGTGCAGGCACAGGTCAAACAGCAAGTGCGTGTAAGTATGCGGACCAATTTTACAACTAAATCATGCAAGTGCCACACTACAACAGAGTGCCACACATGCAACAGAATATTTTGCCCCTTTTTAAAACACACAAATCAGTGACACAATTAAAATACTGCACGAGCTCACAGGAGCCGGTTTTGAGCGAAATTAAAACAAGAGGAGCAGAATGCTCGCAGATGGCGCCAAAACGGAGTCAGGGAAAGCTGCCACCGTCCCCCTTACCGCAAAGTCGGCCTCCGCCTCGCTGACTTTATATCCCTCGAGTTAGGGGAGAGCTGGAGCGCTAACCGCTCGCTTCCCAGGAAGTTCCTGCCTCTGTCTCTGCTCCGCCTACCCCACCCGTGATTGGCTGAGGGTCTGGGAGGGCGTGCAGGCACAGGTCAAACAGCAAGTGCGTGTAAGTATGCGGACCAATTTTACAACTAAATCATGCAAGTGCCACACTACAACAGAGTGCCACACATGCAACAGAATATTTTGCCCCTTTTTAAAACACACAAATCAGTGACACAATTAAAATACTGCACGAGCTCACAGGAGCCGGTTTTGAGCGAAATTAAAACAAGAGGAGCAGAATGCTCGCAGATGGCGCCAAAACGGAGTCAGGGAAAGCTGCCACCGTCCCCCTTACCGCAAAGTCGGCCTCCGCCTCGCTGACTTTATATCCCTCGAGTTAGGGGAGAGCTGGAGCGCTCCTTCCTTTATCTTCTACAGAACTCGGCCGACCCTGTCCCAAACTCATATTTTAAAGAAATAGAAGGGCTCCAACGAGACCTCCTCTGGAGCGGGAGGCCGCGTATTGCTTTGCAAAAACTCACACTCAGCTGGTACAACGGCGGTATCAGATTGCCCAACATAAAAAAATACTACTCTGCAGCACATCTTAGAGCGATAAATCACGGCACCTACGCTCGGCCCGACGACCCAGGATTCAATATGGACAGATGGATTCTTCCAAACGGGGCATACACCCGAGCACTTTACTCCAAACCAGACAGGTACCCACTTACTGGTCCTACCAGCCACAAAGTTAAAATCTGACACTCAACAACCAAATCGCTAGGCTGGAACAATAGCTTGACTCTTGCCACACCTTTGTGGGACTCACAAAAGCTAGGAGACTTGGGAAACTCCAAAGGCTTTGACAAATGGGACTTCATTGGTATTTCTCACATTAGGGACCTTTGTGACAAAGAGGGCGTGAAGCCTTTTGACACCCTCTAACGCCAGTATGCACTGGGAGACTTGGAGCGTTTTCGATACCTGAAAGTCTGACATGCATTGCAAGCAGTGTTGCCCCGTGACTCCTCCCCACCACATTTCTCCCCACTGGAAGACAGGCTACTAGATGGCCATTTACCTGAAAAAGCTATCTCCCTAACTTACCGAAAACTCTTAACATGGAAGACCCCCTGCTGTCACTACGAGAAAAATGGGCTGGAAATGGCATCAAATTAGATGATGAAAACTAGGAAACGGCGGTCTCTTCCCCCAAAACTGTCACTATCCCGGCGCGTCTCCGCCTGGTGCAGCTAAAGATCCTACACAGAATTTACATCGCAGGTCCCCAATTGACACACATGGGCGGTCCGGCAGATGGGTCTTGTAGTAGGGGATGCACCGAACTGTGCACGTTCATGCACATAAAATGGCAATGCGAACCTATACATGAATATTGCGTAAGATACATGAAGTAATGAGCGAAACAATGAGGGTCGAAATCAAGCCAGAAGCCCCTAGATGCCTCCTTAACATCCGGGAACCCACTGACCTCAACACGCACACTACACAATGGGTCACAATCGGCTGCATGGTCGCCAAGAGGAATATCGCTCAGCTCGGGGGGGCCTCGCATGCACCCACGATCACCGACTGGGAAAAAGACCTAGATTGGTGTATGCTAAGGCAAAAGACAGTGTACATGGCCCGGGCTGCCCCCGAAAATGGTCCAAGATATGGGCCCCCTGCAATGAATACCGTGACAATATATGTACTTCTTCCCGTAATTTTGACTGTGATGATCCCCCCTCCCCGTGATTTCCAATGCATTATCCTACTGTACCTGTGTGTATATTTGATTTCATTGTAAACCCTCCTATTGACTTTTGTGGAACTGTACCTATATGTCAAGTCTGTTTAATAAAAAAGATTTATAAAAACAAAAGTCTGAGAGGAGAAGAACTATTTGCAAGGCATGTTTTCCTTTCAAGGAAATACTTGCTCCCGACTGCTGATAAGTACAGCGTTTTGCTGTAAACAATAGGATCAAACATTTGAAATAAACACTTTTTTAGTTTTAATGTGTTTTTCCTGGTGCAGTTCTCAAGTGTGATATTGTAAATAATGAAACTAGGCTTCTAAATTACCACTGAGTAACTGGATCCCTGTTTAGGGACCGTTAGCAATCTAAAAACACTGACATCACTTCAAATATGTATTAAGTGAGGTTGTGTGGGGCTACAACAACCAGTTTTTTCCCATTCAATAACTAGCATATTGAACTAAGTTCGCTCGTGACATCCATGGGTGTGAAAGTGAACCGGTAGAGCTAAGACAGAGTCTTAGTTTACGTAACAGCAGTACCTCTCCTGTGGCGAGTCTGTGGGATGACTGTAAAAAGACTGCCTTCCAGGTTAGGAAATGTAGGGAACAACTGTTCAACATCTCAAAAGAAGTACACATAAGGACCAAATTAAGATGCCACTATGGGATCACAAAAGGTTTAGATTGTAACATTTTAACCAATCCTTTCAGAAAATGTATCACAACAAATTATTGGAACAAGGATGGTTGGTCTGATAAACACAAAAAGGCCTGACACATAGCCATTAACTGGGACCATTTTTTAAAACCTGCTAGGCTAAAGACAGAACAAAAAATAACACATGACAGTTTAGCATGCAGTGGGTGCTTCTTACAGATGCCACACTAAGCCACAAACTGGTCCCAGTGTCCTACGTAAAAAGATTTGTAGAAGGATGGCTGCCCATCCGAATGCCATTCATTACTTCAGGAAGTAGATCAAATGCAGCCAACTGCCGCCACTCAATTTTATGCATCGATGTGGTGATTGTGCAGGCCCGGGTGCAAGACAGAAGTCTGCTGTGACACAAGTGGCAGCATGATCAGAGGACAGTTGCTCACAACTAGAAGTTCTGGATACCACACTCTCCTGGTTCAACCCAATGCACTATAACAAGTTAGGCCCAGTTGTTTCATGATCTTCTTAAGAACTCAGGGTAGAACAGTCAATGGCAGAAAGTCATACATAAGTGCTGTGCTCCACTCTAGGCATAACGTGTCTCAAGAGGGAAGGCCTTATTGGGAACTCCAATGCGTAAAAACGTTGACACTCCACGTTCTTGGCAGTAGGAAAACAAAAATCAAGCCAGGGCTCTCCCTATTGATGCCCTGCGCCAGCCACTTCCAAGTGTAGCTGCCATTTCTGATCCGCTAGGCGTGAACAGCTAAGTTTTTGTGGCCTGGCGATCAAAGATCCTGCCAGTGGTTTACGATAAGGGCACAGGGTCTCCTGCCACAGAACCCAGGATCCCACTCCCTCCTGCTTGCAGTAATTTTATATGTCGATGCTGTTATCTAGGAGGACCTGAACTAGCCTCTTCTTGATTAACAGCACAAAGGCGTTCAATGGCAAGCAAATAGCCCACAACTCCTAGAGTTTGATTTGGAGGTGGGTCTCTGCTGGAAACAAGAGAACTCTCGTCTCCACCTAACTCAGAACACATCCCTAACCCAGCAGTGACAAGTCTGCCACCACCATCAGTTCAGGGTGTGGTAAGGAGAGGAGTCTGCTGCACGTCAAATTATGATCAAGAAGCCAGCCTACAGATCTTTTGCTGCCTTCTCTAAAATCAAAATGGAGTCTGACAGTTTCCCTTGGTACTGGGTTCACAGACACTTCAGATCCCACTACAGCGCCCACTTATACCATCTGGCCGACGAACAGGATGCAGTAGGCCATTAGGCCAAGAAGCCTCTATAGATAGAGTCTCTATCTCAAGGACTGAGTCCGAAACATAGAGATGTTAACCAGAATGTGCTCGACTCGTTCCAGGGGGAAGGCCTGACAATGCTCCATATCAAAGACGGCTCCAATGAAGGAGAACCTCTGCAAAAGAATCAGGTGTGACTTTGGCATGTTTATCATGAGGGCCAATGATGTAAGGAGGTTTGCTGTCATCTAAGGGTGGTCCACGACTGACTGATGAGCCCATCTTCAACAGTCAGTCGGCAAAGGAGGGCTCCGCCCACCTCTGAAGGTATGCTGCAACCACCACCATCATTATCTCTGTGACCGAAAATCTAAAACAGATCTAAAATAGAGCAAAGGTCTCTACACTTTTTGACACTAGGAAACTCTGTGCCCATCTCTGAGGTAGGAAACCTTTCTATGGCTACCTTTTCCAAATGAGCCAGAACTTCCTGTAGCAAAATGGACAACTGGTCCTCCGAAAGCTGCTCTGATGTAGGTGATAGAGGCGGCAAGGTAAAAAAGTAATGGTAGGGCGTAGCCCTATTGGATTATCTGTAGGGTTCACTTGTTAGATGGTATGGCTTGCCACCCATGAAGAAAATGAGTGATCCTGCCTCCCACAGGCTGGTTGTGTACTGCGAAGAGCAATAAAGCGGCTTGGAGGCTGATGTGGTCCTATGGACGTTGTCTGCTGGATCCCCTACCCTGACCCTGAAAGGATAGATTGTCTGTTGGGGTGGTGCCCTTGATGCTGTCTGAATGCGAAAACCCTAGCAATGCTTTGAAAGGGGCGAAATTGTTGGGGGGGCTGCCGTGAAGGTGTGAAAAAATTGAAGGAGCATGCAGTTTCTCTACTCTCTTTAAAGTGCTTGAGGGTGGAGTTGGCTTTCCCGCCAGAGAGGCGAAACCCGGCGCAAGGCATATCTATGAGCGACATGTGAACCCTTTGGATCTTATCTTTCCTCTTGTGGCACTGGAGCACCACAATGATGCTGACTACTCTGCCCAACAGTCTGTTGTGTCAAGGCATGACCAAATGACGTACTTGGAAGCATTCTGGGCATCTTGAATAGTCTGTGCCAAATTGGGACAACATTCTTTTGGGACTGCCTTTGGTGACATACAGGTTGGCTTTGCATTTCCAGATCACCTCCGGGTGCATCAGGGCACACTCCTCAGACGACTTAGGAGTCATGGCCTGACTCCAAATACCAGAGACTCACCTCATTGACTTTTATTTGTGACAGTCACTACAAGGCTTAAAATCTGTAGGTTTAGGAGAGGATATATTCTCTTGCACACTGAAAGACATTTTAAGGGAAAAATCTCTTCAACTCACCAGAAAGTTAGGAGTTAGCTCCCGATTCGTGCGCAAAGACATAGAAAGAAAGGAACAGACGTCAGTGCGCTTGGGTGGTGCCTATATGTGGCTTCACTCAACGTACGGGGCAGAGCGGAGTCAACGCAGAGCCGCAAATACCACCAACTAGTGCAAAGGGGCTATATTTAGAAATCTTCACAATTCTGTCTGGCGCTTGGGGATATTCTAAAGTTGAGAACTCTGAGTTCATGAGTATCATTCAGAAATAATAATATGGAGTCATCAGCAGTTTCTCTTCATTTATTGTAATGCATTTAGAGAAAGGATTTGACATGATTTATGGTTAGCATAGATTAGCCTTTTGGAGGCACAAAAATAATTATTTTGCACTGGCAGAGAAGTGAAAAACAAAATGTTAGACAGTTTTACAGCTTCTCAACATCACATTACCAGTAATATCATCAGCTGTCACAATAAGTACTACCTATGTTTTGCAGGACCTTAAGTTTGGCAGTAAATAAAAAGTTGATTACCTTTGGAATTGCTCTTTCTAGAACACAGGGTGGGATGGCTGCCTCTGTCAATAAGCCAACCTTGTGGAGTAATCTCTGAACTTATGGACCTGGTGGGAAAATTGTTTGCCACAGTCAAAATTTCTAAGAATCAAGTTATGGTTGGACTGTCTTTGAACTTCTGTAGAGTCACGTCTGCCTTTTCCCCCAGAAAGTATGGCCCTACTAGACGGTATCAACACTAAGAACCATGGTACATCACCTGTCAATCCAGTAAACCTCATACATGCGTCCCTCCTCAAGACCACGCTGGTACCAACAGTCCTACCAATGCTTCCTGTAGGACCCGGTCTGCATGAATCACAAACTTTCAAGCCTATGCATCAAACAGTCTCTGAGATCTTCTGGGACTGCCAGAAAAATCCCACTGGCTATGTCCCAGAGAGCATGTGTGTATCTGCCCAGTAAACAAACGGCATTTTAGAACCTCAGGGCAAAATTTGCACATGGAAACATCCTCTTGCCGAAAGCATCAATTAATTTGTGGATTTACTGTCATGGAATTGGTCGGGAAAGAGTTAAGCTTAATCCTGCTAGTGGAAGCCTGCACAAGGAGGCTTTCTGATGTAGGGTGTTTACTCAAAAAATCTGGGTCACTAGGCGAGGTGCGGGTCTATGTCAGCAGGCCACTGGTGTGCTAACTGGTGGGAAAGAACAGTGTTTTGGCAATATGGCCTTTAAAGCGAAGGTAAGGTACTCATTACAATGCAACAATGGTGTAGGCCCTGGTAGAAGAATCTCTGTGAGAACACTTTGTCGACAAAAGACAATTCTAGCACCTTTGCTGTCATCCCGACCATCTGCGAAGTAAACAAACAAAAACTATTGTGTTGTTGCACTGTGTAAGGCTAAAGCCGATATCAGCATCAGGCCCCCAATGTCCAGCAGCATATTAAGAACTTGTATAGAGCAGCATGTCCATGTCCCTGTTCCTACTTGAGAAAGGATTCAGAGTGTAGCCATTCGAAGACAGTGTAACTTCTCTATAACACCCTAGTTATGTACTGTCACAACTAGGAAAGCTGTATCCCTGACAAAGGTAGTACACCTGTGTGATGACCAAAAGACGTTTAATGTTTTATTGAACAAACTGAGTCTAGAAAAAAAAAAGTTGAGTCAGTCTGAGCATGCCACCTAACAGGCACATGAGGGATGCAAGAACATGTATCAATGAACAGAGTCAGCTTCTCAGGGTGAGGCGCACAGCACCTAGAGCCCTTGAAGGCCTTATTTCAACTTTGGTTTGTAGCCTACAAAAACCTGAATGCATTAGCTTGGTGGAACATGTTTAAAGGATAGGAGGAAATGTCAAAACTGGAGAGGATGCCAAGAAGAAGTTCTACGCTTTTCAATAAGCAGCATCAGCATTTTTGAGTTATAACGGATGTGATCATTATAGACAACGACTTACGCACTTTCACATGTTCCATTGGTACAGGCTGATACTATGAATCGAAGAGACCCACTGTATGTCATGGCGGCCCCCCTTGAACATTTGAAAGCAGGGTTATGAGCATCGACATATTCACTACCACATGCAAGAACTCTGTTTGGAATCCTGCACTCACAAAAACGTCTCTTTGCTTGACTCACGTGTGGGTTTACAGAAAAATGAGCCATGATAAAGCGGAGCAGCCCTTAGGCCAGGAACCCCCTGCTCTACCACTTTCCTGCACTGCTCGAGCACAGTTATGGGACAACTTGGGAGACCTGTGGATCAACTCACAGCTTAATGGTGCACAGCAAGGCTGCTAAGAAATAGAACATTGCTCCATGAACTACTGACACTTCAGTACCAAAGCAGGTGCTTTGCTAACAAAATACAGGACAAGGATGGGGTACACAGCAGGTGTGTAGGTAATAGTGAGTTGTTGGGGCTTTAATCAAAGAGCTTGCTTTATTGGCAGCAAGAAAGTAATCAATCTCTCGAGTGGAGACCTGTCCTATCAGAATATGGCTTTGTCAAAAAGAGGGTACAGTAGTATTTAAAAACAACATCAAGGATGCCCTGCACAGTGAATGTAATTTTCATTAAATCGCTTGGCCAGGGTCTGTGATTTGTTGGCACTCATCATCAGCTCAATTTAAGGCGATCTGAAATTTTTCATACAGGGAAAAGAACTGTCCCTTTTGATCTGCAAATAAGATGCTTACGTACTGTGTGCGGCGTTCACCAAACCTTTAGGGGTACTATTTTCTATGCCCCTGTTACCATGAAAACTGATTCTTCAAAATTTCTACTGCTTCTTTCACTAGTTGCTTGTACTAAATATTGCAAACAAGCTAACCAATCAGCTTTTATTTTAAGTTTTTATACATTTTAGAGCCTGTATGTATTTCTTCACCATTATGCCCAGCAACTCCGGTTCAAAGGAAATCACCCAATGTAATTTCCTAATCAACCCATGGACTTACCTCCTTTTCTTCTGGGTCGAACTATGAGGGTACAAGAATTCCAAAGACTGACCTACCATGCCCCCTTCAAACCTACAGACTTCTTCAGTCAGATCTGATGGCATAGTCTCAAATGCAATAATATCATCTTTGGAAGAAAAAAACAACCACCTGCGAAAAATTTATTTTGTTCGTTTGACCATCTTGAAAGCCCCTGTGTTATGTGCTCCTTACCTACAATCCATCTCACTATACACAATGTTGAATCCTTTGTACTTACACCAGTTTTGAGGAATTCTCGGATAAAAAAAAACACTTAAAATCTAAACAATTCACTGAAAAGAAATGTGTAACCGAAAACTGAACAGACAGCACCATGTACTTAGCGTATTCCTCCTGGAAAGGCTCCATTAGTCCTTCCACTGAGACATTTACATAGCTTTGCTAATAAATTCTGTCTAACATTGGATACAAAAACAATTGATCTGCAATGTGCAAGATAATATCAAATCCCTAGTACATTCACCCGCCTTCCGTTCATTGATTGATTTTGTATTGAAACTGCTGCCAATTTTGCACCGATTTCTTAAATATGTTCCGATCTGTGATATGCAGCAAATACACTTTAGTGCTTACCACTGGCTTCACCGTCATGAAAATTACCCATTGCTTCACAAAGGTTGAAAGTAGTTTGCTACCCAAATAGACTTCCAATAATGAATCTCATTTACATTAACATAAGTAATATAATTATGGTCTTCCAGTACTATACTACACTTGAATCTGGAATGTTGTGAGTTCCGCTGAAGATAGCGGAGTGGCTCAGCACCAATAAGGGCTGGTAGAGACCATTTCAATGTTTGTCTTTCTGTTTCTCCATTATTAATTTATAATTGTACCCCCAATGGACAGAATGTCAGAATAGCTTTACAGGCGTGCGTTAAGTCTCAACAGTTGTTAAAAGACTTCACCCGTGTTATAAGCCATTGCCTGCACCTTGGGCCTCTAACTGGAATTCGGGGCCTTTAATACAGATTATTTACCAAGGTAGAACGTCTGTAAAATTATTATGACATTCGATCCAGCAAGCTAAAGTATTTGGTAGTTTCAGCTCATTTGAATTGTAGATTAAAGTTAGAGTTGTTCTGGCTTTCATTCTCACTCAAGGACATCCTCACTCACCGGTTTAATGTCTCGGTGTAAAAATCCCACTGAATGAATGCTTTCAATAGACTCCAGGATCTGTTTTCCCAGCCGCAGAGTAGTACTGATGGTGAAGGTACCTCGAGACTGACTTCGACGAAGATCTGCTAGGTTCCGGCCCTACAGAAAAACAACGGGACTTAGAAGGTTTCATTCTAACTTACTTTTTACAAGTGTTCCCATCAAAGTACTTTGAGTCATTTGGTATACAATAATTGCGTCAAATTGGAAAAATAGCAGTACTTCTTCAAAACCTTGTACGCCTTTGTGTGTAGACAATACAAGGTATACGCATACAGATGAGCACAACAAAGCCTCACAACATGGATGGTTATCAGTTCCAGTCAGATATTGGTAAATTGAACAAATGAGACACTAGATGCATACTATGGTAGTTATAACCCTGAACGTTTACAATCAACATTACATGCAGATTATTGGTTTCCTTTAAGGGGTCAGAGCAATCAATCCCTTAAATAATACACTATAGTGCACAGCAAAATAACACTATTTTCTAATGCAGAGGATCAGACCTCCCCAATGTGAAACAGCCATGGAGAAAGAGTGTAAAGCAAATAAAATGACTGCTGCAAATGTATGAAGGCAGTATTTGCAGGCTAGGTACACAAGGTATACTTTGTTTATCCTGTGAACTCCCATATCAAACACGTATATTGTATGCGGTTAAATGTTGCTACTAGAAGAACAGTCTTATCTAAACAGTCTGATTGTATGCAAGCAAACTCCAAATTACTAACTCAGAGACCTAAATGAGTGCGCGGTTGAGAACTGACATGGGAAGCAACCGCATGGCCCCTATGCACTTTTGCTCATGTTCACTGGCAATGTTATCTGTGGATTCTTGATGGTCAACCTTCGAAAAGCGTAGTTTAGGCATGGGTTGACCAGGGAGCTATTGGGGGGGGGGGGTTATTAGACACCTGTTTTCTTTTATATACACTTATGTTGGTGAAATAAGAAGTGACCAGGCACCTGAAGTTACTTTATTGATGTACGTTGCTTTTGATTCCACAAGTGTGGAAATCTCAAGATGGTACTCTTCACTAATGGCAGCGAGATGAGGAAGCGATTGGCACTCTAAGCAGAATGGTTGTTGGGATGATTATACCCTGGATAAAAGTGACTCTCACAATTTACGGTTGATATTATTGTATGTCTGTAACAGTGTGATTTACAACTACTGTTGCTTTTAGACTTGGGGGCTTGTGTGTTTACTCTTACCTCTGTCGACTTGGGCATTGATTTCACATCGTGTGTCAGAATACGGTTCGACAGCGTGTGTGAGCATTACTTTGTTACCTGACTCCACGCTGGATTTGGGTCGCTGCTTTTTGCGCGGCCGCCATCTTTGGGGAAGTAGGTTGACACGCTAGTGTTTAGCGTCAGGTGACCTTAAAGGTCGCTCTTTCCATCGCCGCTTCAGATCTGTTTGGAATTCTTGTATGTCTGTACCAGTGTGATTTACAACTACTGTTGCTTTTAGACTTGGTTCGACAGCGTGTGTGAGCAATACTTTGTTACCTGACTCCACGCTGGATTTGGGTCGCTGCTTCTTGCGCGGCCGCCATCTTGGGGGAGGTAGGTTGACACGCTAGTGTTTAGCGTCAGGTGACCTGCCCTCCCCCTATATGTGCGGTATGCCGGCAAGGACCTGCAGCGGATGAGTGCAGCGGGCGCGCCCTTTGCGCGCCGGAGGTGCGCCAGAGGTAAGCCGGTCTGCGCCCGTCCGCGACCCGGAGGCGCCCAGGCCCACCGACTCTGATGCACCTTCTACCCCCATTCGGGGAAACTTACTTTGCTACGACTCTGCAACTTTGTACAGGCTAAAAGGAAATATTAGATGTAATTGCTCCGCGCTTCTGTGTGAGCCCTCTATGGATGTTTTAAACTGCACGTGCTGCGGGTGGACGGCTACTACCGTACCCCATAAACGGGCCAATGTCAGTGCTATTAACCCCCCCGGCGGGTCGCACATTGAGGGCTGGCCCTACCCTTGCATGCTTCTAAATACTCGATCGGTGGGCAAACATGCCCTTGATCTTTTCAACCTTCTCACAGAGCACAATCCGGCATGGCTCTTTCTAACAGAGACCTGGCTGTATGATTCTTCAAGCCCTGACATTTCCACTGCCCTCCCTTTGAATAATATATTGCAAGGAAAGATCATGCTCTGGGTAGGGGTGGGGGCGTGGCCATTGTAGTAGATAGGCGATTTGCATGCTCAGTGGTTGAGACTGAGGCTGTCGCGGGAGTAGAATCATTGGTCTTCTGTCTCTCTTTCTCCTCTCACCAGTCGTGTGCCGGCTTGCTGGTGTATAGGCCTCCGGGTTATCTTAGCTCCTTCTATGAAGACCTCCATCTGGCTATGTCTCCATTGATCATGAAATACAAGCACTGCTTCTTGGAGATTTTAATATCCATATGGATGATACGGAGGCAGCGGACTCCGTGAAACTCCAGGATGTAACCAGCACCTTTGGCCTGTCTCCATATATAGCTTCTGCAACCCATAACAAAGGTCATATTCTTGATCAGATATACTCCTCTTTTCCTATCCTGTCCTCTCCTCCGCTACCTATGACTTGGTCGGGCCACTACCTGCTGAACTTTGCTATTCTGAATAGCTTTAGGGCTACTGGGAGCGGTACCGATTTTCAGTCTACAGCTTTCCGACCAGATCATCGGGTTACGGCTGATTTACTGGAGCATTTTCTCACTGTGCATCCCTGCCAACTCAGGGGTAAGCTGGAAAACGATCTCGCCACCTTTCAGTCATGGCTCCTAGAGCGTTTCGATGAGCTAGCTTCAATTCCCACACAGCCCAAATCTGGACGTCGTACATCTGCTCCTTGGTTCACCTCTGAAGTCCATGAGATCAGAAGGAGCTGCAAGAAGGCTGAAAGAGTTTGGCGCCGTAGTTATGACGAGGCATCCAAAGTTCTGTATAAAACTCATCAAGGACGATCATAAAGCTATTGCAGCTGGTAAAAAGTGTACTTCGCCAGAAGAATCCATTCAGCGAGTAATATTAGCAAAGAAATTTTTAAAATCGTTAAGGAGTTTACGTCCCCTGCTGCCTCAACTCCCAACTCTTCTCCATCTGAACCATGGGTTGAGCAATTGGCGACTTTTTTCTCGAATAAGATCTCAAGCATTCAGGCCTCCTTCTCGCTGGATACTTCTCTGAACAAGGCTCCATCAGTGCCATCTGGAACATACCCCCTTCCTGACAGTCAGTGTTCCCTCTCTGATAAGCATTTGCTTATAACTTTTCCACCCCTATCTCTACAACTTTCATTGGATATGCTACTAAAAGTAAAATCCGGCTCTCCATCGGATCCTTGTTCGGCTAAAATCTTATCCAAAATGGCCCTTTGGTGAACCCAATTCTCAACACCTCTCTTGAAACCGGCATCGTCCCTATTACCAGGAAAAAGGCATACATTGTTCCTCTGTTAAAAAAAACGAACTTGGACCCCTAGAGCATTGTAATTATAGGCCAATCTCGCTGCTCCCCGCCTTGGGGAAAATAGCTGAAAAGCACGTGCACTCCACCCTCTCCAGCTTTCTTGAAGCTCGTGACATCCTACACCCTTCCCAGTCTGGTTTCCGCTCAAATCTGAGCACTGAGACAGCTCTACTGGAAGTTACCGAGTCTATAAGGGAGGTTACGGATAGTGGTGGGAAGGCGATGCTGGTCCTTTTGGACTTGTCGGCGGCCTTTGATACCATCCCTCATTGCCGCCTTCTTTCAAGACTTACGAGATTGGATTAAGAGGGACGGTATTCAATTGGTTCAATTAGTCCTTTCTGACCGACCGCCAACAAATGGTCATATTAACTTTAGAGGTTATGACAGCTCACTTGAAAAATATAAACTGAACAGGGCTAAAACAAACTCTTTAAAGTGGATTACTCGTACAAAGCTAAAGAAAACCTTTCTTCATACATCGGACTTTCTAGAGAGTAAATCTCGCCTGAATGACATCAGAAGCAAAGCAACACTGGCCGGAGAATCAATGGATGGTCAACTATGCCTCCCCATGATGCTGTGTGTGCGCCTTTTACAGCCAACTGATTTTTTGGTCACAGAAATAGCTAAAGACTGTCCACGGAATTGGCTACTTCTACTTATTCAAATTCTATGCCTTATGCTCAAATTGTCTGCCATTAGCTTTTTTTGCTACGTCACAGGAAAATAAGAGCACCACTTGGTGTTGGGCATCTTTCGACTGATACCTGGCTCTCTACATAAGAGAAACATCCAGTCACGGCTGCATCTGTTCGCGACAAGCTAGACCTGGTATTTAGAGGAATATGTGAACTACACTTGGGTTCTTTTTGAGTTGATTTGTTGTGGGACCTTCTTTTGTTCCTCCTCTCTACATAAGAGCCATAGTAGAGTTTAGTTCTTCCAGTTGTTACTCGATGTTCACAATCACAACTTTAAAAAAATGATTTGATGCCTTTAAAGTCCAGTGCAAACAATTCAATAATTGGTTGTGATGCTGAAGATATGATCTTAGTTGATTACTAAATTAATTAAGTTAAATTACTTAATGCCAAAGGAATGTCCTTTCACCCTAGAAATTAATGTGCTGGGATCGGTCCTCCTCTGAAGACTGAATACTTCCTGGAGTGAGTTCCACAACCATAGCCTGGGCAAATTTAAACTTATTTGACCTGTGTGTTCTGAGACAGTGCTTTCACTACCACACCACATAAGACATTGATTGATTTGAAATCGAGATTTTTAGACTTTGAGAACGTATTTCTCAGGACTAACTAAGCCCATGGTACCACTTGACCTTTCAAATAAGAAGCAAAATGGAAGGTGGCATTAGAACCAGTAATCTAAGAAAAGGTAGTGCTGTCATTGAGCTTACTCCCCAGTTTCACCTGTAAGTGGATGAAGGAAGGAAACTTTAAACCTTGAGATGAGATCAGGGTCTGGCTACTTTTATGTGTAGCAGAATCCTTTCACTCCACCTAACTCTGGGGTTCCTGTATCACCAACATTTGCTGAAGTTCTAGGTCCTGTCCTGACCTTTAATGAGCTAGCCATCGAAGAGGTGCGCTGTACACTTCACTGCAAAGCAACAACATACACCAACAACCCTAGTGTACTTTGTGAATACAATTGAACTACTTCAGTAATAGATTTGGTCTATCTTGAACCTTTGCATATTCATGTTTGTCTTTAGAGGATCTGCGGTAAGAACCCTTCATTTCAAGGAAACACAGCTGGTTTCCTATTATTATGACCAGGGTCACAATCCTTAATATTCATTTCTTCGAAGAATTGAGATTACCCAAATGTAGAGTAAGCATTAAGAAACTTCTACATATAAACTAACAATTCGTGTCCCCATAATTTACTACCCTATGTGGATGTACTCTGAACAATGGGTTCCAGTGGTAAACAAGCATCAACAAAGCCAATAGTTTCTCACCTATGCAAGAGCTATTGGCTTTGGCAATGTGTTTTAGCCACATAGATTGCACACCTGTGTGGCTGCTGTTCAGCATGGCTTAAGGTGAGTGGGGTGCGGTAGATTGCAATGTGGTATATTGAGGTGGGTACCTTAGGGTTGGTAAATTAGAGTAGGGTAGGTTGGGTGGAGAACACTGTGGGGGGCAGAAAGAGGCTGTTGAGGTAGGTTGGGGTGGAGTAGATTGGAGCAAGTTGCAATAGATTGGGGTGGGGTACATTAGGGTGTGTAGATAGCAGTGGGGTAGATTGGGTGGGGTACACTGGATTGGGGTACATTGGAGTTTTTGGAGTCGGGTAGATTGCAGCAGGGTAGGCTGGGGTACACTGGAGTGGGGTAGATTGTTGTGAAGTAGACTGGAATGCAGTAGAATGTGGTGGATTGAAATGAGGCAGGTTGGGGTAAATTTGAGTAGGCTAGATTGAGGTGGGGTAGGTTGGGTATAATGGGATACATTGGAGTGGGGTAGACTGGAGCAAGGGTCACTGAGGTAGGATGGGTGTGGTAGATTGGGGTGGGGTAGATTGGGGAGAGGTAGACTGGGGTAGTGTAGGGAGTAGGTTGGATAGATTGGGGTGGGGTAGACTGGAGTGGAGTAAGTTGGGTTAGATTGGAGTGTGCTAAACTGGGGAGGGGTACATTGGGTGTGGTAGATTGGGATGTAGGAGACCGAGGTAGATGGAGGTGAGGTAGATGGAGATGGGGTAGATGGAGGTTGGCTAAATTGGGTGGGCAGATTGAGGTAGATGGAGTGGAATTGACTGGGTGGTGTAGATTGGGGCAGATTGGGGTAGCATGGTCGGGGGTAGATTGGAGTGAGTACATTGGAGTGGAGCCGATTGGAATGGGGTAGACTGGGGTACTTTAGGATCAGGTAGATATGAGTAGGGTAGACTATAATGGGGTAGAGAGGGGTAAATTGGAGTGGGGTAGAGGGGTAAATTGGATTGGAATAGGTGGGGTAGACTGGAGTGGGTGGGGTAGAATTGTGTGGGGTAGACTGGAGTGGTGTAGATTGAAGTAGATTTTAATGGAGTTGATTGGAGTAGATTGGAGTGGTATATGGGTTAAACTGGAGTGGGGCAGATTGCATGGGGTAGAGTGGGGTGCGGTAGACTAGAGTGGTGCAGGGTACAATGGAGTGGAGTAGACTGTGGCATATTAAGGTGTGGCGGAGTAGGATAGATTGGAGTGGTTTGGAGTGCAATGTGATGAAGAAGAGGATCAATATCATAAGGAGGAAAGGGGAGAAGCAGTCCATGAAGGAAGTGTGAGACTGAAAAGCAGGAACATAAATGTGGGAAAGGAGGGAGTGAAAACACAAGAACTGATATAGAGTGCATAAACACAATTTAAAAAGTAACTCCAAAAAACAGTAGTAGTAGATGTACATAAGTACTTGGCTCAGGCTCTAGGGGAGGGACAAAAACAAGAGGAGGCACAACGTTTGCATGTCATTGTTAATGCTAATGTTAATGTTAAATAGGTCTTTTATAGCGCACGGCTACTCCAAAGGAGTGTCCCGGCGCTTTATATTTCATGACCTGAAAGGAAACAGACAAACATAACACTATAAGTTAAGAAGGAAGGCTCACGAAGTTCAGAAACTAAAACAGGAAATCCCTAGCGGGCAAAGAGCCATGTCTTTTGGCCCTTCCTGAACGCCAGCAGATTAGATGTAGAGCGCAGGGTAAAAGGTAGGGAGTTCCACAGCTGCGGAGATAGCAGCCTGAACGAGCGCCCTCCAATGCAGGCTTTTTTTACTCGGGGCACCACAGCCAGGAAGAGGGACTCCGATCTCAAGGATTGTGCCGGATGGTAAAAGTCGAGCCTCCTTTGCAAATATTGAGCTCCCGAGGCATGCAAAGCCTTGTGGGCCAATGTCATGGCCTTGAATGCTATCCGCTTCTTGATAGGTAGCCAATGGAGCGATTGTAATAGGCTAGAGGCACTGGCCCGCCTGTGGAGGCCGATGATGGCTCGTGCAGCCGTGTTCTGGGCCACCTGCAGGCGTTGCAAGAGGTACTCCGGCAGGCCAAGATATAGGATGTTCGAGTAATCCAATCTTGAGCCGATTAAGGCCTGAACTGTCGTCCTATGCTCCTCAGACAGCAAAGGGAAGAACTTCCGGAGCATCCGGAGGATGCCAAAGCAAGTTCCTGTGATAGCCAGAACCTGGGATTTAAGAGGCAGCCCGTTATCCCAAGTTCTTGGCTGACTGGGACGAATGAGCTGGGGGGAACATATCGGCGGGCCACCACCCATGCCAGTCCGGATCAGATGGACAGCCGAAGAAGAGTATCTCAGATTTATCTGAGTTGCACTTGAGGCTGTTTAGCTGGAACCATTTAAAAACAGCCCCAAGGCACTCACAGATACTCTCTCCATCGAAATCTTCTCCCTTCCGGCAGGTGAAGAGAAGCTGGGTATCATCGGCAAAGAATACGATCTGGGCCCCGAAAGATTCCACCAGTGTCGCCAATGGGGTCATGAAGATGTTAAATAGAGTCGGGCTCAACACGGAGCCCTGAGGTACTCCGACTCCCAGTGGCGACATCTCGGCGGAGCCAGGGGAGGCCCAGACCGTTTGTCGGCGGTCGGCTAGAAATGAATGAAACCAACTGAACACCGTCCCCCTCAGACCGATTTCATGGAGTCTTGCGAGGATACCCTCATGGGGGACGGTGTCGAAGGCCGCCGACAGATCAAGCATGACCAGCATAGCTTTGCCTCCTGAATCCAGCGCCTCCTTGATGGCCTCCGATACCTCCAACAGCGCCGTCTCCGTGCTTAAATTGGGGCGGAAGCCAGATTGAGAGGCATGTAATAGATTGCAAACTGCATCGAAGGTTATGACAGCAAAGTTGCAGCTAACGAATCGTAAGCCTGTGGGTGGGCTGGGGGCCACTAGCTGCAAACAACATGTCTAGAAGAAACAGCAAATGTGCTGTCTAGCCGAGACCTAAAGAAAAAAACATTTTAAAAAAAGGGATCAGAAAAATAGTACCAAACAGAAGCAGGCCCTTCCCTCTTGAGTTCCCCATCTCCAATGGTGATGTAATACTAAACATTAATTTCTTGTATTCGAACCAGCAGCCAAGCAATTCAGTCTAGAATTCAAGGTATATTGGTGTGGTCTGAGTAGTATAGGTTAGTTGAAATTTTAAATAAATAGTACTTTATCAGTACCCAAAATAAGAATATACTTTCTTCGCTGTTTGATGGACTACTGAATTAACCACATGGCATGTATTAATACGGAAGCAATTAAAAGTTCCAATTTTTCTACATGGTTTGGCGTTTTGGTGGTTTGCGTACATAGATTTTTTTGCAAACATAACCACAGAATACAGAAACTTTGAAAATGAGTGATCTACATTTGGTTAGAACTCAGTCTCCGTTACCCCTTGGTACACTGTATGCTGACGGAATAGCGCAAAGTCCGACGTGACCTGTATTGCTTCATATGTGCCTATCAAGTGCTATATGGTCCCCCCCCTCAAACAAAATTATATTCAATGTATAAGTTCAGTTATCAAACTTAATGTATTGTTATATCATATTTTTTCAATACTAGATATTACCATTAGACATATACAAAACTAATCTAAAATTGATTTCACATATTTTTTTAACAAGTTTGTACCATAAATTACTTTTTGTTAAAAGTTATTACAGCTATTACCACCTGAACAACCACGATGACTCCAACACCACCGCCCTCCTAGAGAACTTCACCAACATAGGACTGAACTTGTCTCCGCCCACACTCACACAGCAGGGGACACACTCAACCCAGTCTTCGCAGGAGGAAACACCACCTTCTTTAGCCACACCACGTGACTGCTCTGGACTGACCACCACTGCATCCATTTCTCCTTTTGAAAACAGACCGCACACAAGCACATGCGCCGCCTCTTACGCAAAATCTGGAACAAAGTCTCAGAAGAATACCTCACAACCGCCATCACCTGCATTCTGCCACCAACTACGACAGACGCCAACACTGCGGCAATAAATCTCCACCAATGGATCGCCAACTGCGCCAACACACTTGCCCCCTCCTCCAAAAGACTACAAGACAACACAACAAGAAAGCAAACTGCTTCACCACGGCACTACAAGAAACGCGGCACACCACCAACTCTTCAAATCCACAAAGAAGAACTTCCTCCAAGACATAATACTCTCCAATGCCCACAACTCCAAGGAACTCTTGTCCGTCATTCAGGAATTTGCCAAACCCAACAGCAAAACAACAAAATCCCTCTATCCTAAGACCTCTGCGACAGACTCAGCTCCTTCTTTCACCTCAAGACCACGACGCTCTACCACAATTCAATGACCAAGACCTCAGCACTGCCTCAGCTCCCAGAGATGCCACCCAACAGACCCTACTTACTTGGACCCCACTCACGACAGAAAACACCCTAAAGACCATGAAGAGCATCCCTTCAGACCTCTGCCCACCACACATCTTCCACAGGGCTGCCACAACCATTGCACCCGAGCTATGCCGAACCATCAACTGCTCCCTCGAGACAGCCACATTACAAGACAACTGGAAGCATGCCGAAGTCAACCCCCTCCTAAAGAAACCCTTTGCAGATCCGACGGACCTCAAGAACTTCAGGCCCATCTCGCTACTTCCTTTTGCAGCCAAGGTCATCGAAAAAGCCACCAACACCCAGCTGGCATGATTCATCAAAAGCAAACAACATCCTAGAAACCTACCAATCCAGATTCTGTAGCAACCACAGCACTGAGACCGCCCTTCTCGCCGCCACTGACTACATCCGCGCCCACCTCGACCAACGCCAAATGGCAACCCTCATCCTCCTGGACCTATCAGCAGCCTTCAACACTATCTCCCACCGCACACCAGCCACCAGCCTCCATGACGCTGGCATCCAAGGAAAGGCCCTAGACTGGATACGCTCATTACTCATGGGCAGAACACAGAGAATAAGACTACCACCCTTCCTCCCAGAACCAACTAGACCAGAAACGGAGAACCCCAAGGATCCTCCCTCAGCCCTACCCTCTTCAATGTCTCCCCCTCAGAACCGTCAGAAACCATGGGCTCTACATTGTCTCTTAACCCGATTACCCACAGCTCATCCTCTCCCTCACCAAGGAACCAGACATTAAAAGTCACAACTTCCAAGAAGGGATAAAAGCTGTCGCAACCTGGATGCAGACCAGCTGTCTGAAACACAGCTCAGAGAAAACAGAAGTCCTCATCCTCGGCTCCACCTCCTCCACATGGAACGACATCTGGTGGTCCCCCACCCTCTGAAACTCACCCACCCCAACAGACCATGCACGTAACTTTGACATCATACTGGACTCATGGCTCACTATAAATCGCCAGATCAGCGCCGTCTCCTCTGCATGCTTCAACACCCACCGTACACTATGCAAAACATTCAAATGGATACCCTCTGACTCCAGGAAAATGGTCACTCACGCCATTCATAACCAGGAGACTGGACTACGGCAACACCCTCTACACTGGAATCAACAAAAAACTC